>NC_044032.1:389298906-389898906 GCF_901765095.1 Microcaecilia unicolor
GAGTTGTAGATGAAGAGCTAAAAATTATTTGCACCTTTTCGTTGTAATATGGTCAAAATCAGGTACTATTTTGATCTTTGCCCCTTGCCATTGTAAGACTTGTGTAGTGCATGCCTTAGCAAGGATCTCCATTGCCTGCGGGTGTCTAAGCACTTTCAGGTTTAAGTAGACAATTGCCACTGTAGCTCTCTGACCTGGTAGTAGGAACACGGTGCACTCTTTCTACCTCAAACAGTCTTTGAAATTTTAAGCTGAGCATCTTGGGAATCATATCTTCCATGAACGTCATCAAAGACTGACCCTCAATTCCTGCAGTAAGACCCAGCACGTGCAAGTTGTTTCTTCTACTGCGGTTACTGGAATCTTCCAATGTTTTCTGTAGTTCCCTAATAACGTTCTGCTGCTCGTTCCACTGCAAGGCCGAATCTTCAAGCCCTGAGACACGTTGTTCAAGCTCCATTGTATGTTTCATGCAGTTTTTGATCTGGGCAGTAATCATGATTTCTTGCTGCATTTCTGCAATATTCGTCGCATTTTCACAAAGCATACCCTTAATCTCAGCCAGCTCCTTCATGATGGGATCAAGTATGTTCTGAAGCTCTCATGGCGACGCCATCTTTATCAGTGTAAGTCCTGTTTAGGCCGTTTGCCACCACTTTGAGCCCCAAACACCGTTTCAATCTTGTTTTCGATCAACGCTGCCATGTCCAGAGATAGTTAGCAGTTTATAGTGAGCTGTAAATCCAGGGTTTATGAAGTATGTCAGCTATAATCAATCATAGGGGAAAGAGAGCATGGAGATCAGGCTGCCATCCCATACACTGCAGGTTCCACCCCCTATTCCCTTTATTCTAAAACTCTGTCATGCAAAATTGCGGCACACAGGTGTGATGGATGCAGTTACATGTCACATGGCAGGTAATTGGTCACCACCAATTAGACACTGCAATCAGACACTATTGCATAACTGCACTTAGACACTATTCTATAATGTAGCACTTAAGCGTAATTGCAAGTGGGACGTGCCATGTACAAGGGCCTAATCAGCTCCACACTTACATATTTAGGTGCCAACATTGTCTTGCATTTCTGGTAGTCTCAATTCCTGTATCCTGATTAGCTCTTTGCTTTAATTAATCCTTGTGTGCCCTTTTCTGCTAGATGCACTTCTTGAGGGTACAATGACATTAAAGACTTTCTTGTCTTGTTCTAGTTTAGTATTCAAGTCCTCAGGAGTCCCTGCAAGGAACTTGTGACTGAATGAACCAGCTAAAGTATATGTACTAAAAATTAACTCAGTCACCTTAATAAAAAGCTGAACAGAAGAATTCAACTAAATTTGAGTCACAGGAACAGAGCCAGCACTTAGCCAGTTAAGGTCGCAATATTCAGCACTTAACCGGCTAAGGGTAACCACATAAATAGGACGGCATAAACAGTCAGTCCTTCTTTATGCGGTTCTCCGTTAGTTTGTTTAGTGCTGAATATCACACAACTTATATCTGGAAATTCAATGCCAGAGCCTGGACATGAACCCAGTATTGAAATTCCGGGAATAAAGCTGGCAGCAGTCAGCAAAATGCTGATTGCCGCTCTCTGAATATTGGGCCCTTTATTTTTATAAAACGTCTGTCCTGCTATACCAAATGCATGTTTCCCCCAATTGTTTATATGTATTTAACAAAATGCTTCACATTCATTGACCTGTAAAAC
The DNA here is from genome assembly GCF_901765095.1 of Microcaecilia unicolor. Classification (NCBI taxonomy): domain Eukaryota; kingdom Metazoa; phylum Chordata; class Amphibia; order Gymnophiona; family Siphonopidae; genus Microcaecilia; species Microcaecilia unicolor. The sequence continues at coordinate 389,300,620 of NC_044032.1, forward strand.
ATTCTGCAACCTGTAAATGGTCCTGAATTGTGTGTCTCTTTTCTGATCTAGAGGCCCACCCAAGTCCAAGAGGGCCTCTCTTAAATGTTTGGATCCTAAAATGTTGAGGCCATAACAAAGTATGGCCTCAAACATCTAAGATTCCTAGTCTGCAGAGGCAGACATGTATAAATCGCTTAGATGATCGCAACAAAATCTGCTGGTAGTCCCTTTCTTCTGGACACTTACTTATGCTGCACTCGACACATCATCTTTCTGTACAAGGTCCAGAACTCTGGAATAGACTACTACATAGTCTTAGACAATGTTCTTTTCTCCAACAATTTAGGTCAGAGCTTAAGACTTTCCTTTTTCTGACACCTATGGCTAATATTTTCCTTACTGCAGGTATGTTGGATAGTGAGCCTGACCTGCACACTGTCACTCCTAATGTGGATTCCCCCTGCTTTCATATTGACTACTGTAGTTTAACCCTCTATCTGTCCGCTCACCAGTGGCATAACTACGGGTGGGTGCCTCAGGCCCACCCAGTCTAATGGCCCCCAAAACACCTCATTGGCGGTATCTCTCTCTTTACTGCTGGTGGCATGGCAGCTGTCTGTCTCTCTCTGAATCTCCCGCTCCCCCCAAATCTACCTTCAAGCAGTCGTCTGCAGCAATTCTTGTAGGTAACCTGCACCAGCCCTGCAGACTTCTCTCTACCACATCCCACCCTCAATGATGTCACTTCCTGTTTCTTCACTGGTGCAGCGGGGATGCGGTAGAAGGAAGCCTGCAAAGCTGGTGCAGATTGCCTACAGGATTGCTGCCGGTGATGGCTTGGAGGTAGACTGGGGAGTGGGGATTTCAGAGAGAGACAGGCAGATGGGGCGGGGGGAGAGAGGAGCAGATGCTGGGCAGAGAGGGAGAAAGATGATGATATGTGGGTCAGAGGTGGAGAGAAAGGTTAAAAAAAACTGTATTGTATGTATGGGGATGGGGGTGGGAAGGGCCCACCCAAAATGGCAGGTCTAGATATGCTCTTGTCACTCGCTTCCCTCTTTCTGACTCCTCACTCCTGCCCTCAACTATAGCATGTAAGCCACCCAGATAACCTGTTTGATGTGTAGGATAGAAGCCCTAAATAAATTTGGAAACTATAAATGAAGCAAGAGAAATATCTCCCCATGAAGAATAATTCACAAATGATTCAGAAGAAGGTTCTGAAGCAGGAGTGAGCAACCATGGTCCTCAAAGGCAGTGCTTTTTTTGTGCCGGTACAGCGTACTGGCACCTTTTTTCTGAGGTCCCGCTCCCGTGCTCCATTCGTCCCGCTCGTGATTCTCCTCGCTCCCCTACACTGCCCTTCATGCCAGCAATTCTCTCCCCCCTGCCCTGCCCAGCATGTCGCCTCCCTCCCCTGCCCTCCCCTCATCCATGCCCAGCAATTCTCCTCTCTCCCCTGCCCATGTCCAGCATGTCTCCTCTCCCCCTGCCCTCCCCTCCATGTCCAGCATTTCTTCTCTCTCCCTGCCCTCTCCTCCATTCACACATGTCCAGTGATTCACCTTTTTTCTGAGGTCCCGCTCCCGTGCTCCATTTGTCCCGCTCCTGCTCGCAATTCTCCTCGCTCCCCTACACTTCCCTTCATGCCAGCAATTCTCTCCCCCCTGCCCTGCCCAGCATGTCCCCTCTCTCCCCTGCCCTCCCCTCTCCAAGTCGCAGCGAAGCGAACGGGTCCGGAAGTGAAGGCAGCAATGCTCACTGGTTCGCAGGCAGCCAGGTTCGTCTCCTCTTGCGTCACTTCCTCTCAGCGCGTCCCGCCTTTGAGGGCGGGACGTGCTGAGAGGGAAGCAACGCGAGAGAAGACGAACCTGCCTGCGAACCAGTGAGCATTGCTGCCTTCACTTCCGGACCCGTTCGCTTCGCTGCGACTTGGAGAGGGGAGAGAGGGGACATGCTGGGCAGGGCAGGGGAGAGAGAATTGCTGGTATGGAGGGGAGGGCAGAGAGAATTGCTGGCATGGAGGGGAGGGCAGGGGAGAGAGGAGAATCGCTGGACATGGAGGGGAGGGCAGGGGGGAGAGGAGACATGCTGGACATGGACAGGGGAGGGCAGGGGAGAAAAGAGAATTGCTGGGCATGGATGAGGGGAGGGCAGGGGAGAGAGGAGAATCGCTGGACATGGAGGGGATGGCAGGGAGAGAGGAGACATGCTGGACATGGGCAGGGGAGAGAGGAGAACCGCTGGACATGGGTGGCTGGAGGGGGGCAGGGGGAGAGGAGGGTTGCTGGACATGGGTGGATGGAGGAGAGGTCAGGGAGAGAGAAGAAATGCTGGACATGGATGGAGGGGAGGGAAGAGTGAGGAAGGAGATGAGATGAGGGAAAAGGAGGAGAAAAACTGCACATGGATGAAGAAAATAGGCAGAAGCTGGATCCACTGAACAGTCAAGTCTGCGGAGGACCCAGCTTTTACTTACGGATGTAGGGCAAGAAATGAAGAAGAAAGGCGGAAAGTAAAGAAATAAATGGAAAGGAAGCCCTGGAAATGGAGTTAAGAGGACAGATAGCAGCAGAATTGGATACTGGGCCAGCATGATCAGAAAAACAGTCACCAGACAACAAAGGTAGAAAAAAATCATTTTATTTTCATTTTAGTGTCTGGAATATGTCCAATTTGAGAATTTACATCTGCTGTTACAGGTCCAGTATCCCACTGGGGATACTGGACCTGTAACAGCTTACAGAAATTATTTATAATGAATAAAAATCACATTATTTTTTTCTCCTATACTAGTATAATATTTTCAATGATGTCTGTTTATATGCGCCATGGCTGGTATAAGGGGTATGGCCAATGTGGGTGTGGCTATAATAGGGGTGGAGCCATATGTGGTGACCCCACCCACAATGAGTACCAGCACTTTTTTTTCTACAAAAAAAGCACTGCTTAAAGGCCACAACCTAGTCAGGTTTTCAAGATATATACAATGAGTATGCATGAGATTTATTTACAAACAATGGAAGTAGTACACGCAAATTGAGTCTCATACATATTCATTGCGGAACCTGACTGGGTTGTGGCTCTTGAAGACCGTGGTTGCCCACTCCTGTTTTAAATGAAAGCCTCAATAAAAGTTTCTTTATGACTCAGCACTAAATCATTAGCACTTGGAGTAGCAATTCTTCCTGTTTACTCCCCAAGTACATCACTCTACACATTAAATTCTAACTGCCAAACAATAGACCATTCTTCTAATGTTTATAGATCTCTTCTCATGTTTTCTATTTCCTCTGGGGTGTCTACTACATTTGCTAGGAATCACACCTGTAAAGAAGAATGACATGACTCCCATATCAAATAAGCCAATGAATTCTTGAGTAGAGAGATCCTTGGTGAAGCGAGATACTGGGAGAGTGAGTCTCTGAGAACTGAGCTACCATCCAAAAAGTCCTAGACCCATTTTATTTATTTTCCAATCTGCAACTTTCTCTCACTTTCACACGCATACATTGACACTCACCTTAGAATGCCATGTATCCCCTTTTGTAAGGAAGTATCATAGTTGGCGATGAAGTGGAGTTCCCACAATCTTCCTCAGCTGTGCTGGAACATTATTTAGCTCAACCACATGGATAGGAACACTGAGAGCAGCTTGGTCTCATATCCACAGGCAAACGACTCAACAGGGTGTCTTCATCAATATTGTAAGTCTCCCCTCCTGAAAGCATAAAATGCAGACACCAAAAATGTCCATCATTGAAAATAAGTTTCAGTCCATAGGACAACAGTGATACTAAGGCAGGATTAACCTTTTGATGTGTCCCCCATTTGAATACAACTTCCACAAACTTGGGAGGTTCTAACTGCAAAGGAAAGCTGACAGAGCTGAAAGCAGTAGGTAAAAATTGCTGATCTCTAAATCCTCCTGTTGACTGAAAGGTAAGGTAAAGTACAGGAGCAGGGAAATAGAAAAATCTATGTGGGCAGCAGTGGCTTTAATACCCTCCTTTCCCCCATTCTTCTTAGTACCAACATCTGACGAAAACATGGCAAAAATCTGTCTTGACTGCCTTTGAATTAATACATCTGAGAGGGCCTCTTCTTAATGTCTGGACCCTAGGAGCATGACTAGTTTGCCTATGCCTTAATCCTGGTCTGAGTGATATCTATGAGTGAATTCAGGGTACACAAATGCTGTGATCTATGGTTTCCTACCAAAGAATGCCATTGCAGCGATTAAGTTATTGTCAGGGAAAAAGAGTGTATCTTGTGACTCATGAAGTAACCCAGATATTATTGAAGCAAATCAACCTAGAAGTGGTTTGCATGCTGTGTGGAGCACAGACCTGTGACACTGCTTCTGGAAGATCTGAACTGGTCATCAGCGGATACAGAAACAATTAACTGTTCTTAGCAATTTGAGAACTGGAGGGCCATTGCAAGCATGTGTTAAGTCTGAATCCCTGCTTCATGTTAACCTGTATAAACCTGAATTTGAACTTAACTGAACTTGTTTTTGACTTAAACCCTTGTTTTTGACTTAAAACCTAGAATACACAAGCCAGACCCTCTTTTGTGTAACGCATGTTTGAATAAATACAGTTTCTGAATCTCTAATCCAAGTGTGGTTCATTTGGATTGGCCGCTGTCGTGGACAGGATGCTGGGCTCGATGGACCCTTGGTCTTTTCCCATTGTGGCAATACGTATATACTTATGTACTAATCCGATAGTTAGGAAGTGAAGGGAAGTAGAGCTTAACCTGGAAAGACCTCTGCCAGCCATGGATGAAGAACCATGATATCTCGGGTTTCAGCACTCTCCATCAATGACAAGAAATTAGTCTAAACAAATTCTATCAGGGCTGGAAGCTCAGGTGTGAGGGCAGAGATTTAAGGCAAGATAGTTAAAAGACCTGACAGGCTTATTGTATTTAAACTTGTACAGTTCCTATTTTTTCTTAATTTCAACTCATGCCTCAAAAGTCTATTCTTATGCATGTATGTTTATGTATGTACACGGAGCTAAGAATAACTTTGTGAATCCCAAGTACAATAATGAGAATGATAAATTCTACCATGATACCCTTACTTAATGGAAACTAATCTTTCTAGTGCAATAGGTGTACAATTAAACAATTCCATGCTTCATGAGTCATAACAATGTACAAAGTAGGAACAAGGAGGTCAATATTCAGCCAGTACAGTGACTTTATTAAGCACTGGTATCAGCACTCACATTAATAAATATATTCAGTGCCACTATCCAGATATACAGACAGTGCAGTGACTGAGCTGGCACTATCCATTAATTTTAGGGATGCTAGTCAGCAGGTCTAAACTAAATGTATAAGTATTCAGATAACCCAAAACCCATTATCTATCTATTCAGATATATTTTTGACCCAATACTATCCATATGGCAACTGAAAACACACAGATAGTGAAATTATATATTTACCACCTGCCAGTGAACACATAACGTCATTTGAATATTGTTTCTGAGTAAGATTAAAATCAGTTTATAAAATGATAAGTGAAACCCTGGTTTCCTTAGCATATTTAGTCTGCTAATTGGATCTGGGTGCTTTAATACCATGCAGAGTAAATCTGCAAGACACAATATGGGCTTCTATACATTAACACCTCATTTTAGGTTCCACAAAGGGGCACACTTAGAGCCAATTCCATAATGTCTAAGGCCATGCCTAAGCCGTTATAGACTATTAGTACAAAGCTGCACTGGCATGCCAAAAGTTAGCCATGCTTACTTATGCATGTCATTGCTGGCATAAGTGGGCTTGTCTAAATGTGCCAAGCAATGCACAAAGCTGATAGTATTCTATAGCTTGTGTGCATCGCTTGGTAACACTCCTATGACATGCCTATAAGCTGCCCACATGTAAGTCCACACAAGTTGCATGCTAAGCAAGTTAGGTACCCACTGTTATAGAACAGCATCTAGCACTTATGCATGTAATTACCAATTATTGGTGTCAAACATGCACATATTCTATAAACTAGGTGCACTATTAGCACCTAATTTAGGCAACAGTTTATAGAATTGCCTTTTAAACATTTGGGGCTCCATCTTTCATTTTCAGATAGTCTACAAAGGGAAAACATTGAAGACTTTAGTGCCTCTACACAGGAGCAGTCAGTCATCCAAGCAAATCAAGAAATCAACCATGAAGTCACAAAGAACCCCAAACTGACATCTTGCGGAGTACCGCTAGGATCACCACTATCACCGATCCTTTTCAACCTCATGATGACCCCACTAGCCAAGGCCGTATCCACCCAAGGCTTTAACCCATTTATCTACGCTGATGACGCTACATTATACATCCCCTACAAACATGATCTGGCAGAAATCAGCAATGAAATCAAGCTCAGCTTAAACATTATGAACTCATGGGCAAATGCATTCCAACTAAAACTCAATACAGAAAAAACACACTCTCTCATCATCTCATCCCAACGCAAAACATACAAACCCACAAACATTAACCCCCCAGGATACACCCTCCCTGTCTCAGACAGCCTGAAAATTCTCGGAGTAACAATCGATCAAAACCTCTCACTAGAGACCCAAGCGAAATCCACCATAAAGAAAATGTTTTTCTCAATGTGGAAATTCAAACACGTGAAACCATTCTTCCAGAGGGAAATATTTCACAACCTGATACAGTCAATGGTACTTAGCCACGCAGACTACTGCAATGGAATCTATGCGGGATGCAAACAGCAAATCATAAAGAAACTTCAGACTGCCCAAAACACAGCAGCTAGGCTTATATTTGGAAAAATGCATTTTGACAACGCCAAACCACTCCAAGAAAAACTGCACTGGCTTCCAATCAAAGAACGTATCGCTTTCAAAATCTGCATGTCAGTGCATAAAATTATTTACGGCGAGGCACCGGGATACATGACAGACCTCATCGAACTGCCAACCAGAAACACCAACCAGAAAATCAGCACGATCATACCTAAACCTCCACTACCCAAGCAGCAAAGGACTCAAATACAAATCCACTTATGCATCCAGCTTTTCCTACTTAAGCGCACAACTATGGAACACACTACCAAAAGTAGTAAAAACTATGCTCGACCACCTACATTTCCAGAAAGCACTAAAAACAGACCTGTTCAGAAAAGCATACCTTACCGACCCAACACAATAAACCTGGATACCTGCGACATAATGTAACCAAAGACCGTAATGAACATATCCTAACTCTTTCTCTCCCTCTCTAAATTCCCCCAACTGTATTTACCATACATGTACCTCATCCTATCGGAATATCACCTTGTATTTGTTCATACTTTGTATTTGTTCATACTGAAATCGGCTAACGCCGTTTACGGTACTATGTAAGCCCCATTGAGCCTGCAAAAAGGTGGGAACATGTGGGATACAAATATAACAAATAATAATAAATAATAATAATAAAGTTTTTTAGCCTTCTCTCATAGTAGCTGAAGTGAGGGTTCATAAATCAACCATTAGGTAAAGGTAATGGCATTCATGGAAGGATAGCTAAGAAGAACTCTCTAAAAAGAACGTTGCTGCCCATCCTCAGGTTTGCCAGAGAACATGTAGATTACTAACAAGACTTCTGGAACCTCTTGGGACAGATGAGCCAAAAATTGGAATTTTTTTGATCGAAATAACAACAATTGCTTTCCAAAATAAAAACTTCATATCAACTCTCAAGTATGGTGGTGGAGATATTATGGTGTGAGGCTCCTTTGCTGCATCAGAATCTGGACAACTTGCCATTATTGATGGAACCATGAATTCTGCTTTATATCTAGAGGAGAATGTCAGGCCACCTGTCTATGAGCGGAAGCTGAGCTGAAAGTGGGTCATGTGTCAAGACAAAGATCTTAAATATTTAAATAAATCTATTGCAGAATGGCTGAAGAAGCAATTTCACACTGTGGATTGGCTGAGTCAGCTTTTCAACTTAAACCTCATTAAATGTTGTGGCAAGACCTGAAATGAACAAGGACTAGATCACTACCTTATTGAAAATGATGTGGATACTCACTCACCTATGGGAATGCTTATAAGTTGTTATAAGGGGATAACTCACAGCTTTAGGGTACTTCTCTCTCTTTGACAGTCCTCTAATGAGGCATGGATTATTGTGTTTAGTCCCTGACTACTCCTGGATCCAGCGTTCATGAGTGGTAACATCTGTCAGATCAAACTGCTTCTTTTTTTAGTGCTTAGTGCTTGGGTCGTCAAGTGTCCTCTAGCTTTTGGACTAGGGGTAGTGTGCGTTCTCTTTATTCCACCTTGACAGGTATGTAAACTTAGTATTTTTCCTTCATGTTGGGTATTTCTGTATAAGTGTTGTCTCTGATTACATTTGCTATTTGCAGCCATTGTCATTTGAGGGATTTGCTGCCCTCTTCAGAGTCTACTCCTGATTTGCATAAAGGATCTAAGGCTATATTACCAGGGTCTGGCTCTATTTCTGTTGCTGAGCCAATAGACTTTTTTTTAAGGATATCGGTACAGCTATTATATGAATTGAGAAGGTATTACAAGATAATTTGCAGAAATTATTTCAGTTTACAGAAGAAAAAAGTCCTGGAAGATGACAACAACTAGTGAAGTCAGATTCTCAGTTGAAGACAGTACAGGCTGCTTTATCTGCCATGACCAAGGATAATTTAATGTTACATATTCGTATGGAGACTCTTGAGAATTCTGCTAAAGCTTAGAGGGTTTTTAATTTTCCAGCTACTCACTATCTAGCTCCAAGAGAATTGTTAAAGATGTACTTGAAAGATGTTTTGCAGCTCCCTAATTATGAATCTTATTTAGTTACTAATTAGTGTTATATACCTAAGGGAGTGAAGGAAATAAGAGAAGAAGGTGGCATAGGTGTAATTAATTCACCAGATAGCTTAGATGTTTTTTGTTTTCTTGAATCATCTCAAGATGTTATTAATAAACATGCTACCCTGCTGGTTACTTTTCAATCTTAAGAGCAAAAGCTTGCCATCTTAAAAGCTTATTTCCCTAACAAAAAAAAAATAATTTGTTTTGTAGTCAGATGGTATTTATTTTTCCTGACATTTCTAGACCTACCCAGATGCGAATTGAAGCTTTTCTTCAATTGAAGACTAAAGTGGTATCAATAAGAGCATTGTTTTTTCTAAAGTTTCCCTGTAAATGTTTAATAGTTTTTTGAAGATAAGAGATATATTTTCTTGGATCCTTTGGAGCTTGAACATTTTCTTGCTGGGAAACCGGTAAAGGAAAAATCAGATTGTAATTGATTTCTTTATTGTTTCTGTTGGGGATAGGGAAAAATGTTCAGAGATACTGATGGCATGAGTACTGCTTCTTAAGTGTTTTTCCTTTGTATTACATTTTCTTTTCTTTGAATTGCTAGTTCAGTAGTGGTATAAGTATCTCCTGTGATGTGGACTTGAATAATTATGTATTTCCTACTTCATGTATGGTTTTGAATATTATCTTTTTTCTTGGTGTTTGCCTGTAGTAGTATTTTTTAAATTCAAAGGAAAAAAAGAAAATCTGTTGTGCTAAGTAGCATTCACTCTTCCCTGTCTATATCTTTTGGACTCCCTAAAGCATCCTCTAAATGAACCTCTAAAAGAAGGTTTGGGCCAATCTTCCGGATGCCTAGGAACCTTGGACTCAGAAAGACTTTTAAACAATTTTTCTAAATCTTCCCCAAAGCGCAAGCCTTCTTTAAAAGGTAATTTATTGAGACACATTTTAGAAGTAATATCTGCAGACCAATTTCTGAGCCAGAGATAATGTACCCCCCTCAACTGGGATAGTAGTCTTCTTCATCACAACTGAAACAATTGTATTATTCTGTTTAAGCTTAAATCTTTCAGATTGCTGAGACACGTCCAGAAAAAACCTAGCCATAGACCACTTAACACAAAAACTGGCATCTGGCCCTTCCCATTCCACAGAAATGAAATAATCTATCACCCTGAAGAATAGGGAACGCCTGATACCAACCGGATGGACCCTGAGAACCAAAACTAGAACTGGGCTTATCTGCCGAAATCTTAAGAATAGGCAAAAACTGGGAAATTAGTATAGCCAAGTCCTCCTTACCAAAAATACAGATCTCATATCAATCCTATCCTGGTGGAATTTCATCCCCTTCGAAGAGGATGTCATCCTCTAGCCCAAACTGCTGCTCTGCCAAATTTAAATCTAGCTCCTCCTCTGCTCCAGAGATTAAGGAAAGACTGTCATCCTAACATTCTACCGTTTCCAACCTGGACCGCTAACAGCTGCATTAGAAGAAGCAGGGACTAAGTAAAGCATAAGAAGTAGAGGGTAAATCTCTGCTCACAGAAAAGGCTCTGTGCAACAAGAGAATAAATTCAGGCAAGAAATTTTGAGTAAAACCTAAGTCTTGCAACCTATCCGCAAGAGAAGGATCCATCGCTGCCAGCAGGGAGGTAGACAATTGGAGGCTCGTCTCTGGCAGCAACCGCCACAGGCCAAACAAAGTGGCTATTTCAACCAAAATTGTGTCTGCCGTTCTGTGCTTGGCAGGAAGAACCAGAGCACTGCTTATCCAATGGTCTTTTGCTACCAAGAGAAAAGGAAACTGCACCTTTCTCCTTGCACAATTGGTGTTTTCCCACTGCCACGTTAGCCAACCTTCGTGGCTCACAAACAGAACAGGGCTTATTTTTATCCTGCAGCGTTGCCACACTGAAAACACACCAGTGACCAGGCATGGAGACTAGTTTGACAAAGAAAAACCAATGGAGTCAAAAACAAAAGCCTTTCCAGATTAGTTTTTTAAAAAAATTTTCCAGGTAAACCACAGTTGGTAAATAAAAACCAAAGAAGCACTATGGGCGGCCAACTCATTATGAAAAGGGTTGGTCGCCTGGGACTACCAGGTGTTATACCCCTGAAATCTTGGGGGATTTTTGGTTAGAAAGCCATAAATCTCCACTAGGCTTCTACTTTTTTTGTGTTTTTTAATATGTCTGACCAAGAAGAGACTCCAAACTGTCCAAAACACGGCAGCCAGACTTATTTTTGGCAAATCAAAATTCGAAAGTGCATCATCTCTTCGAGCAAAGCTTCACTGGCTTCCCATCAAAGAAAGAATACATTTCAAGATCAACACAATGACCCACAAGATCATCCATGGTGAATCCCCTAGCTACATGAATGATTTGATCGACCTCCCTGCCAGAAACAGATCTGTTTCTTCATGAACTTATCATAACCTACACCTTCCCAATTGTAGATGAATTAAATACAAGACCTACTACGCATCCAGTTTCTCCTTTTTGGGCAGCCAGCTTTGGAACGCTCTACCCAGACGAATCCGATTAATTAACGACTACTTGACCTTTAGAAAAATGCTGAAGGCTCATCTCTTTAAGAAAGCCTACCCTAATGCCCCAACCTAATCTTACCAACCTCCACTCCCAATTCTGTTCTGACTTAGATACCGACCTCCCATCCTTCTCTTCTCCATCTCCCCTTAATTTTATCCCTCCTTACCCCTTTTCTCCCAATTCATACTATCCTATCCTGTCTACCCTCTCTTATCCTAATCATACATTATGAAGCTCCTTATCATACACTACCAAAGCCCAACTTTACAATGTTTCACTACTGTTCTTGAAATTTCTATTATATAACTTTGTATTTCAAATTACTATGTAAGCGCATTGAGCCTGCATTGTGTGGGAAAGCGCAGGGTACACATATAATAAATAAATAAAATAGAAATGAAATATCTGCATAGAATATGTAAACTACTTTGGTTGCAGGGGCGTAGCCACGGGTGGGCCTGGGCCCACCCACTTTGGGCTCAGGCCCACCCAGCAACGGTGCACGCTGCAGGCCTTCTTTCCCTCGGGCCCTCCCTCCCCTTCAGGCAGCGCCGCAGTCTAACTGTACAGCAAAGCTGCACGGTACCGGGTCTGTCTTGCCGCTACGCTGCTGCCCTCCGCTCCGTTGTCATCATCTTTGTCTGGCAGAGTTCTTACTAGTTCTTCTGCTGCTTATCTGCAGCGGATCCGCGCGCTGCCAGGGCTGTCTGCTGCTGCGACTGCTTCCTCTGCGCTGGCCCCGCCTCTTCAGAAAGAGTATCGGAGAAGGTGAGGCCGGCCAGAAGGAAGCAGTCACAGCAGCAGACAGCCCTGGCAGCGCGCGGATCCGCTGCAGATAAGCAGCAGAAGAACTAGTAAGAACTCTGCCAGACAAAGATGATGACAACGGAGCGGAGGGCAGCAGCGTAGCGGCAGGACGGACCCAGTGCCGTGCAGCTTTGCTGTACAGTTAGACTGCAGCGCTGCCCGAAGGGGAGGGAGGGGAAAGAAGGCCTGCTCCCGAGGATCCCGCTGTTTCCGTTTTTTTACCTTTTGCCTGCAGCCAGCGTGTCAGTGAGTGGTGGCTGGGGAAAGGGAGGGAAAAAGTCCTGCAGCATGCTGGCGGGTGGTCGGTTGGTGTGTGTGTGTGTGGGGGGGGGGGGGGGGGCGGGGAGAGACAGGAGCACTGTTGGAATGAGGGAGTGAGACAGGGTACAGCTAGGTGGGGGGAGGGATGGAGAGATGCTGCAAGGGGAAAGAGAGGGAGAATTGTTGGATATGGGTAGGATGGGGAGAGGGAGGGAAGGGCTTGAGAGAAAAAAATGTCTTGGACATGGAAGTGGAAGGGAGGGAGAGATGAGAGGGGAAATGTTAAACATGGCATTGAGATGAGGGAAAGGAAGGATGGAGAGATGGTGGGGGGGGGGGGGTGGGTAGAGAGAGATGTTAAACCAGGGGCTCAAGGCAGGGAGAGGGAGAAAAGTTGGACATGAAGGTGGAGGAGAGGAAAGGAGAGATGCACAAGCAGGGGAGGGGAGAAAGCGGGAAGATGGATCCAGGGAGAGAAGATAGACAATGGATGGTAGGGAAGAGAAAGGGAAAAATGCTGGACAATGGGGGAGGGGAGAGAGATGGGACAGGAAAATGCTGGTGGTGGGAGGTAAAAGGGATAGGGAAATATCAGGCTACAAGGGTGAGGAGGGTAGAAAGAGGGAACAGATGTTGGGCTGGAAGGGTGGAGGGAGGGAGACACTAGGAATAGTGGAAAGCATGGAGGAGAGGCCCAGGGAGTGGAGATGGCAAGGAAAAAATAAGAGAATAGTGATCACAGGGGGTAGAAATATGGTAATGGCGCGTAGATTGAAGATGGAAGGGATTGGAAGGCTGAGAAGGAGAGAGATGGGGAATGGGAGAGCTAGTGGGTGAAAGGAGATGGAAATGTGATAGATATCTGAAAAGTAAAAAGAAGGAAAAGATTTAGAAAGAGGATGAAATTTGAGTGTAAAGAGGCAGAAAAGAAAAAAAAAAGAAAGGAAAGAGCTAAAATGGAAGGATCAATATTTCAGAGGTAGGTGTAGTGAGGAAATGAAACGACAGGAGAAAAAAAGACAAATGGACACCGCTTGAAGAATTAGCAGAAGACAGACAGGAAAGCGGGAAAGAGAAATTGGAACCAACATGATGGAAAAATAAAATGTCCAGACAATAAAGGTAGGAAAATCATTTTACTTTGAATGTTTTAAATGGAATATGTTAACTTTGGGAAATGTGCATAGCGGATGTCTTTTTATTGTGTTAAGTAGAAAAGGAAATGCACTTTTGTTTTGTTTTGGGGTTTTTTTCTCCAGTGTTGCAGTACATGCTGAGGTTCCCAGTTCAATTTTGTCTATATTTTTATTTCTAATTTGTGATCCCTTGTTCTGTAATTTGTGAGGGTCTGTCAGTGTGACTTTAACGGCAGATGAGGAGATTGGATAGGAGAGGGAACTGGGGGAGGGGCTCTATTTTTTGCCCTGGTCACCAGCATGGCTAACGGCAGCCCTGACCCTTGCTGTAGCTAGTGGGGATTCCTAAGCCCAACTAGCTGGGGTCTCTTCTGAAGCTGGCCAGAGATGCCTTCTTCTACTGAGCTTGGCAGATGGGGGCAGCATCCTGGAGCCACTGACAACTAAGCATGTATGGGGTGCTGGCATCAGTGGCTCGAGGAGTTGCTGCTGCCTACTGGGCTTGGTGGAGAGGAGTTCTGGCCATCTTTACTGGAGGCCATCAGCTGACAGAGATTGGGGATCCTCATCTGCTAAAGTATTTATATTTTGAATTGGGAAGTGCTGGGGGGAGAGAGAAAATTTTGTGCCCACCCACTTTGTGCTCAGGCCCAACCAAAATTGGCTGTCTGGCTACGCCACTGTTCGGTTGTACTTAGAAAGGCAGTACATCAGGTCCATGACCCTTTACCCTTTTACCCTTTACTACCAGACCACCAGAGTTTGCACCAGAAGCTTAACTCCTGCTAGAGACTGAGAAATACTGACTCGCCAGGGGGTTGCACAGGTTTATTTAAGTGATGACATCACAGTCTCCATCTGCTGACTGAACAGCACAAATCCAAGTATCTGGTGGGATGATAAGGAAAGAGGTAATCTTATAACAGGCATCAAGGTTAACAGTGGATACCACAAGAAAAAAAGAGGTAACAACTTTAGAACAAGGAGGAAAACAAAACTTAAACTACTAAGGGGCCCTTTTATTAAGGTGCGGTAGGCCTAACGTGGGCCTACCATGTACTAAAAAGCACTACCATGGACACGCTGAGGCGTCTCAAGGTAGTTTTCCACTTAGCGCGTGCTAATCCCACATGTTTTAACATAGCTTGGTAGAAGGACCCCTAAACCTTCAAGCAAGATTAAATCTTCACCAATAACCTGTAAAAATATATCCCATTTAACATAATTTTATTTTCCTGTGCTCATAATATAAGACGGCAGTGGCACTATGTGGTGTCACAAGCAGCCATCACTCATAACTGTAATCATTTCACAGATTCACTCAGAAGCTTTACAACTTTACAAAAATATAAACAAGTGAAATTCAAAAATTCAATAAAGAAATGACACTAGTTCATCAAAATAATATTTCCAAAATGACAGTACTTACCTGATAGAAATATAAAGCACCAGTGAGTGATGATATAATGGAACAGCTGGATTGCAGTAAAATTTTTATAAGTTATTGGTGAAACTTTAATCTTGCTTGGAGGTTAATCTAGTTTACAGGGCAGGAAGGTACCTATTTTATAAAGGTACAAAGGCACAAATCCTATAGAACTAGCACCTAGATTGTGGGCACTAACAATTACACCTGTTTGGGAGAAGCCTACATTTTAGCATGTCAAGTATGCATATATGCACAGATGTTTTAGAATGCACACATGAATAGCAACTCTGCCAATACTATGACCAAACCCCTTCCCTGAGTGTGCCTACTCTAAAGATACACGTCTGCTTGCATCACATGTACTTTTTAGGTGTGATCTAACTTTTTAAGAGGCCTTTTATGCACCTAAATTAGTATTTTATATATGAAACATGTTTCTAAAAGTACAGATATGCCAAATGCACAATGTTATGAAATGTACCTGGAAAGCCAGCTAATGCATTATTTTTTCTTGACTTACCAAGGAAGCAACCCAGTCACAAAATTCCTTTGTCACCTTTTTCACATTTTCATCCATGACTGGGGACGCGGTACGCTTTGTATGCTTGTCATCTTTTGCTGCTTCTTCTTTCTTAGAAAGCCACGTGTATGGGTTTTTGGGTTTCACCTCTTCACTACAAGAAATACAACAACAACAACAACAAAAGTTAAACAGAACTTGTAGTAATTGAAACGTAAATGTGTGTAACACATCCATCTTGCTCAATTTTCTCAGAACAAATTCAGCCTTAACATGTTCAAAATGTAGATATATTATTTGACAACAAGTAAATGATTCTGAAAGAATAAGAAACAGGAAATATATTCGGAGGAATAATATTATCTATCTACTCATCCATCTACAAAAAAAAAAAACAGGTACTATTAGCTCTGATTTAAGGATATCAAAAATGTAAAATTCCTTTAAGATCTTCCAATAAACACTGAATTTGATTTAAAAGGTTTATATACTACCAGTCCTGGCTTTTATGTCAGAACAAGGTGGCATATAACAACATATATCACAACTATCCATATTAAAACTACACACTTTTATTGGACGCTTCTGGCGGAGAGTGGTGGAGGCAGTAGATCAAATGTGGAATTGCACTTTAATTTGGGACCCCCTGTTTTTATTTTACATCTTTAAATATACAGCGGATCCCCCAGCAGGATTCCATTCACAAGAGTAGCGATTTATTTTGGAATCAGTGCTATCCTACAATTCTGGAGACTCCCTGAAGAGCCCCCTTTGCAGGTGTGGCGATTACAATTGTTAAAGCAGATGTGAGTGGACAAATGTGGAGTCACATATTTGGACAGTATAGCAGGCCAGAAGTTTAGAGCGCAGTGGGAGCCCCTGTGGGTAACCCTCACAGCAAAAGGGAGAAGCCTCTTGTTAAATTTTTAGTTGGCAACTAGGGGCTATGGCAAAGTAGAGTGGAGGGAGGCCATGGGAATATTGAGAGAGCCCCAGTTGGAGCCATACTATGCCGATGCCACATTTCCTGATTACAGTGTGCTGGGATGTCAGGCACATGTAAGGGGGCACTGGTACTCACACTCATGATGGAATACAGATGTACGGTTCCCTGTTAACTCCACTGCCAAAGAGGGTGGGGTATGGGAGGGGATGGGGGAGGGGATGGGGGAGGGGGGCAGGGGAGGAACAAGCACCATGAGCACATATGATAAACGGTATGTAGAGCAAGGACAGGATGCTTGTTAATTTGATACATGTTTCTGGATTTAAGACACAGGGTCACAGGAGCCAGGGCCCTGTGCAGTTGATGACATTAGAAGGTATTCAGTTATATGCAGCGATTAGGTGGGGGCACAGTGGAAGGTGTCCTGCTGGACCATTACGCAACACATTCATTATACTAGGTTTTACCATTACAGGTATGAAATACAGAAACTTGCTGTGATGTGCCTAGGGCATGCTTGTGACCTGGGGGTTGGGGGGTGGGGGAGAAAATTAAAAATGGAAAGAAGACACCTGCTTAGATGTTGATCAGCCGAGAAATTGTTCTGTTTGGTGAAATGTGTAATCTGTTACCATCAATAAAAATGATTTAAACATAAAACTACACACTTTATTTCAGATATTTTGGAATCTTCATAATCCGAAGTAAAAGCCAGACAGGCTTATATTCAAAGTGATCGCCAGCGATCTTCCAACTAATCGGGAGATGGCCGGCGATCTCTCAAAAGCGACGAAATCCATATAATCGAAAGCGGCTATTTTTGACACCATCGCTGCTTTCCTGTCGCCACAACAGCGAAAGTTCAAGGGGGCGTGTCGGCGGTGTAGCGAAGGTGGACATGGGTGGCCATGGGCGTGGCTACCAGATGGCCGGCTTTTGCGGATAATGGAAAGCAGTATTCGCTGGGTTTACTTGGTCCTTTTATTTTCATGACCAAACCTCAAAAAGGTGCCCCAACTGACCAGATGACCACCGGAGGGAATGGGGGATGACCTCCCCGTAGTCCCCCAGTAGTCACCAACCCCCTCCCACACTAAAAAAATAAAAATAAAAACCTTTTTTTACCAGCCTGTATGCCAGCCTCAAATGTCATACCCAGCTCCCTGACAGCAGTATGCAAGTCCCTGGAGCAGTTTTTAATGGGTGCAGTGCACTTCAGGCAGGCAGACCCAGGTCCATCCCCCCTACCTGTTACACTTGTGGTGGTAAGTGTTGAGCCCTCCAAACCCCCCCCCAAAAAAAACCCCACTGTACCCACATGTAGGTGCTCCCCCTTCACCCATAAGGGCTATGGTAATGGTGTAGAGTTGTGGGGAGTGGGTTTGGGGGGGATTTGGGGGGCTCAGCACACAAGTTAAGGGAGCTATGCACCTGGGAGCTATTTGTGTATTTTTTAAACATTTTTAGAAGTGCCCCCTAGGGTGCCCGGTTTCTCTCCTGGCATGTCAGGGGGACCAGTGCACTACAAATGCTGGCTCCTCCCATGACCAAATGCCAGAGTTCGCCGGGTTTGAGATGGCCGGCATTTTTTTCCATTATCGCTGAAAAACAAAACCGGCGATCTCAACCCCGGCAAACTCTGGCATTTGGCCAGGCCAAACCGTATTATCGAAAAAAAGATGGCCGGCCATCTTTTTCAAAAATACGGTTCCGGCCAGCTGTTGCGCCGCCGCCAAAATAGATCGCTGTCAATGTTCGATTATGCCACTCAGAGCTACCCTGATGGTTTCTTTGTCTTTTCTACAAGATAGGGACTCGATCTTGAGATGATATTATAAGACAGTAGATACATCATTTTTGAGAGAGAAAGTGCAGGTGTTTCTGGACGTATCTAGGTTGATGCAGTCTAGAAGAAAGAAGTTTTTGGAACTACGTTCTGCAGTGTTTTCTTTAGGAGAATTTTACACCATAAAGCAGCTCATGGTCAGATGGTCATTATCTTAACATTGTGAACGATGTTAACTAGATAATGACCGTCTGACCCTGATGCCGCTAGACGAACGCTGGCCATCGTTGGTCTGCGCGTGGAGGACAAAACATTGTTCAGCTAAGTACATGAGCTGCTTTATAGTGTAAAATTCTTTAAATGAATTATTGGAAATCAATTTAGAGCACTGTTATATTTGTATTCTTGTTCAAAGAAGGCTTTTTTGCTGATGATGAAGTATCCTGCTCCTGTGGCATTAACCGGGAGCTTCTTGAGGCTTTTTACTCCTTATCTTCTAATACAAATTATCCATCGCTCACTTAATATCATACAGAGAATCCTGTCTAATTTGTTATTTTGTTAATATGTTTGATCCTCATATAATATTTAGTTTACACCTATATCATTTTACACCCATTTTGACCATTGCATCTTTGGTTAATTGTGACAACAGTACAGATTACATCTCAGTGGTCTAGGCATCAACTCATGCAGTGATAGGGCTTTCTTTTAGCAGGCACCAGGCCTTTGGAATAGCCTGCCAAGGAAAATCTGTGGGGAAGTAAAGTATAAGAAATTTAAGGTGCTTTTGAAAACTTATTTATTTAAGCAGGCTTTTGACTTATGACCCGGAAGTATAAAGACCTGAACTGTCTTTTAGGAAGATTTTGTTTTCTCTCTCTTTTAGTTTAATGATAGTATGTCTATTATGTGTATAAGTGTTGGACTTCTTAGACAAATATAATAAGGTCTTTCCTGTTGATTTTACGGAGTTCCTTTCTAATTTTTATATTTGTGTACTGTAAACTGCTTTGGTCAAGTAAGGGTGAGCGGTATATCAAATTTTTAAATAAGCATAAACATGCAGATGAGCACAGGGCTAAATTGAAAATATAAACCATGGGGAATATACGATTCCAAAGATCATGCTGGATACTTACACCACAGACTGTTTGGTGCTGTTATCCTTGGCTGTCATGCACACCTGCTTCTCTTTTCCTCTCTGTGGACTGAACCACTCATGCTCTTGCCCTTCAGTGGTCTCCTCATCTGTCTCACTATTCATATTCGGCTCCGGGTCAAGGGTATTCAGCTCCGGGTCAAGGGTATCCACAACTTTTTCAAACAGCTATAAGCCAGACATAAAAAAGCATAAATATAAATGGCTAGAAAATACAGATCTTGCCTTATTTTTCAGCTGTCTGAAAACTTTCTGATACAATGTTTAAACAAAGATTTATATATGAAGAACAATGAAACGGGAACAGGAGTGTCAACTAAGAGACAGGACAGGCTAATCCAGTTTTGTTTGTGTTTCATTTTTATCATACTATCTTATATATATGGGAGATAATTTTATAACAGAATGCTTATAACAAATTTGAAAAACATGGCTATATTATTTTTTTTATAAAGATCATCATATAATAACTATCAGATTTTCCAATCAATCCAGATATTTTATGTATAATGGTTCTTCATCATGGGAAGACAACATAAATAAAAATGATCAATTTTGTGTTTTCATCAGCATTTCATTGGTCCATAATAATAGATGATGGTTATGGACATTTTCGATATGACATCCTATTCTGATTTTGGACATTTTGCAAAAATGTTTCAAAAATGGCATTTGCTAGATGCTTTTGTGCTCAGTGCATCTATCTTTTAGAACTATTTTTGAAAAAAAAAAAAAAAGCACAAGGGGAAAATGCACAAAAACAAGCCATTGGGATATATGGAGGGCACTGGCCACAAAGACATCTCAGCAGAGCAGTGGGGCACCCTAGAGAGCACATTACTCACCTTATATTGTTTGGTGAGCCCTCCAAAATCCACCAAAAACCTACTGTACCAAACTGTAGCCATTATGCCTATATGTAGGTATAGTAGGTTTTTGGTGAGTTTTGGAGGGCTCACACATTCCACCACAAGTGTACTACTTAGAGTAGGATATGGCCCTAGGTCCCTTTCTCTACAGTCCACTGCACTGACCATGAGGCTACTCCTGTTCTAATAGGACTGTCCATAACATCTGAAGCTGTCATAGAGACTGGTGTGTACTGTTTCTTTCATATCTTTGGGGGGTGGGAGGGGGTCAGTGACCACTGGGGGAGTATGGGAGTATGTCTTAATCCTTCCGGTGATCTAAGAGAAAAAATTCACTTATATAGTTTCTCTTCTGTCGGGACAAGCCCTGGCCTAGGCGTTGCCTTTATGGGAACAACAAGATCCCATCCTCTCAGATCTATCAGCCTTTTAAAAACAATTTCATCTGGTCTTCGATGAGCCTGGGCAACCTTCCTCTGCTGCGGCGGATCTCCTCCATCTTCAACAAGGCTCTCTCATCGTGGGAGCCTACGCAGTTCACTTCCAGACTCTAGCCTCAGAACTCAGATGGAACCAAGAGGCCCTGGTGGCCATAATTTGGCAATGTTCAGCCAGACGAATTAAGGATGAACTCGCTGGGTGAGATCTTCCTACTACCCTGGATGAACTTATTGTCTTATGTGTCAAGATACCAGATCCCCACTTCTCAGCTTGTCATCCCCCTGTTACCTGGCTTAGTCACCACCATTTCCAACTCTCTATCACTTCAGGTTGGTGAGCTTCATCAGGAGTCTATTCAGTTCTATATACTCTCCAAGTCTATTTATCCTCTAGTTTTAGGACTACCATGGCTTCAACTCCATTCCCCTTGGATTGATTGGAAAGCTAACGATACAGTGACTTGGGGTTCTCCTTGTTTCCACTCATACATAAATCAGGTCAGACCATTGATTACCACTGCCACCATGTACCAGGATTTAGAGGATTTTCAGCAAAACTCAGCCAGAAAAGCTTCTGCCTCATAGAGCGTATGACTGTGCCACTGATTTAATTCCCAGGAAAATGCCTCCGCAGGGACATGTGTATACTCTGTCTCAGCCCGAGACAGAGCCCATGACAACATATATCAAAGAAAATTTACAACGGGGTTTTATCCATCCTTCCACCTCTCCTGCCGGAGCAGGCTTTTCCTTCATGGGAAAAAAAGATGGGTCACTCCGACCCTGTATCAATTATCAAGGTTTAAATAGTATCACTATCAAGAATCAATATCTACCACACATCTCTGAGCCCTTTGACAGGCTCCAAAGAGCCATTATTTCTACTAAATTAGATCTGCGAGGAGCCTATAATCTCATTCAAATTAAGGAAGGAGATGAATGGAAGACTGCGTTCAACATTCGCGATGGGCATTATGAATACTTGGTAATGCCTTTTGTTTATGCAATGCCCCTGCGGTCTTCCAACATTCTGTCAATGAGATATTTAGAGACCTCCTTTACTCCTTTGTCATTGTTTAGCTGGACGATACACTAATATTCTCCTCATCTCCTGAAGAACATATATGACATGTTAGAATGGTTCTCCGATGACTCAGTGATAATTGTCTAGTCACCAAATTGGGATACATTATATCAGGTTCTGGGTTACAAATGAACCCCAAGAAGTTCCAGGCTATTCAAGACTGGTCCCGTCTTCCTAGCCTGCGGGCCCTTCAGCGATTCCTTGGGCTTATTAATTACTACCGCCAATTTATTGACCATTATTCTACCATCACAGCGCCTCTCACTGCTCTTACCAAAAAAAGGGGCTAATCTGGATAAATGGCCACGGGAGGTCAAACAGGTCTTCCACGATCTGAAATAGGCTTTTCTCACAGCCCCAGTGTTACAACGACCAGAACTGACATGTCCTTTCTTAGTAGAAGTAGATGCTTCTTCAGTGGGAGCCAGAGCTGTCCTTTCCCAGGCCTTCTCTGGAGGTCGCCTATGACCCTGCTTTTTCTTTTCCAAAAAAGTTCACGTCTAGAAAAAAAAACTAATCAGTCAGGGATCAAGAATTGCTAGCCTTGAAATTGGCCCTCAAGGAATGGAGGCACATGTTGTAGGGATCCATTCATCCATTTACCATAATTACTAACCATAAAAAACCTCCTGTAATTACAAGAAGCCAACGACTAACCCCCGACAAGCCTGTTGGTCTATGTTTTTCGCCAGATTTGACTTCAACCTGATCTTTCACCCCGCCAAGAAGAATACCCGGGCTGATGCACTCTCTAGCTCTTTCGAAGCGGCTGAGAACATGGAAAATCTCCAATATATGTTGGATCCAGCTAAAATCTTGGCACTTACTACAATGAAAGTCCCTTCTGGAAGAACTCTGGTACCAATCTGATCTCGCCGAAAAGTGATGACTTGGGCCCATTCTTCTCAACTCGCCGGTCATCCAGGAATTCGAAAGACCCTACATCAGATTACTCGGCATATTGGTGGCCAAGAACGGCAGCTGATGTCAGAGATTTTATGCTGCCGTGCCCTGATTGCGCCCAAAATAAAACCCCTCATGTCTGTCCTTGGGGAGTACTACAACTGCTACTTGTTCATGAAACACCATGGAGTGTGCCTATTTCTGTAAACCCTGATGCCTCGTCAGTTCAATTGGTGGCCAGACATAAAGGATGTCTGGACCTGAATTCATCATTATGGCATACAAGCTTCGAGCCAACCATTTCCACTGGTCTGCTACTACTCTGTGTTACAGCTTAACTGAATGGGATAAGTGATATTGATGAAAGTTTTGGATATCCATTTTGAAAAGTTCTGATGTTAAGTAACCTTTTTGCTGTGCACAGTTGTTGTTGTTGCTTTTTCAGTTAATAAATGAATAACTGAATAGAGTTTTGCTCAAGCTTTATATCTGATATATAAGATTGCTCTGTTTTTTGGCTACAATAAATTTTCTTCCTGTTAGGGAGTTGTTTTCTATTGTGGCTTTTTTCGGAGTGTCTTATGAAACCTGTGATAAAAGCCTGTATGGGAATGCCATCTTTGTAGGCTTCCCAGGCGGTTGAGGTTTCTTTTGCTAATTTATTCTAAGGATAGCTTGCAACTCTCTCTCTGTCTTGAGCAAAAAATACATTTTTGTTGTTATACTTAAAATATAAATGGTACAGTTTGTACAGATATTATTTTAAAAGGATATTAGGGGCCTGAGGTCCTAAATAGTTTTTCTCATTTTGTGTCTATGCATAAAACATTTAGTACATCTGGTCCTGTGAGATGAATTAACTATTTCCTGGGAGATTAATATATAGGGTTTTTTTTTAAATATGCAACTTGCTTACCTCAGGTGGAACACTTTCTTCTAAATGGGGGTAGAGAGCCAAAGGATGCTGCGCCAGGGTGAATTCTATGGAATCAATGTAGTCTCTCCTGGCCTGCTGTAATGGAAGGAGCTTGGAAAAGCATGCCTGATATTCTGTAAACCTTTTCTTTGTGCTCTTCCTCACTGTGTCTGAAGTCTCAGGTACATTATTTAGAAGAGGAGCAGGTCCTGTTGCTCGTTCCACATAAGTGCGGTCAGATGGAAGTGGATAGCCATCTCGGAAATCATCCACTCCACGCTGTAGGAACTGCCAGCGGCGGCCATTGAGGGCATCAGACAAGTATAGTTTGTCATTAAGCCCCTTCAGGTATTTTGGCAACAGTCTGTTCCTGTACCTGTAAAATAAACCCCTTTGTTTAACTCTAAATGCAAAACAGGATGAGCAGCTTTCACTAGGAATTAAAGTTTTAATTTATCTATTACAATACCAACTCTCTATTAAACCTACCAGTTTTAAAGCATGTATCCAATTAATGAAAAGTCTATTCTGACAAACAAGATAATTCCAATGCAGATTAGATGTATGGTGGAAACTTCCATTTTAAATCAGATCCTCTTTGAATCCTCTCCAATTCAGACTCTCCCTGTATCCTGAAATCACACTCTCTGTCTTGAAGAAAGCCTGGGCGTTCAAACCTTGAGTCCCAGTCACTTCTGTAGGAGAATTAAAGCAGAAATGAGGAAACTTCCTGAGCTCCTGAGGCCAGGAAATCCCCCCCCTTCTCTCTTCCAGTAAGAAAATGTCTGATATCCAACACATCCCTTCATTTGCATATATTTTACTCAGAGAACCAAGTTAATTTGAATGGCTTGGTTTAATTTAATTTACATATATCTATTTCACACTTAACAAGGAAATCCCATACAAGAAGGATCACAGTGTAAAAGCAGGGTAATACAAAGTCATATACCTTCCAAAATCAATAAAATAAAAAAAGTCAAAGGGAGGCTCCTGCCCGGTTAAACCTTGCTGAGCTGGCCATACCAGGATATTCAGCAGCACTTAACCAATTAGTGCCACTGAATATCTCTTCTGACTGCCAAAGCACTAACCGGCTAGGTCACAGCAGAGGCATAGCCAGACCTGAGATTTTGGGTGGGCCCAGAGCTAATATGGGTGGGCACGCACTGTCTATATAAGTATGAGTAGTGTCTCTTGGGATCCTACAAAATAATGCCTTAGAATTCATTTGATGATGGATTTCTAAGTAGTCTGCACAACAGCTGCCCTGCATCAGTATAACCACATACATACTTAATGGAAAAAATTATATTTTTAAATATAATTACATTATCCCACAATCTCTCCACTGCAAAATGCTATACACAAACTTGTCCAAAAACACACTCATATCCTTACTAAACTATAACAGCACTAATTCCAAGGACAGAATGAGCTACAACTTTATGCTTGAAAAGGCAGAACTGTAATTACACTAGGCTCTAAATACCAATACACTACCCTCGTGAAAAAAAAAAGCAAAACAAAAAGGGCTGCAAATACTACACGCTAGCAGAATACTGCACCTTGATCACACATGAAAAACTCATGACACAACAGACATGACACAAGGAACTAGAAATAAAAAAAATATGAAGGCAAAATACTGAACTGGAAAGTTAACTCAAGACGTCAGACTCAGCATGCAGCAATACCAGAAAAATTGAAACTTACATGCAAAATATCACAGATGCACATTTCCAAAAGCTGACATATTCCAATTAATAAATTCTGAATAAAATACCTTTTTCTACCTTTGTTGTCTGATCTATTCGCTTTGGTCCCAGTGTCTTCTGTTTTATGCAGTGTCTTCTTTCCATTTGATATTTTTTCTCTCATCATGCCCACCATCCTCCCGTGTCCTTATGTGTCCTGTCTACCATCTGTAGCCCTGTCCCTATCCTTCCTCGAGTTTCAGTATCTGCCCTCACCGTGTTCCAAACCAGCCCTTAAACTCAGCAGTTTTCCCTCCATCCATAGCCAGCATTTCTCCTCACTCCCCTCCATCCATGTGCATCTACTTCCTTAGTCTTCCCTCCCCTCCATCCATGTCCAGCATTTCTCCTCTCTCCCTTCCCCTCCATCCATGTGCATCTCCTTCCTTTGTCTTTCCTTCCCTCCATCCTTGTCCAACATTTTTCCTCTCTTCCCTGCCCTCCACTCCATCCATGTCCAACATTTCTCCTCTCTTCCCTCCCCTCCATCCATGCACATCTCCTCCCTGACTTCTCTCCCCTCCCTCCCTCCATCCATCCGTCCAGCAACTCTCCATTCTCCCCTGTCCTCTCCTCCATCCACCCATATCCAGCAAATGTCCTCTGTCCCCTGCATTCATCCATCCATGTTCAGCAATTCTCCTCTCTCCCCTGCCCTCCCCTCCATCCATCCATGTCCAGCAACTCTCCATTCTCCCCTGCCCTCTCCTCCATCCATCCATACCCAGCAAATTTCCTCTTTCCCCTTTCCCCTCCATCCATCCATGTCTAGCAATTCTCCTCCTTCCCCTGCCCTCCGCTTCATGTCCAGTAATTTCTATTCTCTCCCCTGCCCTCCTCTCCATCCATCCATCCATGTCCAGCAACTCTCCATTCTCCCCTGCCTTCTCCTCCATCCATCTCCAGCAAATTTCCTCTCTCCCCTGTCCCCTCCATCAATCCCTGTTGTCCAGCAATTCTCCTCTCTCCCCTGCCCATCCTGTTTCTTTCCATCCCCTTCCCCATTCTATCCGGCGTCTCCCCACCCCCTCTCTCCCCCTTCGCAGCACCTCCCCTCTCTCAATAAAGAACGACAACGTGGATGCAGCAGCTCACAGGTTTGCTTGCTGTGTTTTGAGTGAATGGCGACGGCTGCGCGGGGGAGTGGAAACACATTTACCAATGGCTTCCTTCCTTACAGTGGACTAGATGGGCTTTCACTAACTTCCACTCCACTCCCGAAGCTGCAGCGGCAGGCGGCCATAAAAGCAGCAAGCAGCCAGGCTCGACTCCGTCCTTTGCTTCCTGCTGCCCTCTCTCTGCACCCCGCCTTCCTCTGATGTCATTTCCTTTCGGGCGGGCGGGATGCCGAGAGAGGGCAGGAAGTGAAGGACGGAGTCGAGCCTGGCTGCTTGCTGGTTTACGCCCGCCCGCTCGCCGCTGCAGGCAAGAAGACTGTTGTCGTTGTCGTGGAGAAGGTCGGAAAAAGACTGGGTGGGCCTGGGCCCACCCAGGCCCACCCGTAGCTACGCCCCTGCAAGGGACCAGAGGCTGCCTGCTTCAACAAAGGAGAGAATGGGGGCAGAGAGGGAGTGCATCACACACAGCAAGCACCTCCTGGAGGGTAGAGAATGGAGAATTGGTCAGATGTAGAAAATGCAGATTATATGCTAAGCTACCAGCTAACACCCAGTCTGAAACTTTCGGAAAGGAAAGGTACAAAGCCCACACACACCAGTTATATTTCAAGAATTGGCAAAAAAAAGTCCCGTCCCCAAAAAAACAAACAGGTGTACAAAAGCATACAGTGTTTACTATAACTGAAGCTAAAACACTTTGAAATACCACCCCATAATCTAAAGAAAAACCTCTAAAGTGCAAGCACAGAGAAAACCATTTTAAAGAGGTGCCAATAAAGGGAATGCAAACTTCCAAATCAGAAGAGCAGCTGGAGACGTTTATCATTTTCACCTATAATCAATAGAAATCAAACAAAATAAAACATGGAAAAGAAAATAAGATGATACCTTTTTTATTGGACATAACTTAATACATTTCTTGATTAGCTTTCGAAGGTTGCCCTTCTTCGTTTTTCCGATCTGAGGAAGAAGGGCAACCTTCGAAAGCTAATCAAGAAATGTATTAAGTTATGTCCAATAAAAAAGGTATCATCTTATTTCTTTTCCATGTTTTATTTTGTTTGATTTCTGTTGATAACCTTAAGAGTGGACTAACACGGCTACCACACTCCTCCACCTATAATCAAAATTAGGGCGTCCAAAACACAGAGCAGCTGGGGACATCCATAGTTCCCACTAATAACTGAAATGAGGACGCCCAAATCAGCAGAGCAGCTGGGGACGTTTAGGGATTTTGTCAATAATCGAAATTAGGATGTCCTTCTTGGGGACGCCTATCCCGCTCTTACATGGACGTCCCTGGGACACTATTTAAGCGTCCTTCTCAGTATTTTCAAATCTTTGCATCACATTGTTAGAATGGCACCAAAACAGGCACCCACCCACAAGGGTAATTTCAGTGACCCTGAAATTGAACTGCTGGTGCAAGAAATACAGAGAAGGCACACACATCTCTTTGCTCCCATGGGCCAGAGGCTGGCTGCTACAAACAAAGCAGAGAGAATGGGAGGCAGTGAGGGACCGGGTCAACGCAGTCTTCCACTGTGGCAGGGATGTGGAAGACTGTAAGCGGAAGTGGCACCGTCTCAGGTGTGATGTGAGGAAGAAGGCTGGTGCCAACCCCCCAGCAGATGACACTGCTAACTTGACCCCCCTAGAATGCATCATTCATGGGCTCTTGCCCCAGGAGGGGATCCATGGCATTGGGTCCCTGGACACATCAGCACAGCCTGAGGGCTCAGGTAGGTTGACCATTAGGAAGCTGGGGTGTCTGTTGTGCTGCACTACACTCTGTTTTCCACAAGTGGGGGACAGTGTGGTGCTCCTAAGTAGGGGAAGGGGTGAGAACACCACATGCAATACAAATCACTATTCATTACAGACCATGACACAGGGAGTAGCCAGGTGCAGGGTGGAGAGGGTTTCCAGCTATGTGTGTGTAGGTTACCACTGTTTCACTGTTTTGGGGGCCTTCCCCACTCCCTCCTCTTTTCCCATCACCAAACTCTGCATATCTCCTTCCTACACCTCTGTGCTGTAGCCACTGTGTCTTCTGCACTCCTTCCACAGTTCTATGTCTACCCACCTGCCTGTGTGGCTCTCTTCCAAATCAGTCTCTGTAGTACACTGCGCTCCTCGTCTCCAGCTCTGTACCATGTACAATGACATCTGTGGGTTAACTGCCAATCCCATTCCTCACCATCTCTTTGCTGGGTTTTACCGTGTGGGGCTATGTATATGAATGCTGAAAAACAAAAGTGGGTTATTTTGACCAACACATGTCCTCCCCTTTTGCTATGGAGGTGATGACAGCCAGTCAGAGGCAGAAGCTGGTCCTAGTGGCCACCAGCCCCAGCACACTGAACAGCACACAGAGCAGCAAACCAGTGGGCCTGGAGGTGTGCCTGCACAAGAAAGCACACAGGACCAGTCATATGGGGTGGAACCACAGGACCCAGCAACGCCGGCTCTCCCTCCCCCACCCACAGCAGAGGCTCTCCCTACACCACCCACAGCAGAGGCTCTCCCTACACCACCCACAGCCTTTGCCGATGGTGGCACAGAGGAAGAAGATGCAGAAGGGGGGGGCACATCCTCAGCAGAGGCCATCCAGCCAGAGAAGGCAGCTACTGCGCCTTGAAACACAATTGCTGGGCCACAATGTGCACCTGGAAGATTACCGGCGCCAGAAATTGGAGCTGCAATGGGAAGCAGTACAGCAGCTCCAATGGCTGGAGCACAGCATCGAGGGCCTACACTGTGACCTGAAAGCACATAGTACAGCCCTGATGCAGCAATAAGTGCCATCTACTTCCACCACTGCACAGCAACCACCCGCAAAGAAGAGGAGCTTGAGATCCTCAGCCCCCCCCCCCCCCCCAGCCACTGGTCCAGCAGCCATCACACCAGCTCCCCTTCTGGGTCCTGTGCCCAGGTTGCAGGGCAAACCACAGATCACAAGGTGGCCGGACTTCCACAGGGCAGCCAAGGCAGCAGGCTGCCTTGTGGACACAGAGGACGGTGGGACCTCATCAGAGGAGGACTCTCAACAGAGTTCCCCTGCAGCACCGACAGCTGGACTGCCACCAGCTGCTCAGAAACACGGTGGGAGGGGGAGGAGACAGAGACGGGGCCAGGGAAAGTGATGGGACATGGTGGGGGGTGCTGGGAGATGGGAGGAAGGCGTGTGAGGGAGGGGAATATGCACCGAGCGGGTGATGGTGGTGGGAGGCAGGGTGGTGGTGGTGGTGTGTAACTAGTATGTGATAGCAATAAATGTCAACTTACTCTCACACAAAACTTGTCTCGATGAGTCTTTGCCTGGTTCTGACCCCAGCTGGTGTGCACTCTGCTCTGCTCTGTGGGCGGGAGGGGGAGGGGGCTCCTCATCCTCTTCATCTGGGCCATGCTGCTGCGGTTGCTGTGGCTCTTCTGGGAGGGCCTCTTTGCGCATTGCCAAATTATGTAGCATGCAGCAGGCCAGGAATATCTTTGCCACCTTTTGGGGGCTGTACAGGAGCTCCCCTCCAGAACGGTCCACACATCGGAACCTGTTCTTAAGTTGTCCGAAGGTACGCTCTCGATGATGCCATGTGTGGTCCGATGTCTACTGTTGTAGTTCTCCTCCAGTCCTGTTTGAGGGAGCACTATGGGGGTCATGAGCCAAATCTGCTGTGGGTAGCCTATGTCACCTTTGGGGAGAAAGAGGATGAGAAAGATGAGTGTATATTGTTTGGAGTGGGTACCTTGTGGAGGTGGGGGGGGGGGAATAGTGGGTTGTGGAGTGAGCTGGAGGGAGACAGTGCTGAGGGTTGCCCGGTGGAGGAGGTATAGTTTGGGCAGATCCATGCTGCACTTACCAAGGAGCCATCCGCCGGTGATCTCCCCTCGGTCAAACCTGTGGAAGATTCCTGACTGCTGCAATATATAGGCGTCATAGGTGGAACCTGGGTATCGGGCACACAGGTCTAGAATCTCCCCCTGGGCGTCACATACAACTTGCATATTGAGTGAGTGGAATGCTTTCCTGTTATTATGTGGCCTCTCATTCCCGGGGGGGGGGGGGGGTCTGAGTGCGACATGTGTGCAGTCAATGGTGCCTATGACCGAGGGGAAGCGAGCTACGGCGTAGAAGTCAGCCATGTTGTTCTGCAGGGCCTGGGGGGTGGTGGGGAAGGTGATGTACTCAGAGGTGTGGGTAAGGAAGACATCAAGGAACTGGGTGAGGCAGTTAGAAATGGAAGCCTGGGTGAGACCAGTGTTCACAGATAGGACAGACTGGAAACTCCCAGTGGCCAGAAAAGATAAGAGAAGCAGTGATCTTTAGGTGTACAGGGATGGGATTGTTCCTATGGGTCCTGGGCTGCAAGAGGGGTTGAAGCTGCTCACAAAGGTGCTGAATGGCAGCCCTATCAAACCGGTACCTAGTGAGACACTACAGGTCAGTGAGGTCTAGGAAACTGCTACAGGGCCTGAAAACTCTGGGGCGTGAGTTCCGCCTGTGGTGCCTCCCCTCTCCCTCCAACATGTAAGCCACCTGTGCATTTAGTGCCTCCATTTCCACACACTACAGGTGCAATGCAGTGCCACCAGTGCTCACCTCTCCCTACCAACCTGGTGAAACACAGTAGCAACAAACAGAAGCTGACACTCACTCTCCCACCACCAACAAACAATGTGGTCACACACAGCAGAGCCACACTGCAAGCACTCTCTGACCCACTACAAACTCCGGCCATACCCTCTAGCCACTCATTCTCCAAGCAGCAAATGACAGTCTTCACAAACACAGAGAAATGCTGCAGCAGCACACAGGACAAAGAGACAAACAGAGACAACAAACAGGTAAGGAAATTAAAGATGAATTTGGGGACAGTGACTGGAGAGGGAGAGGGATAGGGAGAGGGGATGGGGGAGATAGAGGAAGGAATGTAGTGTCTGGGTTTGGAGGCTAGAAGGGGTAGGGAAAGCTGAAAAGGTAAAACACAAAAGAGGCAGGTGAGGGTGAGAACGTTCTGATTAGGGCACACAGACAAAGGTAAGAGGTACTCAACAAACTCTCAGCTTTCTCTCCAAACAACGATTCAGCTTTCTCTCCCAACAACGATCTCGCCACTCTCCAACTCCACAAAATCGCAAATGGGTCTAAAGACGACTTACCCCTTACCTGGTCGCTTTTATTTCAGGTCTAGCTAAGGACACCCATGTTCCCGCCCATGCAAAACCATTTCACAATCCGTTATACGTTGGAGGTGCCCATCTCATAACACTGCCCACAGTGGCGTAGCTAGGGTAGTTGACACCCGGGGCCGGTCATTTTTTAACACCCACCTCCAAAATCTCGTACTAGGCATGCCGAGAATTCAAAACACTCAACACCTATAGAGCAATTCTACCATACCATAAGCAGTAATTTCTACGAGTCACACAAAGGAAAGGAAAGCATCTTAAACACTACAGTGAACACTAGAACATAAATTCACCTATTGTAAAATGAAACCAGGAAGAATAATACAGATTGTCGATCCTGCACAGTCAATGCCAACTGAAAGCCATGTCTTTTTCACAAACACAGATACACCCTAATCCACTATAGAATAAGTAATAATAAGCTTTCTATTTAGACAAAAATTAAACTGAACCCCCAAGATGCCAGACTCTGCATACAATGCAACACCACAGAAACAGAAAATGTCCCCTAGTACTGTGCAAAATATAAAGACAGCAGATGTAAATTTGAAAAAAACTAACAAGTACCAATCACCACTTTACAAATTACTACTACTACTATTTAGCATTTCTATAGCGCTACAAAGCGTAAAGCAGCGCTGCACAAACATAGAAGAAAGACAGTCCCTGCTCAAAGAGCTTACAATCTAGTAGACAAAAAATAAAGCAAACAAATCAATTAATGTGTAGAGGAAAGAGGAGAGGAGGGTAGGTGGAGGCGAGAGGAAAGAGGAGAGGAGGGTAGATGGAGGCGAGTGGATACAAGTGGTTATGAGTCAAAAGCAATGTTAAAGAGGTGGGCTTTCAATCTAGATTTAAAGATGGTCAAGGATGGAGCAAGACGTAGGGGCTCAGGAAGTCTATTCCAGGCACAGGGCGCAGCAAGACAGAAGGAGCGAAGTCTGGAGTTGGCAGTAGCGGAGAAAGGAACAGATAAGAAGAATTTATCCAGGGAACGGAGTGCACGGGAAGGGGTATAGGGAAGGACGAGTGTGGAGAGATACTGGGGAGCAGCAGAGTGAGTACATTGATAGGTTAGTAGAAGAAGTTTGAACAGGATGTGAAAACGGATAGGGAGCCAGTGAAGCGACTTGAGGAGAGGGGTAGTATGAGTAAAGCGACCCTGGCGGAAGACGAGACGGGCAGCAGAGTTTTTGAACCGACTGGAGAAGGGAGAGGTGACTAAGTGGGAGGCCGGCAAGAAGCAGATTGCAGTAGTCCAAACGAGAGAGGTGACAAGGGTGTGGATGAGGGTTTTGGTAGAGTGCTCAGAAAGAAAGGGGCGGATTTTACGGATGTTGTAAAGAAAGGAACGACAGGTCTTGGCGGTCTGCTGGATATGAGCAGAGAAGGAGAGAGAAGAGTCAAAGATAACCCCAAGGTTTCAAGCTGAGGAGACAGGGAGAATGAGAGAGCCATCAACAGAAATAGAAAACGGGGGGAGCGGGGAGGTGGGTTTGGGGGGGGGGGGAAATGAGAAGCTCGGTTTTGGTCATATTTAGTTTCAGGTGGCGTTGAGACATCCAGACAGCAATGTCAGACAAGCACGCTGAAACTTTGGTTTGGATGCAAGGTGAGATATCAGGGGTAGAAAGGTAGATTTGGGAGTCATCAGCATAGAGATGGTAGGAAAAGCCATGTGATGAGATTAATGAACCAAGGGAAAAAGTGTAGATAGAAAAGAGGAGGGGACCAAGAACAGAACCCTGAGGTACGCCGACAGGCAGAGGGATAGAAGTAGAAGAGGATCCACCAGAGTGAACACTAAAGGTGCGGAGTGAGAGGTAGGAAGAAAAACAGGAAAGGACAGAGCCCTGGAATCCAAGTGAGGACAGGGTATCGAGAAATATACTGTGATCGACAGTGTCAAAAGCAGCGGAAAGATCAAGAAGGATGAGGATGGAATATTGACCTCTGGATTTAGCCAGTAATAGGTCATTGGAGACTTTAACAAATAGAAATAAAACAAATATAGAAAATAAAATAATACTATTTTATTGGACTAATACATTTAGCTTTCAGAGGCCAAAACACCCTTCCTCAGGTCAATACAGTATAGTGCTGTTACAGTATCCTATCCTGACCTGAGGAAGGGGGTTTTGTTCTCCGAAAGTTAGCCAAAATGTATTAAAATTAGTCCAGTAAAAACATTACCTTGGTTACATGTTCTATTATAAACATTTATTATTCTCTCTCTGCCATCCAGTGTCTGCCCTCTCTGCTGTCCCCTCCATCCAATGTCTACCCTCTCTCCCTGCTCCTTCCATCTACATCTGCCCTCTATCAATGCCCCTTCCATCCACTATCTGCCTGTCTGCCCTCTCTCTCCCTCCCCCTTCCATTCACTGTCTGCCCTTTCTATCCCTTCCATCCAGTCTGCCCTTTCTCTCTGCCCCTTCAATCCACCATTTGCCCTCCCTCTCCCATCCATCCAGGGTCTGCCCTCCCTCTCACTCCCCCTTCCATCCAGGATCTGTCCCCGCTCTCTGCCCCTTTTTTTCAGCCCCCAGTTCCAGCCCCATTATCTCACCAGTCCCCAGCCACTTCTCCCTGGCCCCTTTCAGCCCCAAGTTTCAACACCAGCCCTTTTCTCTCACCAGTCCCGAGCTTCAGCCCCAGCCACTTCTTCCTGTCTCCTTTTCAGCCCCCAGTCCCCACAGTTTCAGCCCCTGCCCCTTTTCAGCCCCCCAGTCCCAGTGCTAGCCCCCTTATCCCACCTACCCTCCTTTTCAGCCCCCAGTTCCAGCCCCCTTCGTCCACATGCCTTGCATTAGGGCCCCCCTTTTCAGCCCGACCCCTTCTCCCACCTGACTCAGGCTTGCCCCATTTTCCCTCATGATCCCTTCTCAGACCCCCAGTTCCAGCCCCTTCTCCCATCTGAGAACCCCTTCCCCTCCCCATCTGAGAATCCCCCTCCCCATCTGATAACCCCCACAACACCCTCCCCACCCCACCCCAGTCCCGTTCTCCCATCTGAGAACCCCCTCCCCACTCCAGTCCTTCTCCCATCTGAGAACCCCCCCACCCCAGTCCCCTTCTCCCATCTGAAAACCCCTTCCCCTTTCCACCTGAGAAGCCCCACAACACCCCACCCCAGTCCCGTTCTCCCATCTGAGAACCCCCTCCCCATCTGAGAACCCCCACAACATCCCTCTCCTCTCACATCTGAGAACCCCCTCCCCACCTCAGTCCCCTTCTCCCATCTGAAAACCCCTTCCCCTCTCCATCTGAGAACCCCCTCCCCTCTCCATCTGAGAACCCCCAGAACACCCCTCCCCTCCCCACCCCAGTCCCTTTCTCCCATCTGAGAACCCCCTCCCCACTTCAGTCCTTCTCCCATCTGAGAACCCCCACAACACCCCTCTCCCATCTGAGAACCCCCACCCCGACCCGACTCTCCTGCCACCACCCTACCTTTAAAAAAACAATTTGTGAAGCGTTGTTGCAGGCAGCGCCTCGCGTCTGCCCTGCTTGTAAAAGAAGTAAATCTCTTCTCCTCCTCGTCGTTGGGTCTCACTGAGTCCTGCCCTCGCGGAAATAGGAAGTTACCTCAGAGGAGGGCGGGACACAGTGAGACCCGACGACGACAAGGAGAAGAGATTTACTTCTTTTACCAGCAGGGCAGACGTGAGGCGCTGCCTGCAACGATGCTTCACAAGTTTTTTTTTTAAGGTAAGATGGAAGGCAGGGAGCAGCGGGAGCGGAGCACCCCCACCCACCCACTGACACCCGGGGCGGACCGCCCCGCCCTTGCTATGCCACTGACTGCCCATAACATGCCCCTAACATGCCCCCTGTGGGGACGTCCTTAGATGGGTGACCACGCACTGAGGACGTCTTTACGGCCCTGTTTTGATTATTGGATTTGGACGACCTTCTTTCGCAGGGATGCCCATGTGCCTTTTGTGTCGCTTTTTGGATGCCCTTCTCTTTCGAAAATGAGCCCAAAGGTGTTACTGGAAATAGCCCTCCATCCACCCATGCCCAGCAACCCTCCTCGCCCCTGCCCTGGCTCCATCCACCCATGTCCAGCAACCCTCCCTTCCCCTGCCCTCCCTCCATCCACCCACCCATGTCCAGCAACCCTCCTCCCCCCCTGCCATCCACCCATGTCCAGCAACCCTCCTCCCCCCCTGCCATCCACCCATGTCCAGCAACCCTCCTCTCCCCTGCCCTGGCTCCACCCACCCATGTCCAGCAACCCTCCCTTCCCCTGCCCTCCCTCCATCCACCCACCCATGTCCAGCAACCCTCCTCCCCCCCTGCCATCCACCCATGTCCAGCAACCCTCCTCTCCCATGCCCTGGCTCCACCCACCCATGTCCAGCAACCCTCCCTTCCCCTGCCCTCCATCCACCCACCCATCTCCAGTAGCCCTCCTCTCCTCCTGCCATCCACCTATGTCCAGCAACCCTCCTCTCCCCTGCCCTGGCTCCATCCACCCATGTCCAGCAACCCTCCTCTCCCCTGCCCTGGCTCCATCCACCCATGTCCAGCAACCCTCCCTTCCCCTGCCCTCCATCCACCCACCCATGTCCAGCAACCCTCCTCTCCCCTGCCCTCCATCCACCCACCCATGTCCAGCAACCCTCCTCTCTCCTGCCCTGGCTCCACCCACCCATGTCCAGCAACTCTCCCTTCCCCTGCCCTCCATCCACCCACCCATGTCCAGCAACCCTCCTCTCCCCTGCCCTGGCTCCATCCACCCATGTCCAGCAACCCTCCCTTTCCCTGCCCTCCATCCACCCACCCACCCATGTCCAGCAACCCTCCTCTCCCGCTGCCATCCCCCCATGTCCAGCAACCCTCATCTCCCCCCTGCCCTCCTCCCCTCCATCTGCCTTCTTCCAGCCCTCCCCGCTCCCCCAGTCGTCCATCATCCGTCTGCCCTCTGCAGCTCTGCTCCCCGATAGCCCTGTTTCCTCCCTGCGCCACCGCCCTGCCTTTAAAAATTGTATTTTCCCTTGAGGCGCGCCAGCGTTGAAGCGAAGACAGCAGGCTCAGCTCAGTTCCAGCCTTCGTTCCGTTCCTTTGCATCATGGCTCCGCCCTCACTCAAACAGGAAATACGTCAGGCGAGGGCGGAGCC
Organism: Microcaecilia unicolor; assembly: GCF_901765095.1. Classification (NCBI taxonomy): domain Eukaryota; kingdom Metazoa; phylum Chordata; class Amphibia; order Gymnophiona; family Siphonopidae; genus Microcaecilia; species Microcaecilia unicolor. Next base: position 389,337,427 of record NC_044032.1, read on the forward strand.
ATGATGCGAAGGAATGGAACGAAGGCTGGAACCGAGCTGAGCCTGCTGTCTTCGCTTCAACGCCGGCGCGCCTCGAGGGAAAATAAAATTTTTAAAGGCAGGGCGGCGGCGCAGGGAGGAAACAGGGCTATCGGGGAGCAGAGCTGCAGAGGGCAGACGGAAGATGGACGAGCAGGGGAGCACAGGCGAGCCAGCTCGCACTGCCTAACAACCAGCTCGCAAGATGCCAATAAATTTAACCGGCTCTTGCGAGCCGGTGCGAGCCGGCTGCAGCACACCACTGGGACTAGTGATATCTATGGTGAACCCTGCGTCAAAGTCTCTCCCACCTAGGGAAAGCAGAAAAAGCACAATGCTCCTTGCTATATAGGCAATGGAAACCATTTGGTTTCTATAATAAATCCAATCTGGCTTACCTTGTTGGTATGCATCCCTAAGTTCACATATTCCCAGCTCAAACATTTGATGTTGCTATTCTTGATAGCTAGGTAGGTTATCCCCCACCCAATGCTTCAGAACCACCTTGAACACAAGAGAATAAATCAAATTCTCATATTACCTCCAAATTTCTTAAGTTCAGATCTTTACCCAGCAGTAATAAGGAATAGATCCATGTGACCAAACCAACAATATTTTTATTTTATTTATTTATTTAGATTTTGCTCACACCTTTTTCAGTAGTAGCTCAAGGTGAGTTACATTCAGGTACACTGGATATTTCTCTGTCCCAGGAGGGCTCACAATCTAAGTAGTTTCTATGGTTTTCAGGGCCCCTCCCCATAGGTCTTTTTGTTTCTGGCATTCTAAAAAAACCTGTGGATCCAGGTTCCTCTGCCAACCACACATCTGTCATGCACATCATCCTGCCAAAGGCAGAGTCTCACACCCTTTACTTTGGTGATACAGGATCTGTGCAAAACTTTAGATTACATAACTTATGTCTGTTCTCTTGATTTAGACCACAGTTGCACAAATAGGGATTAAGTTCATCTGTAGAAATATCTTCTCCTATATATCCCTTGTCCATTCCAGTGCCAGTTGTTTAATGTCAGTTGTACTTGCCCTGACCCTTACTATACTATATCAATTCGACAGTGTATTAGTTTTGTGGGAAACCCTTAGAATTTCCCTATCTGAATCTGTCCAGGTCAGCGACCTGTGCTGTGACCTACCGAGCTATGCAAAGTAATGCCTGACCTGTAAGTACTGCAAAAAAAAATGAGAGTAAGGCAGAGCCCAGCATTTCCTCACTTGATCAAATGAGGGAAGCTGCCCCTTATTCACCATGGTGAAGACGCCCACATTTCTGCATCCCCTATCAAACCAAACCCTGAGAGGAGCGCTTGAGCGCTGTTTTTGGATAGCAGAATAGAAGTGAGGCTCCACAGGCACTTGGTTTAAAATCATAATTTTCAAAGTTCTTCTGAGTGTGATTACTTACTGAGGCTCATTTTATAAGAATCTCAACAGCAAAGTAAGATAGATACAGCATTCAACACGAGTTCTGGTATAAAACAACAAAAACTGGAGTTGGTTTCTCTATGCAAGAGTTCATCGAGCAAACATGGTGTTGGTACTGCTTCCAATATCTCTGAGCAACTTAACAAGATTTCATTTTTTTTTTCATTTCATTTATTAAAATTTATATCCACAATTACCCAGAGCAGAGTACAAAAACAACACACATAATAAAAAAATACATCAAACAAAAACAAACTATAACTACATACAGCAAACAAACAAAATAAAACCCAAACAGTACATAAATCATGTCCACTGGAGCCTGAAATCAAATTCAGGCAAGCCCAGATGCACAAAACCTAATGAAACAGCAACGTGATTTTTAAACTGGTTCTAGACGGTTTAGCGAGCAAGGAATACAGCAAGACATGCACAAAAGGGTTCTCCGAGCTCTTTTCCTATCATGGTAGCAGCTAATGAAAACGGAATGCAAAGCTATTATAATCAGCTAATTACTATACAAATGTGCATGCAAAGTGATGCACAGCCATTTTCCAACCCAAAGCACAGAAGCAGTCCCACCTTTACCATGGAAAAGTTAACAAGCTGCCAGTATTGCCTGGTGGCTGGCTGAGGAGAGCTGTCAGAGCTGTGGACTGGTCAATCCTGCCAGGGAAACGTTCTATTCTTGATCTTCCACCATTGCTCCTGCCCCTGCCAGTACTATCTCCCAAAAAAGATAGGACGCCAATAGTGGTCTTGAGAGGTTGGGTTTGCTTATAAGATCTCTGCTGATTTGGGTGACTGTGGGAGAAGGACGCCCATCTCCTGATTTGTGTCATAAGATGGGCGCCCTTCTCTTTCGAAAATAAGCCTGTAAGCGATGTTGCAACAGTCGATGATCCAATGTATCAAATGCTGCAGATATATTAAAAAAATGCTTATCCAACCCCAAGCAAATTTCATCTAAAGGAGCAGTAATCAACACCCCAGTGCTGTGGGCCTTTCGGACTCTGTACTAGAATGGATCAAGGAACTGATACCTCATGAGATGCTCCTCAACTTGCTTGAATACAACCCACAAGATTAGTTCGCTACTCACTGAAAATAATGCAACAATTAAAGGTATTAAATCAGATGTGGCCCAACTCAATAACTGCTTTACACAAATTGAAAATCAGCTTGATGTGGCAGAAAACAGAATTAGTACTTTAGAGGATAATCACATGGTTTGCCGCTCCACTTACAAAATGGTAGAGGATCTACAGTCTGCTTTGGAGGATGCTAACAATCACAACAGAAGGAACAATCTATGTGTTCTTGGCATACCTAAGGGCAGTGAAGGCCTAAACATCATCACGTTCATAGAAGGTTTTATTATTAAGATACTTCAACTTCATTTTGATAAGACCATTCAAAACTGAAAGGGCACATAGGGTGCCTGCCCAAACAAACCCACATCAAAAGAGGCCACACCCCATTGTTTTAAAAATTCTACATTTTTGTATTTGCTCCGGCTATAATGAAAATCACAATGCAACAAAATCTTACCATGATCCCAAGGCTCTGGAAAAATATTTAGAACAAGAAGTCTCACAAATGGCTACAACATGACTGATGTAGTATGCTAATACGTGTATATCTGTATAAAACTGTAATATGCATTATCAAAACACTCGATATATTCTATTCATATTGTGCCTGCCTTTCTTCTACCCCCCCCCCCCCCCGCCTTGACCCCCATTTATCCTTCTCATTAGGGTTTATGTGGTTGGATATGTTACTCCCACTTTTTTTTGTTCCCGTGGAGCGGCATAATCAAAAGGGACGCCCAAGTTTTCCTGGGGATGTCCTCGCAGGATGGCCCCGTGAAGTGGCGGGGAAACCCATATTATCAAAACAAGATGGGCGTCCATCTTTCGTTTCGATAATACAGTCAGGGACGCCCAAATCCTGAAATTTAGGTCGACCTTAGAGATGGTCGTCCTTAGACTTGGTCGTTTCTGATTTTCGGCGATAATGGAAACCGAGGACACCCATCTCAGAAATGACCAAATTCAAGCCATTTGGTCATGGGAGGAGTCAGCATTCGTAGTGCACTGGTCCCCCTCACATGCCAGGACATCAACCGGGCACCCTAGGGGGCACTGCAGTGGACTTCACAAATTGCTCCCAAGTGCATAGCTCCCTTGCCTTGGGTGCTGAGCCCCCCAAACCCCACAACTGTACACCACTACCATAGCCCTTAGGGATGAAGGGGGGCACCTAGATGTGGGTACAGTGGGTTTCTGGTGGGTTTTGAAGGGCTCACATTTACCACCACAAGTGTAACAGGTGGGGGGGGGGATGGGCCTGGATCCGCCTGCCTGAAGTGCACTGCACCCACAAAAACTGAGTATGACATTTGAGGCTGGCACAAAATATTTTTAAAGTTGTTTTTTGAGGGTGGGAGGGGGTTAGTTACCATTGGGGGAGTAAGAGGAGGTCATCCCCGATTCTCTCCGGTGGTCATCTGGTCAGTTCGGGCACCTTTTTGAGGCTTGGTTGTAAGAAAAAAGGGACCAAGTAAAGTTGGCCAAGTGCTCGTCAGGGCACGCCCAAGTCCCGCCTTCGCTACGCCTCCGACACGCTCCCGGGAACTTTGGTCGTCCCTGAGATGGAAAGCAGTTGGGGACGCCCAAAATCAGCTTTCGATTATGCCGATTTGGGCGACCCTGAGAGAAGGACGCCCATCTCCCGATTTGTGTCGAAAGATGGGCACCCTTCTCTTTCGAAAATAAGCCTGTTAGTTGTTTTTGAAATGTATTCTGATGTTTTCAGCACACGTCGGTTTGTTCTGTTGTATGACATTATTATTGCATTTATCTTTTGCTTCTTAACTCTCAGCAGAGAACTGTATTTTGATTTATCTTATTTAAATCATGAGTAGTTTCCTAGGGGCTCATTTTTGAAACAGAAAAACATCTAAGAAGCAGCAAAACGCGTCATTCAGATGTTTTATATGCCAAAATGTCCAAACTGCTATTTTCTAAACCCATTTTAAAGACATTTTTAGAGCAGTTACTTGGCAGCACATCCAAATCACAAGGGGGCATGTCGGGGGTATGTTAGGGGTGGGATTAGGGTGTTCCTAACACTTGGACATTTTTCTGCCATAATAGAACAAAACAAAAAGGTCCAGGGCTACAATTTACAGGTTTTGGTCTAGACCTGTTTTTATCACTACAGTGCCTTAAAAGACCAGATGATCATTGGAGGGATTAAGGCATGACCCCTCCTTACTACCCCAGTGGTCACTGACCCCCTCCCACCCCCCAAAGATGTGAAAGAAACAGTACATGCCAGCCTCTATAACAGCTTCAGATGTCATGGCCAGTCCTAATAGAACAGCAAGCAGTCCGTGGAGTAGCCTAGTGGTTGGTGCAGTGCACTGTAGAGAAGAGGTTCCAGGCCCATATCCCACTCTAACTAGTACACTTGTGGTGGAACATGTGAGCCCTCCAAACTCACCAAAAACCTACTGTACCTACATATAGATGACACCTGTGGGCATAATGGCTATTGTAGTGCTATACAGTTGGGTACAGAATGTTTTTGGTGGGTTTTGGAGGGCTCACCACACAATATAATGGGGTAACAGTGAGATGTGTACCTGGGACCTTTATGTGAAGTCCACTGCAGTACTCCCTAGGGCACCCCAATGCTCTTCTGAGATGTCTGTGGGTCCAGTCTACTAAAAATGCTGGCTCCTCCTACATCCCAAAGGTTTGATTTTGTGTGTTTTTAACTTGGACGTGTTGGTTTTTTTTTTAATGGTCCAAAATGATAGACGCACTGGGCACAAAAATGTCTAGCAAATGGCCATTTTCGAAAAAAAGGTAGACTTTTTCAGGTTCAAAAATGGCCATGTTCGCTACTGGAGTTTTAGACGTTTTCCGCATAATGTCCAAAGTCGGATTTAGATGTCATATTGAAAATGCCCCTCCACATGTGTTATCAATGAATATGAAGGGAATTAATCGCCCAATTAAGCATAAAAAAACTACTATTATATTTCAAAAAGTTTAACCCTTCAGTGGTTTTTATTCAAGAAACCCATTTATCTAGAGCAGAATCAAAAAGGTTAAAACAAGATTGGGTTAATGATTGCTTCTTTTCATCAGCAAAAGGTAAAAGGAATGGTATTATGAAGTTATCAGCAAAATCATTACAGTATACTATCATTTCAGATGTGATAAATTATGAAGGTCACTGGATTATTCTATTAATATTAGTCAGAAAAAGTATGCTCTTGTTAACACATATGCTTCTAATAGAGATCAGCCATCATTCTTTAATGTTCTGTCTCAACAAATAGTTCTTACTGGGGCTGACTTTATCATAATGGGTGGAGATATAAATCTCCCTTTGGACCCGCTACTGGACCACAAGTCAACAGCGAAATTCAGACCACTTAAGGCTGCAGATGCTCTCCAGAATTGACTTCAAACCTGGGACTTTATGGACTCATGGAGGATAATAGGTGGGAAAATGTGGGATACAAATGCAAATAAATACATATAACATCCCACCTACTTGGACTTCGCCTTTCACTAAATACCACACAACTCTTTCTCTTGATTGGACTATATTTTCTTATTTGCTGCTCCAGATATGTCTCCTACTGATTTGCTTCCTGGTTACACCTGCATATATAAGGAAGATGAGCAGGATTCTCTGGCTATTCTCTGGAGTGGAGGAGTAGCCTAGTGGTTACTACAGTGGACTTTGATCCTGGGGAACTGAGTTTGATTCCCACTGCAGCTCCTTGTGACTCTGGGCAAGTCACTTAACCCTCCATTGCCCTGGTACAAAATAAGTACCTGAATATATGTAAACCGCTTTGAATGTAGTTACAAAAACCTCAGGTAGGTGGTATATCAAGTCCCATTTCCCTTTCCCTATGTACTGGCTGGAGGGAAAATCCCACTGGTCTGGACTGGATGAAGAGGAAGTGTTCATTCCATATTTTCAAAGCTCTTAGACTCAGTGGCGTAGGAAGGGGGGGGCGGTGGGGCGGTCTGCCCCGGGTGCACGTGCTGGAGGGGTGTCGGCGCCGCTGGTTACCTGCTCTCTCTGCCCCGGAACAGGTTACTTCCTGTTCCGGGGCAGAGAAAGCAGGGAACCAACGAAGCCGACGCAGCTCCCAGAGACAACGTGCACTTGGCGGGGCGGGGCGGAGCACTAGCGGTAAAGATGCACTCCGGGGGGGGGGGGGTTTGCGTGCACCAAGGGGGGGGGGTGCGCCGTGCTGCACCCGGGGGGGTGCGCAGCGGCGACCCGCCCCGGGTGTCAGCCGGCCTCGCTACGCCGCTGCTTAGACTTACAAAGTTCCATTGTAACCTATGAAACTTTGTAAGTGTATGAGCTTTGAAAATGAGCCTGTTAAGTAGTAGTAGTAGTCTTCATTATTTTGTACCTGCTTCAAAGCAGATGCAAAAGTTCATGGGTAAAAAGTACTCATGTTCCCCTAGCTGCTTGAATTTTCAAAGCTTGCAGATCTGTAGGCTGTTCAAATGTGGCCTTGGGTGACTTATAAAGGAATAACATTAGAATATGCTAACATAGTTGGACATGTTAGTAACTCTAGTTGTTATTGTTGTCATAAAAATTTATATGTATGATCTTTAGTGAATCCACCACCTTAATATCTTCCATTACAAAGTTCTCCCAGAGAAGCTAACATGCTTTTTACCCATAACATAGTCATAATGTACTGAAAGCACCACTTCACTAGAGGCTTCTTTAATCCTTGGTAAAAGTTACCAGGTTGCAAATAGCAAGCCATATTCAAACAAAATCGCATGCAAATGAGCTGCTTGCAACTTACAGAAAGCAGATCAGTATGGGAAGCGCCAGCACATGATTGGGCAGCCACTCACTAACCGTGCCTGTATTGCGCATGCCGAGAACTAGGGTTACCATATGTCAGCAACAATAAATGCTGACACCACACATCCAGTTTTACCTGGACATGTCCTCTTTTTGAGGACACCATGGGACGTCCAAGTAGGTTTTGCCAGCCTGCCTGTTTGTCCGGGTTTGCAGGCAGGCTGGCTTGCGAGCGAGCGAGCAAGCGGGCCTCAGGATTTCCTCCCCTCCCCTCCTGTACCTTATCGTCGTGCCCTGGTGGTCTAGTGGCCTCTTTGGGTCAGGAAAGAGCCCTAGACCTCTCGATCCTGGCGCTGCTTCAAAATGGCTGCATAGAGTTCAAGTGGTGACCTTGCAAGGTCATCACTTGAACTCTCAGCAGCCATTTTGAAGCAGCACTGGGAGCGAGAGGTCTACACAGAGCTAGGCAGGAAAGAGGGGGCTCTTTCCTGCCCGGAGGCCACTAGACCACCAGGCACGATAATGTATGGGAGGGGAGGAGAAGGGATGTGGATGGAGTGAACTAGGGAGAGAGAGGGAATCTGGCTTTCTTGGGGGGGGGGGGGCATCAAGGTGACACTGTGGTGCAGGGGCATGGCAGGGGCGTGGCAGGGTGTGACAGGTGTCCTCTTTTTTTTATACCGGCAAATATGGTCACTTGCGCTATGGATGTACCTCCACAGCAATTCACAAACATAGCTACAAGCTTCTTGTGGGTCACCGGGTCCACCAGCTGGCTGGCAAACATCCCCCTATACCATGCCTCAAAAAAATCTGTCCAGGACAAACAGAAGCAGTAAACAGAAACAAGAAAAACAACTTCAACTGTGTGCCCAGAACAGTGAGTACTATAGACACATCTCTATAGCGTTTCACTGCACACGTGGCTTTTATATGTATGCGAGAAAGCCATGTGTAGCTTTATTTCATGAGACGCTGTGCAGTTTAAACTGGACAGAGGGAATACAAGTTTATATTAGAAATCAAAGCTGTGATTATTAGCTGTTAAGAAAAGGGGAACGCTTCGTTTTCATTAAAAGCACTGCTCCGCCGAGAAGCCACAGTCATGCTATGACAGCTCCTGACCTTCAGTAAAAATTTCCTCGTAAAAGGTAGGGGCTGCGTTCTGTGCAACGCTCGTAGGCGGCTGTGCATCATTCGGAATGTGCATGTAAATAGTAGTCAGCTACTTGTAATACATTTGTATATGATTCTCGTAGTCTGCAACCGGAAACTGTAAAAAGCACACAGAGCTCCTTTGCGCATTTCTTGCCGAATACAGTGCTCACTAAACTGGCTAGAACCTGTCAAAATCCCATGTTGCTAGCCTGGAAATTTTTGTGCATCTAGCCCTTAGATAATATAGAAGCCTTAGTGGCCGACGTTCCTCTATTTAACCCATCAAACAGAATGAACACACTACAAATATCTTAAATCTTTTAATTAGCTATAGACTTTTAACAGTTTCAACTATGCCATTTATTTTCCTGTTCATTCTAGATAAAAAGAAAGTAATGTTATTTCCCTCTTCATCTGAAAACAAGTTCTGAACTTTGGAACCGATTGTGGTATTATACAGAACAAAATTCAAAATAGTTCTTGATGGGACAGTGCTTGAAGTTCTCTCAGTTCCGTGGCAGAAGTAATGGATACTGCATGTATAATGTACATTAAAAGCAGGAAACCGGCCAAAGAGTCGGTTGGGCCGCTGGACGAAAATGGTGTTAAAGGGGCGATCAAGGAGGACAAAGCCGTAGCGGAGAAATTAAATGAATTCTTTGCTTCGGTCTTCACCGAGGAGGATTTGGGGGGGACACCGGTGCCGGAAAGAATATTTGAAGCGGGGGAGTCGGAGAAACTAAACAAATTCTCTGTAACCTTGGAGGATGTAATGGGTCAGTTCAGCAAGCTGAAGAGTAGTAAATCACCGGGACCTGATGGTATTCATCCCAGAGTATTAATAGAACTAAAAAATGAACTTGCGGAGCTACTGTTAGAAATATGCAATCTGTCCCTTAAATCGAGTGTAGTACCGGAAGACTGGAGGGTAGCCAATGTTACTTCGATTTTTAAGAAGGGTTCCAGAGGAGATCCGGGAAATTATAGACCGGTGAGTCTGACGTCGGTGCCGGGCAAGATGGTGGAGGCTATTATTAAGAATAAAATTGCAGAGCATATACAAAAACATGGACTGATGAGACAAAGTCAGCACGGATTTAGTGAAGGGAAGTCTTGCCTCACCAATCTAACGCATTTTTTTGAGGGGGTAAGCAAACATGTGGACAATGGGGAGCCGGTTGATATTGTATATCTGGATTTTCAGAAGGCGTTTGACAAAGTGCCGTACGAAAGACTCCTGAAGAAATTGCAGAGTCATGGAATCGGAGGTAGGGTATTATTATGGATTAAGAACTGGTTGAAAGATAGGAAGCAGAGAGTAGGATTGCGTGGCCAGTATTCTCAGTGGAGGAGGGTAGTTAGTGGGGTCCCGCAGGGGTCTGTGCTGGGTCCGTTGCTTTTTAATGTATTTATAAATGACCTAGAGATGGGAATAACTAGTGAGGTAATTAAATTCGCCGATGACACAAAATTATTCAGGGTCGTCAAGTCGCAGGAGGAATGTGAACGATTACAGGAGGACCTTGCGAGACTGGGAGAATGGGCGTGCAAGTGGCAGATGAAGTTCAATGTTGACAAGTGCAAAGTGATGCATGTGGGTAAGAGGAACCCGAATTATAGCTACGTCTTGCAAGGTTCCGCGTTAGGAGTTACGGATCAAGAAAGGGATCTGGGTGTCGTCGTCGATGATACGCTGAAACCTTCTGCTCAGTGTGCTGCTGCGGCTAGGAAAGCGAATAGAATGTTGGGTGTTATTAGGAAGGGTATGGAGTCCAGGTGTGCGGATGTTATAATGCCGTTGTATCGCTCCATGGTGCGACCGCACCTGGAGTATTGTGTTCAGTACTGGTCTCCGTATCTCAAAAAAGATATAGTAGAATTGGAAAAGGTACAGCGAAGGGCGACGAAAATGATAGTGGGGATGGGACGACTTTCCTATGAAGAGAGGCTGAGAAGGCTAGGGCTTTTCAGCTTGGAGAAGAGACGGCTGAGGGGAGATATGATAGAAGTGTATAAAATAATGAGTGGAATGGATCGGGTGGATGTGAAGCGACTGTTCACGCTATCCAAAAATACTAGGACTAGAGGGCATGAGTTGAAGCTACAGTGTGGTAAATTTAAAATGAATCGGAGAAAATTTTTCTTCACCCAACGTGTAATTAGACTCTGGAATTCGTTGCCGGAGAACGTGGTACGGGCAGTTAGCTTGACGGAGTTTAAAAAGGGGTTAGATAGATTCCTAAAGGACAAGTCCATAGACCGCTATTAAATGGACTTGGAAAAATTCCGCATTTTTAGGTATAACTTGTCTGGAATGTTTTTACGTTTGGGGAGCGTGCCAGGTGCCCTTGACCTGGATTGGCCACTGTCGGTGACAGGATGCTGGGCTAGATGGACTTTGGTCTTTCCCAGTATGGCACTACTTATGTACTTATGTACTTATGTCATCAACCTTGGCCTTCAGATATTAAAATGTCATGTGCATAGAACTTTATAGATAAAAAAAAAAAAGCCAAGAAGGCTTACTTCATGAATCTTATATTTTCTTCTAATTCAAACAACTCTTCACAGTAGAGAATGGTGCAGGGACAAAGTTTGTCCCCATCCCAGCGAGCTCTGTTCCCGTCCCTGTCCCATCCCTGCCCTGTCCCCATTAACTCTGTTGGATCCCAGCCGCACAAGCCTCGTTCTGATTTTATATATAATTTTATTAAAGTATAAAAAGAAACAGTATTTCGTACAACCGTCGTTTTATAAATCACAAACAATACAGAACAAGGATCAACAAAATCCCTGTCTCCCCTCACAAATATCCCCTCCACTATCAGGAAGACTGAACAAGCTAAATTACTACAGAATGCTATATAGAAAATCCATGCTACCAGAATACCTTGGTCACACATACACAGAACACAAATGCCAAGTACATAACAGCTGACCAAAAATGATAAACATATATTAAAACCACAAGAAGCCACACCACTGAAATAGAAACATATGCATTTCCTCCTATACAATGAAAAATATAAAGATCACACATATCACAGATGGTGTTAAGAGGGTGCAACTAGGACAACTGCCCCATGGCCAGAGAGGGCTGGAAGCAGAATAAATTATGGCCTGGTAGTGGGCTTTGGGGTCCCTTCCCAATTTCTGCCCTGGACCCTAGCCACATCTAACACCAGCTCTGGTAGGATACACATTTCAAATCTGACATATTCTAATCACAAAATAGAAAATATTTTTTTCTACCTTTTGTTGCCTGTTCATTTTATTTGTCAAATCATGTTGGTCCCAGGCTCTGGTTTCTGTTTCCCTCTGTCTTCTCAACTCACTTGCCAGGATCTCCTGCCCATTTGACATTTCTTCTTTCTCCATGCTCACCATCCATCTTCCATCTCTGTGTACCTGTCTTTCCTCATATATTTCCCTTTCCAGCAATTTCTCTGTGTCCATCTCCCCGCATTCATCACCACCACTCTATGTCCATAGCCCCTCCACCTATGTCCAGCACCACTCCTCTGTGTCTCTGTGCCCCCCCCCCCACGTCCAGCATCTCCCTTTTTGCATTCCTATTCTCTCCCATGCCTAGCATCTTCCCTCTGTATCCATATAACCCCGCCCATGTCTGGCATTGCCCCTCTGTGTCCCTTCCCCTCCCTTCTCTCCCCTGCAGGCCCAGCACCTCTCTCCCTCCCCTCTAGCAGCTGGGCAAGGGTCCAGCACCTCTGTCCCTGCCCTCCAGCAGCTCCCCCTCTCAAACAGGAAGTCTCATTGGAAGGCAGGACCCGGCAGAGAGAAGGTCCTGGAACAAACCTGTGGGGATCAGATTCGGCTCAACTGGATGGCTGCTGCATAAGGTAGAGCTACTGTGGGAGGGAGGGAGTGAAGGAGAAAGGTAGGTAGGTAGGTAGGTAGGCAGGCAGGCAGGTAGGTGCAGAGATGCTGGACCCGCGGGAGAAGTAACTGAAACTTTTTTTTTACCATTCTCACGGGGCGGTAAAATGTTTTGCTCCTGCACCTGCGATAAACGGGCCAAATATTTTTCTTTTACTTTGGATTTACCGCAGAGTACTCTGCGTTTTACCGCAGCTCCCCATCCCCATGTCATTCTCTACTTCACAGTCTTCTCTTGACTAACCAGTGTTCCATTTTCAAAGGCAAATGTCACAGAACCTTTACCTTCCCACCCTCCAGAGTTGTTAGCTCAATACTTCTGTAACAAGATTAAAACACTGCAAGATTCCCTTCCTCAGCTTTCAATTAGCAGTCTCCCCCAGCAATAACATCATGTTAGAAGGCCTTCAATCTTCCTACTCTTACTATCCTTTCTAAGGCTTTGTTCTCTATGAACATCCTGTTCCCTCGATCCAATACCCCCTAGCCTACTTCCAATTGCCTTAAGATTGTAACTCAGAGTTTATCTTCAAATTTGGTTCCTCCACTGCTTTTTTGGAAGGAAAAACATACCGGTACACATCAGGACAGCCTTAGGGGTGGGGTCACTTTGGCTCTGCCCCTACAGTAGCCACACCCCTTTTGCCAGCCATGGAACATATAAAAAAGCATTATTGAAAATATTACACCAGTAGAGGAGACAAAAAAATAACTTGTGATTTTTTTATTATCAAACCTATAAATGGCAAGTGACCGACTCACCTGCAAATGCGCAGTAGAGACTTCCCTCTCTGTCCCGCCCCCGCGTCAAGACGTGATGACGGGGAAGGGGGGCGGGACAGAGAGGGAAACTGCGCTGAAGGGGAGGGAGGGAACCGCTGACGTCGCTACCGCTCCCCCCCCCCAAGGTAGCCGCTACCGCCCCCCCACCCCCGGAGTCGCCACCACCCCCCTTCACCCGGCCCGGGCCCTCTCTTCGTTATTGAACTTACAGCAGCGCCAAAACAGCAGCAATCAGCTCAGCTTCAGCTCCCGTCGGCCTTCCTTCCCTGCCTGTGCCCCGCCCTCGCCGACGTGACGTCACACGAGGGCGAGGCACAGGCAGTGAAGGAAGGCCAACGGGAGCTACTGCTTGCTTCTGTTTCGGCGCTGCTGTAAGTTGAATAACGAAGAGAGGGCCCGGGCCGGGTGAAGGGGGGGGTGGTGGCGACTCCGGCGTGGGGGGGTGCGGTAGCGGCTACCTTGGGGGGGGGAGGGGACATGGGACATCTCAGAAGGAGGGGGGCCTTGGAGCTGGGAGGGAGGGAGGGAGGGAAGGAAGGGGGCCTGGGGAGCTGGGGGGGGCCTGGGGCCTTGGAACTGGGAGGGAGGGAGGGAAGGGGGCCTTGGGAGCTGGGGGGGCCTGGGGCCTTGGAACTGGGTGGGAGGGAGGGAGGGCGGGGGGACTTGCAGCTGGGAAGGGGGGAGGACTGGAGCCTTGGAGCTGGGAGGGAGGGCAGGGGGGCCCTTATAGTTGTGAGGGAGAGCAGGGGGCCTTGGAACTGGGAGGGAGGGAGCTGGGGGCCTTGGGAGCTGGGGGGGCCTGGGGCCTTGGAACTGGGAGGGAGGGCGGGGGGCCTTGCAGCTGGGAAGGGGGGAGGACTGGAGCCTTGGAGCTGGAGGGCAGGGGGGCTGTTACAGTTGTGAGGGAGAGCAGGGGGCCTTGGAACTGGGAGGGCGGGAGGGAAGGGGGCCTTGGGAGCTGGGGGGGAGGGCCTGGGGCCTTGGAACTGGGAGGGAGGGAGGGCAGGGGGCCTTGGGAGCTGGGGGAGGGCCTGGGGCCTTGGAACTGGGAGGGAGGGAGGGCGGGCAGGCAGGGGGCCTTGCAGCTGGGAAGGGGGGAGGACTGGATCCTTGGAGCTGGGAGGGAGGGCAGGGGGGCCCTTACAGTTGTGAGGGAATGGGGCCCCTTACAGTTGTGAGGGAGAGCAGGGGGCCTTTGAACTGGGAGGGAGGGAAGGGGGCCTTGGGAGCTGGGGGGGAGGGCCTTGGGAGCTGGGGGGGAGGGCAGGGGGCCTTGCAGCTGGGAAGGGGGGAGGACTGGAGCCTTGGAGCTGGGAGGGAGGGACAGAGGGGGCCTTGGAGCTGGCAGGGAAGGAGGATGGCAGGGGCTTTGCAGCTGCAACGGGAGGGGGGCCTTGGGGAAAAAAACATTCCAATACCCGCCCGTTTTTACGGGCTTAACGGCTAGTAATTTCTGTAAGCTGTTACAGTTCCGGTACACCCAAAATGACACAAACCAAATTAGCACACAGACCAGGAATCAGGAGAACAGTCTTGGCAAATCTGAAGCACAATAGGCTTCTTTTACTAACCCGTGCTAGTAATTCCCGTGTGGCAAATACGGCAAAGCCCATAGGACTTGAATGGGCTTCATTGTATTTGCCACATGGGAATCGCTAACGTGGCTTAGTAAAAGGAGACCAATGCGTTATCAAAATCATCCCTGTTCAGACACTGACTTGCAGTCACACATGCAGAACAGAGGTTGCTTCTCTTCAAATAAAGGCAAAAATTAATCTGAAATCACAAGAAGCAAGACTCTGTATACAGCATAATACCAAGAGAACAGAAAGAAACATGTTTCCTACTATATAGTAGCCAGACACATAGTATACAGGAAAATACTTTGTTTTGAAGTTTAACCAGATATCGTTTAGGAGGAGGTACATGCAAACAAGTATAAAAAAAACGAGGAAGGATATTAATTTTTACTGCCCTATTTCTACCTACCCAAGAAACTCATAAACCCTCCCACCTGTCCAAATCTCTAAAAACCTGATTTAATAAGGGTGGATAATTTAATGCAAATAACACAGTCAAATCCGCCGGAATACGAACTCCCAGATAGCGAACACTTTTAACAGCCCAATGAGAACAAAACCTTTCTTTGAGTAACGAAAGCAAAGGATCAGATAAATTTAGATTAAACAGTTCAGATTTAGAAACATTAAGAGTAAAGCCCGACAACCTGCTAAATTCCAACATATGCCACATAGCAGCTTGCAAAGAGTAAAGGGGGTCTGAAAGCATGAAAAGAATATCATCCGCGTAGAGCAAAATCTTGTGCTCACGATTCCCAACATAAACACCACAGACTACCAAACTCTTGCGAATGGTCTAAGCCAGGGGTTCCATAGCCAATGCAAAGATTAAGGGAGATAACGGGCAACCCTGGCGGGTGTCTCGACAGAACAGAAAAAAATCCGTATAAGCCTCGTTCACCCACAAACTAGCCACTGGAGAAACCAAAACGGCACAGTGTAGACATCATAAAAGCCCAAGACACCTTATCAAAGGCCTTCTCTGCATCAACCCCCAACACCACTGCAGGAGAAGAACCTTGACACACCACCCAGATAAGAGGAAATCCAGAAGAGGAAACCGAAGTTCTGCAGATCAAACAATGCAGTCTACAAAATAGAACACACTTCTTCAATGGTTAAAAGGCTTTTATTCTTGCCACTTTAAAACACAACCCAACATTGCCAAGTTTCGCCTCTCTAGATGCTGCGTCAGGGGTTTACAACTATTAGGGTCCCAGAGGGCACACACACCTAATAGTTAATGAATTGATCCAAACAAAAGCAGCAAGGAAAACAGTCAGCAGCTAGCATCACACATAGAGAATGACTCCAATCTCTCTCAGTAGCACACATTCTAGAATGGGGGGGGGGGGGGGGGGGGGGGGGGAGGGAAGGTAGGACAATCCTTTCAGTGAAAGAGAGCCAGGATGATGGGGGAACTGACTTATCCCACCAGCGTAAGTTCCTTTCCCTTTCAACCAGGGGTGTAGCCAGACAACAGATTTTAGTTGGGCCTAGACAAGAAGTGGGTGGGCACCAAGTGTTCTCCCACCCCCAACCACCACCAAAACAATATCTCAGCTGGCGGGAAAATGCTTCTTTCTACCTTGGCGGTCTGCAGCAGGCATGCGCTGAAAACTGAGAATGCGCAGATGCTGGTATCGTAGACAGTAGTGTTTTTATTACCGTCAGGGGGAAGTCTTCAGCTGGCCGAGCTTGGGATCCCCACCAGCTACCGCTAAACATGTGCTACTGTTGGATGGGCCTGAGCCCTAAAAGGGTGGGCCCTGGCCCACCCAGGCCCACCTGTGGCTACGCAACTGCTTTCAACATGGAATGTACCACTGGCATATTCTTTTCACATCAACCCAGCTGAATAGGTTGGGCCACAGGGAAGCATTTGTATCGAGTCCCTGATGAAGCTACGTCTTACTCCCAAGCAGGAGATGAACATGATGTTACACTGGCTGGGAAAGGAAACAGCAGTGCATGTGGAGGAGTTGAAACATTCATATTTGAACAACCCTTCTAAGGGGTTAAAAGAGATGTGGGAAAGACTCGAGGAGTATTATGGCAGCCCAGAAGCCATAGAAAATTCACTGTTCAACAGGTTGGATAGATTCCCAATGATATCCAGTAGAGACAACCACAAGCTGCAAGAGTTGGGGAACCTCCTTCACAAGCTGGAAGCGGTCAAGGCCGAGAACAGCTTTCCAAACCTCAACCAGCTAGACACGCCTCGGGGCACCAAGAGCATCTTGGGAAAGTTACCATACGACATAAGGGAGAAGTGGTCAGTAGTTGGCACACATTACAAGGAAGAGAATCAAGGGAAATATGGGCCCTTTAGCATCTTCACAATGTTCATAAGAGACGTAGCCAAGAGGAGAAACGATCCCTGGTTCATGCAGAGGCATAGTCAGACTTCGGCGGGAGGGGGGTCCAGAGCCCGAGGTGAGGGGGCACATTTTAGCCCCCCCTGGCACTGCCGACCCCCCCCCCCCACACCGCCACCACCACCACCATGACCCCCCTTCCTGCTGTCAACCCTCCCCCGTTGTCACCTACCTTTGCTGGCGGGGGACCCCAACCCCCGCCAGCCGAGGTCCTCTTCTTCCTTCGTTCTGTTTCTGAGTCTGACGTCCTGCACATTGTACGTGCAGGATATCAGACTCACAGAAATAGAACGAGGGAAGAAGAGGACATCGGCTGGCGGGGGTTGGGGTCCCCCGCCAGCAAAGGTAGGCGAGGGCGGGTTGGAAGCGGGGGGCGAGGGGGTCATTGGCAGGGGGGTCCAGGGCCAAATCTATGGGGGCCCAGGCCCCCATGTAGCTACGCCCCTGGGTTCATGGTTGAGGCACCTGAACCAGGCAGTTCCCGGAAGGGAAACCAGCTAAACTATGCAGGAAACCCATATCTGTACATAAGATGGAAGTGCCATCCTCAACGTTTGCGCCGTCTGACCCCTCTCCCACCACAGAGAGCTCAGAGGACCCCAATGAACAGTGCCCTATACATGGGACATCTCACCCTCTCAGAAAGTGTCGGGGGTTTTTAGGGAAGCCATGGAGGGAGCGTAAAGAACTGCTCAGAAGGTACGGACTCTGCTATAGGTGCTGTTCTTCTTCAGACCATCTCGCCAGAGATTGCAGAGTACCTATCAAGTGCACAGAACGTGGCAGCGACCAACATGTCAAAACCTTATGCCCGGATGATGCCGAACTGTATCCCAACCCCGAGGTGAATCACGGCGAGGAGACGGAAGAGGGAAGGGCACCGACACTCCAAGTCACACCGAAGTGTACAAGGGTGTGTGGAAAAAATCACGAAGGGAGATCCTGCACCAAGATAGGCCTGGTCAAAATGTATCCTGAAGGGCAGCCGGAGAAGGCAGGCAAAGTGTATGCCATCATAGATGAACAGAGCAACTGGCCCCTTGCAAGGTCAGAGTTTTACAACCTATTCGAGATCCAGCAAGGCTACTCCTCATATAGCATCAGAACGTGTGCCGGAGTCGTACAGATGTCGGGGAGAGTAGCAAGCGGCTATATGATAGAAGCAATAGATGGAAGCACCAAGTCACGATTACCTACGTTGATGGAATGTGACCAGATACCAGATGACAAGGATGAGATTCCCACACCGGAGGTAGCTTGGAATCACCCCCATCTGAGGCCAATAGCCAACCAACTCACACCTTTGGATCCAGACGCTGAAATCTTACTCCTGCTGGGCCGAGACGCACCAGAACCCCTGGATATCCATAAATCGTGCAAGGGCCCACGTGGTACTCCCTATGCACACCGTCTCGACTTGGGATGGACAATAGTAGGCGATGTCTGCCTCAACCGGATGAGAAGGACAAACGTCAGTGCGCTCTCCACCAAAGTCTTAGAAGGCGGGTGTGCCTCGCTATTTGAATCATGCACCAACCACCTAACTACCAAAGAGGCTCCCGCTTACAAAGAACAGAGCGCTGTCTCAACACCCCATAGAACCATCTCCGCAGCAGATTTAGGAGAACACCTGGGAAGCTCAGTGTTCCAGACCAACAAAGACGATGACAAACCTGCCCTCTCCATAGAAGATAAAGAGTTCCTGAACATTATGGACAAAGAATTCAGGAAAGATGAGTCAAATGGCTGGGTAGCACCCCTCCCATTCTGTAAGCCTAGGTCTCGACTCCCAAACAACAGAAGCCATGCCCTCTCCCAACTTGCCTCGTTACAGAAAACTTTGAAGAGGAAACCAGAGATGAGGCAGCATTTCATAGCCTTCATGCAGAACATGCTCACCAATGGCCACGCAGAGCTTGCCCCACCATTGAGAACGAGGAATGCTGGTACCTACCTATCTTTGGGGTATACCACCCACAGAAGCCACGACATATCTGAATTGTGTTTGACTCTAGCGCCCAGTTCCAAGGGACCTCACTGAACAATGTGCTGCTCACTGGGCCCGACCTAACTAACAGCCTGTTGGGGATCTTAATCCGCTTCGGAAAGAGCACATTGTCGTGGTGGCTGACATTCAGCAAATGTTCTACTGCTTCACTGTCCACGAAGACCACAGAAATTACTTAAGGTTCCTGTGGTTCCATGGCGATGACGTTAACGGAGATGTGGGTCCATATCTTTGGGAACAGCCCATCACCTACAGGCTTAGACAAACTGCATGAGAAGGAGAGAAGGAACACGGTGCTGATGCCAGGCGGTTTGTAGAGAGAGACTTCTATGTGGATGATGGGCTGAAGTCCTTACCCACTGAAACAGAAACCATTGACCTGCTGAAAATGATGCAGTTGATGTTGGCGGGAGCTAATCTGAGGCTCCACAAAATCACATCCAACAGCGCCAATGTGATGAAAGAGTTCCCTCCGGTAGACCACGCCACAAACTTGAAGGATCTAGACTTAGGAGTGGACACCCCCCCACTACAACGCAGCCTTGGCTTAAGTTGGGACCTGAAGACGGGCACCTTCACCTTCCGGGTCTGCACGCAAGAGAAACCGTACACCGAACAAGGCATTTTGTCTATAGTGAATAGCCTGTATGACCCACTAGGATTTGTAGCACCAGTCACCATCCAAGGGAGGTCACTGCTTCGCGAACTCTCTTCAAGCTCAAGGGAATGGGATGCTCCATTACCACCAGAAAAGAAGCAAGAGTGGAACACATGGAGAAACTCTCTAAAGACACTCGAAGAACTCCACATCCCACAGACATATGTCTCCACGTCTCTCACGAATGCTTGCCACAAGGAGGTTTGCGTCTTCTCTGATGCCTCAGAGAAAGCCATAGCTGTAGTGGCATACTTGAAAACCATAGATGCCTGCGGCAGCGTTGATATGGAATTAATCTTCGGCAAGGCAAAGCTAGTCCCGCAGCCCGGTCAGACCGTGCCACGCTTGGAACTATGTGGAACAGTCCTGGCAGTGGAAATAGCCGAACTGATTGCAAGCGAGATGGACCCACTTAGACTCAGTTAAGTTCTACACTGACAGCAAGGTTGTACTCGACTACATATACAACTGGAGTAGAAGATTCTATGTATACGTGAGTAACCGAGTAGAACGCAGTCAGAAATCTACCAGACATGAACAATGGCACTACGTGTCAACCGACCAGAACCCAGCAGACCATACCACGAGAGCTGTCTCAGCAACGCACCTAACGCAAACGACTTGGCTAACAGGGCCGAAATTTCTCACACAACCAGTAAGCGCCCCTCTAACTACTGCAAACTCCTTTGAACTGGTGAACCCAGAAGATGATATTGAAGTTCATTCGATAGTAACTACCCTCGCCACAAGTATCTCGACTAATAATAACCTGAGGACACACCGCTTTAACCAATTTTCGCAGTGGGTGGCACTGAGAAGAACCATAGCCCACCTTATCCACATCACACATTCTTTCCAGCAAGGGCCTGATAGAAGAATGAACAAGTGTCATCACTGGCACCTCTGCACCAAGCCCTTGGCTGTAGAAGAGTTCGTCCAAGCAGAGAAGGTAGTCCTGCATTGGGTGCAGCGAGAAACATATGCTACAGAGTTCCAGTGCATCAGCAAAGGGAAGAATATTCCGAAGGCCAGCCCCCTCTGGAAACTAGACCCCATCAAGGATGAGGATGGTTTGCTGAGAGTAGGCGGCTGCCTCACCCATGCCAAGATAGACAAGAGTGAAAGGAACCCTTTGATCATCCCAGGCCGACATCCAGTATCCACCCTGCTCGTGTGGTACTACCATCAGCAAGTCAAGCACCAAGGTTGACACTTCACTGAAGGAGCAATCAGGACCGCAGGAGTGTGGATCGTTGGAGCGAAGCATTGCATCACTGCAACCATCCACAGATGCGTCAAGTGCCGTAAGCTGCGGGGCAAACATCAAGACCAAAGAATGGCAGACTTGCCACCTGTTACACTCTGCTACACTCCTCCAGAGGTGCAGCCTGCTTGCGCAGGGTATGGGCATTCGAGGATGAGGTGGCCATCTTAGATGTGGTATCTCCAGGATAGGACAGCCATCTTGGAGATGGGCATCTCATGTTGTGGCAGCCATCTTGGAGATGGGCAGCTTCAGGAAGGAAGCCCATACTTGGGCATAGGGCATCTCTTCTGATGGAGGCAGCCATCTTGGATCAGCTGCACATGTTTGAACCTAATTCCTACACTATTTAAAGCCCTGCCTCCAGTCCTTCCTTGCTTCAGCTTCTAGTGCTTAAAGGTCGTGGTCTATGTCTGTGTTCTACAGCCGGCTATCTTTGTTCCTGTGATTCCTGTGTACCAGACCCTGGATTGTTGCCTGACTACGCGCTGTGTTGCTGCCTGCCTAGACCTCGGACTGTTTCTCTGACTATTCGCTGGGCTGCTGATTCCTTGGCTCCTGGACAGTGTCTGCTCTCCCTGCCTGTCGGGTCAGTGGCCGTGCAACCCTGCCGGTTCCGGAAGTCCTGGTGGCCGCCTGCACCTGGGGGCTCAACTCTCAGGGAACGGCGGTCGCTTCCCAGGTGAAGCTAGGGGTTGTCTGGCTGCCTGACCGAGTGCTGTGTCACTCCATCTCGCCGTGCTCAGTCGGGGCACAAGGGCTCACATTCCTAGACATAACACCACCTGAAAGGCTGAGCATTGACCCACCATTCACCTATGTGAGGCTGGACATCTTTGCGCCATGGCCAGTTATCTCGAGACGGACCAGAGGAGGAAGTGCGAACAGCAAACGATGGGCCGTTATGTTCACGTGCATGAGCACAGGCGCTGTCCACATTGAAGTTGTAGAGTTGATGGACACTTCAAGCTTCATAAATGCTCTTAGAAGGCTCTTCTCAATCTGTGGGCCAGCCAAGCAGATCCGCTCTGATTGTGGATCTAATTTCATGAGCGTTGCAAAGAACTGAAAAAAAAACTCAGAGAAGATCAACGCTCCAGCCATCGAAAAATACCTGAATGACCACCACTGCACATGGGAGTGGAGGAGTGGCCTAGTGGTTAGGGTGGTGGACTTTGGTCCTGGGGAACTGAGGAACTGAGTTCGATTCCCGGCACAGGCAGCTCCTTGTGACTCTGGGCAAGTCACTTAACTCTCCATTGCCCCATGTAAGCCGCATTGAGCCTGCCATGAGTGGGAAAGTGCGGGGTACAAATGTAACAAAAAAAAAAAAAAAGCCTCCCCATGCTTCATATATGGGAGGAGTTTGGGAGCGCATGATTGGGATCACTCGCCGCATCCTTGATTCTATGCTGTCAGAAACAGGGGCTAACCGCCTCACCCATGAGGTTCTAACCACACTCCTGGCAGAAGTGTCTGCTATCATCAATGCAAGACCTCTGATCCCAGTGTCCTCCGATCCAGAGTCACCTTTGATCCTGACCCCAGCCATGCTCCTAACACGAAAGACAGGTATGCTTCCAAACCCGCCTGGGGACTTTGATGAGAAAGATCTATGCAGACGGCAATGGAGACAAGTTCAGAGTCTGGTCAACACATTCTGGAGCCGCTGGAGACGAGAGTACCTCCCGACTCTACAGATCTGCAGCAAATGGCAGACTAGTAAGGCCAATATCCACGAAGGTGACATTGTCTTACTCAAGGACAACTAGGCCCAACGCAATGATTGGCCCCTGGCATTAGTCACCAAAACCATCCCCAGTGAAGATGGAAACGTCAGAAAGGTCGAAGTCAGAACTGTGAAACAGGGAACAGCAAAGAATTTCTGCAGACCCATCAATGAAATCGTGCTCCTCGTGCCGCATGAAGAGGCATGAATATGGTGAGCCATCATCTACCTGGGAAGACCAGAGACTCTCTCTCTTCTTTGTGTTGTCTGGTGTTGTTGTTGTCCGTCTCTCGTTTCAGCTCCTGTGAAAAAGAAGATGACCCTACAGCCGGTGGACAGCCTGAATAACAAATAATGGACTTTGTATGCTATTAATCTGATAAATTGTGATGATGATGATAGTGGTATCTACCGATACCAGGCAAGGAGTGTTCTGTCCTCTGGCAACCTTGCACTAGCTTATGTGACCCTAAAATGTGTTTAATGCCTTTACTGTTATTCTCATTTCTAAGGACTTTCATTGCGGCAGTTCTCACTGCAAAGATATGTGAGCAATGCATTGTGGGTAATGTAGTTCGCAGGCAAATGCAGCCACACTTGCATGTCTGTGTAAGAACTGTTACCATTGGTTTGTATCTCTGCCGAGACCTCCTCTCTTTCTCAGCCAAGCTTGGCTCCTTTGTCTACCTGCTATCATTTCCTGGTCATTCTTACCATCTCTGTCCTGAGAGGTCAGCCAGGTATGTCCTTTCCCTCCAATTGAGGG
Organism: Microcaecilia unicolor; assembly: GCF_901765095.1. Classification (NCBI taxonomy): domain Eukaryota; kingdom Metazoa; phylum Chordata; class Amphibia; order Gymnophiona; family Siphonopidae; genus Microcaecilia; species Microcaecilia unicolor. The sequence continues at coordinate 389,360,980 of NC_044032.1, forward strand.
CTGTCTTCTAGGACCACCCCTTGCTACCCGATGGCAGGCTCTGTCCCCATTGGTCCTCCTCCTCCTCCCTGGGTCTGTGTGAGACTTCTTGACCTCCCTGTCCCCCTGGCCATGAGGCATTCTCCATCTTGCTTCAGACCAGCACTTGTCCTGCTCCCAACTCCCTGGAACAAACTTGGTTTTTTACTTTGAAAATATCCCCTCCCTAATGAGATATCACACTCTCCAGTCACCCAGCTTTGAACCACTTCTATCTGCTCAACTATTTCTCACCTCTGCAATAAAGCTACCTCTCTTCGGATGGCACCTGGGGCAGAGCGCTGATACACCCCCCCCCCCCCCCGCTAAATTACACCTTCCCCCCCCCCCCTCCGGCGAAATGACACCCCCCCCGGGTGCACACCGCTGGGGGGGGTGCCACGACGTGCGCCTGCTCCAAGTTCGCTAAATTTCGCTTCGCTGCAGCTCCCTCTGCCCCGGAACAGGAAGTAACCTGTTCCGGGGCAGAGGGAGCTGCAGCGAATGAGCGACGAAGTTTAGCGAACTCGGAGCAGGCGCGCGCCGCGGCACCCCCCAGTGGCATGCACCTACCCCCCCCCCCCCCCCTTGGTATGCCACTGCCCTGGAGCAATACTTCTGAACATCTGACTGTGAGTAAATTATCTGTGATTTATTCAATAAAGAAACTTCAGAAAAATAATAGAGACTTCAGGTGTGTTCTGGTGTGCCAAGGTTATACTCCAAGATATCAAGAACTTACAGTAAAAAGTCTTGAGAGTCTTGAACAACCACTCAGGAAAAGGATCTAGGAGTCATCATTGATTTGCTAAGAAAGCAAATAGACTATTAGGAATTATTAGGACATGAATGGAAAACAAAAATGAGAATACTATAATGCCTTTGTATGACTCCATGGTGCAGCTGCATTTTAAATATTGTGTGCAATTCTGGTCATTGCATTTCAAAAAATACATAATGGAATTAGAAAAGGTACAGAGAAGGGTTGTCAGGTTCTCAGGTTCAGAGCCCGTGGGGCCGGGCTCTGGAGCAAACGTGAACCCTTGGGCTGCTGACGAGGAGTGACAGCAGCAGGCAAAAGCCACCAACCAATGCTGGGCAAGCACACCGGCACCGGCAGGGACTGCAGGCACCGCCTAGCAACCGGAACACACGGACTGGAATCCCCCAGACTGGAGGACACCGGATTGGAACACTGGACTGGAATTCCCCGGACTGGAACACTGGACTGGTCCGAACAGCTTCACCTGCACTTAGCTACTAAGCCCCCCAGGAGTTGAGCTCCTGGGTTCAAGTAGCCGGCAGGACTTACCGGATACCGGATGACACAGGGACCAGGACAGGAAACAGAAGAGACAGCAGTGCTCCAAGGAACTGGACTAACCAGGGCACTCCTAGGCCTACACTAACAAAAGGACTTCCTAAGCCCTATACTAAACAGGAGCTCCTAAGCCCTGCTCAACAAAGGAACTTCCTAAGCCCTAAACTAACAGAGCAGGGAACTAAACACAAAGCTAACACAGGTGCTACTAAACACTAAACACACAGCAGAAGTGCTACCACACACTACAAAGGAAAGCAGGGAAGCTACACACCTACGCAGAACAGGTGCTTCCTAAGCACTACACTAACAAGCTAAACACAAAACCAACACGCTTCCTAAGCACTACTCTAGCAAGCTAGCTACAAAACTAACAAGGTGCTTCCCAAGCACTACCCTAGCAAGCTAGACACAAAACTAACAAGGTGCTTCCTACAGCACCAAAACCCAAACAGCAAAGCCTGCAATGCTCCCAAAAGCACAAACACCAGAAGTACTTCTAACAGCAAAATCTGTAGTGTTCCTAACAACACCAAATCCTGAAGTACTTCTAACAGTAACAGAGCTTCTAAAGCCCTACACACAGCAATGCTTCCAAAACCAAGAGGCAAAAGCAGGGGAACCACAAGGGAAAAGCAGGAAAGCTAAACACACAGACACCAGTGCACACTGCACTAACACTAACCTGGACCTTAGCAAAAGCAAGCAGGGAAACTAGACACAAAGTCAACAGTGCACACTGCACCACCCTACCTAAAGCAAACACCACCGTTGCAAAGGCTCTGAAGGAAACAACACCACTTCCTTATCAAGGCCCTCCCTGATGATGTCACACTCCCTAGACCTAGGCAAAAGCACACTGACCCAGAGAGGCCCAACCCACACCAATGCAACACCGTGAAGCACTTGAAGCCAGTACACCCAAAGAGAGGTAGAGCTAACTCAGTCCACCCACACAGCTGTAGTAAAGTGAAACAATTAACCCCACGCTGCTGGAAGCTGCCAGCACAGAGAGACAGAGCCAGCTCAGAAAGGACAGACAAAAGAAACAGAAGCCAGCTAAGAAGCTGACCCCCAGGAAAGAGGTAAGTTTGAGAGGGGTTCTGACCCCAATCATAACAAGGGTGATGAAAATGATAAAGGGGATGAGATGACTTTCCTATTAGGAAAGGCTAAAGCTTGGAGAAGAGACATGGAAAAATGTATGAAGGCTTCTAATACAGCGATTATCTATAAGAACCTCAAAACGCTCACTAAGTATCACACTCCTTCACAATGCTCCACATTGCCGTTACCTACAACTGAATCATTGGCAACCCATTTCAAAAATAAAATGATGGTTCTTCACCAGTCTATTCAATCATTACAATCCATCCACCCTGGAAATCATCTCAATTCTAATTTCACACAGCTTACCATGGTTTCTACTCATACACCCATTACTACTTCTAGTTCTACAACCACTTCAGTTCTTTGCAGTACACTATCAAAATTTCATATCCGTACAATATCTGACCTTAAAAAGTATTTTACTACTATACATATTACTACAGACCCAACAGATCCCGTACGTTCAATTTTGCTTAAGAAATTTCTGTCCACATTCATTCCATTTATCTATTCTGTTGTAAGTGATTCTCTTACATCAGGTCAAATGCCAAAGGATCTGAAATTAGCAATAATATGCCCAAAAATGAAAGATCAACAAGGATCATCTTTAGACCCCACCAATTATTGCCCAACTGCAAACTTACCTTTTCTTTAAAAAATTATTGAAAATACTGCTTTTGCTCAACTTTCTGAATTTATAGCTAATACTGCATCAATACTAATGTTTTGCACCCAAATCAGACTAGTTTCTGACACCATCATAGTACAGAAACAGCATTGCTAGATATCACCACTCTTATTCGCACCCATTTAGACAAATTTAAATCGGTTCTAATTTCGCTAGAGCTCTCTGCAGCCTTTGACCTAGGATTTGCGTTACAAGTCGTATGAGGAGAGACTTGATGATCTGAACATGTATACTCTGGAAGAAAGGAGAAACAGGGGTGATATGATACAGACATTCAAATATTTGAAAAGTATTAATCCGCAAACGAACCTTTTCCGGAGGTGCGAAGGCGGTAGAACGAGAGGACATGAAATGAGATTGAAAGGGGGCAGACTCAAGAAAAATGTCAGGAAGTATTTTTTTCACGGAGAGAGTAGTGGATGCTTGGAATGCCCTCCCGCGGGAGGTGGTGGAAATGAAAACGGTAACAGAATTCAAACATGCGTGGGATAAACATAAAGGAATCCTGTTCAGAAGGAATGGATCCTAAGGAGCTTAGCCGAGATTGGGTGGCAGAGCCGGTGGCGGGAGGCGGGATAGTGCTGGGCAGACTTATACGGTCTGTGGCAGAGCCAGTGGTGGGAGGCGGGGCTGGTGGTTGTGAGGCGGGGATAGTGCTGGGCAGACTTACACGGTCTGTGCCCTGAAAAGGACAGGTACAAATCAAGGTAAGGTATACACAAAAAGTAGCACATATGAGTTTATCTTGTTGGGCAGACTGGATGGACCATGCAGGTCTTTTTCTGCCGTCATTTACTATGTTACTATGTTATTCCCTTCTTCTCAAAAGATTATATGATATAGGAATAACAGATCTGACACTTGACTGGTTCACTTCATACCTGGAAAATAGACACTATGCAATTTATGCAAAATATCTCTGAACTATTTACAGTTTGTTCCAGTGTTCCCCAAGGATCAATACTTTCTCCAATACTTTTTAATATTTTTCTCTCACCTCTTCTAACAATGACTCAGAGTCTGGGTCTGCATATGTTTGTATATGCAGATGATATCCAAATCCTATACCCTTTCTCTACCATGGAACAACAAGAAATGATTGATGATAATAAGAAACTCAAGCTTATTACTTCTTGGCTACAATCACATAAGCTCATTCTAAATCCACATAAATCTAAGCTACTCCTTTTCCCCAATCAGATAAATATATCCCTTTCCTCTCCTATATTTCTAGCTGACACTCCGATCCCACAGGTACAGACCACCTGTATGCTAGGTGTTACACTGGACTCACAATTTACCTTCCAATCCCAGATATCCTAAGTAACACAGCACTGTTTCTACAAACTTCATTTGATAGGATTCATTCGCTCATTAATTTATCTTCCAGGTTTACTAAAAGTTCTTTTTACTAAGCTGTGGTAAAAAGTGACCTGCGGTAGTGTAGGTTCATGTATTGGGTGCACGCCGGGCCAGTTTTTATCGCGTCTGCAAAAAGGTTTTTTTTTTTTAATGGGACAGGAAAAGGGCATGCGGTAAAACTGAAACCGGCATGTGTCCAAAACCGGTCTGAGCCCTTAATGCCACCCATTGATCTAGCGGTAAGGGCTCACACGCTACATGAGTGTGGGAGGAAATAAAGCACCCAGGTGTTATGGGTGCATGCCAAATCTAAAATTACTGCCACGCGCTGCATGCACATAGCGCTTAATGCGCTTTTGTAAAGAGGTCCCTATGTTAATACACTCTTTGATTATTAGTCAGTTGGATTATTGCAATTCTTTGTACATGGGCAAAGGGTAAAAGATTGCCAAAGATTACAACTTATTCAAAATACAGCTATAAAACTTACTAATGGACTCAGTGTTTGACCATGTTACAACTCATCTTAAAAAAAAGCCCATTGGCTGCCCATTACTCATCGGGTTACATATAAATTGCTGTTAGTATTTAAAATTTGCATTTCTGATGAACTCTTCTATCTCGCACGATATTTAGTTCCATATACTCCACCTAGAGCTCTTAGATCCGCACAACTTCTTCAACTTAATGTACCATCTTACAGAGAGTTCCCCATGAACACAATAGGCAAGGGATTTTTTCAGTATAGGCCCTGAAACTCTGGAACTCTCTGCAAAATTATTTGAGACATTCCCAATCTCTTGATCAACATTCTTTTTCCAAGATGCCTGTCCAGCTAATCCATAAACCCATAATCTTGAAGTTCAGTAAGACTGCTGTAGGACTGGAAGGCAGGTTAGGATACCTTTTCTTTTTACCTTATCCTTTACTTTACTATCATAAATGGCGCTCTCCCCTCTTCCCTAATGTGTACGTGTTTTGTCCAGAACTCTCTATCCCTTTAATTTTAGACCCTTTTCTTTAAATCTTAGATTTACCACCACCTAGATGGATATGGGCAGGATAGTAAATTTTAATAAACTTGAAACTTGCCTATAAAATACTGAGTGGAGTGGAACAGGTAGGCATGAATTCCTTGTTCATGCTTTCCAAAAATACTAGGACTAGGGGTCATGCAATGAAGCTACTAAGTAGTAAATTTTAAACAAACAGGAAAAAAAATATTTCTTCACTTGTGTAATTAAACTGTGGAATTTGTTGCCACAGAAGGTGGATTTAACAAGTGCTTTAAAATAGGTATCAGTTCTTTTTTTCTGCTTACGTAGTGTGTGGAGCCCCTCCCCCACTTGCTTTTGGTTGTAAGGCATTTGTAAAGCAGAGGTGTGGCTTCTCTCCAGGAGGTTTAGTCTCTGCAGAGGAGCTGGAAGGAATTTGGAGCTCACAGATAAGACTATTTTCTGATTACCCCTACCTTAAAGCTGTGTTTCTGGGCATTTCAATACAGTTCTAGAGATAGGTTACACAGCAAACACATTGTACAGGTTTTAAGCTTAAGAAGATAAAGAAAAAGCAATGAAGGTGGTACAAAAAGATATGAAGGTACCCAAAGAGAAAAGACACCCCCAAATCACTAAAGTTCAAACACATACTAGGAAATGTAGATGGAAAGCGATAACCACAAATGCTCGCAGTCTAAGCAATAAAGTTCATGACCTTCAAGCCCTGAAGTTGGAGGCAGACTTAGACGTTGTTGCAATCACGGAGATGTGGCTCAATGGTTCCCATGAATGGGATGCAAACATACCAGGCTATAATCAATTTAAGAAGGACAGAGAGGGTCATAAAGGTGGTGGAGTAGCTCTATATGTGAGAAATGATATCGCAGCAACTGAAATGACAGGGACCTGGGGAAAGGAAGAAGCGATATGGATCACCTTAAAAAGAGAGGATAGAACCTCTGTCCACGTGGGTGTTGTCTACAGACCCCTGACACAATTGGAGGAATTAGATAAAGATCTGATCGCAGATATTCAAAAGTTGGGAAAAAAGAGAGAGGTGCTGTTGCTGGGAGATTTCAACCTGCCAGATGTAGATTGGATGATTCCAACTGCAGAATCGGAGAGAAGTAGAGAGATTGTGGATGCTTTTCAAAGTGCTCTGCTCAGACAAATGGTGACGGAACCCACGAGGGAGGGAGCGACGCTGGATCTGGTGCTCACAAATGGGGATAGTGTGTCAAATGTCCGAGTGGGTGCCCACCTGGTTGGCAGTGACCATCAAACGATTTGGTTTGATATAACAGCTGTAGTGGAGGGCGGCCACTCAAAACTCAAAGCCCTGGATTTCAAGCATGCTGACTTTAGTCAAATGGGGGAATACCTGAGGAAGGAGCTGATGAGCTGGGAGGGTGAACGAGAAGTGGAAGGAGAATGATCCAGGCTGAAAGAAGCTATAAATAGGGCCACAAACCTTTATGTAAGGAGAGTAAATAAAAGCAAGAGAAAAAGGAAACTGATATGGTTCTCCAAGAAAGTGGCTGAAACAATAAAGGCTAAAGAGTTGGTGTTCCAGAAATACAGAAAAATTCAAGAAGCCGAACACAGAGAGGAATACAGGAGGAAACTTAAAGAAGCCAAGAGAGAGATACGTCTGGCGAAAGCGCAAGCGGAAGAACAAATGGCTAGAAATGTAAGAAGGGGTGACAAAAATTTCTTCAGGTATATTAGTAAAAGGAGAATGACTAAAAAGGGAATTGTGAGACTGAAAGATGCTGCAAACCGCCATGTAGATAGCGATGAAGAAAAAGCAAATTTGCTAAATAGATACTTTTGTTCTGTTTTCACAAGAAAATCCTGGAGAAGGACCACGATGGACTGGCAAAAGTGCAAATGAAAATGGAGTAGATATAGCACCGTTCACTGAAGAGTGTGTGTATAAACAACTTGAAAAACTAAAGGTGGACAAAGCCGTGGGACTGGACGGGATCCACCCCAGGATATTAAAAGAGCTCAGAGAGGTTCTGGCGGGTCCTCTTAAAGATTTGTTTAATAAATCATTGGAAACGGGAGAGGTTCCGTGGGATTGGAGAACGGCGGATGTGGTCCCTCTTCACAAAAGTGGTGATAGGGAAGAAGCTGGAAACTACAGGCCGGTAAGCCTCATTTCGATTATTGGAAAAGTAATGGAAGCAATGCTGAAGGAAAGGATAGTGAATTTCCTGGAAGCCAATAAGTTGCAAGATCCGAGACAACATGGTTTTACCAAATGGAAATCGTGCCAAACGAATCTCATTGAATTCTTTGACTGGGTGACTGGAGAATTAAATCAGGGATGTGCTATAGACGTAATCTACCTAGATTTCAGCAAAGCTTTTGACATGGTCTCCCACAGGAGGCTCTTAAATAAACTTGACGGGCTGAAGATAGGACCCGAAGTGGTGAACTGGATAAGGAACTGGTTGACGGACAGATGCCAGAGGGTGGTGGTGAATGGAATTCGCTCAGAGGAGGGAAAGGTGCCTCAGGGATTGGTGCTGGGGCCGATTCTGTTCAATATATTTGTGAGTGACAATGCCAAAGGGCTAGAAGGTAAAGTTTGCCTTTTTGCAGATGATACTAAGATTTGTAACAGAGTGGACACCCAGGAGGGAGTAGAAAACATGAAAAAGGATCTGTGAAAGCTAGAAGATTGGTCTAAGGCTTGGCAATTAAAATTCAATGCGAAGAAATGCAAAGTGATGCACTTAGGGAGTAGAAATCCACGGGAGACGTATGTGTTAGGTGGTGAGAGTCTGATAGGTACCGACGGGGAGAGGGATCTTGGGGTGATAGTATCTGAGGATCTGAAGGCGACGAAACAGCGTGACAAGGTGGTGGCCGTAAGTAGAAGTTTGCCAGGCTGTATAGAGAGGGGAGTGACCAGCAGAAGAAAAGAGGTGTTAATGCCCCTGTACAAATCATTGGTGAGGCCCCACCTGGAGTATTGTGTTCAGTTTTGGAGGCCATATCTTGCTAAGGATGTAAAAAGAATTGAAGCGGTGCAAAGAAAAGCTACAAGGATGGTATGGGATTTGCGTTACAAGACGTATGAGAAGAGACTTGCTGACCTGAACATGTATACCCTGGAGGAAAGGAGAAACAGGGGTGATATGATACAGACATTCAAATATTTGAAAGGTATTAATCCACAAACGAACCTTTTCCGGAGATGGGAAGGCGGCAGAACTAGAGGGCATGAAGTGAGATTGAAGGGGGGGCAGACTAAAAAAAAATGTCAGGAAGTATTTTTTCATGGAGAGAGTGGTGGATGCTTGGAATGCCCTCCCGCGGGAGGTGGTGGGAGATGAAAACGGTAACGGAATTCAAACATGAGTGGGATAAACATAAAGGAATCCTGTTCAGAAGAAATGGATCCTCAGGAGCTTAGGCAAGATTGGGTGGCAGAGCCGGTGGTGGGAGGCGGGGCTGGTGGTTGGGAGGCGGGGATAGTGCTGGGCAGACTTGTACGGTCTGTGCCCTGAAAATGACAGTTACAAATCAAGGTAAGATATACACAAAAAGTAGCACATATGAGTTTGTCTTGTTGGGCAGACTAGATGGACCGTGCAGGTCTTTTTCTGCCGTCATCTACTATGTTACTATGTAAAAGCACTTAGCTTAGCAGGGTTTAAAAAAGGTTTGGCTATTTTCCTAAAACTTCATAAGCCATTATTAAGATGGACTTGGGAAAATCCACTGCTTATTTCTATGATAAGCAGCATAAAATCTGAATGGAGGAGTGGCTAGGGTGGTGGACTTTGGTCCTGAGGAACTGAGTTCGATTCCCACTTCAGGCACAGGCAGCTCCTTGTGATTCTGGGCAAGTCACTTAACCCTCCATTGCCCCAGGTACAAATAAGTACCTGTATACAATATGTAAGCCGCATTGAGCCTGTCATGAGTGGGAAAGCATGGGGTACAAATTTAATAAAAAATCTGTTTTACTGTTCTGGGATCTTGCCAGGTACTTATGACCTGGATTGGCCACTGCTGGAAACAGGATACTGGGTTTGATGGACCTTTGGTCTGTCCCAGTATGGCAACACTTATGTTCTTATGTTCCAAGGAGGTTTAATTGACAAGAGACGGCTGGACCGTGCCTGGCCCATTATCTGGCCTGAAGCCAGTAGGCTTATTAGAAATAAGGACTGCCTTCGTGTGGCTTGGCATGGACCAATAGTTTGCTATAGTTTGAGTGTATCAAGATGGCAGCTATGGCTTTAGCCTTGTCACATGATGCTGTCGCCTGTCAATTAAACCTCCTTGTTATGTTCTTAGGCCTTCTCAACCCAGTCCTTGGGGTACACCCAGCTAGTCAGGATTTTGGGATACCTACAAAGAGTATGCATGAGATAGATTTGCACACCAAGGAGGCAGTGCATGCAAATCTGTCTCATGCATACTCTTTGCAGGTATCCCAAAAACCTGACTGGTTGTATGTATCCCGAGGACTGGGTTGAGAAGCACTGGTCTGGAGGAGTAGCCTAATGGTTACAGCAGTGGGCTAAGAACCAGGGAACCCAGATTTAAATCCCACTGACACTCCCTATGACCTTGAACAAGTCGCTTAATGCTCCACTGCCTCAGGTACAAATTTAGATTGTAATTACTGGGGAAAGAAAATGCCTACTGTACCTAACTGCAGCTGGTTTTGAATCACTATTGAAAAAGGTATGAGCTAAATTCCTCCCCCCATGCATGTAACATGTATCTGTGTCCATGCTATATATTCAGATTGGATATGTGTTAGTTCCTATTTAAATAGTTGAAAAATGGTTGTAAGTTGAGAATACACTTTTTTATAGCACTTAAAACATATCTTAGGTATCTGCTTTGTCTTTGTTCGTGATTATCGACCGAACCGTTTAACCTACAAAAATCACATTTTCAGGACAGGTGCACATCTATAGAAAAGCTAGAACCTGAAATAATATGTCCCTAGAAACTTTATGGATCTACTTCAAAATGTAATAAATAAATGATCTTTTCCCATTGAACTGGGGCAAGGCCGGTCTTAGGCAGGGGCAACAGGAGCGGTGGCACATGGCCCCATGCCTCCAGGGGCCCCGCTGTGCTCCCTCATGCTCCCCGCCATTGTAGGGCCAGCGCAACCCAGTCCTTACCTGCCCGACCTCAGCTTCTCGACAGCCTTCCTTTCGTTCCTGCTGCCCTGCGTTTAAATCTTTTTTTTTTTACTTTATCTCAAGACAAACGGCAGTGGCAGTGAAAGCAGCAGGCTCGCCTCCAGCCTTCCCTTCCCTCTCAGTATCCTGCCCTCATGGAAACAGGAAATTACATCAGAGGAAGGCGAGACACTGAGGGAAGGGAAGGCAGGAGGTGAGCTTGCTGGTTTCACCGCCACTGCCACTTGAGGTAAAATAAAAGGTTTAAACACAGGGTGGCAGGAATGAAAAGGGAGATGTGGGAGAGGAGGGTGGGCAGGTGGGGCTAGGGTTGGAACTGGAACTTGGGGCCTGAAAAGGGGGCAGGTGGGGGCTGGGGCAAGTCACTGAACATGGATGGGAGGGCACAGGAGAATCGCTGGACATGGATGGGAGGGAGGGCAGGGGAGAGAGGAGAGTTGCTGAACATAGATGGGTGGAGGGGAGGGCAGGAGAAATGCTGGACATGGATGGAGGAGAGGGAAGACAGGAAGGAGCTGCACATGGATGGAGGGGAGGGGAGGGGAGTGAGTTGAAACACTGGACATGGATGGAGGGGAGGGAAGAGAGAGGATGTGAGATGAACATGGATGGAGGGAAGGAGAGAGAGAGAGAGAGAGAGAGAAGAAATGCTGGACATGGATGGAGGAGAGGGAAAACAGAGGAAGGACATGCGTATGGATGGAGGAGAGGGAAGAGATTGTAAGCTCCTTTGAGCAGGGACTGTCCTTCTTTGTTAGATTGTACAGCACTGCGTAACCCTGGTAGCGCTTTAGAAATGTTAAATAGTAGTAGTAGTAGTAAAGAGGAAGGAGATGCATACTGATGAAGATGAGGGAAAGGGAAAAGAAAAGAAAAACTGCATATGGATGGAGAAAATAGGCAAAAGCTGGATCCACTCTATACCTCTTCCAGCCAAGTCCGTGGAGGACCCAGCTTTTACCTATAGATGTGGGGCAAGAAATGAAGGAGGAAAGTAAAGAAATAAATGGAAAGGAAGCCCTGGAAATGGAGTTAAGGGAACAGATAGAGAGAAGCAGAATCAGGGACTGGGACCAACATGATCAGAAAAACAAAGTCACCAGACAACAAAGGTAGAAAGAATCATTTTATTTTCATTTTAGTATTTGGAATATGCCCCATTTGAGAATTTACATCTGCTGTCTTATTTTGCAATGCACAGCAATATGTTTTTTTTTTCTGTTTTTCTGATATTGTGCTGCTTGCAGAGTCTGTATGCTAATTTGGTTTGTGTCATTTTGGGTGTACTGCAGATGTAACAGCTTACAGATATTATTTATAATGAAAAAATATATATTTTTCTTCTGTACTGGTGTAGTATTTTCAGTGATTACTGTTTATATGCACCATGGCGGTAAAAGGGGTGTGGCTAAATGTGCCAACATTGTCCAGTTCAACATACTATTAGCAGCCAAGTTCATACAAAGTTAATTATGTTCAGTGGAAAATAAATCTGTTGGCTCAGGTTGCCTGCTATGTGAATATTCAATCACTGTTTCATTATTGCTACCAAGTATATACATATTAAGGGGATACTTTTAATTCATTTATATCCAGTCCTTACATGCACATGGTTTTGCTTTTTAAATCCAAAATTTTCCTATGATAGCATTTTACATATTTGAATTAGTTTTTCTGTACAAGTTTTGCTTGATTTGTCTTTGTTTGAAATAAAACATTTTTAAAAACACATCGTCAACTAGGGGCGGGGCTAGGTGGAACGGCAGCCCCCACCGAACTGGTCTGCACGGGGGGTCCCGCAATTGCTCAGACCGGCCCTGAACTGGGGATAATTTTAACACCAAGTAGTCATGTTCCTAAAAATCGCCCTGCAACAATCTTTCCTTACTTCCTATCTTTGTTACAATTTTTTTCTGGCTTCAGTCCGATTGCCCGTGCCACTTACCAGGGGAAGCGCGGACGTGGGGACTTGTCGGGATCTGAGAGCTGGGGGAACCTCTCCATGGAGCTCCCCTTCACCCTCCTGAGCGTCCTACCCGTCGCTGCTCCTGTATACAGAGGCACCGGCTGCTGGTTACTGTGGAAACTGTGCTCATGACAACCGGGCTCGGCGGCAGGTTAATAGAGCCGAGGGAAGAAGCAGCAGCACGGGAGAGGGGCAGGGCAGCTTCGGGACAAAAAACAAGGGGGAAGCCGAGGGGCAAGTGCTGGACTGAAGCCAGAGAGACCCAGACGTTCTCACCTGCCTTTGTTGTTTAGTGTTTGCGTGACTTGAGGCCAACAGTAGGCCTCATTATTTTCTTCGTCTGTTTTCCAGGGTATGTATTAAATCCACATGCATTCCCCATTAGATAAATGGCTGCTACCATAAAACAAGTCTTTTACCTGCAGATCTCACCTCAGAATCAAATTCTTGCCTGGTAGGAAAAACAGTTTATGACATGCCAACTCTGGGGCTGTTGGAGCACGCCTAACCTGACTACAAACCCTGCACAGTGTTCAAGGAAAGTAATACATAACCTGGAAAAACATTCAAAGGGTAAAAAACGGATAAAGCGGGATCCTCGGGATCTTCCCGGATTCGATCAGAGATCTGGCTTTTACACCGTCCCACATTCAAATAAACGTTCCTGGCTTTGCCTACTCGTGAATTCTTGCTAATTATACCATTATTTATAGTCATTTCTGTTAGTGTAAAAGGTTTCTGTGCTTCACACTGATCGCACGAATCACAACTTGCTGTGTTTACACACCCCACTCCTCCAGAGTCCAGACTAGTGACAGCAGCAAGCTCACACACACGGGAGGGGAGAGACGCGCGCGCGCCGGCTCTCGGGCCGGAAGTGCGGGGCGGGCGCGGGTTTCTCTCTGCTGCTGCTCTATCTTCCTGCAGGCGAGCTGCCCGTCACGTTGAGTGAGTCACGCTACACTCGGGTCGCGTTGTTGTCTCTCTCCATCCCCACCATGGCGCAGGGGAAATGTTGCGTGTACACCACCGGGGCGCTGGCTGTGCTCCTGCTCATAGTCAGCATCATCCTGTTGGTGGCAAATGTCTTCCAGAGCGCAGTCGAGAGGAAAGTCCAGCAGGTGAGACAGGCTGGGAAGAGGGAGATCGCAGTGAGTGCAGGACAACCCCCCCCCCCCCTCCTCTTCCTCCTCATGAGGGGGATAAGTGTGCGGCCGAATTGCTCACTGCCAGGCGGAACAACAGGCTGAGAACAAGGGAACAAACCCCAATCCTGCTCCTTGTGATTTTGGTTGTCACTTAACCCTCCATTGACTAATGTACAAGTTTAGGTTGATGAGCCCTCGAGGGATAGGGGAATAATACTGTACCTGAAGCTCGCCTTGAGCTACTACGGAAAAGGTGTGAGCTAAATCCAGATTACCCACCTCCCCCCAACTGCCCATAATATGTAGGAGACAACTTTTCTGGGGAAGTCGCTCAGCATGTATTACTTTCCTTGAACACTGTGCAGGGTTTGTAGTCAGGTTAGGCGTGCTCCAACAGCCCCAGAGTTGGCATGTCATAAACTGTTTTTCCTACCAGGCAAGAATTTGATTCTGAGGTGAGATCTGCAGGTAAAAGACTTGTTTTATGGTAGCAGCCATTTATCTAATGGGGAATGCATGTGGATTTAATACATACCCTGGAAAACAGACGAAGAAAATAATTGTGGAAATGTTACAGTGGGCTTTTTGTTGTGTTTTTAGAATTAGCAGTTGTCACGAAATGCCTAGGCACCGACCTGTGGTTACCCTGCGGCCACTTAGAGGGTCTATCCCCAGCACAGTTCAGGTCTGCCTGCAACAGCCGCTTGTGCACTACACTAGCACCGTCCTCCCAGCTACAGGGTTACAACCCTCTCTGGGCAAGTCTCCCGCTCTCAAATTCTCCCCAGTGATTTCAAGGTTACTGGAGCCACACTCCGTGGTCCTACAGTTCACAGAAAGCACTCACAGACCCAACCCACAAACCAGTCTAGGGTTGCCAGGTTTAAAAAACTTTCCCCGCCCAAAACCATCCCCAAAGTGCACAAAATCAAACCATGCCCCCGGCGTCATTAACCCCACCCCAACATCTTTACCCTGCCCCCACGTCATTAACCCCGCCCCCGACATCACCTCCGACGACATCATTAACCCCCGACGTTGCCTCCACTCCGACCATGGTGGACCTGCATCGATTTAAACCTGTGGGTATTCTAGATCGCGTGGAGAACAACAGAAACACGGGTGCTGGGACACAAAGCAGTGGCAGGGGAAGGGTGGGATGAGGGCAAAGGAGCCAGTCCAAATGCTGCCCGCGCGCAGCCTCCCACTCCCCACGTATCGTCAGTGCAATCCACAGCACTTACTTCTGCCCAGTCCTGCCGCCTTCCACTCCATGTTCTCCACCGCCCCGTAGTTTTTGGCCGCTTTTTCCGTCTCCATGCTGGCCGAGAGGGATTTCTTTAGCTCCATGGCGCTCTCGGCTTATGACCAGACTGGGGGAGCCATTCACTCCATGCCCCGCGGCCCGCACCTTTCTCGGCTCAGCCTCAGGCCAGGCCTTAGCTGCTCAGCGCACCGCCAAGGAAGAAGGAGCAGGAGAGAGGAGAGTGACGTGATGTCGCTGCAGGCATTTAAGAGAAGCCTGCAGCCCGCCTCCGCGGGGCTTCTATTGGTCCAAATTAGACCAATAGAAGCCCCGTGGAGGTGGGCTTTAGGCTGAAGAGAGGAGGGAAATTAGGGAATGCATTGCTGGGCTTCTGGACCAATAAAAAACCCTGCTGCCCGGCGGCCGGGAAAAGTGCCCAAACCCTCCCAACAGCTGCGAAAATGCCGCCCAATTTCCCGCACCCCGCAGCTGTCAAAAATTGCCCGCAACCGGTCACAGGAAGCCGCTCAATTGTGCGGGAAACCCGCAGCCCTGGCAACACTGCAAACCACCAAGATTCCAGACAGGCAGAACAAATTAAAAAATGTGTTTATTCTCAGAACGTGGAACAGTGGACAAAAAATGTGCAGTTAGAAAACAGGAATAAGTAACTGAAAATTGGATCAATTAGAAAACTAGTTAAACATTTGCATACTTCCTAGAAAGTACCTGGGGAGATCAGGACATATATAGCTGTTCACCAGTTATCAAATATAACTTTTTGTATAGAGCTTCTGCAAAGAGCTCTGTCTCTCTTCTCTCTCTTCTCCAGGGCTGAAACTGAACTTAAAACTAGTAAAGTCCAAATGAGATGAGCTCCTGGGCCAATCAGAGCCCAGTCAACAAGATTTCAAATATATACTGCTTCTTGCTTTCTGTTTGTGTCAAACTAAAATACAGTTCTTTATAACAGCATTACAGCAAAGAAACACCACTGGCTGGCCAAATAGAAGAAATACACTTCAGGATGTAATTAAAACAAGAAAATATCCAATACATTTTACAGGAATAAAACACACTGTTTTTTTCACAGCAGTATGTGTAAACATTGGCATAAGTACCATTGACTGAGAGAATAGAGTCTTCTGGAGTGTATGTTATGTCGGTAATTGCGGACACTGAAAAGTGAAGAGATTTTGAGGACCCTAATCTGTGCCATTATCTCAAAGAAATATATTGGCTGTGCGATCATTTTTAGAGTAGGATTTGGTTGCAGTATACTACAACTTTCTCCGAGGAAGAATTGACCTGGATATCACTTTTGCTGACACAGCATGCATCTCAGTGTTTCATGTCCTCTCGTTCTACCGCCTTCCCATCTCCGGAAAAGATTTTTTTGCGGATTAATACCTTTCAAGTATTTGAACGTCTGTATCGTATCACCCCTGTTCCTCCTTTCCTCCAGGGTATACATGTTCAGGTCAGCAAGTCTCTGCTTATACGTCTTGGAATGCAAATCCCAAACGCAAAGTGAGAAGGTTGTTTGAGCGTTATTGCCCTGCAGATGTTTTGCTAGTGTTAACTTGTTTAGGTGATTATTTTTAGAGATATATATATATATATATATTTAATCTTGGTGGAAAGCAGGTTGACTTATGTTCAAGGCAAATCACGTGCAAATAATGAGGAAATATTTGCACGTGTCTGTGAGGAAGCTGCTTGACAGTACAGTATCTTCCTGTACCAGACTTTCCCTTATCACCCTTTCCTATGCTTTTACTTTTTCTAGCGTTACTATGCTTCTTTGCATTTGTAGTCACATTCAAGGACTCTGCAGGATAACCAAAATATACCAGTTTTCTGAGTGAAATTTATTCAAAATTAGCTAATACATATTCATAAAGCTAGACCTATTCACAAATCCTGGAGGACCAAAGCTGCTTACTGCTCGCCTGACTTTTTTTTCCAGTCTTTATAGCTGATTATTTTTTTTAAATAAATTTTTACTGCATATTTCAAAATACTTTTAATTATGTGTTGGCACAGTGTAGCCTAGTACTTTGTGTTTTCTTGCACTCTTATCCCATCCTTCTACCTTTTCTCCTACTTCAGAGGCCTTAAATATTCTATCTTGTAACACGTGAATCCCTGACTTGCCAGGGAACCCTAGCAACATTGGCCTGAGGAAGCCTGTATTATTGGATTTCAGAAGCCAAACAGGGTTAGGTCTGTCCAGAAGGGTGGCTAAACACATCGGTTCTCTGCAGTAGCCTACAAAAGAGAGGCCACAGGCACTGTTGTGGATTAGTCAGTCATAATCCCGCAACTCCCAGAAATAAGTAGAAAGAGAATAGTGAAGAACCAGGGTGCTCTTTTCTTGTAGTTTTATCTTGTCTCTATATTTTATTGTTTTTTTTTTAGTCTATCTTTATTAAAAAATTATGTAATCACATAACAAAGAGAACCCTAAAATTAACAAGGAAAACAGCAAAGTGGAACCAGAAATATGGCAATGAGTGACATTAACAGTCAGTATCCTATATAATAATTTGCACCTCCAACATTCTAGGCCTGGATGCCTGGGTTCGTAACACAATTCCCATTGGTCCGTTCTTGCTTCGGAACGTGATGACGTCAGAGGGCGGATCAATGAGAGGAAAGCGAAACCAGCACCAGCCAGCAAAAGAACGTTGGAGGTGACGATTGAATCGATGGAGAATCGCCCCCCTCCCTCCCCGCCTGACCTCCGAATTTCAGGCCCCCCCTCTCTTCCGACTTCCAGGGCAGCCGTCCTCCCTCCCTCCCCTGCCCTCCCCTGCGAGTTCCATGCCCCCCTGTCTTCGGAGTTCCAGACCCACATGCCTCCCTCCCTCCCTCTCCCTCTCTCAGTGGCAGCTCGACCTGCGTTGGCTGCTCCCTCCCTCCCCCCTGCGAGTTCCATGCCCCCTGTCTTCGGAGTTCCACACCCCCACGCCTCCTTCCCTCTCTCTCAGTGGCAGCCCGACCTGCGTTGGCAGCCCGACCTGCGTTGGCCGCCCTCTTCTCGCAGTCCTGCACCTGGCCCTCGCTTTCCTGTGTGCTGGCTGTAATTTAAAAGTTCTTACCTTGGTGTATGCTGGCAGCAGTGAAACTAGAGCACGCACGGCGCTTCAGTGTGCCTTCCCTTCTATCTCAGCTCTGCCTCTGGTCCTGCCCTTCCGGAAACAGGAAATGAGGGCGGGACCAGAGGCAGAGCTGAGATAGAAGGGAAGGCACACTGAAGCGCCGTGCGTGCTCTACTTTCACTGCTGCTGGCGTACTCGAGGTAAGAACTTTTAAATTACAGCCAGCACGCAGGAAGGCGAGGGGCAGGCGCAGGACTGCCACAGAGAGAGAGAGGGCGGGAGGGAGGCACGGGGGTCTGGAACTCCGAAGACGGGAGCATGGAACTCGCAGGGGAGGGAGGGAGCATGGAACTCGGAGGGAAGGGGGGGCCAAGAACTCGGAGGAGAGGGAGGGAGGGAGGGGGGGCCTGCACCTCAGACGGAAGTGAGGCCTGGAACTCGGAGGGGATGAGAGGGAGGGAGGGAGGGGTTATGGAATTCGGAGCCCCACACACACTCACTCTCTGTCTCTCACATACACTCTCTCTCACACTGGAACGAATATACTAAAAAAAGGAACAATAAAAGAGCAACATTTTTGCTCTTTTATTGTTCCTTTTTTTAGTATATTCGTTTAGCATATTATTTGGCATTGGTTTCATGTTAATAGAATTTTATTATTTGCATTTATATGGCGATTTTTTTGATAGTCTATATATGTTCCTCTTTCAGTATATCATTTGCTGTATATTATTTTTATGCATAATTTTATTTTTATGCATAATTTGTTTACTTATTGTTTATGTTTATAGACTCCTGATGTAGGCCTATCCGGCCGAAACACAACGTTGTGTCGAGTCATTTTTAATGTGTGATTGTTATATTATCATTTGTTTGAAAATTATTAAATTCTGCTTATTTTAAAGATAATTTGCCTCCCTCATTTTAAAGATACCAGGTGCTGTTGTCTGGGGCGGCCTAGTTTTAATCGGAGATCCAGGTATCAGCCCAAGCAGGGTTTCGGAACTCCAGGCTTTGTCCTCTCGAGATCCTCTGGATTTCTCCTGAAGGGGTGACTGTATGCAGTGTCCTGTTTTTTCTTCCTAAAGTGTTTTTTGCCTTTCATCTCAATCAACCTTTGTTTCTTCCTGGTTGCTTGATGTTCGCTGTGTACTCCTGCACTATTTGGACATGACCAATGAGTTCCATCAGTCAGATCATTTGTTCATGGTTTGCTCAGGACCTCAAAAAGGTATTGTGGTTTCCAAAGCCACGATTGCTCGCTGGGTCAAGGAGGCTATCGTGTCCGTACATTTACTAGCAGGTAAACCACTTCCGGCCAGATTCTGGGTGCATTCTAACAGAGCAGTTGCAACTTCCTGGGTGGAAGCCCATCTGTTCTCCCTGGAGAAAATATGTAGAGCGGCTTCATGGTCTTCTTCGCATACCTTCTCTAGACACTGCTGTTTGGATGTCTCTGATCAGTCAGATGCATTTTTTGGAGTATCGGTGCTATCTGCAGGAGCTTCAGGTTCCCACTCTACTTAAGGACTGATTTGCTACATTCCACAAGTCTCTGGATTCATGTGCTGCTGACACTAAGGAATGAAAAATTGTCTTACCTTTATAATTTTCTTTCCTTTAGTTGCAGCAGATGAATCCAGAGGGCCCACCCTGTTTTTTTCCGGTAGTTCCTATCGGTTAGTTCTCTGTTGGACAATATTGCTGCATTTATGTGTTTGCAGTTCTCGGTTTTTCACTTTTCCCTGTGGGGAAGGAAAAATGTTATAATTCTGTTTCCTTCTGCTTTGTTTGAGAAATACTGATTGACCAAGGAGCATTCCATTCTGTAAGACAGAGCGCTGAGCTGAACTGTCTCCACTTGCTGGTAGATGGTCACAACCCACAAGTCTCTAGATTAATCTGCTTTGACTAAAGGAAAGAAAATTATCAGGTAAGACACAATTTTTAACTTACAGAACGGACAGTCTCCAGGTACTGATGCCGCCCCATGTTCCTGGTGGCAGAATAGAATATATTTTGCTGGTAAAACTGTTTTCTCCTTTTCCCCCAGAATTATTCAGAGATTTTCTTGATCATTCTTTTGTGGAAGTCTTATTTTCTGTCTGCTTTAGGAAATGACACACACAAAGCGAATCCAACAAAAAAATTCTAGATGTCTTTATTGAAATAATAAAATATTATCTGACATGGTCCACTTTTCACCCAGAGAGGCTGTTTCAAGGATACAATGCTAAAACAATAATCATAAAATTATATAAAGCATTTGTATTCAATAATCTCTCGTACTCTCCATCTGCTTGCCCTAACTGAAAATTGGCTTTACCCTGAAGACTCTGTTTCGTTTGCGGCCCTATGCCATGGAGGTTATCTTTTCTCCCATACTCCTCACCCGGTTGACCGTGGAGGTGGTGTCGGGCTACTACTTTCACCCTCTTGTAGATTTCAACCTCTTCTTCCACCTCAGTCTCACTGTTTTTATTCCTTCGAAGTCTACTCCATCCGTCTATTTGCTCCTCTGCCTCTCCGAGTAGCAGTCATTTATCGACCCCCTGATAAATCCCTTTCTTCCTTTCTCATTTACTTTGATGCCTGGCTTTCCTTCTTTCTTGAACCTTCATCTCCTTCCCTCATTCTTGGGGATTTTAACATTCATGCTAATGATCCCTCTGACTCTTATGCTTCTCAGTTTCTTGCTTTAACATCCTCTTTCAATCTTCAACTGTGCTCCACTGCCCCCACTCACCAGAATGGCCACTGTCTTGATCTTATCCTCTTCTCAAACTGCTCACTCCCCAGTTTCTGTGCCTCAACTCTTCCCCTCTCTGACCATCATCTGATAACTTTCACACTTAAACACCCTCCTCCCCAGTCCCATCCAATCTTAACCAATACAATTAGGAATCTTCAGGCTATTGACCCTTCTACTCTGTCCTCCAGTGTTTCAAATCTCTTCTCTACCACTATGTCATCCAAGTCTGTCAATGAGGCTGTCTCTTCCTATAATACTGTTCTCTCCTCTGCTCTGGATACTCTCGTTCCTCCCATTCTCCGTTCTGAAAAACGTACCAAACCCCAGCCTTGGCTGACCCCTAGAATTCGCTACCTATGTTCCTGTGCCCGCTCTGCCGAACGCCTTTGGCTGAAATCCCGTGCCTATGCTGACTTCATACATTTCAAATTATTGCTGACCTCCTTCCAGTCTGCTATTTTACTTGCCAAACAGGACTATTACATTCAGTTGACAAATTCTCTTGGCTCAAACCCTCAACATCTCTTTGCCACACTGAACTCTCTCCTCAAAGTGCCTTCACCTTCAACCCTCAACTTTCATTTTCCCCCCAGACGAGTACTTTCATGATAAGGTTCACAAGTTTAAACTTGAATTCTCAACCAGGTCACCTCCACCTCTTCTTCCCTTAATCCATTCTTTCAACCCTCCAACCCCTGCCTCCTTTTCTTCCTTTTCTGAAATCACTGAAGAGGAAACTACACATCTTATTTCCTCCTCGAAACTAACTACCTGTTTTTCTGATCCTATTCCCACCCATTTACTTAACACTATCTCTCCTACTGTCATCCCTTTTATCTGTCATATCCTCAATCTTTCACTGTCCACTGCGACTGTTCCTGATTCCTTCAAACATGCCGTAGTCACACCACTCCTTAAAAAACCTTCATTGGACCCTACTTGTCCTTCCATTTATCGCCCCATCTCCCTCCTCCCTTTCCTGTCCAAGATACTTGAACGTGCTGTTCACCGCCGTTGCCTTGACTTTCTTTCATCTCAAGCTGTTCTTGATCCACTTCAATCTGGCTTTCGCCCCCTTCATTCAACTGAAACAGCACTTGCTAAAGTCTCCAGTGATCTGTTCCTGGCCAGATCCAAAGGTCTCTATTCTATCCTCATCCTTCTCAATCCATGTGCTGCTTTTGACACTGTTGATCACAGCCTACTCCTTGAAACGCTGTCCTCACTTGGATTTCAGGGTTCTGTTCTTTCCTGGTTTTCTTCTTATCTATCCCAGCGTACCTTTAGTGTATACTCTAGTGGATCCTCCTCTGCTTCTATCCCACTGTCAGTTGGTGTACCTCAGGGAGCTGTCCTGGGACCTCTTCTTTTCTCCATCTATACTTCTTCCCTTGGTACTCTGATCTCATCCCATGGTTTTCAGTATCATCTTTATGCTGATGACTCCCAGATCTCTCTGGAAATGATAAGTAGTAGTAGTAATCATGTAACATATAATGTTTGAGGGAACCATGTGATAAAAATTGTGTACATACAGCATATAGAAAACATAGCCATATATGTGAAATACATAAAAATATTCTTCATAACACAATAATACACAATTAACAGATAAAAGCAGTCTGTGCAATTAGGACTAGATAAAAATCATACTGGGTTTAATTCAGTGAAATCATGCTAGATAGACAAATGGTTCAAACTCATGAAAAAGAAAAAATTGTGATTAAATAGAAGTGACAATTTGTGAGTACTTGGCTTAGTATATAGAAAGCAGTGAAAGCCTCCACAGGATACTCAAAAAGCTTAGATACCAGCCAAAATAGCAATCCTAAACCTTTTAAGAAATTCAACCAGTGTGATGCTGGTCACTATACAAAATGAAAACAAATTAGCTAGAACAACCACAGTGACTGCATAGAGTATTTAAAAATACGAAGAAGGTTAAAAAAATATAACTATAATGAATGAACATAAAATCAGAGTTTTTACTGGTAAAGCAACAGTGTAGTAATGCTGTAAAAAAAACGCAAACTTCCAAAAAGGTAGGCATTGTGGGAGGTTTTTTAAAAAGAATCGGAACCAACAACTTAAAACAAAATATATAAATCAAAATAGCTATAATAAATAAATGTAATAAATATAATAAAAAATGGAAACAATGATGTAATAAGTAAAAATATTTTAATAAACCAACTAAAAAAGCTATTGGAATGCATATGCATTCAACAGCGTTTTTTATTTCTGAGATGACATCCTTGGAAGGAAAAAAGCAGTATTGTGGAAAGGTGATCTAAAAAGAATTTGATTGGAACTTAAAAATGAGCATAGCAAAAATATGTAAGTGCAACTTCTATTTGAAAAAAAGGAAAAAGTGAAAAAAAAGTAAAAAAAAACACCATTGGAAAGCACACGCTTTCCAATGATGTTGGCTCCAAAAAATTAAAGCACTATAAGGACAAGCAGCATCTTTGATATATTGTATGTTGCACAGAAAGAAATGCATTTATGTTTCTATTTCTCCAAAATTACATTGCAGGTAGGGCCTGACTTTTTGTGGTTTCCAGTTCGTTTTTTGTCTGAATGTTTCTATTGCTGTTCTGTGGTATCATCATATTCTCTATTTGGTAAGGATCTGTTTGTATTCTGTACGTATGATCTAGATGAGGGACGGTGCTAAACTACAATGTTATGTAGGGATCTCTAGCAGTCCAGGTGGAAGACCATTGGTGTTCAGTACAGGTTCCAGTGGTTTGCATTTTCTGCTTTTCATAGGTCAGGTTTGCATTCTGGGTTTTAGTGCTGGCTAATTATAGCAGGCATGGTACATATGTGTGGAATGTGCTTTTTTCCTTGATACCTCACAGAGTTCCCATCTGTGGAAGGAGTTTGTGTTGCTGTTAAGATAACAGTATTTAAATGTTGGTTGTTTTTTTTTTGTATGGTATTACTGCACTCATTGGGAGTGTTTGTGTGGATGCACAGCATGTATTTGTAGAACTGGAAGTATGGAATTTCTGTGGGGATCTGTCCCATTCTGTACAGCATGGGGTTAATGATAGATGTCAGACCTCGCTTGCATATTGAATGATGCTATGAAGTAATTTGAACAATAGTTTTTCTTGAGGGTTGTTTGCTCAGTGGTTTCTTTGTTGCATATAGGATTTAGTACTTTTCCTGTAGTATCTTTGTAGCTAGTTTAAAATGTCCAATGCACTTAATCTCAGGCCAAAAGTTTAGAAAAAATTTGATTTTGAGGATTTTGGGGGAGGTCTTATCTGGAAATCATAATTTCTTTTTCTTTTCCAAGTTGTCTTGTAGGTCGGTAGGAGGTCTAGGTTATCTTGCACATCTGGAGTGGGGGCTTTATGCTGCTGTTATACAGCCCCCCCCCCCCCCCATTGAAACATTTATCTTCTGATAGTATTGTCATTTGGATTTTATGTTTACAAAACTGTGTAAACTGTGAATGAATTTTGTTTAAACATTGCAAAGACAAGTTTTGTTTTTATCTAGTATAAGTACTATCATTTTAACTATTTCTTTTCAATTTGATGGCATTAAAATCCCAATTCTTGGAGAGATGCAATATTTAGGGACTATCATCCTCACTTTAATATTCCCTTATCTCTTGTTTGTCCTGTTTGTCTGTCCTAATTAGATTGTAAGCTCTCTTGAGCAGGGACTGTCTCTTCATGTTCAAGTGTACAGCGCTGCGTAGGTCTACTAGCGCTATAGAAATGATTATTAGTAGTAGTAATTTGGATTCTCTTTGAAACTGCATCTCAGAGGTATTACCCAAAGGGTTTTTTTCAAACTTAAGTCTCTTGGTCATTTGGGAGGTCTTCTAAAAAAGCACGCTAGCATTTTTAGCGTGCGCCAAAAATTCATGTGTGCTAAACGCTAAGATACCCATAGGAATTTAATGGACGTCTTACCGTTTAGTGCACAGTAAATTTTAGTGCTCGCTAAAAACTGTAGCGTGCCTTTGTAAAAGGGGCCCTTGGAGGCATATTTTCAAAGCACTTTGGGAGGCTAAGTTCCATATGTTTCTATGGAACTTTGGGAGGCTAAGTGCTTTGAAAATAAGCCTCTTGGTGATTTAAGTCCTACTAATTTTTGGACAATTAGCAAGGGTTTTGTTTTTTTCATTATTTGGTTTCTATAATGCACATGTATTAGGTGTTCCCTAGAACTCGCTCTGGGCATTGCAAGTTGCCTAAAATGCAACTGCTCATCTGCTTTGGTAATGTTTCTCATTTTGAGCATATGTCTCCTGTCTTCAGTTACATTGGCTTCCCATTATGTGGAGAATACGCTTTAAAATTCTGACTTTTGAGGCGTTGAAAGATGATTTTTCTTCTTGTATTACCACTTCTTTGAAAACATAAACCAACATGAGTTTTGTGTTCCTCTGATAAGGTCCTTGATGTGCTTTCTTTTATGCTTGTTAGACTGGATGTATACTGAAAGTCTCTCTTTATAGTTGCAAGGGCAGGGCAGTGGAAGTGGTCCACCCCAGGTACAGGCAATAAAGGGATGTAAACCATCGTTCTAGCTGCTCACTTAGGGGTGTCTGCAGCAAAACACGGCTTCTGCAGCCAGGGGAGCGCTGCTTTGTTCTTTCCAAGGAAGTGGTGCTGGGGAGTCTTCCTCTAGCCCCAAACTGGCCACCATCAACTCGCCTAGAGCTGCAGCTCAGCAGCAGAGTGGAATGTGCTACTTCCCCTTCCAAACTTGAGCCCAGAACTGGCTCAAGGCAGCTCCTTCCTTCTCTCATTCCCTCCCCCACCCCACCCCACCCATCTACCTTTCAAACATGGCTTTCTCCTCTCTAGAGGCAGCAGGCAGCATTAGTGATTGACACAATGCTGCTTGCTACCTGTGCCGTTTCCAGAGCCTTCCCTTTCATGTGTCCTGCTCCCTCTGCTGTCACTTACTGTTTCTGTGTGAGCCGAATGCGGCAAAGGGAAGGCGCGGGGAATGTTGCAGGCAGTGCTATATGAATCTCTATTGCTGCTGGCTGCCCCTAGAGGGGAATAAGCCAAGTTTAAAGGTAAACTTAGGGCAGGTTTGCAAGAGAGGGAGCTGCTGTACTGGGGGGGGGGAGGAGGTTTGAGAAAGGGGGGGCTGATGTAGTGCGGAGGGGGAGGAGGTTTGAGAGGGGGGAGAGCTGGTATACTGCTGGGAGGGAGAGGAGGTTTGAGAGAGGGGGGAGCTGAGTTATCCGGAAACTGAGGATCACTTCAATATTGTAGCTATTGAAGGGGTGTGGCTTAGACTAATCAGCTGTGATCATCTTAGATCCAGATCTCCTTGGAAACCATGTGAAGACATTTGAGAACCAGTGTTCTTCATTGTTTCAGTGCAGGGTCTACCATATTTGTTTTATAAAAATATTTTGTAAAAGTGATATTAAAAACATAGATGGTTATGTAAACTACATGTTTTGAGCTTTTTTACCCTTTATCATCTCGCTGAATTTTTATGCCAGGCATTCACTCTCCAAGCAGAACTTACACCAACAAGGGATTCTATTCAAGTTTAACTATTTGTTTTGTTTAGAACAATTGAACCACATTGTTGGATATGTGCTGAGGCACTGCTCATGTGGACAGTCCCCATTGTTCAGGACCCGTCCTTAATTCAGCATACATTTACAAGGGAAGCTTTGCATTTGGTAAGGATGCTGTGTTTCAGCACATTGAATTTCAAGTCAGCAGAATACTTGGGGTGCAAGTTTGTGTTTCATTTTGAAGACTGGTTCTTTACCAAACAGTCTTTCTTGTTACACATTTATTTAGTTTAGCCCGTTTTTTTTGTTGTGCTGAGTAGTAACACAATTTCATGAAACACTGTCTGGCCTTTTGTTCCAGGGATGTCTGTGTATACTTGTTGGTAATTTTTATATAAAGCAGGACTATTTAAGTGTCTGGGTGGGAGTCACATGATGATTGGATGCTGAGTGGGTACCTTATATATCAACTCAGGGTAACCCAACCCCAAATTGGTCATCTACCGAAGTTTAATTATCTCTGAGTTAGTATTTGACTTGATTGAGTCCTGGGAGACTGGAGGAAAGGAAGAAAAAGAGAACATGCATGATCAGAAGAGACTATGCTCCTTGGGGACTGCCTGGGCTTTAAGGCAGGGCCAAGTACACTGGTCACAAGATGGTGATGGATGTAACCTCCGCCGATATACACTCTCCAAGAAGAGGCAATACGGGAGCTAGTGAGGAGTTTCTACAGTACTAGACAAGATGTTTTCCAACTTCCAGTCTCTAGGTGAGATTAAAGAGCATCTGGAGGGACAAATGAGGATTCAGCAGGTGCATGAGAAAATCTCATGTCAGGAAGACTGAATCGAGAGTATGGATACTCAACTCAGGTATGGAAATAAAAAGCAGGCACGTTAAGGACCAGGAGAATAGAGGAAGGTGAAATACCATGAATGTGGGGGCTTCATGAGACAATGAAGCGCTGGGGTACTGCAGCTAGAGCTGCCTATATGAATGGAGAGAGAGAGACAGGCAAGAAGCAACAGGGCCTTAAACAGTGGTTACACATATATTAAACTTTGCAGAAAAAAGCAAGCTCATAACACTCTACCATAGCAAGCGAGAACTGGAGTGTGAAGGGATAAAGCTTCTATTATTTCAAGATTATTAGCGGAGTGTCTGAAAGCTTAAAAATAATGGTGCCTAACTGCATGGAGATATAATAGGCATCTCTGAGACCTGGTGGAAGGAGGCTAACCAGTGGGCCACTGTCATACCAGGGTACAAATTATATCGTAGTGATAAGGTGGATCGAATTGGTGGAGGGGTAGCATTTTATATTAACGAGAGCCTTGAATCAAATAGATTGAAAATTCTGCAGGAAACAAAACACGTCTTGGAATCACTGTGGATTGAAATTCCATGTGTAAAAGGGAAAAGGATAATGATAGGAGTGTACTACTGTCCGCCTGGCCAGGATGAACAGACAGATGCAGAAATGTTAAAGGAAATTAGGGACGCAAACAAACTGGGCAACACAATAATAATGGGTGATTTCAATTACCCCGATATTGACTGGGTAAATGTAACATCGGGACACGCTAGGGAGGTAAAATTCTTTGGTGAAATCAAGGACAGCTTTATGGTGCAGCTGGTACAGGAACTGACGAGAGAAGGAAAAATTCTAGACCTAGTCCTTAGTGGAGCGCATGATCTGGTGCGGGAGGTAATGGTGCTGGGGCCGCTTGATAACAGTGATCATAATATGATTGGATTTGATATTAGCTTTGAAGTAAGTATACATAGGAAATCAAATACATTAGCGTTTAACTTTGAAAAGGAGACTATGATAAAATGAGAAGAACTGTGAAAAGAAAACTTAGAGGAGTGACTGCAAGGGTCAAAAATTTACATCAGGCGTGGATGCTGTTCAAAAACACCATCCTGGAAGCCCAGGCCAAATATATTCCGCGTATTAAAAAAGGAGGACGGAAGACCAAATGACAGCCGGCATGGTTAAATAGTGAGGTGAAGGAAGCTATTAGAGCTAAAAGAAAATCCTTCAGAAAATGGAAGAAGGAACCGACTGAAAATAATAAGAAACGGCATAAGGAATGTCAAGTCAAATGCAAAGCGCTGATAAGGAAAGCTAAGAGGGACTTCGAAAAAAAGATTGCGTTGGAGGCAAAAACACATAGTAAAATTTTGTTTTAGGTATATTACAAGCGGGAAGCCGGCAAAAGAATCGGTTGCACGGCTAGATGACCGAGGAGTAAAAGGGGCGATCAGGGAAGACAAAGCCGTAGCGGAGAGATTAAATGAATTCTTCGCTTCGGTCTTCAACGAGGAATATTTAGGTGAGATACCGGTGCTGGAAATGGTATTCGAAGCTGACGAGTCGGAGAGTAGCAAATCTCCTGGACCGGATGGTATTCATCCCAGAGTACTGATAGAACTGAAAATGAGCTTGTGGAGCTATATGTAATTTATCCTTAAAATCGAGCGTGGTACCAGAAGATTGGCGGGTGGCCAATGTAACGCCGATTTTTAAAAAAGGTTC
Organism: Microcaecilia unicolor; assembly: GCF_901765095.1. NCBI lineage: Eukaryota > Metazoa > Chordata > Amphibia > Gymnophiona > Siphonopidae > Microcaecilia > Microcaecilia unicolor. The sequence continues at coordinate 389,389,933 of NC_044032.1, forward strand.
CAGAGGAGATCCGGGAAATTATAGACGGTGAGTCTGACGTCGGTGCCAGGCAAAATGGTAGAGACTATTACTAAGAACAAAATTACAGAGCATATTCAAAAGCATGGATTAATGAGACAAAAAGTCAACATGGATTTAGTGAAGGGAAATCTTGCCTCACCAATCTACTGCATTTCTTTGAAGGGGTGAACAAACATGTGGATAAAGGGGAGCCAGTTGTTATTGTGTAGCTGGATTTTCAGAAGGCGTTTGACAGTGTACCTCATGAAAGACTCCAGAGGAAATTGGAGAGTCATGGGATAGGAGGTAGTGTTCTATTGTGGATTAAAAACTGGTTAAAAGATAGAAAACAGAGAGTAGGGTTAAATGGTCAGTATTCTCAATGGAGAAGGGTAGTTAGTGGGGTTCCTCAGGGCTCTGTGCTGGGACTGCTGCTTTTTAACATATTTATAAATGACCTAGAGATGGGAGTCACTAGTGAGGTAATTAAATTTGCTGATGACACAAAGTTATTCAAAGTCGTTAAATCGCGGGAGGATTGTGAAAAATTAGAAGAGGACCTTGGGAGACTGGGCGTCTAAATGGCAGATGAAATTTAATGTGAGCAAGTGCAAAGTGATGCATGTGGGAAAGAGGAACCCGAATTATAGCTACGTCATGCAAGGTTCCACATTAGGAGTCACGGAACAAGAAAGGGATCTAGATGTCGTTGTTGATGATACGTTGAAACCTTCTGCTCAGTGTGCTGCTGCGGCTAAGAAAGTAAATAGAATGTTAGGTATTATTAGGAAAGGAATGGAAAACAAAAATGAGGATGTTATAATGCCTTTGTGTCACTCCATGATGCGACCGCACCTCGAATATTGTGTTCAATTCTGTTCGCCGCATCTCAAAAAAGATATAGTGGAATTAGAAAAGGTGCAGAGAAGGGCGACGAAAATTATAAAGGGGAGGGACGACTTCCCTATGAGGAAAGGCTAAAGCGGCTAGGGCTCTTCAGCTTGGAGAAAAGGTGGCTGAGGGGAGATATGATAGAGGTCTATAAAATAATGAGTGGAGTTGAACGGGTAGATATGAAGCGTCTGTTCACGCTTTCCAGAAATACTAGGACTAGGGGGCATGCGATGAAGCTACAATGTAGTAAATTTAAAACGGATTGGAGAAAATGTTTCTTCACTCAACGTGTAATTAAACTCTGGAATTCGTTGCCAGAGAATGTGGTAAAGGCGGTTAGCTTAGCGGAGTTTAAAAAAGGTTGGACGACTTCCTAAAGGAAAAGTCTATAGACCGTTATTAAATGGACTTGGGGAAAATCCACTGTTTCTGGGATAAGCAGTATAAAATGTTTTGTACATTTTTGGGATCTTGCCAGGTATTTATGACCTGGATTGGCCACTGTTGGAAACAGGATGCTGGGCTTGATGGACCTTTGGGCTTTCCCAGTATGGCAATACTTATGTACTTATGTACTTCCTAAGAGGGTGATACACATTGTGCTGCAGTTTCTAGCCAGAGTGAGAGTTATCTTTCAAAACAAAGCCCAATTCTTTGAAACACTTTGGGAACTGAAGGAATTTATAGACAAGCTCCTGAAGGAGTGAAAGTGGCAGAACAGGTTGGGCCACTCTGAATAATGTTTCACATGTTGTTAAGTATATAAATACATATGTACAGTGCACTCCATTTAAGTGCACGTCGGATAAGCACATGCTCTGTTTAACTGCATGCCGTACTTGGTCCCGTTTTTGGCACCATCAGTTTCTATGTGGACAAACTTCGGTTTAGCGCACCACTGATAAGTGCAAGATTCACTTATATGCATGGTTCAAGACCGCTCCTCACACAAAAAAAGCAACATTGGGCTTTCAAGACTGGGACATTATGGAAGCCGATTGGCGCGTGACAACCAATGAGATTTCCAATTTACTGCCTCTTTAACTGCCACAGGCAGAATAAGCGAAAGAATGCTGTTAGAGCGTGCACTGGGGTCGTCGTCGTCATCATCACGGCGGAACTGTAAGACTTTAACACTGGCTGAATGAAGAGAAGTTCTTAAAAAATTAGAAAACAAACAAAGTCAAGCATCTGTTGCTAAAGAATATGGTGTCAATCCCAGTCAAATTTCATGCGTCTTGAAGCAGAAAGACCAGCTTCTGGAAGACTAGCAAAACAATACAAATCCACAACAGAAACGAAAATGGGTGGGAAAAGCTGAGGAGGTAGAAGATGCTCTTCTTCGGTGGTTTTTTCGAGTCAGGAGCAGACAGTTTCTTGTCAGTGGTCCACTGCTTATGGAGAAAGCTAACCAGCTAGCTGAAAGTCTTGGACTAACTGAATTCAAAGCCACTGTTGGGTGGTTGGAAAGATGGAAGGAGAGGAACAGCATAAAATTCAAGAAACAGCATGGTGAGAAACAAGACGCTGATGACTTTGGTGCTAAAAATTGGGTTGTTTCAGTTCTTCCTACCATCTTGAACGAGTTTGCACCTTGTGACATTTTCAATGCTGACGAAAACGGTCTCTACTGGTGAGTGATTCCTGAAGGAAAACTTACATTCAAACATGCCGAAACTACTGGGGGTAAAACATAGAAGGACCGATTGACGATCCTCCTTTGCTGCAATATGGATGGGAGTGAGCAGTTGGAACCCCTCGTCATTGGAAAGAGCAAACAGCCCCGTTGTTTCAAGAAAGTTAAGCGACTTCCTGTGTCAAAAGAGGCTAATGCAAATTCATGGATGACTGGGGAAATTTGGAAGCAGTGGCTAAAGAAGTTAAACACTAGAATGCGTGCACAAAAGCGTCAGATTTTGCTGCTTTGTGATAATTGTGCTACACACAGGGATGATGTCAGGCTGTCTAACGTCAAGGTGGTCTTCCTGCCACCAAACACTACCTCTCTGATCCAACCTCTGGATCAGGGCATAATAGCCAATTTCAAACAACATTATCGGGCTTTTGTGCTACGTTGTCTGATGAGTGTTATGGATGACCAGATTGGCAAGGATAAACGTGCTGTTGAACTGGCTCGTAATCTATCACTGTTGGATTCCCTACATATGCAGAAAGAAGCCTGGAATCATGTTACACAGGCAACCATTGTGAAGTGCTACAAGCGGGCAAGCTTTGTTAAGGATGTGGAGGGGGATGTAACTGTTGGAAACGTGTCAGATGAAGAGGTTATTGACATACCAGCTGGTGTTACTGAAGAGGAGTTCCATCGCTAAGTAACTGTTGATTACGATCTACAAACAGCTGAAGACAGCACTGATGTCGAGATATGCGCCTACACGCAGACACGCAGGCAACAACGGCTGATGATGGAACAGATGAAGAAATGAGCAGCTAGGCACATGCTGATGAAATTCAACAACCTCCTCCTGTCACTTTTGCAAGAGCGCTGGAGAGTCTCAACACCGTGCGGGCCTATCTGGACGCCACTGGATGTCAGTGCTATGACAGTTTTTACCGTCTGGCAGATATAGTCTATGGAACTCACAAACCCAAGAGTGTACAAAGGACTATAACTGATTACATCAAGTAAAGCCTAATGTCAGTTAACTGAGACTGTATACTGTACATATAATAATAAACAGTACTGCACATATGTTTATCAGATGTCAAGCTTCTTTGGGTCACAACGGTTAAGTGCACGCTCTGGTTAACTGCATGCATTTCTTTGGTCCCAGACCCTTGCACTTAAGCGGATTGCACTGTATTGCCATACTGGGACAGACTGAAGGTCTATCAAACCCAGCATCCTGTTTCCAACAGTGGCCAATCCAGGTCACAAGTACCTAGCAAGATCCCAAAAATGTACAATACATTTTATGCTTCTTATCCTAGAAAGAAGCAGTGGATTTTCCCCAAGTCCATTTTAATAATGGTCTATGGACTTTTCCTTTAGGAAGCCATCCAAACCTTTTTTTTAAAAACCCCACTAAGCTAACTGCCTTTACTACATTCTCTGGCAATGAATTCCAGCGTTTAATTACATGTTGGGTGAAGAAATATTTTCTCTGTTTCGGTGTAAATTTACTACTTTGTAGCTTCATTGTGTGCCCCCTAGTATTTTTGGAAAGAGTAAACAATCGATTCACGTCTACCCATTCCACTCCACTCATTATTTTATAGACCTCTATCATATCTCTCCTCAGCTGTCTTTTCTCCAAGCTGAAGAGACCTAGCCCCTTTAGCCTAATCTCATAGGGAAGTCGTGCCATCCCTTTATCATTTTCGTCGTCCTTCTCTATACCTTTTCTAATTCCACTATATCTTTCTTGCGATGCGGTGACCAGAATTGAACACAATATTCTAGGTTCAGTCGCACCATGGAGTGATACAAAGGCATTATAACATCCTTATTTTTGTTTTTCATTCCTTTCCTAATAATACCAAACATTCTATTTGCTTTCTTAGCTGCCGCTGCACACCGATCAGAGGGTTTCAAAGTATCATCAACGATGACACCTAGATCCCTTTCCTGGTCGGTGACTCCTAATGTGGAACCTTGCATTACGTAGCTGTAATTCAGATTCCTCTTTCCCACATGCATCACTTTGCACTTGCTCACATTAAACGTCATCTGCCATTTATATGCCCAGTCTCCCAGTCTTGTAAAGGTCCTCTTGTAATTTTTCACAACTACCTCACTAGTTGCTCCCATCTCTAGATCATTTCTAAATATGTTAAAAAGTAGCGGTCCCATCACAGACCCTCCTTGGGGGGGGGGGGGACCCCACTATCTACCCTTCTCCATTGAGAATACTGACCATTTAACCCTACTCTGTTTTATTTTAACCAGTTTTTAATCCACAATAGTAACATAGTAAATGACGGCAGAAAAAGACCTGCACGGTCCATCCAGTCTGCCCAACAAGATAAACTCATATGTGCTACTTTTTGTGTATACCCTACTTTGATTTGTACCTGTCCTCTTCAGGGCACAGACCGTATAAGTCTGCCCAGCATTATCCCCGCCTTCCAACCACCAGCCCCGCCTCCCACCACCGGCTCTGGCACTATCTCCTATCCGATGACTCTCCAATTTCCTTTGGAGTCATTTATGAGGTTCTTTTCTCCGAGGAGAAGCAGGCTGTATTATTCTAACAGCTCGGTTGGCGATCCGTGCCAGCCCGGGAACCGGCATTCGAAATAGCAGAAAAGTTTGCTGGAGTCTTCTAGTGCACTGCGTGTCCGTCGGCGCATGCACCGAGTGCCTTCCCGCCCGTGCTTCTCAGTTCTTTTTCTTCCTTCCGCGCGAGGAGCAACAGTGATTCTCTGTGGCTCCTCTTTGTGTCTGGGAAAGAGCCTTGACCATTTTCTTGAGTACCTTGCGAGTTTCTCATCATATATTTCTTTGTTTCATTTTGTTAAAAAAAACAAACAAACTGCGTTTCCCTTTGTTTTTCTTCAGTTTATTTTTCCCCGTGTAAAGTTTTCTTTATTTTCCATTGCGGCCGCTGTTAGGCTGCTGGGCCGGGTCCTTCCCTCCTTTTGTGCCCTTTTTCTTGGCACAGTTGAGACTTTTGATTTCACCGGTGCTGTCTTCTCTTCCATGTCATCGAAGACTCCCAGCGGCTTCAAATGCTGTACTTGGTGCAACCGGACCATCTCGGGTGCAGATACCCATTCGTGGTGTATCCAGTGCCTTCGGCCTGACCGTAGCCCAGCTCGTTGTGTCCTTTGTCTTCATATGAAGAAAAAGACTCAACTGCCTTGAGAAGCCCAGAGAGAAAATCTTTTTGGGGCTCGGTCCAGTCCTTCGATATCGACACCGAGGTCGGCATTGACATTGAGGGTCACATCGACATTGGGAATGGAGGTAGGCATGGCTGCTGAGAGGCCACGGCACGCTGGGAGCAGTGAGGCATTGAGTGGGTTTCCACCTGCCTCGAGGTCTCCTGCTGTGCAGGCCCCCGGGACATCCATTGTCGAACCCGACCTCAAGGCGATGTGGGGATTCGACGTCATCCTCAGCACCGAGGAGTCTCGGTGAGGTGCATCGAGCAAAGGCTAAGAAGCACCGACATCGTTCCCTTTAGACGCTTGGTGCCGGGAGCTCCGGGGCGCCGAGGGATTCAGCACTTGAGAATAGTCGATGCCTGGAGTATTGCTCCCACTCCATACAAGAGGTGCTGACGCGTCAGTCTCTCCTCAGTCTGGTTCCTGCTTCCGGTTCCCAGGTGACGCTGCCACCGACTGCCTCACCGGCCCCGCAGCCTCTCCTATGGCGGGTCTCGACAAGCTCATTCGGGCCTTGCTCCCTGAGCATCTGGAGGGACTGCTGCATACATCGGCGTGTTCAGATTGTGCTTGCTGAACACTGCTAGGCTTGATTTTAGCTAGCCCTGTTTTTAGCCAGCCCTGTTGAATCTAAACCTCACTATTTATGAGAGTGAAGTAGTCACCACAAAGTTTATACTAGAACACTATGCATGATCAAAGGAAATTCCAGAAAAGATGTGAAAAAAGTTGTTGTATCAGTCTAGTCTAAAACTCTGGGATTCCACCAAATCACAGTGAGAGCCATTATCTCAAAATGGAGAAAACTTGGAATAGTGGTGAATCTTCCCAGGAGTGGCCAGCTTGTCAAAATTATACCAAGGGCGCAGCGACAATTCATCCAGGCAAGAAAGCTAGCATCTGATTGGTGGGCAAATGAGATTTGCTTGCCTTGCTGAAGAGGCATGTTTTCTGTCTTGCAGCTCAGCCTTCAAACCTTAGGCACCAGGCCTGATTTTTATTTTGTTGTCACCATAAGGTAATCCATTGGAGAATCATGAGCCTCAGTGATGCATGTTCTCACCCCAGCGTATTAGATGAGTAGGGGGCTAAAAGAACACTCTGAGAAGATAAGACCATAAATACCTGAACTAACCCTTTGCTTCAGTCTTCAATGCTGAAGATGTTAGTAATCCAGAGAAACGGAAAGAAATTAGTGTGATTCTAGAAAAAGACCAGCATTATCTTTCCATGCATTTTTATATTTTGTAAAAGCATCAACATAAATGTACTAATATTTTAAGTAACAATTTTTCATAAACAGTAAACCCCTATCAGCGGACTAATTTCATAGGGCTTGTTTGACATCATCTGGAATTGTATGTATTGAAAAGCTGGAATACCTTCTGTTGTGTTTTTTTCAAGCTTATGTACAGATAGAAAAGACTTGTTATGAAAGAGTGGCCACAGGCCATTTGAAAGGGAGAAGTTAATTCTGGTAAAAATGTTCTGGGAAGTCAGGGTTGTTCCCAGGTTAAGCTGTACAGGAAGTGTTGCTAAATTGAAAATACTGTCAAATATCAATGACCAGCAAAATGATAGTGTGAATTATCTGAAAAGCTTCTTTCTAGATCTGTTTCAGAAACCAAGAATTGTTGAAGTTTCTGCCCTTCACAGTTTCTCTTTCAGCTTGGATCCATCATTTATCTGAACTTCAGTTTAATCAGTGTACAGTAGTTTTCATTAATATAGCCTGGTGTTAAAGCTTAAAATCTGCTAAAGCTGATCCTCCCTCATTTTTCTGCATGCTTGCTGCTCTTCTTAGAAACTTCGTGTCCCTTATGATCTCAAGCCCAACACGTTTTCCTAACTTCTGTTAAAAAAAATTCTGGGTGTAGAATTTGGAAAGACTTCAAACTGAAAGGAAAGGTAAGAGAGAGCCCCATCTTATGACATTTCTGACCAGTCCTCCTTGTAAGATTCAACAGCACGTGGGAAATGGTTTCTACTGGTGGTATAATGTGCTGGCATCCTCTTTCCTCCTCCCCCCCACCTCCAATAATCCAGTGATCTGGACAGACACCCATTGCAACAACCCCTTATGACAGTTCTAAATACTGTTAGTTTTACTAAATTTATACAGCAACCACTTTGTCACCAGTGATGTGAAGTATATGAAGTAGGATATATAACCTGATCCAGTGGTTCCCAAACCTGATCCTGGAGGTACCCCAGCCAGTCAGGTTTTTGAGATATCCACAATGAATATTCATGAGAGAGATCTGCATGGAGTGGAGGCAGTGCTTGCAAATATCTTCATGAATATTCATTGTGGATATCCCAAAAACCTGACTGACTGGGGTGCCTCCAGGACCAGTTTTGGGAACCACTGACATAGTCAGTTACATCACAGGTGAAGGATACAGATACAACATTACCCTTATCCCACATGCATCCCACCCACCCACCCTCCTTCCCAAGGGATTTATCATAAATGAGCATCATTAATTATGAAATTGTTGCAGGGGGAGACCATAGTGCTTTAATATATGCCAACTCATCACAATACTGAGCCATGGCAGTGCAGGGAAGAGCTCCAAATGTAGGTAGTCATCTTAGTTTGAAGTCTACTCACTAGCATCCCCCTGACAGTCCTAAAAACAGTAGAATGTTTATCTTTAGAACTGCAAGCCTCCCACAACAGGATATCAGGATATTTGATAAGAGTAATTTTGTAACAAGCCACCTTACTTGTGCAGCAGGTATGTGCTTAAGTTGCACCAGCTTTCTAAAGGAAAGTATGATATTTGTTATAAATGCCCAAGCGATTATTAGAATTATTTTCTTTCCTGAAGTGAGTGGGCATTAATGAGGACACTTCAATTTGTAGGAAGCCCGAAATTGGTGATGCAAGACAGACAGCCAACAGACTGATGAAGTGTTCCATAGTTTTTAAATATTGAAATAAATTAATGAAACCATACATTGTTGTTTGCTGTATTCTGATCATGCTTTTTCATTATTTAAATTAAATTTTCTGAACTGTAATAAATTTACTACAACCACATGAACGAACCTGCCAGTAAATTTATTTGTTGATACCTCTGGGTAGAAACATTTCTATTATATAGATTGGAAAATAATGTTAAATATAAGAGAGAAAACTTAAGATTTAGTGTAATTATAATCACAAGTTAGCACATTTTTGTTTGGCACTTTGCATAAATTAGCTACTTGACTATTGGCGTTCATTCAAGGAATTGTAATCATCATTGTTATCATCACAATCATTATATGGATTGCCTATGTTTTCTACAACTGCTGTTGCCATATCTGCTTCCATGTCGGTAAATCCTGCAAATGCTTCATTGTTATCATCGTTGCTGCACCAGATGATATCATCTTCACTGCAATCTAAGGGCCCTGTTTACTAAGCCACGCTAGAGGCGCATTAGCATTTTTAGTGCGCGCTAACTGTGTAGGCGCCCACAATATTCCCATGGGCACCTACACAGCGCACACTAATTTTGTGCACGCGCTAAAAATGCTAGCGCATCTTAGTAAACAGGGCCCTAAGGCATTGGCTGTTCCTGTTTTCAAGAAGCTTTTCCGGATAATTTCTGGGTCTAGTTCAACCCGTGCTGCCTTCATCCATTTTAGACGAAGCTGGGTTTCTCACTTTAGCCCATGACCGCCTTTGGTGTAAGTGTTAGTTCTTTGGACCATCCAGTCATCCCACTTTTCACAAATGAAGGCTTTGAAATACCAGTTCAATTGTACATCAGGCTGCAGCAGGCTTGTGCAGCCTCTGGGTATCATTTTTATTTTTGTTACATTTGTATCCCGCGCTTTCCCACTCATGGCAGGCTCAATGCGGCTTACATGGGGCAATGGAGGGTTAAGTGACTTGCCCAGAGTCACAAGGAGCTGCCTGTGCCTGAAGTGGGAATTGAACTCAGTTCCTCAGGACCAAAGCCCATCACCCTAACCACTAGGCCACTCCTCCACTCCTGTGGCCACATTGCTATTGCCTCCAAAGAAACCATGTTCCTTTAATAACTTCTTGACCTCTGGAGTTTTGTGTCTGCGAAAGACATCCCGTACTAATATTTGTATTGTAAATTGTCAACTTTCTATACCTTTTTGGCCCACCGGTGTGTAATGTCCTCATTGCTCCATCCATTTGTAGTCATACATACCAATTTCCCAGGTGGTACAGTTGTTAGTTCCTGTTTCCCTTTAAAAATGATGATCAGTAGCAATTTCTGCCCATCAGCAGTAGCTTCCAAAAGGACTGATACCTTTACCTTTTCATGGCCTGTGCTCTATATTGTTACCGTTTTGTCATCTATGTGATGCAATGTTTTCTTCCCTGGTATATCAAAACATACAGCCATTTCATCCAGGTTTCCAATATAGGTAATTTCTTAATCTATTCATTTTTATAACAAACCTTTTTGAAAAAAGGTTTATCATTTCTTTCACTTTTTGTGTTACGGTATACCTATCCTTTATCACTTTAAAGATTACTCCACAGAAAGTACATACACACATTTTACACCTACTATTTACTATGCACAAAGTTCACAACTTATTTATGTGCATATTTATAAAATAGGCCCAAAATAGATGCCGACTGGCCCTCCCCACCTGTGACCTGTTATATAAAACTAGTAAAAAAGGCCCGTTTCTGACTGTAATGAAACGGGTGCTAGCAAGGTTTTCCTCTGAGTGTGTATGTTTGATAGAGTGTGTGTGAGAGTGACTGTTTGATAGGGAGAGAGTGAATGTGTGAGTGTGTATGTTTGACAGAGAGAGTGTGACAGGGTTGATGTTGCTTTAGTGGGAGTGGGTGGCAGGCAGTTTAGAGGTTGGTCAGCGTTGTTGTGGTGTGTGGGCTGTTTGTAAGAGTGCTGTTTTCTTTTTTTTACGACGCTGACCGGCGCGCGGCACCCCCCCCCCCCAGCGGCGTGCACCCGGGGGGGATGGGTTCTTTCATCGGGGTGCGGGGGGGTCATGCTGCACGGGAGGGGGGGGCGCATCAGCAATCCGCCCAGGGTGTCAGCGCCCCTAGGATCGCCACTGGACAGTACCTTTGTACAAAATTATTATCCATGAAAAGAGCTTTATGGATAGAGTTAATATTATTAATACATACAAATTATTTGGACTATCTTGGAGAACCTGCAACAGGTACAGAGGCATCTTCATTTTAGTTCAAAATGCCTTTTTTAATGAAAGAAAAATAAATAAGGCAATGAGAGGGTTAATGTTTCCTGTTTGCTTCTCTGCGACCTCCCAACCTCCACCCTCCCGGGAGCTCAGGCGGAAGTGCAGATTAAAAAGGATTCCCAGTTGTAGCCGACCAGTTTTAGTACCATGCGTCCGGACTCCGAAGACCGGTGAGCCGGGGAGGGGGACCACAAGATCTGCTTCACGCACATAACCTCTCCTGGGGAAGGAAGGGCAGGAAGGAAGCAGAAAAAGAACTCTTCTACTCGTGTTTGCAGTCTCACGGCTTTGTTGACTGCCAGATCAGGTTTTAGGATGGTCGCGGGAGGTACGGACTGACTGGTGGGTGAGGGGGACTGTGGGTGGGGGCAGCGGAATCCAGCGGTGAGTTCTCTCGGGGGGGGGGGGGGTGGACGGGAGGCGCAGCATTTGGCAGGCAGTCTCTAGCGATTCCTAGGCAGGGGCAGGAGTGGAACGTGTTTCCCTACTCCTCCCCCTGCCTGGGCCGCTGTTGCTGCTGTCTGGGTGGCGGACACGGGTTGTTGCTGTGCGGGGGGTGCGGCGGTGTGTGGGTGGTTGGGGAGGTTTTCCCGGGCAGTATGAAGTTCGGTGATGACGGCTGCGCTGGGGTGTGGGGGGGGGGGGGTGCGGCAGTGTGCGTGTGGTTCGGGAGGTTGGCAGCGAGTCTGGAGCGATTTGTGGGCAGGAGTAGGGAAACACGCTCCTCCCCCTGGCTGGGTCACTGTTTGCTGCTGTGCATCGGGCTGGTGATTTCACCGGAGACGCAAGCAATCACTGGGATAGGTCCTTATGCGTCTCTCTGGTCCTCCCTCGACGTCATCACGTTTTGACGTGAGGGTGGGGCAGAGAGACATGGTGAGTGGGATGGCTTCACCACCATGAACTGACGAACCCTTTGCAGAGTGGAGTGACTTCAGAACGTTGTCTTCAGAACGTTGAGGGTGCGTTTTATTATAGTAGATTACCCCCACATTCATATCATAGTTTAAAATCTGTTATTACCAGACACAGTAAGTTAGCAAAAATAATTAAAGCCCAGGTTGTTGCATATTAAATATCACAGTCATTCCTCCAGTATATAGTGGAACCCTGATATAATGCGTCCCATAATAACACGAATCCGCATATAACGTGATCATGTCTTGGCTCCCCATTTTCTTATATACAGCTGTTCTGTCGGCAATGTCTAGCTAAACCGGGGAGGGCACCCCCCCCCCCCCCCCGGGTGCCTGCATGAAAACTACTCCAGCCAATGTCTAGCTACTCTTGAGTTGGGGTTCATCCCCTTCCCTGAGTGAGAAACACTCCAGCCAATGTCTAACTAAGTTGGGGTAGGCCTGGGCCCACCACTGCTGTAAACACAACTTCAGGTGAGCTCTGTCTACGTTGCTGAAGTCTGCGCCCATTTAGAAACCATTTCACATAAGTGGAAGTCTTTCACTACTCAAAAAACGTTATCTGCTCTCAATCAACTGAAGTCTAGTAAGCAACAAACTGAGCTGGCCAGAGAGCTTGGCATCAATGAATCTACTCTTGAGGGTGGAGGAAAGAAGAAAAGCTGCAAGGTTTGCCCTGAATTTTTAGAAGAGGAAGCTAGATTACAGAGAAAAAAAATTAAAGTGGCTAGTGCTGAAAATTTGGATTCAGCGCTATATCAATAGTTTGTCCAAGTTTGGTCCCAGGGAGTTCCCTATTTCTGGCCCCATCATGAAAGCCCAAGCGGAAAAATTTGACTGATAGCTAAATGGCCAAAAGTCTGTGTTCAGTGTTGCTGATGGGGAAGATGACTATGTTCCTCCTGTTCCTCCACCAAAAATGTCAGAGGCTATAAAACATCTTGAGGCAAGTTTGAAATGGCAAAAAACCCAGGATGTGTGGATAGCATCAAAATTTGACAGCTACAAAACATTCTTGATTTTGCAAGAAGCCAACAGTTTGCATTAAAGATGTTTCACTGTGGTAACATGACAAGGCTGGATGATTATTGAACAAGATTGGAAATGTTTTCCCTGCTTGGATAAAGCAAGAGCTTGAAGAAGGAAATCACGGCTGGGTGGGCTGTTGCTACACAGCAGGGGAAGTTAAGTGACTTTTACTAATTAAGTTGTGGTCTGGCCTGTTCACAGAGCAAATTGAGAATTTGCAGAAACATTGTTATATTTTCTGTGTGATACTTTGTGTTAGTAGCTGGAGATGAATGAAAGTTTTAATATATTTGTGCTAGATGGTTTGTAAGAAAATAAAGGGTATTTGGTATATAGAGTTTCTGTTATTGATATATAGTTAAAGTTTAATGCCAAGAAGTGCAGAGTGATGCACTTGGGGTGCAGAAATCCAAAAGAGACATACCAGATTGGAGGGGAGAGATTGATAAGCTCGACTCAGGAGAGAAACCTTGGGGTGATAGTGTCCAAGGATCTGAAGGTGAAGAAACAATGAGACAAGGCAGTGGCCGTGGCCAGAAGGATGCTAGACTACATACAGAGGGGTATAACCAGCAAAAGAAAGGAGGTGTTGATGCCCCTCTACAAGTCATTAGTAAGGCCCCACTTGGAGTAATGTGTTCAGTTTTGGAGGCCGTATCTTGCAAGTTTCTTTACGAATACAGTATTTTCCATTAATATTTGTATATACCGGCGATTTTCGATCAGAGTGCCGCGACACATTGGTGTGTCATGGATGGTCCGCAGGTATGCCGTGGGACTTACAGTGGCTAGAAGGAATCCCAAAGCCCCGCCAGCTGAAGATGTCCCCGAAGATGCCCAGAAGCTGCTAAGCACATCTTGGCAGTCAGCAGCTGCTTTCTGAGCCGTTGATTCTGGTATTCTTCGAATGCTCAGTTTTCATCTATGCATAGAGTACCGGTGTTGTGGATATCTTCAGCTGGTGGGGCTTGGGGATCCCACCAGCTCAGTACTGAACTTGTTTCTGTAATGTACGTGGCACCCATACACTTTAGAGTGATGTCCTTCTTTCGTTTTTGAATTTGGAAGATTTTCGTAGAAGTGCAGTTCATTGCAAATTAATCGAATTCTGAGCTAGTTGTGATAGAATTAGTTTGCGAATGCACATTTTAATATTCATTATATTTGTCTAATTCACACATTGAATCTGTTGTTGGTATAGTAATACATCGAGTAAAGGAAATCTCCTTCAATCTTTTGTGCGTTCTCCAAAAATTGTTTTTCTTTTCTGGGTCAGGGTAAGTGAAGTGCCAGTCAAAGCTGTTGTTGAAGCCTCTAGATTTTTCTTCCTGGTTTTTTTTCTTAGGAGCTCTTAAATTTATCTTGCTTTTATCAAACAATATTATAGACTAGTGTTTTTTTTTTAAAGTTTGTGTGTGTGTGTGGGGGGGGGGGGGCAATGCGAGGAGGGGAGTGGGTAGAAAGGACATATAATCCTTAAAAAAACTGATGGTATTTCTTGACAATTTTAGCACCTTGTCAGTGTGCTGTGGGATGAAAAAGGTTGAAAATTTCTAGTATATACAGTAGTTCAACCATAGTTGTGTGAATGCTGTCTTGATTTATTTATTTATTTTATTTTTGTTACATTTGTACCCCACGCTTTCCCACTCATGGCAGGCAATGGAGGGTTAAGTGACTTGCCCAGAGTCACAAGGAGCTGCCTGTGCCGGGAATCGAACTCAGTTCCCCAGGAGTGGACCAAAGTCCACCACCCTAACCACTAGGCCACTCCTCAAATACATCTTTGGCTGCAGATCAATTTTTGGTTCAGTTTTGTTAAATCTTTGATTGACCCTGCTATAACATGACTCCGCATTTAACGGGATTATATTTTGGATCCCAGTAATCATGTCATAACAGGGTTCCACTGTATCTGGTATTCCTGTACTATGCAGGAGATTGTAAAAATCTTTAGTAAGAATGCTTATTTCCTCAGTATGGTTTGAAGTTTAGTTATGGTTCCTATACAGTTAACTATACTATCCTATTCTTCCAACCACTGATTTATTCTACACCGTACAGTTTAGAGATGACAGTGAATGTATGCTTCTTAGGAGATACAGTGATGTGGATAATTTTCCCCTCCTGATTTCCCCTATTATTGCATATATGAATGGTTTATGATCTTTTAAACAGAATGTAGTATTAGACAAAGGGAACTGTGTAAACATAACGTGGTTTTCAAATTAGTTCATTTATTTAAGGATCAAAGTTATCCAACACCCATATCACCCATGTGAATAAGTAACTCTTCTTGGTTACTCAATAAACCAATTGACCAATTTTAATTGATCATTAGATTCAGCTGATTTAACACAGCCAGGCTTCATTGCAGCCAGCCCTGTTGAATCTACACCTTACCTTACCATGAAAGTGAACACTATTCCACACAAAGAAAATTCTAGAAAATGTTACAAAACTATTTGTAAAGCTCTGGGGGAAATCAGGAATGGGGCAAAACCTTTCTCACATTGCTGTATATTATGAAGAGTGTAGCTTCTAGATATGCAAAGATCTGTAGGCCATGTGTGATGAAAATGGTGGTGCTTGTGCAATGCTGCTGATAAGGTAGCAGGTGTTACGTCTGTGCTTGCCTCGCCCTCTGGTGGCCAGAACGGGTGGCTGCTATGGACTGTTTTCTGCTGTCTTCCATGTTCCAGACTTCAGTGAGTCCGGTCCAGATTTTCCGGGTTGCCAGACTTGCTCTGCTGGTTTGTCCTTGAACAGCAACCTTACTTGGCTGATGATGACTCCAGCTGAGTGTCAGCTGCTGAGGGGCTTATTAGCTTCTGTGAACCTTGCTTGCATTGCCTTGGTATCAAAGGTCATTCCTGAGTTCCTGTTGGTTTGTTGGAGTTCCTGCTCTGTAAGTTTCCTGTGTGTTTGATCCTGCCTGTTTCTGGACCTGGACCTTGTTATTGCCTGCTGCCTCCCTATACTACTACTACTTATCATTTCTATAGCGCTACTAGACGTACACAGCGCTGTACACTTGAACATGAAGAGACAGTCCCTGCTCGACAGAGCTTACAATCTAATTAGGACAAACAGGACAAACAAGAGATAAGGGAATATTAAAGTGAGGATGATAAAATAAGGGTTCTGAACAAGTGAATAAGGGTTAGGAGTTAAAAGCAGCATAAAAAAGGTGGGCCCGTTGCCCGGTTTTGGACTTTGATATTGCCTGCTTCCTGCCTATGAACCATTGCCTGGCCTTGGATTTTGACTTTGCTTTCTGGCTGTCTAAAGACTCTGGTTAGTTTATTGATTACCTGTGTTTTGCTGCCTGCCTTTTGACTGTGCTGTGCTCCTGGATACTGTCTACTATTAAAGTATTTTCCAGTTATATTCTGTGGTTTCTGCCTGTTGTGTTCAGCACTGCTTTCTGCTGGGGTGATTTTGCCTGCCGCTGCCGCTCCTTGGCAGTGGCCCAAGGGCTCACAATTCCAGAGACTGGGTGAAAACCGTGACAGCAGGGCAAGGCAATATGTGCAGTGTCTAATACTTTTTTTTAATACTTCACCAGTGATATGACTTTCCTGAAGTCCAGTGTAACATTCTTGGTTATTAGAGTTTACTTCTTTTAGAGAGGAAAAAAAGTTTCTCTGATTTGATATTCAAAAGCTCCTGTGTGATCAGTAAGTATGTGCATTTGCTTTTCAAACATGAATGAAGCCATTTTTAGTTCATATATCTCAAAACAAACTGAAAGGACATGAGTCCCAAATGAAATGAAAAGCTGTTCATTTTCCATAGTCTGTAGGAATCAGTGGGTAGCCACAGGTGGGCGTGGGTGGGCCAGGGTCTACCCACTGAGGGCTCAGGCCGACCCAACATTAGCACATGTTTAGCAGTAGCTGGTGGGGATCCCAAGCTCCGCCAGCTGAAGACTTCCCCCTGATGGTAATGAAAACGCTACTCTCCATGATACCGGCACCTGCGCATGCTCAGTTTTCAGCGTATGCCTGCTGCAGACTGCCAAGGTGGAAAGAAGTGTTTTCCCACCAGCTGGGATATTTTTGTGGTAGTGGTGGGGGGGGGGGGGGGAGAATACTTGGTGCCCACCCACTTCTTGTCTAGGCCCACCCAAAATCTGTTGTCTGGCTACGCCCCTGGTAGGAATCAGGAAAAAAACACCTTACCTAGGTCTCTCTGCCATATCTGCCTTTTTGTTCTCTTAGAACTTTGTAGGGTAATTCTTTACCCCCCCCCCCCCCCCCAAGTCATTTGGCTGAAGCTTACCTAGAGGACATCTTTTGCTTATCTTGCTCTATTCTTGTGCAACTTGGTGCATATCAGGTCTGAACCTTCATATGTAAAGTTTTGAAGCAGGCCTTAAGAGCCGGTATTTTTCTTTAGCTTTTTCAGCAGGAGTTTCTATTACCTCTGAACAAAATCAAAATGTCGGTGCACAGGAGTGCCTGTTCTTCTGCGCATAAATATCAGCCTTGCAAAAATTCTATGTACAAGAGATTTTTGCAAGGCTGATTTTATATGCAGAATAACAGGTGCTGATATATGCCGAGACTTTTTTGTTTTTTGTTCAATCATGTACACAAGAAGTGTGCTTATCAGAAAACCTTTGTGCGCATGCATCTGGTAGACTCCCCCCCTCATTAAAATACAAGTTCTGCATGCACAAAATTTGCATACACTTAGCTTTCTGCATGGCACAGTTAAATGCTTGCAATAGAAGAGACAGCAGACTGTGGCTCTACTGTATGGCTTGCTGTATTAGCCCCTCCCCCTCCAGTGACCCTGATAAAAGTAAAGCCACTTTGGGAAGAGAAAGGACAAGGGAGAGACAGGGATTGTGTTGAAACTTTTTAACAGACAATCAAACTTACCTCAGCCAAAATTTGTAAATCCTGTGGCTCATGATGTCATGAACCTGAAACGGCATCATTTTCTTGCCACTCCTCTTATTGCTTATTGAAAAAATTATCTCAAAACATTTTAGCAGATTGCAAAATGTACGTACATAATTAGTAAAAATAACAAAAACAAAAATCATAATCGGACATCAATAATCAAATCAAACATCAAGTACAAAACAACATTGGATTTCAGAGAGGAAGGTGTAAGCCTTAGAGGAAAAGGGGTAAATTATTATCAAGCTTAAAGATGGAGGAATTTGAAGAACACACACAAGGCTCAGCAGTTACCGGGGTGGGGGGTGGGGGGGGGAATGGGTTACTCACCGAGTTTGTTATAAAAAAGTCAGGCTCTATGGTGTACAGTAGGCAGACTGTATAGTGAGAAACCTGATAGAAAGTAAACTGAAAGAGCACTGCCAGTGTTGGTGCCAGAAGAGGGTTATTCTGCTAATGTTTGTGCTGATTTGCTCCTCTCCTGGTGCCTTGGGGTCTTCATTCCACTGCTTTTGCTTGTCTGCTTTTGTTATGGTGGCTTAGTCTTCATGTCGCTGTTAGTCCCTTTGCCTCTCTTTTGATGATGTGGGGTCTTCATGCAATTTTTGATGTTATGTAGTGCAGTTGCCTTTGTTACAGATGCCTGTCAGCAAGTAAATAATAAAAATATTAGGATTTAGCTCACATTCCAGTAGTAGATTTTATATACTTTGTATTTATGCAAATTTCTTGACCTAGAACAGAAGAAAATAAATGAACCACAACAACCTGTATGTGCTTGTCCAGTTGTCTATAGTTTACAATAAGACATATTTTCAAAACACTTAGACTTACAAAGTTTCATAGTAACCTATGGAACTTTGTAAGTCTTATGTGCTTTGAAATGAGCCCCAATGTCACCTCAAGCTGGGATCTTGCCCCAGGTACTTGTGACCTGGATTGGCCACTGTTGGAAACAGGATACTGGGCTTGATGTAAAAAAAGTACTTGAATGATTGTCCTTCGGTCCCAATATGGTAATACTTATGTTCTTAAAGGACAAAATGGTATGTGTGTGTATATGTATATACTAGTAAAAAAGGGCCCGTTTCGGAAACAAATGAAACGGGTGCTAGCCAGGTGCTTACCGAGGGGGGCACCGGGATCTCCCAGAAGTGCTGTTTTGGCGCCGCTGTCTCTACTGGCCCGCCCTCGACATAGCGTTTTGACGCGAGGGCGGAGCTACACTTCCCTCTCGGTGTTTTATTTTTGTTTTGGGCTCGCCGCTACTCCGCCGTGTCACCCGAAATTCGGAGGGGGGCTCCAGGATCTCCCTCGAAGTCCTGTTGGTGTTTGTTTTTTGTTCTGTCCTTGCCGCTACTCCGCCGTGTCACCGGAAATACCGAGGGGGACTCCGGGATCTCCCTCCAAGTCCTGTATCAGCGCTGCTCTGTCTACCGCCCCGCCCTTCATGCCATCGCGTTGTGACGCGTGGGCGGGGCATACAGACATGGGGAGTTGGATGGGCTTTAGCAGCACGAATCCACGATCCCTTTCCTGCGGAGGCGTATGTGTGTTGTCGGCTGTGGGGTGTTCCTGGTTTAATTGGCACTTGTGTTCTGTGGCGCGGTGCGTCGTGACGTAGCATTGACGTCATGATGTTCGACGCGAGGGTGTGACAGACAGGTATGGGCAGTGGAGAGGCTTCACCACCCTGAATCCACGAACCCTTCACGAAAGTGGGTGGAGCTTGGGGGGCTTCATTCGAACGTTGGGGTTGCGAATTATGTCCGGATGGGGCGTGGCTGAGGGCGGGTGTATGAGTGAGAATGAGTGGTGTGACAGGCTGCAACAGTACAGGGCTTCAGAGTTTCCCTGCCACACAGTGAGCTTCAGAATTGGAGGTGAGAATTATTTATATAGATATTAGTCGATACCAGGCTATTTTTGGGAATCTACACACCAAGATAAGTCCTTGCCAGATTAAAAGTCTCCGCTTGTCCATACAACAAGTAGTTTTTTCATAAAATGTTATGTTGGCCACTCTTTGCTCTATGGTAACAAACAGGACAAACTGTTTCATTATTTCTAAGTCCCTGCCCCTGTTTTAGGAAGCTGGGATCAGTGCAACATCACTTGCTACTAGCGGGTGTAAATCCTTGACAGTTTGACAACACAATAAACAATTTTTATCTTAAGTCTGTAAATAATATCCTCCTTCTTATTCCTCTTCAAAATACAATATAATCTGAAGTAATCTTTTTTTTTTTTCCACAAGTCAGCTTACAGACTTCCGTAACAGTCTGTGTAGAAAGCAGTTCACCAAGGCTCAGCAGGGAAAAAAAACAAAACCCACTGCCCATCAGCACAAGTCCATTCACAGCTTCTAGATCAAGTAATAGCCAGAACAAAACGCAGTGTGCTGTAGTAAAAACGTATGAAGCAATACTAAATAAATACTACAGCCTAAATTGTTAGTGTTGTGTCGGTATTGGCAGAGAAAAAGCCCTCAGAAACCGCTGGCAAAAAATGTCTGCGGTTTAGTGCAAGGTTATATATGATTCAATTCATAACTCATGCAGCGTTTCTATCATTGGGCAAAAAACTCTGTCACCACAGGGCTATATATTTACAAGCCTCAACTGAAATTAAGCTGACTGACAGCAATGGTTTTTAAATTATCAGGCCCTATTCATGACCCGAAACAAATCAGCAAAAAAAGACTTAGCTTTTGAACTGAAATCGAGCACTCGTCTTTATCCGCCTTCAATCTAATTTCAGCACATTAGCACTCCGTTCCTGATGAAGCCGCGTTCTTAGGTGAAACTGTGATCCCCGTCGAACGGATAAAGACGAGTGCTCGATTTCAGTTCAAAAGCTAAGTCTTTTTTTGCTGATTTGTTTCGGGTCATGAATAGGGCCTGATAATTTAAAAACCATTGCTGTCAGTCAGCTTAATTTCAGTTGAGGCTTGTAAATATATAGCCCTGTGGTGACAGAGTTTTTTGCCCAATGATAGAAACGCTGCATGAGTTATGAATTGAATCATATATAACCTTGCACTAAACCGCAGACATTTTTTGCCAGCGGTTTCTGAGGGCTTTTTCTCTGCCAATACCGACACAACACTAACAATTTAGGCTGTAGTATTTATTTAGTATTGCTCCATTCACAGCTTCTCCCTGGGCCTGTTCCAATGTTGTTCAAGGAAACGGGGCTGTGATAGTAGCAACTTCCTTTACGGGGGTGTAGCTATGAGTGGGCCTTGATGGACATAGGCCCAACCATTTTTTTGCTCAGGCTCACCCAAATCTGGTGGCCAATCAGGCACTGTTTTTTTCTGGAGGTGCCACCCTCTGTCAAAAAAAAAAAAAGAACTATTACATTTCAACATCTGCCTGCTTACATGTCTTTCACCAACAGTGATGAAGCCAGGCTGTCTCGGACCAGTCTAGTGAACCTTCCCTGTGTTGCTCCAGACACAACTTCCTGTTGCTACCTTGGCAGGATGCGGTGGAGTGACTTTTGGGCTGACTGGAGGCAACTTAGCATCCTCAGTGCCAGTAAAAGACATGCAGGTTTGGTTGACCAAGGATGAAGGAGAGAATTGCTGGACTTTGAGGGGAATGTGAGAGAAAGCAATACTGAACCTGTGGGGGTGGGAAGGGAGGGTGGTGTTGGGAGAGAAAGATGCCTAAAGTTCACTCAATGTCAGGTCTGGCTATGCTACTGTTCTCTTAGCAGTTAAAATTTCACTGCTCTCACCCACACTGTTTTAAAGAAAAATAAATAAAAGTTCTAAACAAAACAGTAGGCTTGTAGCTGATTCCTGTACCTCTAATGTTGCAAGGCATCTCTTGTTCCTGTACTCCATCTTGCTTCCTCTGGCCCTTTAGGGAAGGCCTCCTCATCAGTAGGTTGTTCTGCATCTTTTAATGACTCCCAGGCTAGTGCTCCACCCCCTTCCTTTGTTGTTGCAAAATGTATTGTTTGGTCTCCCAGGGAAATACTTACTCCCTGGGGCTCCCTACTCTCCCTGGCTGATGTCAGTGTGCTGTAGGGTTGCCAACATTTTGCCAAAGAAAAACTTGACACCTGCTCTGCTCCATGCTCTGCCCATACCACTCCCTTGTCCTGCCCCCATACCATGCCTAATGTTGTACTCTTCTTCTTTCCTCTATAACGACTAGGGTTGGCATCTTAAAAGAAAAAACTGCCAGTCTACATATGTTCTGTGATTATTTCACAAACTTTACATAACAGAAACAGTTCTAATAACTCTTCTCTGCAAAACATAAGCACATTCCGGACTTACATATTGTACAAAACCTGTCATAATAAAGCAGCACTAATGTCCAGGGCAGGAAAGAGGAGTAGCCTAATGGTTAGAGCAGCAGACTGGAAATCGGAGGGCCCAAGTTCATAATCCCACCATAGCCCCTTCTGGTCTTAGGCAAGACATTTAACCCCCCACTGGCTTGGAATGGCCAGGGGTGGCACTGGCAATCTCTCCCCATCCAGGGTCTGCCATCAACCATCACACTTGCAGTGGCCCCATAAGAATTTCACAGCTTGCTCCTTGTGAGCAACAGCTTGAAAGAGAATGTCCAGGACTCAAATAGTAACAACCCTACCTATAAAGAGGCGGCACCCAAGAATACCCATATACTTCCTTCTAAATATACAGAACAAGTCGGACTACTACAGATCCCTACACAGAGAACACACTAGCGGAACACCACACCTTGGTCACGAGCACAAAAAACACAGACAGACCTTCAACAAATATAAAATGAGGGACTATTAGATTGTAAGCTCTTTGAGCAGGGACTGTCTCTCTTTGTTAAATTGTACAGCGCTGCGTAACCCTAGTAGTGCTCTAGAAATGTTAAGTAGTAGTAGTAGGATTACACATCAGTAATAGAGATAAGAATACAAAAAGACTGAACTGGAAACCTAAAAAGTTAGGTGTTGCATGTACAGCAATACTAAAAATACAGAAACTGGAAATGTAAGATATCAGAGAAGTGCATTGCACTGGTGCTTTTAATAAAGATTTGAAGACCACAGCTGATCTTCATTTTGTTCAGCGTCTACTCCTTTCTTGACTGTGGTTACGTATGTAGAGGCTCTGCTCCTGCTTCTCTGTTTTTACCCTTGCTTAGATATCAGAGAAACACATTTGCCAAAATTGACATATTCCAATTAATAGATTTTATTTTTCCATTTGCTTTGATCCCAGTGTCTTTTTTATACTTATCGCTTGTCAAGGTCTCCTGTCCATTTCAAATGGGTGCAAAAGGCTATCTCAGCTGAGGAGCTCGTTCGGGTTCTCCCGGGGTTGGCATACTTGGCAGATCTGCTTTATGATCTTTTACAGGTGTCTGCTAAGGAAGTGTCCTTGACTGTCATGGCTTATCACTGGATTTGATTATAGCATTGGGCTGTGGATGTGGCCTCGAAGTTGAGGTTGGCAAGGTTGTCCTTTAGGGGGAAGCTTCTCTTGGGAAGATCCGGAAAATATTGTAAAAGCGTGACTCTAAGGGACAGCGCTGCTTTCGACAGCCCACATTGTGGGTTCAACGAATCTGCAGGCAGACTTCTTCAGTTGGAACATTCTAGACCCAGGCAAATGAGAACTTTTGCCAATGGCGTTCGAACAGATCACAGCCGCTGGGGGATATCGGCGATGGACCTCATTGCCAGCAGGACCAATGCCAAAGTGTCCTGGTTTTTCAGCAGGGGCAGGCAGTTCGGGTCAGAAGGGATCGATGCACTGATCCAAAGTTGACCTCCCAGCCTTCTGTATGTGTTCCTGCCATGGTGGGTCGAATACTGGGACGGATATCTGTTCTAACACTCTCCAACGGATATCCTCCACCTGGTGGTTTTCCCCCCCCCCCCCCCCAATGTTCCACTAGGGGGGAACATTGTATAAAGTGTCCTTGTGATCTAATCTATATAGGTAGGAGCAGTCGACCAATTCGGGTACGTTTGACGGAACACAAATCACGAATTGTTACCCAGAATCGCCAGGCCCCCCTAGAGGAACATTGGGGGGGGGGGGGGGAAGCACCAGATGGAGGATATCCGTTGGAGAGTGTTAGAACAGATAGATCAAGGTAGTGAGGGTGGATCGGTTAAGAAACGTTTAAATTTTCGGGAGCAGTGGTATATTTACTATCTGAATACTGTAAGTCCGTTCGGCTTGAATGCTGAATTAGAGTGGGGCTCTTTAATGTAATAGGAGTGTGCCCGGTTCTGGCCAATAGGAGCTGGGGTTTCCAGATGCGTCAACATTTAAATAGTCTTAGAGTAGACGCCGCGGCCATCTTGACAGGAATTGTTCTTTTGATAAATTGGTCAAGCTGGCGCTAGAACGGCGTAAGGATAAGATGGTTTTACTTAAGGGGATTATGTGTGGGTAGGAAAAGTATAACTCATACATAATAATACTAAGACGATATTTATTGAAATGTTTTTTGTAGGGGAGGTCCTTGATACAGCCGGGAGGTGAAACATGCATGTCGGACGCATCTGAGCCCCCGTCCGAATATATTTAAGATAAGTGTCCTAAAATGAAATATAATCAATAGAAGTCGATGAAGAAATTAGTGCAGTTTAGAATTGCCATGAAATTATGTTTGGGAAATTTTGCACTACTGAGGCGAGAATTTAAAAGTTTTGAAGAGTTATTGAAAAATTGTGATGTGTGAAGAAATGGTGTTGGAAGAATAAGAGCTGGGATTGTGGAAATTGAAGGGTGATACATTAAAGTTCCCAGTAAGAGATTTATTCACAATACTGCTTGGATTTGGAAGCTTGTTTGGTGTCATTGGAAGACATCTGCAGGGCTGCCACTTGGGCCTCGGTACATTCCTTCACGAGGCATTACAGTTTGGATGTGGCTGCTCATCAGGATGCGACATTTGGAGTTTCAGTCCTTGCATCTGGGGTGGATGTTCCCTGCCCTATTTGAGGACTGCTTTGGTACATCCTACAGATCTCTGAATTGATCTGTGGGACACTTACCTGATAATTTTCTTTCCATTAGTCCCAACAGATCAGTCCAGAGGCCCGCCCTTTTCTGTAACAGTGTTCTGTGGTTTGTTCGGTTTTCGCGTTCGTTTGTAGTGTTGGAAGTGTTCCTGCATTTGGTTTCCTTTTAGCAAAAAAAAAAATAGTTTTCTCTGCTCAAGAAGTTAGTACAGTTTCCAATTTAGTAGTATGATTGTTTCTCCCGCTGGAGCAGTTGAGGTTCTAAATTTGGATCTCAGAGCCAGGAGAGTGTTCAGCTTGGTTGGTTTACTGGATTTCCACTGCATTGGTATCAACAATCCTGAAGAGAATCTGGCTGCACATTACCACATATATCTATCTCTGAAGTTCTCTCTCTATCTGCTGGTAGAGAGACATAACCCACAAGTCTCTGGATTAATCTGTTGGGACTACTGGAAAGAAAATTATTGGGTAAGAATGAATTTTTCCTTCTGATGCTGGTTTTAATACTCTGCCAGCAGGCAGCCTGGCCATTTAAAAGGTAGTTGGCAACCCTAGTGTTCTAGAGTTCTGTTGGTCCCTCCACCTTTCCTTTATATAGTTAAGGCTCCTTTCTTGACCTGCTCTTTAGAGCTGTACTCTATAGGTCCTTTCCAAGATATATATAGGTAATCAATGACAGGAGAGAGAGGAGATGGGGCTCAGGAAGGAGGTGGGAAAGAACAGGGTAATCGTAGAGCAGAAAAACAGAAGTGAAAAGAACCAAAGAAAAAAATATCTAAATGCATGCCAAATTGTTGGGCAGTGCTCCTGGAATACTACCTGACATCATTCAGAACCCGTATTCAGTTTAAGGAACAGTTCTCAGAACTTCGCTCTCTGTCCTATCACATTCTCTCATTGGTCTTTAAGCGAGAACAAATGCTTCTGAAAAGGAACCTGCATTTCATCAAAGTGGTCTATTTCCAGTCATGATATAGCAGTTAGCCCCTTCATCTCCAAGATCTTCCACACTTTCTTGTACCATTCAGTCATACAAAGGTTATGTACCCTTTTCCAATTAGCTGCAGTAGCAAAACAGGCTACAAACAGACGATGAATCATTAGTTGTATGTGAGGCAATTTTTCATCAGAGGGATATTCTGCCCAGTCATGTTCTGTATCTCCTGCACTATCTGCCAGAAAGGCTGTATCCTATTTAACCCCTTTCCGGGTAGCCTGTCCAAAGACCCAATTCTGTTCAGGAGAGCTGCAATGGAATGGGGATCACAGGAATCCTACAAAACCTACGGGATTCCTGCAGGGATGGAAAAAGTTGCTGCAAGATTCTCACAGGAGGCGGTGCCAAACTGAGGCTTGGAATGCACTGAGAGAAGCAATTGGAGCATACAATGAAATCTGGAATACTCAGAGAGGCAGCCGGAACAACAGAGTGAGGCTTGGAACACTCATTGGTTGAATACTGGCCAGCATTCCTCCTTCTCTCTCCCCTGTCTCCCCAGTTTGGCATCTCTTCATCTCTCTTCCCTGATTCCCTGGTCCTCTCCCTCCCTCAAAGAGAGAGTATTTACCAGGAGGCAGTTGGGGTCAGGAGGATTGCAAGAGAGTAAGTAATAGCATTAACTCTTGCAGGTACAGGTGGGGATGGAGGAAATTTATTGTGGGGGTGGAATGGATCTTAGTGGGTTTGGGTTAGACTTCATTGGGGACAGGCGGGGGGGATGGGTGAAATTTTGCCCCCATGCAACTCTCTCTAAATCATCCAAATAGGATCTTAAACTACATGTCCAGTGATTAGTGCATATGGAACACTTTTTAGTTAGTTCCTATGAGCAGAACCACCCCCCAGTCCCCTTTTCACCTTAACTGATAGCTAGTCTTTCCTACATGCTTAACAGTAGTGAGTATTTTATAAAATTTATATAGGAGGCCCTTTGGAAAAAAGTGTTCAGTCTCATTAAGTGGGGCCAAACCCCTTACCTCAAACAAACAAACATTAACATATGCTCCTGAAAAACAAATGTTGCAGATGTCACCACAGAAAGATTGGTATCATTACCCCATGGTTGTCCCTCACGATATCCTGTCTGTTCTTAAAAGCTCCTTCTGGGCCAAAGTCAATCACCCTTTTCAGACCCAAATCCACAGCCCATTGAAATTGCCAAACATTCTCATACTCTGTTCGTAAAAACACAAGGAAAGACTCCCTTTCTCAGTTCTTTCATCAATTCCCTCCAAAATTTAATTACCAGCCCAATCAGTGGATGAAAATAAATTTCTCCTCTTTTTGGCCTCAGTCAGAGAACAGTAGTGATCCAAAGTGTCTCTCAGCAATTGCATCATCTCTCTCTACCCAGTGTCTTTCTGGGTTCCCTGAAGCATGAGAAATACACTTCTTGAAACAATATAGTAAAGCTTAAAGTCCAGCAGTAACAACCCTCCCTTTTTCCTAGGCCCTGAGAAAAAAGGACAGCGGGATTTCTAGGCTGTTTACTGTTCCAAATAAAGCAGGATATGTCTATTTAAATTCCTAAAATTGTTTATGGTACTGAGCAGGGAAGCATCGAGAATAAAAAAAAAAAATGTTAAACCCCCCCCCCCCCCTAGAGGTGCTATTCATTTTGATATTATTCTGCTCAATATGGATAAGAGCAGAGTTCTCTATCTGTATAGATCCTCCATTAATGTATTTTTTAGTAACGGGGGGTAGTGTTGGTCATGCATCTTGCCTGAAGTGCTCATGACCATAATACCTAAATATTTAAACCCCTCGAGTGACCATTGGAAAGGATAGTAGAATCTGACGCTACTTGTTAAAGGCTCTGTGAAAAATGTATGAGAATCAATTATGACTTAGATTCAATTAATTTGTACACTGACACTCTACTATATTGCTTACATGTCCTCATGAACAGCAGCAATGAGATCAAGGTGTGCTCTGTAAATGTTAAGAGTATCATCTGCATAAAGGGCTACTTTGTGGACCTTCCTAACAATATCTAATCTAATTTTGATTCTTATAGGCTTTAAATTTCCAAAAAAATATTTAGGAAAGATATCTGGAAAGAGTCTAAGCACCTGGACAAAAGACTCCAAAACCAACACAGAGCTAGGGTATGAGGAGGCAGCATCTTTGTCTCATGTCCCACTTAAGCTTGAATGTCACATCTAAAAATCTGTTTTTCTTTAGTCTTACACAGGGTTCATCATAAAAGGCTCCAATAGCACTTTAAATTGATCATCAAAATTTAAGTGGTACAACAGATAAGGCCACTCTACTATGTTGAACACCTTCTATGTGTCTTAACACCAAGAAAACATTCCAAGGTGGAAGTTCTTGGTTTTTCCTCTATTTGTTTGGTTTTTACCTTGCTATAAAATTAACATTTTTGAAAAACAAAATGTAACAGAACTGATTGGAATCACTTGTACTGTAAAAATAAACTGAAATATAGTAATTTAAATGAGACATACAAATCTTATAAAAAGGATAAATGAATAAAGCAAGGCATATTGAGGGATATATGGCGCCGAATAGTCAGGCAGGTAAAAACGTTCTAACAGATGCAAGGTGCTGAAATGGGGTGTAAACAGCAGACCCATGCGAAAACACATGCACCCATTTATAGAATAGTGCCTAAGTGTTCCTGTGCAGATCTGCAGAGGGGCGGGGCGTGGGCATTCCTTTAAAATGCACACAGTGTTATAGAATTTGGGAGATTCACGCCCAACTGAGATTTGCACCTGGTTTCAGTTGGTGTAACTCCTTGCACCCAAAGTTGAATGCAGATCCTGGTTCTACATTCTATTCAATTATGTTAATTCATGATTACTGTATTATTTATCAATCCAGAGAAGCGTAGCACCTTAAATATGTCTTATAATTTAACAGAGCATTAGGTTTAAGCTATATAGTTGGTTCATTTAGGATTGTACCATATTTCCTCATTTTATCTGCACAGCATCTTGCAGCTGTATATTCTTGCCAGATTATTGTTCTCATTACAGATCAGGACTTATTGTTCCTGATCTGCAGTGGCTAAGACTTGAGGAGACCAGGAGAAGTGCCTTCTATGTAGATTTGCCCAAGAGATTGGAACCAGTTACCCTTGGTGATCAAGCAGAAACAAGACAGTGCCTCTATTGAAAAGAAACGTTGCAAAGTTAGCCTATAAAGTGGTGTGGGATTGATGTGAGAGTTGGAAGTAATGTTTTGTTTGAAGAAATGACCTATGATATTTTGAATTACATTTGATTATTTTATTTCTTTTGTTTAACTATCGATTGTGTGTATGTTTCTTTGTACTCTGCCTTGGATAAAGGCAAAATATAAGTAATTATAACTATAACCTAAACAGTCCTATGCCAGTAGGCTATCAATGGGCTACTTCAACCAATAAAACATTGTGTTAATAATAAAAATATATAATATAAAATGATGTAGAATGAAAAGTTGAAATGAACTTACCAAGACAAATAGTATAAGTAAAGTGCCAATGCTCATCTCTTAGGAAAAGAAAGCTACGCATGTTCAGATCATCATTTAAAAGTGCAATTCCATGCAGCACAACATATAAAGTTATTAATACATCTGATCAAAAAGAAAACAAATGTGGAAATTGCTGCTAAAATTCATACATTTAAATATACTTTTTAAGCACCAATTTTTTAAATAAATGTTTTAAAACTGCTCAGTTGTATTATTACCAAATTGAGGTGCATACATTAAAAAAGCTACTAAATGGTTGCCCCTACTGGTCCATAAAAATGCCTATCTGTATTGTCATACTGAATACCACTACTTGTGAAATAAAAACATGTGCAGATGGAGGCATAAATCAGCAGTAATGAAACCATATTGAGAAAAGCAATAGAAAAGTTGTTTGAAGAAATATCTGGATAACAAGAGGGGGAAATATGAATTAAATAATGGGTAACCAGGGTTATAGAATATAAAAGATATGTATAAAGGACATGGACACATGAAAAATATAAATGTATTTAAGTGTAATTTTTATGCTTCTTAATTAAGATTAATTTTCCTCTGAAAACTTAAGACTCCTAAGTCTAGCTGAAAATGGGGCATACATTCTAGCTTCCTTATTTAAAAGCCTAAGTTTAGGAACTCAGTTTTTTATTATTAATATTAGGCCCTACACATTTAGCAGTTTTTGC
This sequence comes from Microcaecilia unicolor, assembly GCF_901765095.1. Classification (NCBI taxonomy): domain Eukaryota; kingdom Metazoa; phylum Chordata; class Amphibia; order Gymnophiona; family Siphonopidae; genus Microcaecilia; species Microcaecilia unicolor. The sequence goes on from NC_044032.1 coordinate 389,419,901, forward strand.
CGTCTTAAGAATATTTGAACTTTAGTTCTTTCTACTTCACAAAGATAAAAACTTAAAGGTGTGTAAGGTGTAAAAACACTATTTTATATTGTTTTTTAGGACATTGTATTAAAGAATGCTACAGACACTTTTGAAGTTTGGGAGAGCCCTCCTGCACCCATCTACGTACAGTTCTACTTTTTCAACTTGACTAATCCATTGGAAGTTTTGGCAGGAGAAAGGCCTATAGTGGAGGAGATAGGGCCATACACTTACAGGTAAGTTTTCTTCATTTTGTTTTTGCTCAGATTATACCAGAAGGGACTATATAGGGAATGAAAAGGGTAAGTAGTATGGGAAAAAAAGCTTCCTTATTACATTCTCGTCAGGTATGCAGTAGTAGAACCCATGAGTGGAAGACTATCTTCATTGCCTGCTCTTCTGCTAATGTGTGTTAACCAATTATCACAGTTTATACCAGATATTCAATGTATCACAAGCTAATCAGCTGCTACACTGTTGAACATTGGGTATGATATGCTATTTCTGTTTGGTCAGATTTGGACCAGCCTAAGCATCACTGTCCTGTTTGAGCAGAGTCTGTTTCATTTACACCCTTAATGTAATGATATGGATTACTTGTGATCATGGCACAGAAGTACTGCATTGTGGTTGAGCTCCTGCAGATGAAACTGAATTGGTGGGGGAACCAAGACTACACTTAAGTTGGCAACTGCAGCTAGCTCTCCTTCCTCCACATTTCTTGAAGGGCCTTCTACTTCACCGAGCAGCTCAGACTTCCTAGTGTCAATATCAAGTCTCCCATTAACTTAAAGACCACAGTTTTGAAGCTAGTCCCTCCACACTCCAAGAGGATCAGTCTTTCACATCACTCACAATTGACGATCTTTTGGGTGCTCAGGTATCATTAGTCAGTGCGAGGGAAACCATGGCTCTTTCACTAGCCACCATTGCTGAAGATGGTGATAATGGAAGAGTTCTACCGGAACTCAAGGAGACCTCAGAGCACAAATGACTGCCTAGAAAGTTCTAAGCCTGCATCACTCCAAAGCTCCTAGGCTGACTCCCACACTGCACAAAAGAATCAGTTAGACCAACCTTGGGGTAGGATTTTGCTTCTCTCTCTTACCAATGGCAAAAACCAAACATCTGGGAAACCTGCAGTGGAGCTCAGGGAGACACCTGCCTGCTGTTGGCCATCACATGTGTTCAGTTAAAAACTTGTCCTCTTAGTAACTAGGGACCATTAGTGATTACAAATCACTTTTTGGGAATAATCTGAGCATACAATGTTTGAGAACCTTGTCCTTTAAAAAGCACTTTTCATCATTTTAAAAGAAAATATATTCTGAAGTTTTCAAATGTTCTTTCTAAATTTCTAACTCTTCTCATTATGTGCTTGGAGAGAGGTGAGAAGGATGGAAGAGTTTTCAGTGTTTGTATGTTTGACTTTTGCCATGCTTTTGTATCCCTTCCCCTATCAACTGTGTGTGACTTAGAATTTATAATGCATTTCCTTCTCCTTTTAGCAGTTTAAAAAGAGTTTCACTTTCCTAGTCTGTGTTCACTTGTCATTTGAAATGTTGCTAAATGGGCTCTATGTCAAAATATAGAGGTTGATGGCATGTTAGTTCATGGATCATTTTAAATTGACACAAGTAGAAGATCATGGCTAAATGCATGATACTGTGATTGTTCCAGGCTTGTGCATACAATCCAACTTTGATAACATTCTGCTCAGCACATCAGAGGCCTGTCCCTTACAAGCCTACCAGTTTAGGCTCAAAAGGCTGTCTAGCAATCTCTGGGATTATATAGAGAAGCCTGTCCTACCTTGCAGACTGTAATGGCCAGACTTCTTTTTAGCAGTCCCTCAGCTTATTTGAGCCATATGGCTCCTTTTGCTGGAGCTGTATGGTAACCCTACTCAGCTATCACTGGTAGGCTCATACCTGCCAAGTCGTCTCCAGCATTCAATAAGGACTTGTACTTTGATGGGTGATCTCCTGTACTCCTACCGAGGATGGTGATTCTCCTTCTAAACTGCAGACAAACCCTCAACTGGCAATTAAGCCCATTTATAAGTGGTAGATACACACACACACACACACACACACACACACACACACACACCAGAGGTTACCCCATCTATTGGTGCATGCGTACAGTGTTTCCAGAACCTTGCATGTGTGCAGACAGCTGGTTGGCTCAGCCCTCTATGGGAGGAGATCAGAGCAGTGCTTTTGCTCCACCGTGGCTCACTTCTGGCACAAGTTGAAGAGAGCTCAGATGCACTCAAAGACATGTGAACTGACAGAATAACACTCCAGCAGGTGGTGTCACCTGACTCAACACAGACAGCCACTGACTTAGTCCAGGCCCACGCAGCTGATTGCCTAGTCCCACTGCTAAGGCAGCCTAAGCCTGGTACAGCACCACCCAAAAGTTCCTGACCTGTATCAATTTGTGTCCATTATTGCTGTACCTTTTGAAAGTGAGTTGATTCAGTCAAGCCACAATGACAGATATGGGAAGAGAAATAGGAAGATGGAGATGCTGAAGAGGGTGGGAGGGAGGTGGAGACCTGTTGGATATAAGGGGATAAGGATATGGAAGATGTTATGGGGGAGGGACAAGTTTGTAGTTGGTGGGAGAGAGGACATGGGGCGTTGAGCTTGTAGTGAGAGAGAAGGGGAGGGGAGGTGGTTTTCATACTTTTTAGCATAAGAGTACTGTCACTATATTGTGGAATGAATTGCTGCTTATTTTAGATCCTCTTTGACTTTTGTAATTGGTATGTATTTTATAATCTTAATACATTTTGTAGCACATTTTATTCAGCATATAGTATATTTCATGCACATCACCTTGGGTTCAGCAATTTTAACACCTTTGAGACCTACATTAGATCACCGAGCAGAGAATTTTCATTTCAAGATGTTACGAAATGTGCTTTTTCAGTGTGTCATAATGCATGACTCATTGCACAGCCCTTTTTATGCTTGACATGTTGTAACTCGTGCTTTATTGACTATGCTATGTTTCATTTGGTTTCACTTATGCATTGTAAATTTAATGTCAGTGTACATTTCACTTGCTGGTCCCCATACACTATCAGGCTAATTTTAGAAAGCGGTGGACATCCAAAGAGTGACATAAATCAGCATTTGGACGTCTATCTCACAGAAACGTCAAAATTGGTATATTTGAAAGCTCATTTTGGACGTCTTTCTCCGAAGTCCGTCAGAAGGACATCCAAATCTCAAGGAGGTGTACCAGGGGCGTGTTCAAGGTGGGACTTGGGTGCTTCTAAGACTTGGACGTCTTTGATCCATAATGGAACAAAGCAAAGACATCCAGCACTAAAACGTAGATGTTTTGAGCTAGACCTACTTTTCTTATGAATAAGGCACAAAAAGGTGCCCCAAATGAGCAGATGACCACTGGAGGGAATCATGGATGACCTCCCCTTGCTCCCCCAGTGGTCACTAACCCCTTCCCACCCCCAAAAAATGTGATTAAGAACATTACTTGCCAGCCTGTTTGCCAGCCTCAGATGTCATATTCAGGTCCATTACAGCAGCATGCAGGTCCCTGGAGTAGTTTAGTAGTAGGTGCAGTGCACTTCAGACAGGTGGACCCAGGCTCCTACCTCCCCCTACCTGTTACACCAGAAACCCACTGTACCCACATATAGGTGCCCCCTTCACCTGTAAAGGCTATGGTAGTGGTGTACAGTTGAGGGTAGTTGGTTTTTGGGGGGGCTCAGCACACAAAGTAAGAGAGCAATGGTGAGATGTGTACCTGGGAGCATTTTATGAAGTCCACTGCAGTGCCCCCTAGGGTGCCCGATTGCTGTCCTGGGGGACCAGTCTACTAAAAATGCTGGTTCCTCCCACATCCCAATGGCTTGACTTTGGACGTTTTAGACTTGGACGTTTTTTTTTCCCCAGAAATGGCCGAAAAACAGATATCCAAATCACAGGATGTCCATGGTATTTTCGAACACAAAAGATGGACATCCATCTTTTTCGAAAATGACCTTCTTCCCGGTTCAGAATTTGGACGTCTTTGTAAAACGTTCAAATTCTGACTTGGACATTTCTTTCGAAAATGCCCCTCTATGCATGTTTTATTTTTTTTTACATCAAAGTTTTGTTTCTTAATTGGTTTGTTTTATATATTTGTTTTTTTAGAGTGCATTTGTTTATGTATTATTTTAGAATAAAATATGACATGTACAAATATCAAGTTATACCCCTGAGGCATCCCAATAGTGGGTGAAATGTGAACCACATCAGGTACTCTTATTAATAAAGGCATTTCATGTGAGAACTTTACTCAGGGATCTGCTGGGGTTTTTTTTTGCATTCTAATTTAGCTAAGCCATTGTTGGTGGTCACAGGTTACAGCTCCCTTTGTAAATCAATTAAGATAGGTAGCTATTAAAGCTTGACGTAAATTTGAGATATCTGGTGCAGATTCTGATAAGATTCTTTGTTTCATGTTTTGCTGCTGTTTTTTTTTTTCTTTCTTATGGTCTGCTTGTCCTCAGAGAAAGAAAGAAAAAAAATATTCTCACAACTGGGTGACATCATCTGATGGAGCCTGGTGCGTATGCTGCCCAGCATACTGTCTCTTTAAGAAGCCTTTGGCAGCAACCCACCATGTGTGCGGGTGTCTTCCTGCCCAATGTGCGAGTTTGGGACCAGCAGTCTTTAGAGAACATAAAGCATAAGAACATAAGAGGTGGTGTCTGTAATCTTGTCTGAGCATGTCAATTTCTGGCGGTTTTGTGATGTCTTCTCGAGGGTATTTTTTCACTTTTTTGGGGGGGCTTTTTTTTTTTCATTCCGCTACCTTTTTAGTGCCCTTATTCCTACCCCCCCCCCCCCCCCCCCCCCAATTTTAAGTTTCTTTTACTCTTAGGCTTGAGCTCTGGCTGGGTAGCATAAACCTTTTTCGAGGCTGAGTGGATTTTTTTTCTCCCCTTCCATTGAGCTGTTTGATTTTTTGTTTGCTGTTTTTCCCTTCATGTCCCACAAGGTTTCCAATGCCAAGCGCTGTTTGTAACAGGGCCATCTCTGGTACTGACACCCATAGCTGGTGTATCTAGTGCTTGGGGGCCAGTCCGTGGCGCTCATTCCTGTGTCCTCTGTTTATGCATGCAAGGACTTGGAGAGCCAGCGAGTTTCAGCACGAAAAGATTTTTGGCGCCAAGTCTGGTCTATTGACTTTTGCCCTGATGGCTGCGGTGATTTCTTCTAACACTGGGAGTGCTCCGGCATCGAGGAGGTCTCCCTCTACCTCAGTGTCAAGCACTGTGATAGTTCCATGGGACCTGACACCGAGAAGGCATGGGGATTTGTCATCCTTCTTATTGGTACTGAAGGATCCTGATGTTCAGCATTGGCCCAAGCCTAAGAAGCATAAGCAATGGTCCCCCTCAAGACACAGTACTGACAGCTCTGGGGATTCGACTGCCGGCACCCAAGAATCGTCAGCTTCGAGAAGAGCGCTCTACCTCTCTTATGGATGTGCTGATGCTGCAGCTGGTAACCTGCTTCTGATTTGGCACCAGCAGATTCATGGGCTGTCTCCACACTGGTTCCAGCCCAGCCTTTGCCGATTCCTATCCTTGATGATTGATTGGTTCTGGGCCATGCTCAGGGAAGAGCTGGCTGGCTGGCTTGCTTGCAGCAGCAGTGCAATGGCATCAAGGGCGCTTGTGTCATTCTTGGTACAGCCCCAACCCTCCTTGGAGGCCCAGGCTCTGCCTGTGGGTAAGCCACTGATGCCTTTGCTTCGAAGGGCATCAGAGTTGGGACCCTCCTTTGCATTGATCCATTCAACGTTGGGGGAGGAAACTTCTCCGGAGTCAGGTGGGAGACCTATAGCTTGGCACCCTTCGAGGCCTAGATGATCCTTCAGTAGACTGAGGGAGGTACAGACTCATTTTTCTCAGGGAGAGTGTTTTGATGAGCCTGAGATGGACTGATCATGGGAGTCTGAGTAGGAGCCAGATTACATCTCAGATGAGAAGTTTTATGGTGTATCTTCAGGCCCTTCCTCTCCACAGGAGAGAAGGAAGCCTCCACCTGAGGCTGTCTCCTTTACTGGTTTTGCCAAGGAGATGGTGGCCACCATCCAATTTAAGTTAGAGACTGAGGACGAGCCTAGGGCAGAGTTGTTGATCATTCTTGACTAAGACTCTCCACCTAGAGAGGTGGTCACTGTACTCTTCCACACCTCCCTCAGATATGCATAGATGAAGAATTGGGAGACTCCTCTTGTCTGTGCAGATTGTGCCAAAGAAGGTTGATTCCACTTATAGGATTCAAAAGGCTCCCGAATTTGAGAAGGCCTAGTTGCCTCACCACTTCATGGTGGTCGAATCTACTCTCAAGAGGGCCAGGAGTTCCAGGACTTCTGCCTCGGCTCCCCCACCCCCAGATAGAGGAGGCCCAGAAACTGGATTTCTTAGGAAGAAAAGTTTACCAAGCCTCGATGCTCATTTTCTGCATCCAGACCTACCAGCTCTATTTGAGCCTTTACTTGAAGTCCATGGGGCAAATTGTGCTAGACTTTATGGACACAGCTTCGCCAGCTGGCTGTTAAGCAGATGGCGTGCCGGAAATAACTAGCCAGGGGTACTTTTGACACTTTTGATGTTGTGTCCAGGCCCTCTGCTTTGGGTGTGTGGATGTGTAGGCTCTCATGACTGTGTGTCTCTGACCTCGACACAGCGATTGAGTTGTCCACCGAGAGCATATTATCTCAGCTCTCTGCACAAGGAAGTACTTTCAGAGAAACTCTGCCCTTCTACAGGCCGATGCGGTCAAACCCATTCCACCAGGGGAAGAAGGGTGGATGCTCCTGTTCCATCACTGCTCAATTCTGGAGCAGCCAGCAAATCACAGCTCGGCAGATGTTGAGGCTGTTGGGCCACATGGCCTCCACTGTTCATGTGACATCCATAGCACACGTCCATTTGAGGGGCACCCAGTGGACCTTATCTTCTCAGTGGTCCGAGGCCAGGGGAACCTAGCAGATGTCATCCATCTCAATTGACTTGCTCGCTGCTTTGGTGGACCGTTCGATCCAATTTGAGCCTGGGACTACCATTTCAAATTAATCCATGCCAGAAAGTTTTGATCATGGATATGTCCACCTTGAGGTGGAGAGTCCATGTAGATTGTCTTCATACCTAAGGGGTTTGGTCAGCCCAGGAGATTTCATTGCACATCAACCTCCTGGAGCTCTGGGCAATTTTGAACGCTCTAAAGGCTTTCAAAGATCAGCTGCCGAACTAGATTATCCTAATTAATACATGGCAACCAAGTTGCTATGTATTATGTGAATAAGCAATGGGGTTCCTACCGCTTGTGTCAAGAAGCAGTCGGAACGTGGACTTAGGCCATCAGTCATGGCATGGTGCTCTGAGCCACATATCTGGCAGGGAAACAGAACAGTGTGGTGGACAGGTTGAGCAGGGTCATTCAACTGCATGAGTGGTCTGTGAAAAATGAGCATTGCCCGCAAGATCCTCCAAAAGTGGGGCACTCCTTTGGTAGATCTTTTTGCCACTCGTCTCAACAACAAAGTCCCTTAGTACTGCTCTAGGCTTAGGTCGCATGACAGACTAGCAGCATATGCCTTTCTCCTCCATTGGGGAATAGGTCTTCTGTGTATATATCCTCCCATTCCTCTGACAGGGAAGGCTTTGCTGAAACTCAGGCAAGACCAGGGAACTATGATCCTCATCACTCTGTTCTGGCTGAGACAGATGTGGTTCCCTCTACTTCTGGAGCTGTCCTCTGATGAACCGTGGAAACTGGAGTGTTTTCTGACCTTCATCATTCAGAATGAGGGGTCTTTTTCTTCATCTCAACAGTCCCTGGCTTTCATGACCTGGATGTTGAGAGCATAGAATTTGCCTCCTTGCTAGCTGCTGGAGGGGTATCTCCAGAGTCATTCTGGCTTCTAGGAAAGATTCCACTAAAAGAAGTTATTCCTTTAAATGGAGGAGATTTGCCATCTGGTGTGAGAGCAAGGCCCTAGATTCTCTCTTGTCCTACATAGAACCTGCTTGAATACCTCCTTTATCTTTCTGAGTTCGCTTGAAAATCAACTCTGTAAGGGTTTACTTTAGTGCAGTCAGTGCTCTTCATCACCATGTCGGGAGTTAAACCTATCTTTGGACAGCCTCTAGTTCTCTTCATGTGAGCTGTGATGTTGACAAAACCTCCTGTCAAACCTCCAGCTGTATCATGGGATCTCAGTGTCATCCTCACCTGGCAGATAAAAGCTCCTTTTGAGCCACTTGATTTGTCATCTGAAGTACCTGACCTGGAAGGTCTTGTTTTTAGTGGCATTAAGTGACTGCCACTAAAGTTTGCAGGGTCAGTGAGGTTAGTAGATCCGCCTTATACAAGATTTCATCATAAGAGTAGTTCTCAGAGTTCCAGCTTAACCAGTCAGTCATCCTGCCAACCTTCTTTTCAGAACTGTATGCTCACCCTGGCAAAAGTGCACTTTGGACTGCAGGCAAACCTTGGCCTTCTATCTGGAGAGGATTAAAGCCCATAGATAGTCCACTCAGCCTTTTGTTTCTTTTGATCCAAACAAGGTTGGAGTAGTCATCAACAAATGTTGATAGTGATGGGGAGGAGCTGGCTGTCTTGGTACATGTGGGTACCAATGAAATAGGAAAATGTGGGAGGGAGGTTCTGGAAGCCAAATTTAGGCTGTTAGGTAGAAAGCTGAAGTCCAGATACTCCAGGGTAACATTTTCAAAAATGTTTCCCGTTCCACGCACAGGACCCAAGAGCCAGGCAGAGCTCCGATGTCTCAATACATGCTTGAGACGATGGTGCAGGGATGAGGGCTTTAGATTTGTTAGGAACTGGGCAACATTCTGGGAAAGAGGGAGACTGTTCTGAAAGGATGGGCTCCACCTTAAACGGGATGGACCCAGGCTGCTGGTGCTAACTTTAAAAAGGAGATAGAGCAGCTTTTAAACTAGAATTGGGGGGGGGGGGGGGGGGGAGCTGACAGTTGCCCAAGAGTGCATGGTTCAGTGTGGAGTATCCTTGAAGGATACTATTAAAACAGGAAATTTAGGGAATCCCAGTACAGAGGTTTCAACAATGCTGAAAATAAGCCAGGTGTGCTTAATGAGAGAGCAGGATAAAAGATGTACATTATCTCCTTCAATTTCTAAGCAGCTTGTAGATCCACGGAAAAAAACACAATTTGAAGTACCTGTATACAAATACTAGAAGCCTAACAAATAAGTTGGGAGATTTGGAGTATATAGCACTAAATGATGAGGTAGATATACTAGGCATCTCAGAGACCTGGTGGAAAGAGGGCAATCAATGGGACACTGTATTAACAGGGTAGAAATTGTATTGCAATGATAGAGAGCATCAAAATGGGGTGGGGGTTTGAGCTGTATGTTAAAGTGGGAATTGAGTCAAATAAAATAAACATTCCATATGAAACTGCAGTGTGGAATCATTATGGTTAGAAATTGGAGTATTCTTGTAGGGCTGTACCGTCCGCCGGGACAGAAGGAACAAACGGATGAAGAAATGTTTATTTCAGTATTGACTGGATAAATGTTGCATCAGGGAATGCCAGGGGAGATTAAATTCTAGATGTAATAAAGGACTGCTTGGCGCACCTGGTCCAAGAACAGACAAGAGGGGGAGCCATTTTGGATCTGGTTCTTGGTGCAGGGCATAATGCGAGAGGTGGCAGTGCTGTGTCCCCTGGAAAACAGTGATCATAACATGATCAAGTTTGAGCTACTTTCTGGGATGAAACCACAAAGGAAATCTACTGTAGCTGCATTTAATTTTCAAAATGACGGCTGTAATAAAATGAGGAAAATGGTTAAAATGAAGCTAAAAGGATCAGCTGTTAAGGTTAGGACACTAAATCAGGTGTAGACATTATTCAAAAATACCATCTTGGAAACCTAGACCAGATGCATTCCATGTATTTGCAAAGGTGGAAAGAAGATAAAATTTATTTATTTATTTATTTATTGCATTTGTATCCCACATTATCCCACCTCTTTGCAGGCTCAATGTGGCTTACAATAAATCGATCTTGGTGGTGATAGATTAGAATGTAATCATTTATTGTTACATAATGATGTTGAATAACGTATTAGAGTTTAAAGCAAGCAGATGTTATAAGAATAGATCTGAGTAAAGATGTGGGAGATGTATACATTTGTAATTGTTATTCTGTATGGTATGCCTTTTTAAAAAGATGGGTCTTCAGTGATGTTCGAAAGTTTGTTAATTCGTAGATCCCTCTTAGGTTTTGCGGCAGTGCGTTCCATAGCTTGGCACTCAAGCAGGTGAAGTTTGCTGCATGTGTAAGTTTGTATTTTAAACCTTTGCAGCTTGGGAGATGAAGATTAAGGAACGTGCGGGCTGATCTTTTGGCGTTCCTTGTCGGTAAGTCTATCAGGTCTGACATATACGCTGGGGCGTCTCCATGGATGATTTTGTGAACTAGTGTACAAATCTTAAACGTAATGCGTTCTTTGAGTGGGAGCCAGTGTAGCCTTGCTCGCAATGGTTTAGCACTTTCATGTTTTGCATTTCCGAATATAAGTCTGGCTGCTGTGTTCTGGGCTGTTTGGAGTTTCTTGATTGTTTGTTCTTTGCAGCCAGCGTATAGTGCATTACAGTAGTCCAGGTGGCTGAGCACCATTGCTTGTACCAAGTTACGGAAGACTGTCATTGGGAAGTACTGTTTTACTCTTTTTAATTTCCACATTGAGTGGAACATCTTCTTGGTTGTGTTGTTCGTATGACTCTCAAGTGTTAGATGGCGGTCGATGGTCACTCCTAGGATTTTGAGGGTGTCCGATATAGGGAGTGTCAGATTTGGTGTGTTTATGGTGGTGAATTTGTTCATATTGTGTTGAGAAGTGAGTATTAAGCATTGGTTTTTTTCTGCATTGAGTTTGAGCTTGAATGCGTCTGCCCATGAGTGCATGATGTGTAGACTTTGGTTGATATCGTTGGAGATTTCTTGTAGATCCTGTTTGAATGGGATGTAAATCGTTACGTCGTCTGCGTATATATATGGGTTGAGGTGTTGGTTGGATAGTAGTTTAGCCAGAGGTATCATCATTAGATTGAATAAAGTCGGCGAGAGGGGGGATCCCTGTGGAACTCCACATTCAGGTGTCCATGTGGCAGATGTAGTCGAGTTGGATGTCACTTGGTACGATCTTGTGGTGAGGAATCCTTTAAACCAGTTAAGAACATTGCCTCCGATTCCGAAGTATTCGAGGAGATGTAGTAGAATACTGTGGTCGACCATATCGAAAGCGCTGGACATGTCGAATTGTAAAAGTAGTATGTTATTGCCAGTATCGATTAGTTGTCTAAATTTGGACATGAGAGTGACTAGTACTGTTTCAGTACTGTGGTTAGCACGAAAACCTGATTGGGAGTCATGGAGTATTGAGAACTTATTTAAGTAATCAGTTAGTTGTTTGGTTACCATTCCTTCCGTTAGTTTGGTTATTAGGGGGATAGTTGCTACTGGTCTGTAGTTAGTAAGTTTGCTAGCATTTTTCTTTGCGTCTTTGGGTATGGGTGTGAGTAGGATATTTCCTTTCTCCTTTGGGAAGAGACCATTTTGTAGCATGTAGTTCAGATGTTCTGTGAGGTCTGTTATAAATTGTTGAGGAGCGAATGTTGTGAGGTTGTTGGGACATATGTCTAATTTACAGTGAGATTTGGCATATCTCTTGAGCATTTGGGAGATGCTGCCTTCTGATACTGTCTCGAAGTTTGTCCAAGTTCTGTCCGCAGGGTATACGCCAGAGTCTGGGTCTAGGCAGTCAAGGATTGTGGTGTAGTCGATGGTGCTGCTAGGTATTTGTTGTCGTAGTTTTACGATTTTCTCATTGAAGTATTTCGCGAGGCTGTCTGCTGTTGGTGTCTCTGTATTGTTAGATGTGACCGGTGTGGTGTCTAGTAATTTGTTCACTAGTTGGAAGAGTTTGTGTGTGTCTTTGTTATTTGGTCCGATTATGGTTTTGTAGTAAGTTTTTTTAGTTTGTCTTATGGTGTATTTGTATTTCCTATGTAATTGTTTCCAGGCTTCGTATGTGGAGTTGTTTTTTTGTTTGTTCCATGCTCGTTCCAGTCTTCTAACTTGTGTTTTAAGCTTTTTCAGGTCTTCGTTAAACCATGGTAGTGAATTCTTTCTATGTGAGGTTCTGGTTTGGATCGGGGCTATGTCATCTAGTATGTGTTTGCATCTTTTATCCCATTCTTGGAGGAATTGGTGTGTATCAGTTTTTGTAGTCCATTCATTATTGTAGATCTGTTGCCAGAATGTTGCTGGGTCTATTCTTCCTCTTGTGGTGTAGGTTTTTCGTATTTGTTTATTGGGTGAGTCTTTCTTTCGCCATTGAAGGCGGAACTTTGCTTTGTGGTGGTTGGACCACGGTGTAGGTGTCCACTTTGTATTAGTTAGTATGAGGTTTAAATCGGGATCAAATTTGTGTGTGATGATGTCTAATGTGTGTCCTTTTTTGTGGGTTGGTTGCGCGTTTGGCTTGTGGAGATCCCATAGTTGTAGGAACTCTTCACATTCTTGGGTGCTAGTTGAAGTGGGGTCTTCAAGGTGTAAGTTGATATCCCCTATGATGATAAGATTTGAGGTGGAGACACACGTATTTGAAATAAAGTCCATGAAGTGTGTTTGGGAATCTTTCCAGTTGCCTGGTGGTCTATAGAGCAGTACTGCATTAAGGTGTTCTTGTAGGTATGGGTGATTGATTCTGACCGAGGCAATTTCAAGCTGAGGCGTGATGGATTCAGCTGTGGTTGTGATAGTGAATTGGGATTTGTATATTATGGCTAGACCCCCTCCTCTTTTTCTGTTTCTTGTCCAGTGGATGATTTTGTATCCTGGTGGGCATAGATCTAAGATTATGGGGTCTTTGAGATCGTGGATCCATGTTTCGGTTATGAATAGAAGGTCAAGATTGTCTGTTGTGATCCAGTCTGTTAAAGTTGCTGTCTTGCTGACAATCGATCTTGCGTTTGTGTATCCTATTTGGATTGGTGTATAGGATTCGGCGTTAGGTGAGTGCGTGTTGATTCTTAGTAATTGTCTGTTGCCTTGGTATTTGGTTTTGTTGTGTCCTTTCTTCCCTTTCTGTCAGTTATTTCCGTGTGTGTTTGTTTTCCCTTTTAGTTGGTTGTTATCTTTTAGGTCTGGTGGGTTGTGATTGAGTTGTTTGTGAGGTAATTGTGCTGTATCCAGATTATTGTTTGTGCTGGGTTTAGTCCATGCGTAGTGAATTAGGGGGAAAAGGTAGATTATTAGAAGCATTCTGTTGAAATTCATGTTGGTTTTAGGTAATGTGTTATGGTTATTTCTCAGATATTTTGAGTTGCTGTTTAGTGTGGTTATCGGTAGTTGGAAGGTTTTAACATGCGTGATGGTAGTGTTGTGTTAAGAAAACATGTCAGGAAGGAGCAAACAGATATGCATGTACAGAGCAGAGATAGCAAATAGCTTCCTGTCATAGATAAGCCTAAACAAGGCTGAAGTATCCTCCAGCTTAATTTTGCGAATGAAGGTGAACAAGATAGCCTCTAGCTTATTGTTGCATATAAGTGTGAGCAAGACAGACATAATAAATAACTCCAAATAGCATAATGTCGCCGGTTTGCATGAGTAGAACATAAGTAACAATCAACTTACTACAGGTAGGCGTGATCAGAACAAAGTTTGTACATGGTTTTCTAGTACATAATTTACTATCACATATAAGCAAAAGCAGGACAAGAGGAAATCACATATAAGCAAAAGCGGGACAAGAGGAAACAGATAGCTTAATGTCGCGGGTAAGCATGAAACAGAGCAGATTTTCAGTTACCATTGCTTAGCAGTCTCTCAGGTAATACCTGCTTTGTAGTTCTTTTTTTTTTTTTCTTCCTCCGCGTTGTGTATCAGCTTTTCTGCCTGGTCGCGACTCGCGAGTTTCTCAGGCTTGCTGCGCTTCACTGATCTCAGTGTTGTCTCTGCCCGGTGCGTTCTTCAAGCAAGATCAGGTTCCAGTTTCCATTATATCGCGTTTGCGCTGTCCTGTTCCTGTGCAATTTCTACGGGGGATGATCAAACTGCCTTTCCGTGCGTCGGAGCGGCCACGTGTCAGCAGGGTCCGGCCGGCGGAGGTGTAGACTCGGATGCTCAGATCGCTGTCTTCAGGCGTCGAGGTGGGGGTTGGGTCCGCCGCGTGGTTTTCCTACCAACTCGTGCGAGTGAGGCCTTGCTTGGGTTGATTGGGTCCGGTCGGTCTCCGTCTCTCATCGAGTGATCGGTTAGGCGTGGGATCATGCACGGCTCGTGCTGGGTCCCGTATTAGCCCTCGTTGGTCAGAGGAGCTTGCCTCTGCCCTCGTGGGAGTGATTCAGCTGGGAGTCGGCCTGGGTGTTGGTCGACCGCCGCAACTCGAGGCCGCGTTTACAGTTGGATGTTCGGCTGGAGTGCTGATACAGCCTCGCTTATCTCTCCGCTTGTCTCTTGTATATCCGGTGGCTTGCGTTGGTTAGTATGGGGCGGGATGGTATAGGCTCTGGGCTTGCTTGGGTGAGATCAATTATCCGAAATCAGCCAGCTGGTTGCCTCGTGGTCTCGGATCGCAAGTCCCTGCGAGTTTTCGGCTCTTGGCCTGGTACCTGGCGATCCTCTTTCGTTGCTCCTGGGCATGCAATCCCGTCTAGTGGAGGTATTCCACCTCCTCGTATGCAGCGGAGTTACTCGGATCGCGATCTCCGACAGATCCCAGCGATCTACAGCAGAGCTCCCGTCTCGGCGTCCGATCAGGTCGCCATCTTGCCCATGATTAAAAGATGAAGTGAAAGAGGCTATTACAGCCAAAAGATTGTCCTTCAAAGCATAAAAAAAGGACCCAAATGGAGAAAATAAGAAGCAACATAAGCACTGGCAACTCAGATGCAAAGCAATAATAAAGAAGGCTAAAAGAGAATATGAAGAGAAACGCTGCAGAGACTAAAACTCACAGTAACAAATTTTTCAGATACATGAGAAGCAGAAAGCCTGTGAGGGAATCCGTGGGACCGTTAGATGACGAAGGAGCAAAAGGTGCACTTGGGGAGGAAACTGAATGAATTCTTTGCTTCGATCTTTATGGAAGAAGATGTAAAAGATCTGCCAGTACCGGAAATAGTTTTCAAGGGTGATGATGCGGAGGAACTGAAAAAAATCTCGGTGAACCTGGAAGATGTACTGACCCAAATTGACAAATTAAAGGGTAGTAAATCACCTGGATCAGATGTCATACACCCAAGGGTACTCAAAGAACTGAAGCATAAAATTGCTGATCTTCTGTTAGTAATATGTAACCTGTCGTTAAAATCGTCCTTAGTACCTGAAAATTGGAGGGTAGCCAATGTGACATTGAATTAAAAAAAAAAAGGGTGAGCCAGGAAATTACAGACCAGTAAGCCTGACACCAGTGCCGGGCAAAATAGTGGAAACTATTATAAAGAATAAAATTATGGAACACATGGTTTAATGCAGTGGCGTAGCTACAGGAGGCACCTAGTTTGACTGGCGGTGGTCCTCAACTCCTGCGCTGCTCTCCATACATTGCCTGCCGTGCTTCCCTCTCGTCGCTTGCATGTTCAGTTTTAGAAGGTATTTAAGACGCATAGATATGTGTATCTTGTATTTTGGAAACCTATACATCTAAATGTGAAGTACAGAAGCCAATCATTATACTTCTTCCCTTGGCACTCTGATCTCATGTCATGGTTTTCAGTATCACCTTTATGCTGATGACTCCCAGATCAGTACTGAAACTGTACTAGTCACCCTCCTGGCCAAATTCAAGCAGGAGATAGACATAGGTAAAAGCGTACTCCGCCTCCAGTTCGACATGTCGAGCGCATTCGACATGATAAACCACAATATACTACTAAGACTACTTAGCCACTTCGGGATTGAAGGAAATGTACTTAATTGGATTAAAGGTTTTCTAACCAGCAAAACTTATCAAGTAAAATCAAACACAAACATATCACCACCGTGGAAAGCTGTATGCGGAGTACTTCAAGGATCACCATTATCACCAGTACTCTTCAACATGATGATGATTCCACTGGCACAGTCCCTATCCAATGGAGGCCTCAACCTGTTCATTTATGCAGATGATGTTACAATCTACATCCCCTTCAGACATGACCTGAAAGAAATAACCAATAAAATCAACAATGGTCTGAACATTATGGACTCCTGGGCAAACTAATTCCAACTGAAACTGAACACTGAAAAAACACATTGCCTCATCCTCTCTTCTCAACATAACAAGTACAAACCCACAACTATAACTAACCCAGGACACACCCTCCCTACCTCAGACAGCTTGAAAATACTCGGCGTCACACTCTCGAGAGCCAAGTAAACTCTGTAATAAAGAAAATGTTCTATTCAATGTGAAAGCTCAAACGACTAAAACCTTTCTTCCCAAGGGAAACCTTTCGAAACCTAATACAATCAATGGTCCTAAGTCATGCAGATTACTGTAACAGAATCTATGCGGGATGCAAAGAACAACTAACAAAAAAAACTCCAGACCACCCAAAATACAGCAGCTAGGTTGATATTCAGCAAAACACGCTTCAAAAGTGACAAACCCCTTCGAGAAAAATTGCATTGACTCCCAATCAAAGAATGGATCATCTTCAAAATCTGCACTTTAGTCCACAAAATCATATATGGCGTAGTCCCAGAATACCTGATAGACCTCATAGATCTACCAATAAGAAACAGAGTCGGGTCTGCAAGATCATACCTAAACCTACACTACCCAAATTGCAAAGGACTGAAATGCAAAACAACCTATGCATCCGGCTTCTCCTACATAAGCGCACAACTATGGAATGGCCTCCCAAAAGCTGTGAAAACAATCCATGACCACCTGAACTTCTGGAAATCACTAAAAACCAACCTCTTCAAAAAGGCCTACCCCAGTGATCCTACGTAAACCTCTTCACCCAAAACACAGCATGCCTGATGATCGTACCGGACAACACACAATCTTCATCCCTTCCGACCCTCCACATATGCCTCATTCGATCACTATACAACCTTGTATTTGTTGTCATCTGACTGGGCAAACGCCTTAACGGTACTATGTAAGCCACATTGAGCCTGCAAATAGGTGGGAAAATGTGGGATACAAATGCAACAAATAAAGATCTACCTCTCCACACCAGAAATTTCAGCAGGAATCCAGGCCAAAGTATCAGCCTGCCTGTCTGACATTGCTGCCTGGATGTCTCTGCCATCTGAAACTAAACATGACCAAGACTGAGCTTCTTATCTTTCCTCCTAAACCAACCTCTCCTCTTCCCCCATTCTCCATCTCTGTGGCTAGCACACTCATCCTCCCTCTCTCATCAGCTCGTACCCTTGGGGTCATCTTCTACTCCTCTCTCTCCTTCTCTGCACATATTCAATAGACTGTTAAAACCTGACATTTCTTTCTCTATAATATCACCAAAATTCGTCCTTTCCTTTCTGAACACATTACCAGAGCCCTTATCCACACTCTTATCACCTCTCGCTTAGACTATTGCAACTTACCTCTCACAGGTCTCCCACTAAGCTATCTCTCTCCCCTTCAATCTTTTCAAGATTCTGCTGCACGACTTATATTCCGCCAGTGTCGCTGTTCTCAAATTAGGCCTCTCCTCTTCACTTCATTAGCTTCCTATCCGTTTCCGCATACAGTTCAAACTCCTCTTATTAACTTACAAGTGCATTTACTCTGCAGCTCCTCAGTACCTCTCCACTCTTATCTCTCCCTACACTCCTCTCTGGGAACTCCGTTCACTGGGTAAATCTCTCTTATCTGCACCCTTCTCCTCCACTGCTAACTCCAGACTCTGTTCCTTTTATCTTGCTGCACCATATGCCTAGAATAGACTTCCTGAGCTGGTATATCAAGCTCCACCTCTGGCCGTCTTCAAATCTAGGCTAAAAGTCCACCTTTTTGATGCTGCTTTTAACTCCTAACCCTTACTCACTTGTTCAGTACCTATGTTTTATCACTTCCACTTTAGTAATTCCCTTATCCCTTATTTGTCCTGTTGTCTGTCCTAGTTAGATTGTAAGCTCTGTCGAGCAGGGACTGTCTCTTCATGTCCAGTGTACAGCGCTGTGGACGTCTAGTAGCACTATAGAAATTATAAGTAGTATTAGTGGTAGGGTCACTGGGGGGAGGGAGATGATGACCTCCTCTAATCTTTCCTATAGAGCCCTGCCCAAAATGAAGCACTTCTACAAAATCTATTCATGCTCAGAGGCAGATGTAAATTGCAACACTGACCTCTCTTCTGAAATGGGAAATACATATGTATTTTTTGTCATGCCTTCGTCTCACCCAAACCATGTCCCCTGCTATATGCACATAGGTCACATTTACACCTGTAAATCCCTGATTTTCTGAAATTGTTCTCCACGTTTATTTGGGGTTAAAGAGGTTTAATTGACAGGAGACAGTGAGAGCATGCTTTGTCCATTATCTGGTCTGAAGCCACCATATTGAGTCACCCAAAATAATATCAAATTCTTATTAGAAATAAGGACTGCTTATATATGGCTTGGTGTGGACCAATAGTTTTGTTTGCTTTGAATACATCAAGATGGCAGCTACGGCTTCAGCCTTGTCGTGTGATTGCCATCTCCTGTCAATTAAACCTCCTTGTGATAGTTATATGAGTAAATTGCAAATAGGGCTCTTAAAACAAGGGCTAAATTATGCTTTTCTGAGTGGGCAGTGGTGCAAAATATACAGGATTATTTTTATTTGGTGAATTTTGGTAAAGAGCTTTCTGTCTGAAATGTTTCTAAGTCCTGACATTTGAGTGAATTTAAGTGTGACTTAATTAATATGCAAATGTTGATAAAAGGGAACCTTTTCCTTTTCTTTCACACTGTTTTAGGGAGTACAGGCAAAGAACTGACATTCAGTTTCTCGTCAATACTACAAGCGTGTCTGCATTGAACCCGAGAACCTATGTATTTGAACAAGAAAAATCTGTTGGTGATCCTCATGTTGATTTGATCAGAACTGTCAACGTTCCTGCTGTGGTAAGTCTTGCTTGGCACATTCTGAAACCATTTTACCTGGGGATACACCTTTCTTTTTAAAGACTGTGTGTACTTTTTGCAAAGAGGAATTACAGTTAAGTTTTCAAAGCACCTGTGTGTTAGCAAGTTCTGGTTCTCAAGAAACAAAAGTGGATCTGTTTTTTAGGATATCCACAGTGAATGTGCTTGAGATACATGCGCATCTGATGGAAGCAGTGCATGCAAATATATCTCATGCATATTTATTCATGTATTTATTTTTATACCGCACTTATCACAGAAGTTCTAAGTGGCTCACAACTTCACATACATAATTTATTTATTTATTTATTGCATTTGTATCCCACATTTTCCCACCTATTTGCAGGCTCAATGTGGCTTACATTATTCGGTCCTGGCGATCGCCATTTCCGGAGTGAGAGATACACATGGTATTACATTAGAACATGATTAGCATAGTAGATTAAACAGTCAGTTATAAAGAGTTCATTATCGGAATTAGAGATAAGGTGATATTGCTTTAAAGGTCATTCGTGGTAGAGAAGTCTATAGTAGTCCAGTATAGTGAGTTGGGTTTTATCTAGTTCAGGCTTGAGTTTCGTTGACTGGTAGTTAGGCTGTATGGTTGTGGTATGCCTTTTTGAACAGGTTTCTCAAACCTACAAAATACATTTTAGACAAACATATACAATTTCTTTTTCAAATACAATAAAATACTGGCTGGCTTAAACATCTGTGCAATTTATACTACTTCATAAGACTCCACAAATATGTGTTCTGTTTTAAAATCACTTAAACTCTGAATTTCTCTTAATCTCAATGGAATTGTATTCCAAAAAACAGGACCTGCTATAAAAAAATCATATTTCTGTACTCCTCCAATGTAGCTAGTAGATAAGAAGGGACATCAATGATTTTCAGAGCACAAAGATAGTCTAGGTTGGTAAACATGTAATTTGGATGCTAACCACAGTGAAACCTACCTATGAAAAAATTTAAACATCAAGGAAGAATCTTAAACCCCTATGAGCAATCGGAAGCCAATGTAGCTCCTTCAACACAGAAGAAATGTGATCATAACAACTCTTAAGCAGTGAGAACCCCTGCAATGGCGTTCTTTGCAACCCAGTGGCGTAGCCACAGGTGGGCCTGAGTGGACCGGGGCCCACCCACTTAGGGCTCAGGCCCACCCAACAGTAGCACACATTTGGTGGTAGCTGGTGGGGATCCCAAGCTTAGCCAGCTGAAGTCCCCTTGATGGTAACGAAAACACTACTCTCCACGATACCAGCACCTGCGCATGCTCAGTATTCAGCGCATGCGTACTGCAGACTGCCATGGTGGAAAGAAGCATTTCACCGCAAGCTGAGATATTTTTGTTGGTGGTGGTTGGGGGGGGGGGGGGGAGAGCACTTGGTGCCCACCCACTTCTTGCCTAGGCCCACCCAAAATCTGTAGTCTGGCTACGCCCCTGTTGCAACCTGTAATGTCCAATGCTGATTTTTCTCTACTCCAAGCAATAAACCATTGCAGTAATCAAAATATGGTGTAATGATGCTTTGAATGACTTTTCTAAAGTTATCAAAGGTCAATTCAGTATTGATATCCTGAAAACCAGACCTGTTTGTGGATTCTGAAGACTAAAGTTGACCCATCTGTGCTATACTATTTCCATTAAATGAAAATTTTGATTAGCATTGCTATTCCATGTCTTGGGGTGTGTGCAAATTAAAAAAATTAATCGGTTCCAATTTTTTGTTCTTGTGGTAACAGTGGAAGCATAACTTAAGCTCAGTGTTTTCCTAGCTCATGATAACACGAATTAATAATCCATAAAGGAGGCAATTCTATAGCAGAGCACCTTCATGTAGTGAGCTGGATTAAGGCATAGGCAAACTAGGCAGGTGCCTCGTACCTAAAGGTCTTGAGGGGGGGATCTCTATCAGATGTGCTGAGGACTTGGGAGCCTTGGATTGCCAACTGTCTGGATTTTTTTTTTTTTTTTTTTACTGTTCTAAATACTGATATTCCTCCCTGCTTAGAGCACTGACAGCAGGAGGTATACAGGGTGTCCTAGTGAAAGTGCTCTGCCTGCCAGTATGTCTGATATCTGTTGTAGAGAGGGGAAGGGTGTTTGAAGGAATTACTGCTGAGGTTCAGTACTAGTAATGCAATGATGAATAACTGAAGCCCTTGTGTGTGACAGAAAAAGTGCCACTGTCCAAAGCTCCTAGCTTTTATTGACTGGTTTTGTGAGGGGATTGTGAGGTCATCACAGCAGTTCAAGGGTTGTGAATTGCATGGTATGTGCAAAGGAAAGGTGTATATGACTTGTGTCTTGTGAATAGAAAGGACAGCAGTGAGTGAAGGATAGAGAATAGGAGTTACAGAGGTGACCAAATGTGTATGTGGTGATTTTTTTAAAAAATGTATATCAAAAACACAAACCTCCATGAAATCCACATTATGTAATAATGAGAAAAATGACTCAAAGAAATTTTTCTGGTCATAAACTTGAAATGATATTGGAACTATACAGTGTCAGAAACATGAATCTCATAATACTTTAATCATTGCACATGTTCGTATGTTAAAAATTGTGATATTGTGGGGAAAAAAAAATCTTTCAGTTAAATTGTGGTCACATAAGAAGCCATATAAAGTTCCTCAAAAATATAATGTATTTATTTGTTGTTGATGAGCACCAGTGAATTGTAATTGTAGCAAGAAGGTTCCAATTGTAATTTAACTCCAGTTCAGGGTCTCCCCATTGACTGTGAAATTTAATTAAATTATAGTTAGAACCCTTTTGTTACAATAATAACTCGCTGACTTTCTTTGGTATGGGGGACTCTTTCTGTTTTGGAATTTTCTGTCTGTCACAGGACAGAGTTATGTTTTGAATCAATGTATGTTCCCCTTTTATTTCATTTGAATGACTGCTAATATGATATGCTTGACCATAAAAAAATCTTAATTCACCTGGTGTGCGGCATTAACTTCTTTCTGAGTTGGTTTGCCAGAATGCCCAAACTATTACAGTGCAAGAAACCCACCTTAGAAAGAATGGGGAGAGGCTGTTATAGGATAAGTGGTTTCTCTTTTACTTTATTTGCCTCAGACCATTCTGGAAATAGAAAGCAGGGAGTCCCCCCAAGGCTTCTTTCCAGCCCCACTTCTGTTCAATATCTTTCTGACCCTTCTCCTATCTCTTCTTCATTCCCTGGACTTCACAGCCTTCATTTACGCAGTTGATATCCAGATTCTCTGCACCTTAAATCCAGCGGACACTCTTCAAATTCAGGAAATCAACTCCAAGCTGTCCCATGTAACAACTTAGCTACAGTTTAACAAGCTAGTCCTGAACCCTAGTAAATATAAAGCTCTTCTGTTCATGAAAGACGAGATTCAGATGCTGATTTACCCTGTTTTACTCTGCTCCACTCTGTTCCATTAGTAGTATCCACAAAAATTCTAGTCGTCCTCATTGATACTTCTCTTGCTTTCTCTTTACAGGTATCAGCTGTGGTTAAGCGTTCATACTTCAAACTCCATCTTAATCACTTATCCAAAAGTTGCTTGATCCCCCTGCCCTTAATATTGTTGTCTACTCCTTAGTCATCTTTCAGAAGGATTATTTACTCCTGCCGGAATTCTGCACGACTGTGGAACACAGAATTTGTGCAGAATCTGCGCTCCGAGGCTGGATAGCTGGCCTCCCTCCCCCCCCCCCCCCCGAGCCTCGGCAAGCCCTCCCCAGCTTGTGGCAAAGACAGGCAGACTGGCTGGCTGACTCCCCCGCCGCCCTTCCAGGCCTACCTGGTGGTTCAGTCGCCACTTCACGGCAGGAAAGAGCCCTACTCTTTCCTGCCCTCTGCCGCCATTCGCTGGCTCATGCTGCCACTTTTTCAGAATGGCTGCCAAGACTTCAAATGGTAATCTTGTAAGACTGCTGCAGGAAGTCTCGGTGGCCTTTGGAAAAAGCAACGGCATAAGCCAGAGAGCAGCGGCGGCAGCAGCAGCAGGCCAGGAAGGAAATAGTGGGGTTCTTTCCTGCCCCAAAGGGGAGCTCCTATGCAGCCCCTACTTCATGTGTGAGTGCAGGGGTAGGCTGAAAAAAATATTGATGGTTTGTGGGTGCAGGCAGGGAGTGAGCTGTTAAAAAAAAAAAAAAAGAAAAAAAGTGGATGCTGTGGGTGGAGGGAGGGGGATGTAAAAAAATAAATAAAAGGTGGATGCTGTGGGTGGAGTGTGTGTGAGAGTTGGAGGGAGGGAAGGGGTTTGTAAAGGTGGATGCTATGTATGGGTGCAGGGAGGGGGCTGGAAAAAATATGGATTCACCACTTACATATTGTACGGAATACTGCTATAAAGTTGATAACGGAACATAGGAAATTTGATCACGTATCCCCCCCCCTTCTCAAATCTGCACACTGGCACTCCCCTTCTCTTACCGTATTGATTACAAGTTACTGCTCCTGCTTTTTTAAGATTCACAATTTGGATGAGCCCAGGTTTCTTGCATGTCACTTTGGTTCCTTATTGTCCCCTTATATTTCTCATATCCTCACAACAATGTTTTCTCCAAACTCCATCTGTTTGTGTGCTCTCCCACACCATCGTTAGGCATTCCATCTTCTCTGTGCAGGGCCCTGCCCTTTGGAATATACTACCCCTTCACCTGAAGTTATGCCGCTTCCTCCAGGAATTTGCCCCTGCACTTAAGACTTTTCTTTTTTTTTTTTTCTGAAGCCTAAGGCCAATGATTGCCCTGCTATGGATGCATTAGTAGCAAACCTGGACTACACTTTCCCCTTTTCTTGTGTCCCTCCCCCCACTTTACTTTCAACCATTGTATTTCCACTCCCTTTCCTCTTTGTTTTGTGATTTTGTAAGATATTTCCTAATTCCTCATTATGTAAGCTGCCTAGACAATGTGTTTGATGGGTGGGGTAGAAGTCCTGAATAAACTTGGAAACCTGGGAGTTTCCCTTTTGTTCTATCACAGCATTCTGGCCCTGTTGTCAAAGGTACATAGATACCTTCCCTCAGTGTTCCTTTTTGCCTGGATCAGTTGAAACCATTAAGTTTAAACTATTAGGAGTGTGTGTGGCTAGCACACACACACTCCTAATAGTGTTCTTTAAGGACCTGGTAGACATTGGCATCCTTTGCTGATGGTCCCCTGATATTGAATAGGGACTTTAATGCCTGAATGTATCCTTAGGTGGATTACATGATCTCCCCCTGCCCTTAATACTGTTGTCCACTCCTTAGTCACTTCTCAGCAGGATTATTTACTCTTGCCGGAATTCTGCACAACTGCAAATAAGGCTTTTAAAATAAGGGTCAAATTATTATGCTATTCTGAGTGGGTGATAGTGCAAAAAAAAAAAAATCCCAAATGTTGGTTATTTGAACTATTTGCCACTGCCTGCTTTCTAGTTTCGAGTTAAGTGAAATGAGCCTCAAATGACTAATTTTTTGTTTTCTTCAGTACTTTTACTTTTGCGATACATATTTCCTACCCATTTTTGTTTTCCCCGTCTAGTTCAAGATGATATATTTTTAGTGCATTGCTCATTGATATTTACTGCTCCCCTGTCCCCCGTCCAACTTTGAGTTGAGTGACCATTTCTGTAGGTGGCTGAACTTTGGCAACTGAGAAGAGTAATTTCCATGAGATAAGGTTCATTCTAATTTAGTTACAGATGTCGGTTTAGCTGCTGATGCACTCAAATGTTCAGACATTTGGTTTTGCAATACTTTTAAGTGGAAGGGCTGACAGGGTTACTGTTATTATTTCAGAGTTGCATGTGTAAGCAAGTAATACATGCCTCACTGTTACATAATTTTAGTACACAATTGCTCTTTTAAAAAAATATTTATTTTTACTTCCTCTGGAAGAAATTGCAGAATATATTTTTCATCAGAGTTCAGTGAGTGTTTGCAGCTTTGCAGTGCTGAGGGTACTGTTACCAAACTCTTCCAACATTTTCCATTGTTTTCTGTGCCGGAGGTCACCGAGCTTATCTCGTGCTGATGTTGGTTTGTTATCCTTATATCAAACTTTAGGCCAGATGTTGAAAGCCGGCAAATAAAGTCTGATCCCTTAAAAAAAATAGTAAATTTAAGTACTTTATACATGTTTCATTTGCTAACTTTGTGACTTGAGTAAAGAGCTTAAGCACTAGGCTAACTCTCCTCAATTGTAGATTGGGCAGGGGCCTAGGGACCTTGTGATTTGTATTCATAAGACTGCATAAACAGACAGCATAAGCCTGCTATAATTTGGCGAGCAGAAGCAATTTGAATGGAAAGTTGGATGTGGCTGTTGTCTGAACATAGAGAGGTAGCTGCCATGGGAAGCAGGTGAATGGAATATTTTAAAGAGGGTGCAGATATGAAAACAAGTATATGATATATATTTCTGATCATTGTTTTATGTATTTATTTAAAGCACACTTCCAAGATTCTTTCTCCTCTCTATCTTGTCCTCCCCTCTCCCCACTGATGGTTTGCTGCAGAGTCCTTGGTTGAAGTGGGAATGCTGCCTTCAAATTGCTGCAGATGACCCATGCCCAAACCTTTCTCTTTTCCATCGTGACTTCCTGTTTCCATATGTTCTCTTTGCTTGAGCCTTTTGAGTGGAGTAAATTCCTTCCTTGAAATCCAGGGTGTTGCCTATTCCTGTTTTGTCTTCTAAGTTAAAGGCTTGTCTCTTACACATCACTTAATCCCAACTTATTATCTGCCTTGCATTTTTCAGTGACCCACCATTTACCTTTCTTTTTTTAACCTTCATCCTCCCCGTCTCATCTGCCCGCAACCTCTGAGTCATCTTCGACTCCTCCCTCTCCTTCTCTGCCCATAGACAGCCAAGACCTGTCGCTTCTTTCTCTATAACATCAGCAAAATTCGCCTGTTACTCTCCGAGCACACCACCCGAACTCTGATCCACTCTCTCATCACCTCTCGCCTTGATTACTGCAACCTACTCCTCACTGGCCTCTCACTTAACCATCTATCCCCCCTTCAATCCGTTCAGAACTCTGCTGCGCGTCTTATCTTCCGCCTAGACCGATATGCTCATATCACCCTTCTCCTCAAGTCACTTCACTGGCTTCCGATCAGGTATCGCATACAGTTCAAGCTTCTCCTACTAACCTACAAATGCACTCAATCTGCAACCCCTCATTACCTCTCTACCCTCATCTCCCCTTACGCTCCTACCCGTAACCTCCGCTCACAGGACAAATCCCTCCTCAGTACCCTTCTCCACCACCGCCAACTCCAGGCTCCGCTCTTTCTGCCTCGCCTCACCCTATGCTTGGAATAAACTCCCTCAGCCCATGCGCCAAGCCCCCTCCCTACCCATCTTCAAATCCTTGCTCAAAGCCCACCTCTTCAATGTCGCTTTCAGCACCTAACCATTGTACCTCTATCCAGGAAATCTAGACTGCCCCCAATTTGATTGACTGCACTTTTTGTCCTTTAGATTGTAAGCTCCTTTGAGCAGGGACTGTCCTTCTTTGTTAGATTGTACAGCGCTGCGTAACCCTGGTAGTGCTTTAGAAATGTTAAATAGTAGTAGTAGTACCTTGATTGTCCTTAAACTTGTTATAAAGATTTATATATAAATCAAGATCTATATGTGCGTAAGGCAAGTCTTCAGACATGTTTATAGATTTTTGGCTTCTTTGTGTTCTTATTCCTAAATCCCCTGTTTTTCTTTAATATATCTTATTTCTAATGAGTTTGGAGTAAAAGGTATGTTTCTTTATATTACAGTGGTGATCTATGTCTGAAAGCGGTCT
Organism: Microcaecilia unicolor; assembly: GCF_901765095.1. Lineage (NCBI taxonomy): Eukaryota > Metazoa > Chordata > Amphibia > Gymnophiona > Siphonopidae > Microcaecilia > Microcaecilia unicolor. Next base: position 389,446,894 of record NC_044032.1, read on the forward strand.
ATATGGAGTGTTGGACAGATGTAGGAGCCACAGCAGCAGCTTTGACATTCCAAACAGCACCCCAACAAAATAGCCCTGACAAGATAGCCCCAGCCTTGTAATAAAATAACTCTTGACAAAATCAGCACCTGACAAAATAGCCCTTGACAAAATGGCCCCTCCCACAAAATAACCCTTGACAAAATAACCCCCTAGAAAAAAATAACATATCACAAAAAAAGATGATAAACTACAAGTGAAATCTTCACTGATGAAGGCTCCTACCAGCATTGCATTGTATAAAGCATATATAAATAAACAAAATTCTGTAGCTACCAACTGGTAGGGGCGATCAGGGAAGACAAAGCCGTAGCGGAGAGATTAAATGAATTCTTTGCTTCGGTCTTCCGAGGAAGATTTGGGTGGGATACCGGTGCCGGAAATGGTATTCGAAGCTGACGAGCTGGAGAAACTTAATGAATTCTCTGTTAACCTGGAGGATGTAATGGGGCAGTTCTACAAACTGAAGAGCAGCAAATCTCCTGGACTGGATGGTATTCATCCCAGAGTACTGATGGAACTGAAAAATGAGCTTGCGGAGCTATTGTTAGAAATATGTAATTTATCCTTAAAATTGAGAGTGGTACCGGAAGATTGGAGGGTGGCCAATGTAACACCGAGTTTTAAAAAAGGTTCCAGAGGAGATCCGGGAAATTATAGACCGGTGAGTTTGACGTCGGTGGATTAATGAGACAAAGTCAACATGGATTTAGTGAAGGGAAATCTTGCCTCACCAATCTATTACATTTCTTTGAAGGGGTGAACAATCATGTGGATAAAGGGGAGCCAGTTGATATTGTGTATCTGGATTTTCAGAAGGCGTTTGACAAAGTACCTCATGAAAGACTCCAGAGGAAATTGGAGAGTCATGGGATAGGAGGTAGTGTCTATTGTGGATTAAAAACTGGTTAAAAGATAGAAAACAGAGAGTAGGGTTAAATGGTCAGTATTCTCAATAGAGAAGGGTAGTTAGTGGGGTTCCCCAGGGCTCTGTGCTGGGACCGCTGCTTTTTAACATATTTATAAATGACCTAGAGATGGGAGTAACTAGTGAGGTAATTAAATTTGCTGATGACACAAAGTTATTCAAAGTCGTTAAATCGCGGGAGGATTGTGAAAAATTACAAGCGGACCTTACGAGACTGGGAGACTGGGCGTCTAAATGGCAGATGACGTTTAATGTGAGCAAGTGCAAAGTGATGCATGTGGGAAAGAGGAACCCGAATTATAGCTATGTCGTGCAAGGTTCCATGTTAGGAGTCTCGGACCAAGAAAGGGATCTAGGTGTTGTCGTTGATGATACGTTGAAACCTTCTGCTCAGTGTGCTGCTGTAGCTAAGAAAGCAAATAGAATGTTAGGTATTATTAGGAAAGGAATGGAAAACAAAAATGAGGATGTTATAATGCTTTTGTATCGCTCCATGGTGCGACCGCACCTCGAATATTGTGTTCAGTTGTGGTCGCCGCATCTTAACAAAGATATAGTGGAATTAGAAAAGGTGCAGAGAAGGGCGACGAAAATGATAAAGGGGATGGGATGACTTCCCTATGAGGAAAGGCTAAAGCGGCTAGGGCTCTTCAGCTTGGAAGAAAGGCAGCTGAGGGGAGATATGATAGAGGTCTATAAAATAATGAGTGGAGTTGAATGGGTAGATGTGAAGCGTCTGTTCACGCTTTCCAAAAATACTAGGACTAGGGGACATGCGATGAAGCTACAATATAGTAAATTTAAAACGAATCAGAGAAAATTTTTCTTCACTCAACGTGTAATTAAACTCTGAATTCGTTGCCAGAGAATGTGGTAAAGGTGGTTAGCTTAGCAGAGTTTTAAAAATATTTGGACGGCTTCCTAAAGGAAAAGTCCATAGACTGTTATTAAATGGACTTGGGGAAAATCCACTATTTCTGGGATAAGCAGTATAAAATGTTTTGTACATTTTTGGGATCTTGCCGGGCATTTGTGACCTCGATTGGCCACTGTTGGAAACAGGATGCTGGGCTCGATGGACCTTTGGTCTTTCCCAGTATGGCAATACTTATGTACTTATGTTAATGATATCTATCCACAGACCATATCAACCGTTCAATCCTCCCCCTCACCTCCCAGAATCCCCTATCTGTCCCTCCCTCCCTCACTTACACCAACCCAGTAAGCCCCAGAGACTTGTAATAGCCCTGGAGCTCCCCCTCCCCCCAAAGTGGGCTAATAAAAAACTAATTATGTTATCTAGGGCATGCTAGGCATGGATTAAATTGAGAACTAGGCTGCAGCCTTGAGTATTTAGATTTTGTAGGTAGGAATTCCAAGTTTGTATAAAACGTTGTTTACATTTAGGGGACCCCCTCACATCTTGTGCCTCCCAAGTCACCAACAAATGGACTTGGTTCCTCCAGTGCCAAAAAGATGGCAGCTCCTGTGACGTCCAACATTTTAATATACATTTCCGTGCCACCAGATACAACTTGCGACAAAGAAGACTACCAAGTTTAGATAAGAGAGAAAAAGCTCTAGGTTTGTCCAAAACAAATTATTCCAACGAGCCCTGGACCAAAAATCACAGATATTCGGACATAACCAGAGAATATGACTGAATGAGTGAGGTCACTGACCACATTTAGTGCAAGCATTATCTTCTAATCTCCCCACATGCGCCAACTGCCCCCTCTTCATATAAGCCTGAAGTATCACTCTATATCCACATTCTCTCAGTCTTTCATCCGACGTTAAGGTCGGAATGCCCCGCAACGTGGCCCCCAAATACCTAATGCAGCTTAGTAAAAGGGCCCTTAGCTAGCAGCCTGGTTGGAGTATTTATCTTATCAAGATCCATTATTTATTAAGCTGAAGTTTATTTTTATTTGTATGTTTGATTTGTTCTAATTTTTTCTTCTGTTTTTTTGCATCGTTTATTTTTAGTTCCCCATTCCTTTGTCCCTTGGCTCTTTTCTGATGTTTGTTCAGATTATGAATGATTTGTTCTCCTGAGGCAGATGAGAGTGCCAAAACATGTCAAGCTGTGGCTTAAATTGAACTTTGATTGGACCTTTGTGAGCTATTCATGGCTTTAATTCCCCTAACATGGTTATTTTATTTCATCTATGTTTTAACAAGGTCTGTGGAGTCACACCAAGCCTTCAACTCCTACTTCTTTATTTTTCTACTGTCTGATTCCTCAAGGAAACTTCTCATACTTCACTGAAGCCTCTACTGTTAGCAATTACAGGGTAACAATCTCTGTTGAGGGCCGCTTCTCTTCCCCAGGCTGTCCCCAGGTACTGTAGCCAATGGGAACATCCTGGGAGTCCTGCACACAGGGCCTGTCTGAACTGTTCAACCTCAAGGGATTTAACTCGAGCCTGCTCTGAGCCCCATCCCTCTGACTCAGCCTCAGCAGACTAGCGCCACCTGTTGTAAGGTGGCTGAACTGCACCAGTGAGCTCTTCACTATCCCCCATCCATTCCCTCACATCCCTCCTATTGTCTTTCGTCCCTTTCTGTTTTCTCTGACAATGATTTTTCATCTTTTTTTCTCCATTCTTTAGTTTGCCTCTCTATTCACCCATAGCTAGATTGTGTGCATCCTTTCATTCTTTGCTTTACATTCCAGTCTTCAATTACCCTCTTTGTACTTTTCACTACCTAGCAACTTTCCATCTTCCACTCTGTTCCCCCCATTCCCCCTCAATCTTTTAGTCCTTGCCCAGTCTTCTATTGTCTTTTTCACCCACTCCCCCATATATATCTTTAATACTCACTCTCCCCAGCTCTTATCTACCTCTCTCTCATTTCCTCCCTAACCCCAATTCCTTCCCCGTATTTCACCTCTCCAGTCTCTAGCCCATTATTCTGTTTCTTACTGCCTACCCCAGCCTCCCATTCCCCTCTAAACCTTCTCCATTTTCACCCTTCCAAAGATCAGTCTTCTTCCTCTCTTTGTATGTCTCACTCCCTCTAGTCTCTTGTCCCTTTCTACTACTTCCCAGTCCCTCCATGTCCTTTACACCACGTCTCCAGCTTTCTTCACCAATATACCCTATTCATACCCCCAGTCATTCACTTACTGCCCATTCAAACAGTGTCTGCTATCCTTCAACCAAATCCCTAGTGCATACTTTCCCACCCTACCCAATTACCATTCAAGCCCTAAGAACCCCACTTTCTTGTGCTTTTCTTCTTTCATATTCAGTCCTGAGTCCCCACCTGATATTCTGCTCTCCCTTAACCCCAGATACCTAATATATGCCCTCCTGCCTTTTTCCCTAGCATCTTCCTTTCTTTCCTTGCATCCATTCCCCTTCGCTGTCTCTTTCCCTGCACCTGCTCCTGCCTTCCCCTCCCTTCCCAAAATCATTTCTCTGTCTCTCCTTCCTCCCTCCCCCCAGCATTTTATTTCTTAGTGTTTTATGTAAAAACAAAATAGAAAAACTAGATTATGATTCCTCAGGGGACAGGGAAATACGTACTGTACCTGAATGTAACTCACCTTGAACTACCACTGAAAGTGTGAGCTAAATACAAATCCCTGAAATCCAAAAGTGGTTTACTGACCAAAGGAAAGTTTACTCCAAACAGACTTCTTCCAGATATACACTGGATAATGCCTTTAACATGAGGTCAGATGCTAATCTTTCACAACTACAAATCAGCGCCTACCATTTTATGATATTCTTGTCTTTGATGTTTTATTATAAACATCAAAGACAAGAATATCATAAAATGGTAGGCGCTGATTTGTAGTTGTGAAAGATTAGCATCTGACCTCATGTTAAAGGCATTATCCAGTGCATATCTGGAAGAAGTCTGTTTGGAGTAGACTTTCCTTTGGTCAGCCTTTGAGCTGCTGTGGAGGGACTGTCCTCTAGCTGCAGCCAGTAGTGCAGTGCTGCTGCTGTTGCCAGATACACCTTGCATTCACCTTGGCTCTGATTCATTTTATTTTGTTTCACTATTAAACTGAGGCAGCTGTGAATCCGCTTCAGGATTTCTTCAGCTGGCAAGGACCACCACTAGCTAAACCAGTGTTCTTCAGTGCAAGGCCCAGGGGCTAATGGCAGCCACCGGAGACTTCTGGGTTGGCACCCATTGAGGCATATTTTCGAAGCACTTTGGGAGGCTAAGTTCCATAGGTTTCTATGGAACTTTGGGAGGCTAAGTGCTTTGAAAATGAGCCTCATAGTCTTTCTTTTTTTTTCTGCTGCTCTGCCTCTCTACGCAGGCTCAGGACAGAAAGAGGAAAGTGGTTGGGGGAAGAGCCGCATGCTTGAAGGACAAGGCATTTCTCAATAGATGAAAAAGAATGCATTTGGAAATGTTCACAACCTTGAGGATATCCCCCTATGAAGTTTGAAGGTGAGCTGGTGGGGATAGATGTCATTGGCACACGCTGCTTAGCAGTGTTGTGGCCCCACAGATATTTGGCGACTCTCCTTCATCTCAGAATGCAAAGTGGCCCCAGCTTAAAAATTAATGAAGATCACTGAGATAAACTATAAATCTGCCATTGTGTGGTACAGCTGGGAGGCCTTGGCTGAGAGTGGTGGGGCTGTGACCCCACCCCTCCGTGGCTACACCCTGGAGCATGGTAACTGTTGTCATTCTGGTATGGCAACATATACTAATTTATGCTAACTGCATGCCATGTTATGGGGTGGGAAATGGGTAGATTATGGGCAGAGAATGGAAAAGGACTGCACATTAGTTTGTGCAGAAAACTTTATCACATGCTGTCACTGTTATAGTTAGTGTGGATGTACTTGCCGCATCCTCCGCACTAACTGTGAATACCCTTACCACATGGTAAAAGCTTTTCTCTGTGTGTTATTTATGAAAAGATAGAGGGCACATCTCCAACAGGTAGCACAAGCCTTTGCATTTACTATGGCTTAAGTTTTGCATTTAACACACAGTAAATGCAAAAATATACTGCACTTTACTGAACATGCCCTTTTATCACTGTGTGGGCAGTAGACTAACATGACAGCTACGCTACTTGATAAAACTGTGAAAATATTAAAATAATATCAGAAATATAATTCACTAGTTAATATGGTAAGTAAGTTTGCCAGAAAAATATAAGTGCAACCTAATAAAAGTTTTTAACTAAATGTGCGTGAAGAGTAAGAGTGTGTTTCTGAATCAATATAAATTGATTTTTTTTGTTTGTTTGAAAATTCTGGTTGGGTAAGTCCATTGCTACAAATGTACCCATGTGCATACTAAGTGGAAGGAACTTTTCAGTCTAGAGAATTTACCCAGATAACCAACTACCTGGGCAAAGTCCTTTGAAAACTGTCCTAATAAATCACTTTGTCTATAGCCTTTCAGAGGCAGCAGAAAGAGCTAGATAGTATCTGATTCTTCCATTTTTGAACCATTTTTGATATTTTTACATCTTCCTAGATTTATACCTCAAATGCATCATCTGTATATTTCATTATATATCTCATTCTTTGGGATGGTCTACCCTTGGTATCTCTGGTTTCAACCAAAGACAATTGGGTAAAGGGATGGATTGACCTGCCCAGCTTCTCTGGTTCTCAACCATTACTTTAACCATTAGGCCACTCATTCAAAGCATGTGCTTTCACAGACGCCATACTTGCTGCTGTGCACCCAGAGCTAAGCTCTGCAGTTTTCTTTATGCCGCTTCTGGAGAAGTGACATGGGAGAATGCCATCAATAGAAATCCTGGTGTGGAGCAGGAGCTGCAAAGAAAGAGTGATTGTTGGTGGGATTTAGAAAAGGAGATCCATGATAGAGGAACACAAATGTAAAGGATCGTGGATTTGATATACTGATTTTCTGTGGTTACAACCAAAGTGGTTTACATATTTTATCTGCAGGTACGTTTTTCTGTCCCTAGTTGACTCACAATCTAAATTCTACCTGAAGGAATGGAGGGTTAAGTGGCTTGCCCAGGTTCACAAACAGCTGCAGTGAGAATCAAACCCAGTTCATCAGATTCATAGCTCACCACTAACCATTAGGCTACTCTTAATGGTTAGTCTGGCCCTAGTCATGAGACTGTCAGCCTGCGGTTAGCCAGTAAAAATCCATCCTTTGAAATCTGTTATGAATGACATCTAAGGGCTTGATATATAATCACAGTTGGTTTTAATTTTTATTGTTCTTTTAAACTACCCCCTTCCTTCTCTGCTTCAAGTCAAAGGTATGCATGCATACAAGAGGGTTGGGAAAGATTTCCATGAGCTATGCTCTGCATGCTTTCCTCAGTTGCGAAGTTTTACAAAAGGTGTTTTTTTTTAAAGTATATGGATTTGATTAATATCGAGATTATTGTTTTTCCCAGAGTTCCGGGTATGACTCCTAAAGTTTTCCTCAGAAATATTTCCTCATCAGAAATATTTCCTCAATTATTACTTTAAAAGGAGTGAAGCCTGTGAAAACTGGGATTACTTTAATCAGTGGGATTTGAAATAGAGACTTAAGTATATGTATTGTTAAATAACTTCTGTTTTTTAAAAGAGAAAGAATGTAATTAGATGTATTATTTCTAACTAATATTGGACAATAAGTATGTTTTCAATGAAATGATTTGACTATACACCGTATTGGCCTTGAAGAAGCCAACCAGATGATCAATGTGGAATAATGAATTAGACGAGTAATATCTGGGGATAATCAGGTTAATACCACTTTTTTTTTCTGTTTACTGTTTAATTGATCTCCTTGTCTTGTTTCACTCTCCCTATTTAGTGGTCTATGGAAAAGAATAGAATTACCTGACTGAAATAATTCCTATATACTGTATTACTTTCTCTGTATTTCTGGCAAGTTGTTTTATCGCTTGTAAAAATTTAAATGGTTATAAATAAAAAATTGTAAGTATATGGATTAACCAGATTGTCTTTAACTAAAAATGTCCTTGTATGGCTTGGTGCTAATACATTTTTCTTAGAAATGTGTTTTGCTGTTCATTGCAGTCTATTTTGATGTTTGTCACAATTTTGATCGTCCATTAAGAACTATTTTGTGTTTATCTTCATTTTAGGCTGTTATGGAGATGGCCAAAGCAAACTTTTGGCTAAGAACGTTTGTAGAGGCCATCTTAAAGACCTACCAGGAAGGCTTCTTTGTGACACGATCAGTTCAGGAGTTATTGTGGGGCTATAAGGATGAGCTGCTGACTTATGTTCATACAGTTAAGCGTGATGTTGATCCGGTATTTGGTTTTTATTATAAGGTAGGTATTTTTTTTTTCTTGGAAGAGCATAGTCCAGTCTGATATCTTTTCAAGGTATATCTACCTATTATTATTTCATTCTTTTAGCTGTCTGATGTGGATATGTTTTGTAATCCTGAGGATTGTCCAAAGTCCCTTGTTCTGTAGGTTGCATTTCTTTCTACGAATCATGATGAGTTTTGTATCCTCCTCATAATACCATTATGGATACCAGTGATCTCTCAGCTCTGTATAACAAGGTGTGTAAATACTGGTCTGGTTTTCAGGATAACCAGAATATGCAGTGTATCCTGATTCTTGGACCGGTTTACACAGAGAGATTTGAATATTTGTCATGAATAGCCTGAAAACACAACCAAATTTGCACTTTCCCGATATGCATTGATATCATTTTGCCTTTGTAGCACTGGTAACAGGGCCACACAGATCATCTTAGAATGGTATCAATCTATTTGCAAGAGGCTGGATGGGGACCCTCAACAAGTTAACTTCAGAAGTCTACCAGGATTTCAAGACATACATGCACTCCCTAACCAAGGATTAAAGGCTACATTAGAAACTTAATAGGTCAATATCAGTCTGCAGCAGTCGGTGTTTACCATGAGCTGGTTTAGAACCTCCAGGCCATACCCAGATATTGGTGCTGAATATCTGGTTTATCGGCCACCAGAAGTTATCAGGGTACCACCGATGCTCTACACCAGTACCTGGATAGCTGGCAGGCACGTTTAGACAGTCTTTTAATTACTAGCTGTACCTGAATAACTTCTGGCTTTGCCTTAGCTGTTCTCTCAGACTTTTCAGGCACTATCTGAGTAGTACTGAGGCAGTCAGACTTGATATTCAGCAGTACTCTCCAGTTAAATGCTACTCAGTATTAGCCCAGGACCCGGTCAACATGAGTTAATCAAGAAGGAGCAACTTCTACCCAGTTAACCTGCACTGAGTATCAACCTCTAAATTCTTAAACTGTTTAAATCGCTGAGCGTATTGTTGTAGTACATATCACTACTGGTACAGTGTGCGGGATCTGTAAACTTGAGGATTGACATACAACTAGCTGTTACGCAAAGCATTTGCTTTTGTCTTTGCTAGAATCATTTTATTGACAGTAATATTTCTATTTGTCAAAACTCTTAGACGTGTCATTAAGGAGGGAAATTATCAATACAGGTTACTGTTAAGTTGGGTTATTTTACCACAAGTCAAGTTATTTTAAAACAGGGTCCCATTTTATTCAGTGAGACGCTATGATGAAATAACCCAGCTTAACAGTAGCCCACGTTGACAACTACCCCCCTCTAAAATCTGAAATTCATATCATCTCCCTCTTGCTTGTTAACAGTACACATTTTCCTTAATAAACAAACAGAATTTTCCTTAAAATGAGGGCATTTAGGATTAAGTAATCAAGCTAGAGCTACAGTGGTGGAAATAAGTATTTGATCCCTTGCTGATTTTGTAAGTTTGCCCACTGACAAAGACATGAGCAGCCCATAATTGAAGGGTAGGTTATTGGTAACAGTGAGAGATAGCACATCACAAATTAAATCCGGAAAATCACATTGTGGAAAGTATATGAATTTATTTGCATTCTGCAGAGGGAAATAAGTATTTGATCCCCCACCAACCAGTAAGAGATCTGGCCCCTACAGACCAGGTAGATGCTCCAAATCAACTCGTTACCTGCATGACAGACAGCTGTCGGCAATGGTCACCTGTATGAAAGACACCTGTCCACAGACTCAGTGAATCAGTCAGACTCTAACCTCTACAAAATGGCCAAGAGCAAGGAGCTGTCTAAGGATGTCAGGGACAAGATCATACACCTGCACAAGGCTGGAATGGGCTACAAAACCATCAGTAAGACGCTGGGCGAGAAGGAGACAACTGTTGGTGCCATAGTAAGAAAATGGAAGAAGTACAAAATGACTGTCAATCGACAAAGATCTGGGGCTCCACGCAAAATCTCACCTCGTGGGGTATCCTTGATCATGAGGAAGGTTAGAAATCAGCCTACAACTACAAGGGGGGAACTTGTCAATGATCTCAAGGCAGCTGGGACCACTGTCACCACGAAAACCATTGGTAACACATTACGACATAACGGATTGCAATCCTGCAGTGCCCGCAAGGTCCCCCTGCTCCAGAAGGCACATGTGACGGCCCGTCTGAAGTTTGCCAGTGAACACCTGGATGATGCCGAGAGTGATTGGGAGAAGGTGCTGTGGTCAGATGAGACAAAAATTGAGCTCTTTGGCATGAACTCAACTCGCCGTGTTTGGAGGAAGAGAAATGCTGCCTATGACCCAAAGAACACCGTCCCCACTGTCAAGCATGGAGGTGGAAATGTTATGTTTTGGGGGTGTTTCTCTGCTAAGGGCACAGGACTACTTCACCGCATCAATGGGAGAATGGATGGGGCCATGTACCGTACAATTCTGAGTGACAACCTCCTTCCCTCCGCCAGGGCCTTAAAAATGGGTCGTGGCTGGGTCTTCCAGCACGACAATGACCCAAAACATACAGCCAAGGCAACAAAGGAGTGGCTCAGGAAGAAGCACATTAGGGTCATGGAGTGGCCTAGCCAGTCACCAGACCTTAATCCCATTGAAAACTTATGGAGGGAGCTGAAGCTGCGAGTTGCCAAGCGACAGCCCAGAACTCTTAATGATTTAGAGATGATCTGCAAAGAGGAGTGGAGCAAAATTCCTCCTGACATGTGTGCAAACCTCATCATCAACTACAGAAGACGTCTGACCGCTGTGCTTGCCAACAAGGGTTTTGCCACCAAGTATTAGGTCTTGTTTGCCAGAGGGATTAAATACTTATTTCCCTCTGCAGAATGCAAATAAATTCATATACTTTCCACAATGTGATTTTCCGGATTTAATTTGTGATGTGCTATCTCTCACTGTTACCAATAACCTACCCTTCAATTATGGGCTGCTCATGTCTTTGTCAGTGGGCACACTTACAAAATCAGCAAGGGATCAAATACTTATTTCCACCACTGTATAATTTGGATAGCTGAAGTGACATACAACACACAGAAGACTGTAATACCTGGATGTCATTCATGGCTTGAAAACATTCATTTTAGGCACATTACTACATATTAGAGGTCATTTTAGAAGGCTTGTGTGGCATTTTACATATGTAAAGCATGACTTTAGGGGGCATAGATTGGTTTTGGGTGAGCTCGGACCTAAAATTTGGCGTTTTCCACTCCATCTGTATAGGGACTCTCAGTTTAGGCCCTAGTTTGCTCAGAAGCTGCAATAATACCTAGCAGATAACAATCAGCATGCCTCAGACCCCATACTATTTTGGGAGACTGCGAAGACTGTTTTGAGAGAGGAAACCATTGCTTATGTGGCCGTTAAGAGAGAGAAATTAGCCAAAGACTTATTGTACTTGGAGCATTAGGTTGGCCGCTGTAAGTAGGAGTAGGTTTTGCATCCCTCCCCAATGACTAAAGATAATTTACAAGATGCCAGAGTGGCACTTAATGTCCATATTCATGACAAGGTGATTAAATCTCGTGTGCACTGTAAGCATAAACTGTATCAACATGGGAACCGTACTGGGAAGTTGTTAGCCCATTTAGTCCATCCTTGAGAGGTGCCCTGGTTTTGTACAGGCATGAGTTACCAGAGTAAAATTGTTTCTAATACCGAACAACTGACGCTGCTGTTTTCCCAATAGTTTGCTCGATTTTATCAGCAGTCTGCAGTACCAGATGGGGCAGTTCAGTCATATGTGTCTTCTTTGGTTTTGCCCAGGGTCAGCCCTCAAGACACTGAAAAATTGCATGAGCCGATTTTGGCCTAGGAGATTCTGCAGGCCATAAAGCAGACCCCCTTTGGCTAACACCCCATGTCCTGATGGCCTGAGTGCCGAATTTTATAAACTTTTGCGGGACCTTATTTGTTTCCCTTCGGAGGCACATTTTAGATGGGTCTGTGAAGCTGCTGCTTTTCCGACATGTGCAAATCATTCGATCATAGTGGTTTTGCCTTTAGCATGGTCGGGATTCCACTCTTTGGACTTGTATAGACCCATCTCCTTGCTCAATTTTGAAGTGAATGTGATGACTGAGATCCTTGCGACTCGAGTGGCGGGCCTACTTCCAGAATCTTATCCATCAGGATCAGGTGGGCTTTGTACAATCTTGACAGGCAGTTTGGAATGTTCATAAGGTTATGGCTGCTAAGGGATATTGTACCACTGGAAAAGTCCCTGCTCTCTTAGTTAGTCTGGATGCCCTGAAAGCATTTTGATTGTTTGCATTGGGACTATTTGTTCCTCTTATTTGATAAATATGGTTTTGGAGATTCCTTTCTTGATATGATGATAATCTTATATATTAATCCTACGTTGGCGGTTCTGGTCAATGAAGGACTCTCTGATTACTTTTCTTTGGCGCGGGGCAACCGTTGAGGGTGCCCTTTGTCACCACTTATTTGTACTTGCTCTGGAGCCCCTGTTGATTGCATTACGGGCAGATCCTGAGGTGATTGGTCTCCCTATTGAGGAGGACGTAGTGAAATGTGTGGCTTTAGAGCTCAGGTGTCTTCACCCATCCATGCTGTTCTTTACAATGGCTTTTGCATTTGGTGCAGTCCCATGGTAGAGTTTCGGGCTTGTCACTTAACCTTTGCAAATCTGAGGCTCTGGGCCTGGGAGGGTACCAATATGCTGATTGGAGGGATAACTTTCCATTGAAGAAGGTGCACCATAAATTGAAATATTTGGGAGTTTGACTAGTAAGGTGACTGTATGGCTCAGTCTTTAGATGTTTTTGTTCTGTGGGCACTACTGCTGCTCTCCCTCTTGGGGTGTATAGCTTTATATAAAATGGTTTTATTCCCAGTGGCTATATGTTTTACATACCTTTCCAATGCACCTTACTAACCGTGATCTGGCCATTTTTCAGAAAAGATTTTATGGAATTACAAGAGGCCTAGAGTTTCCTTACACCAGCGCTCTCTGCATTTTGGTGGTGGTGGGGGGGAGTCTAAATTTACCTGACTTGAGGCATTATAATGTGACCTGTATTGTGCGATACTTACTGGATTGGATTAAAGGGACTGTTTACTGTGCACCGACTCATCTGCTGTACTATCTTCATACCAAACAACCCACGCAGGCGGTGACGACTGCAGCATCTCCCATTTAAAAAAACATGCACCAGGGTTGGAAGTGGTTCTGCAAGCAGTTATGACTCCCCTCTTTCTCTACCATGCTGCTTCCTCTTTGTGGTAAGAAAGACTTGGATCCTGATGCGACAAATTTGTACTTACAACGCTGGTCTCAAAATGGATTGCCTTATGTTTGCAACTTTGTGATGGATACAGGAACTATGAAATCCTTTGCGCAGCTTCAGCAGGAGGTGATCCTGCTCCTGTTGAGTGGTTCGCTTATCATTAAATGCACCATTATAGGAGTGCGCTGGATGTATGTACTTTGAATGAGGAAGCAGCTGTTTCAATCTCTGAGATTTGCTCTGGACTCAAACCACTAAGGCAAGTGTATCCTATTATCAGCTCTGCTTGCGTAGCTTGGCACCTACTTGGGATTATGATGCTTTGGCTGAAGTCTGGAATCGGACTTTATTACCTGAGGAGTGAATTACTGGTGACGTGCTGCGGCTGTTAATAAAACACTTAAAGCATCTCACTCGTTCAATATCCTTTCAGGAGCAACAATATAAGTTTCTGCTCTGCCTCTATATACCAGGCATACCTGGCTCATATGACAGAAATGGCAGAGTGTCCACGCTGCAGAGCTGAGCCGACAACGTTTGTGCATATGTTCTGGATGTGTCCTTTGATTAAGCCTTTCTGGATGCAGGTGCCGACTTACCTGTCTCTGCTATTGGGTAGATGCCTTCTGCTCCATAAAGACGTTCAGCTGTTCTCAAATTTTGTTTCATTGGGCCTAAGAACAGGCCTTAAGCTTCTACACAAGGCATTTTTTTCTGGCCAGAAAGTGACTGCTTGGAGGAATGAACTTTTTAATTTAATGAAAATGGAGAGATTGGATGCTGGTCTGAGGTCACTTAGGGCCTGTAAAATCTTTCAACAAATTTGGCCCCCAGTGTGGGATCATCTGGCACATCACGCTCATAGTTATTTGTTGAACTTGAAGTACTTAATTTTTTTTTTTGGGGGGGGGGGGGGGGGGGGGATACTGTTGGGTTTGTTATGATTGTGGGATTGGATCGCCATGAAAAATCAACATGTACGGTCTGCTTCAATTTGTTCTGTATTTTCTTGATTAGGAAGGGGGTGGGGGGAGAGATGAAACATGGAAAATTACCACGTATTTTTATTTTTGATGCCTATTTTGGTATCATGTGATTATAATAAAGATGTAATTTTTAAAAAACATACTCTTTAATAATCCTTAAAATAAAACCCAACATGGCTATATATTGGAAATAGCCTGCATCAGGGGTTGCAAACAATTGGTATATCTATAAAAACAAAAGAAGAAATGAGAACCATTTGTTAAAATTTCATGTCTTGTTAGTTCACTATGAGGCTCATTTTCAAAGCACATAGACGTACAAAGTTACATATATTATTATGTAAGTGCTTTGAAAATAAGCACCTATATGTCAAAAATATCATTGTAGAAGGACATACCTTGTAATCACTTCCAAAGGAAACATGACAAATTATTTTAGCAACAGGTATCTCTCTCCTAAAAGGTAATTAAAAGCTATGTCCCTCAACAGTGATGTTTATGAAATATAGTGAACTAATAATGCTTTTTATGAAGCATAGAAAAGAAAGGCAGATGAACACCATTGTGCTCATTTTCGAAAGTGAAGGACGTCCATCTTTCAACATAAATCGGAAGATGGACGTCCTTCTCCCAGGGAAACCTGATTTAGGATGTCTCCAACTGCACTCCGTCGCAAGGACAGCCAAAGTTCAAGGGGGTGTGTCAGAGGTGTAGCAAAGGCAGGACTTGGGCGTGCCTAACACTTGGACGTCCTTGACGAACACTTGGACGTTTTCACCCGGACCTGTTTTTCTTACCACTAAGGCACAAAAAGGTGCCCGAAATGACCAGATGACCACCGGAGAGAATCGGGGATGACCTCCCGTTACTCCCCCAGTGGTCACTAACCCCCTCCCACCCTCAAAAAACATGTTTAAAAATATGTCATGCCAGCCTCAGATGTCATACTCAGGTCCATAACAGCACATGCAGGTCCCAGGAGCAGTTTTAGTGGGTACTACAGTGCACTTCAGACAGGCGGACCCAGGCCCATACCCCCCTACCTGTTACATTTGTGGAGGAAACAGCGAGCCCTCCAAAACCCACCACAAACCCACTGTACCCACATCTAGGCGCCCCCCTTCACCCGTAACGGCTATGATAGTGGTGTACAATTGTGGGTAGTGGGTTTTGGGGGGCTCAGCACACAAGGTAAGGGAGCTATGTACCTGGGAGCAAATTATGAAGTCCACTGCATTGCCTCCTAGGGTGCCCAATTGGTGTCCTGGCATGTCAGGGGGACCAGTGCACTACAAATGCTGGCTCCTTCCATGACCAAATGGCTTGCATTATGACATGGACATCTTTGGTTTCGAAAATCGCCAAAAGTCAGAAACGCGTCCATGTCTAGGGACAACCAAATCTAGGGACAGCCAAATTTAAGGATTTGGACGTCTCTGACAGTATTTTCAAAACGAAAGTTGGACGTCCATCTTGTTTTGAAAATACGGGTTTCTCAGCCCCTGGATTTCGCAGTTTTGCAAGGACGTCCCTTTCGAAAATGCCCCTTAATATTGCCTATCTAGTCTGCCCTTCCACAACATCTACTAAACCTTCCTTCTTTAGAGATCCTATGCATTTGTCCTGAGCTTTCTTGAATTTAGGTAGTCTTCACCACTTTCATTTGGAGGCTGTTCCATGTATTCTTCACCTTTTCTGTGAAGAAGTATTTTCTTAGGTTACTCCTGAGTCTATCCCATTTCACCTTTATCTTATGCCCTCTCATTCCAGTGCTTCCTTTCAATAGAAAGAGATTTGCCTCTCTGGACTGTGGAGTCAGGGTCAGAAGGAATTTTGGGCGGAGTCGGAATATATATATTCCAACCCCACCCAAAATTCCTTCTGACCCTGACTCCACAGTCCAGAGAGGCAAATCTGTCTCATACACACACACACTGACCCCTCCTTGGAGAATACAACACAGATGATGAACACTTTGGAACCCCAATACAAGCCCAACACCGACACAGACTTCACCACACCCATCACCCCACCCCCACCCCTCATTCTGACAGAGAAAAAAAAACTGTACCACCCTCTCGTAAACCCTCCCCTGTCTCACTTACACATAAACACATGATCTCTCTCTGTGACACACAACACACACAGTTCCCCAACCCACCCCCTCACAAGGTAAGTGTCACACACACTCATGGACCATCGCAGTTCGTCAAATCCATCCCCACCACTGTTACTGTCAGAAACACACAAACACACACAATCTAACTATCACATACACAGTTACTGCCTGAATCATAGACACACACACTGAAAAAGCCAAGAACTACACAAACAACTACCCCTCCTCTGTCAGTAGAACAATGATGTACAACACTTAGGAACTCCAATCAAACACCCCCGCCACACCATACCACTTCACCAACCTCATCCCCCAACCCCCTCTATCATTATGACAGACAGAAACAATCTGCACACCACACACACATGCAGTCGCCCCCATCTTCTCAGCTCCCACCCACTATATCACTTTCACACACACACAAGATCTCTATCTGTGACACTCACACTCTGTCTCTTTCACGCAGCCACACACACAGATTCAAACACACTGTCTCTCATACACTCAGACTTACTTTCATACACAGACTGTATCACACACTCAGTCACTCTCTCTTTCACATATACACTATCTCTCTACTGTGTTCCACTTTTACAAACTATCAATAAAAAAACAAAAAAAATATTTAAAAAACACATACATTAAAACAGTTCAGGTATAAAAAAAACACAAATAGATAAAAACCTTGCTAGCGCCTGTTTCATTAGTTTGAGAAACAGGACTTTTTTACTAGTGGGATATAAATGTCACAAACAAATAATATGAAACAGTAACGTTGATAGTGGGGTTTCTTTTTTTAAAGCCAACAATGTTAATGTTTTGCATTTTATTTCTTTTCATCCCTTGTACTCTTTGCAGAAAAATGGGACAGATGATGGTGAATATGTTTATTTGAGTGGAATAGATAACTACTTTGACTTCGCCAGGATTGTGAAGTGGCAAGGAAATGAGTAAGTTTGGGAAGAAACTGCAAAATGTCAAGCCTGCATGTATGTGTATGTTGTGAGTTTTACCACTTTTGAGCAGATGTATCACTTCCAATTTCTGTGGAATTTTAATATTACTGTCGGGTACTACAGGTGAACTATGTGAAGGGCAGCTTTAAAAAGCATTTCTGTGGGTACAACAGAGCTGAACTGCTTCAGCAAAGCAGTTGAGGTTTATCCTGTTTGGGTAGATGTGAATCCAACACTAGTTCTTTCCTTCCCCATGCTTAAATAAATAAATCCTATTCTGTCCTAGGCAGTTAGGGAACGTAAAAATTTAATTTACAATTTCTCTGTATTCCAGAGTCTAGGACTAGTGGCTATTGAAGAGCAGTCCACACAAAATTTTAACTAATCCCTTCATGTGGTTCTTAATGACAGACATCCTGGAAGGTCCACCCTTAAATTTGTCAATCTACCTTCTTACTCTGCTTTCCTGACTGTTATTTTTCAAAAATAGATTTGTAGCTCTTTTTTTCTTTTTTTGCTAATGCCCCAGTTCTTTTGTCGTCTAGTCTAAAATTAGTCACAACCAGGTTTAGCTATATGTAGCAACTCTGGTTGTATCCGGTTCCTGTCACTGTGTGTATTTCACTAGCCTACTAGTGTGTGTCTACGGTGACAGTTTGGAAGCTCTAAGTTCCTTAGCATCAGTAGCAGATGAATCCAGACACTACTACTATTACTACTTATAATTTCAAAAGCGCTACTAGACGTACGCAGCGCTGTACACTTGAACATGAAGAGACAGTCCCTGCTCGACAGAGCTTACAATCTAATTAGGACAGACAAACAAGAGATAAGGGAATATTAAAGTGAGGATGATAAAATAAGGGTTCTGAATGAGTGAATGAGGGTTAGGAGTTAAAAGCAGCATAAAAAAACATGGGCTTTTAGCTTAGATTTGAAGACGGCCAGAGATGGAGCTTGATGGACCGGCTCAGGAAGTCTATTCCAGGCATATGGTGCAGCAAGATAAAGGGAACGGAGTCTGGAGTTAGCAGTGGAGGAGAAGGGTGCATATAAGAGAGATTTACCCAGTGAACGGAGTTCCCGGGGAGGAATGTAGGAAGAGATGAGAGTGGAGATGTACTGAGGAGCTGCAGAATAAATGCACTTATAGGTCAATAAGAGGAGTTTGAACTGTATGCGGAAATGGATAGGAAGCCAGTGAAGTGATCTGTGGTGAGGGCTAATATGACCATAACGACCCTGGCGGAATATTAGTCGTGCAGCAGAATTTTGAACAGATTGAAGAGGAGAGAGATGGCTAAGTGGGAGACCTGTGAGAAGCAAGTTGCAATAGTCTAAGCGAGAGGTGATAAGAGTGTGGATGAGGGTTCTGGTAGTGTGCTCAGAAAGGAAAGAGTGATTCCATATCATCAAGCTGATCAATCCATAGACTGGTGGGTTGTGTCCATCTACCAGCAGGTGGAGATAGAGAGCAAACTTTTGCCTCCCTATATGTGGTCATGTGCTGCCGGAAACTCCTCAGTATGTTCTCTATCTCAGCAGGTGGTGGTCACACACAGCAGCAGCAGCTCTGGCTAGGCCTCCAAGCCTAATTTTTAGGTTTTGTTGAGTGCCTGGGGTTGAGGGCTCTTTTGAGCAAGTGCAAACCTGGTGGTGCCAGGTCCCTCCTTTTCTCCCCCCTCCCGCTGGCTCCGTTAAAAAAAAAAAAAAAAAAAAAAAAAAAAAAATTTTAAACGTCTTTAAAGGCGTTTATTTCGACGTTTATTTAAGCGTCTATTGCAGCTACTCACTGGGACACCAGGTCGTTACAACTCGGAGCGGACAGCAGGTAATTTTACCTTTTTATAGCGGGCGGGGGTTCCCCGATTCTTCTCCTCGTGGCACATGGCGTCGGAGGGCGAGGGCGCAAAGGGTCGCTCCCCGGGTCGCTTGAGCGCTTCTAGAGGGGATGCGGGGGTCTTAAAGCCTGATTCGCCCTTGTTGGGTGGCAGTTTTGTGACCGATGAATGTACCGGTCCTTCCTCCGGCGTGGCGGTTTTTCCCGCCATAAACGCCCATCCCCCGCTCCTCGCCTCCGCCATTTTGGCCGGCCACGCGGCTCGGACGGCTTCTTCTTGGGCCGCCCTTGAGGTTGGAGACATTAATGCCATGAACGCCCTTAATTTGGGCGACGGCACAGAAGCGGCTAAAGTTAAGAGCCGTTCTTCCCGCGCGGCTCCTTCGCGGAGTTTCGCGCCGGACGCCATTTTGGATGCGCAGCAGGCCTCTCCCCCGCTGTTGCGAGCGCCGGTTGAGAGTGCGCCTAGGGCTGTTGCCCAGGCTGCGGAAGTGCACAGTCTGGGGGGTTTCTCCCCCGAGTTTGTTTTGCTGCTGCATCAGGCCTTCCTCATGCACAACGCTGCCCCCGCTCCCTCGTCTGGTAAAGAGGTTGAGGTTCCCAGAGGTAAACGCCCTCGGGTTGATTCCCAGGCCTTGGAGGAATTTGTCTCCTCCGATGTAGATGAGGGCAGCGTGTCTGAGGTCTCCCAACGGTCCTTTGCGGATTCCTTGGAGGAGACGGATCCCCGCTCGGTTGGAGCGGATGACCCCTCTGCAGCGCGGCTTTTTCGCCCAGAGGATTTGCCCAACCTGTTGTTACAGGCCATGGACACTTTGAAGATTTCCTCTCCGGAGGACGTCTCTCCCTCAGCCCCTGTTGGCTCCGCCATTATGCTGGGGACGAAGCGCCCGCCGAGAACCTTCCACGTGCATGATGCCATGCACACCTTAATTTCGGCTCAATGGGATGTCCCAGAAGCGAGCCTTAAAGTGGCTAGGGCTATGTCCCGCCTCTATCCTTTGGCTGTGAGTGAACGTGAGGCCTATCTGTGGCCTACCGTGGATTCTTTAATCACTGCGGTGACTAAGAAAACGGCATTGCCGGTGGAAGGTGGCACGGCCCTAAAGGACGCCCAAGACAGGAGATTGGAGGCGGCCTTAAGGTCGTCCTTTGAGGCGGCTGCTTTAAGTTTGCAGGCCTCAGTTTGCGGCTCCTATGTGGCCAGGGCGTGCCTGACTATGGTGCAGCGGGCTTCCCCCTCGGATCATTCCTTGAGGGATGATTGGCCAGCCCTGGAATCGGGCTTAGCCTATGTGGCAGACTTGCTGTATGATGTCTTGAGAGCCTCAGCTAAAGGCATGGCTCAGACAGTCTCTGCGCGGCGGTGGCTTTGGCTGAAACATTGGTCTGCTGACCACGCCTCTAAATCCCGCCTGGCTAGGTTGCCTTTTAAAGGCAAGCTGCTCTTTGGGGTCGAGCTGGACAAAATCGTGACCGATCTCGGCACATCTAAGGGCAAGAAGTTACCAGAGGTCAGGGCTCGGGCTAGTGCTCGTCCCGGTACCTCCAGAGGACGGTTTCAGGAAGCCCGTCGGTACCGCCCGGGCAGGTCGGGTTCTTCTGCCCCCTCTTCCTTTAAGAGGCATTTCTCCCCCAAGCAGCGTTCCTTTCGCAGAGACCGCCGTCCCGGAGGTGCTCCCTCCGGTCCTCCCCCAGGGTCTCGTACCCAATGACGGGGTCTTGGTCCACGCCCCAGTGCAGATTGGAGGACGGCTGTCCTCGTTTCTGGGCGAGTGGACCACAATAACTTCAGACGCTTGGGTGCTGGAAGTCATCAGAGACGGCTACAAGCTAGAGTTCTGCCGACCCTTAAGAGACGGGTTTGTACTCTCTCCCTGCAAGTCTCCGGTCAAAGCTGTGGCAGTGCAGCAGACTTTGGACAATCTGATCCGCCTGGGGGCGGTCGTTCCGGTGCCAGAAAGTCAGCTTGGCAAGGGGCGTTACTCCATTTACTTTGTGGTACCAAAGAAAGGAGGTTCTGTCCGGCCTATCCTCGACCTCAAAGGGGTCAATCGGGCCTTGAAAGTGCGGCACTTTCGCATGGAGACTCTCCGCTCTGTTATAGCGGCAGTGAAGGCAGGGGAGTACCTGGCTTCCTTGGACATCAAGGAAGCGTACCTGCATATTCCCATCTGGCCTCCTCATCAACGCTTTCTGCGTTTTGCAGTCCTGGGCCGACACTTCCAGTTCAGAGCCCTCCCGTTCGGGTTGGCTACTGCTCCGCGGACCTTTTCCAAAGTAATGGTGGTCATAGCGGCCTTCCTGCGAAAGGAAGGAGTACAAGTCCATCCTTATCTGGACGACTGGTTGATCCGAGCCCCCTCTTATGCAGAGTGCGGCAAAGCTGTGGACCGGGTAGTTGCTCTTTTGAGCTCCCTGGGATGGATCATCAACTGGGAGAAGAGCCAGCTGCGACCGACTCAGTCCCTGGAGTATCTGGGAGTTCGATTCGACACCCAAGTGGGCAGAGTGTTCCTGCCAGACAATCGGATTGTCAAACTTCAGGCTCAGGTGGACCAGTTCCTGGTAGCCTCTCCTCTTCGGGCTTGGGACTATGTGCAGCTGTTGGGCTCTATGACGGCCACGATGGAAGTAGTGCCCTGGGCCAGGGCTCATATGAGACCACTACAACACTCTCTGCTGCAGCGCTGGACTCCGATGTCGGAGGATTATGCGGTGCGTCTTCCCTTGGATCCAGCAGTGCGCAGGGCGCTGAGCTGGTGGATGCAGGCAGACAAGTTGTCTGCAGGAATGCCTCTGGTGACCCCAGAGTGGATTGTCGTCACGACGGACGCCTCATTGTCGGGCTGGGGAGCCCACTGCTTGGGAAGGACAGCGCAGGGGCTCTGGTCTCCTGCAGAGGCGAAGTGGTCTATCAACCTCCTGGAACTCAGAGCCATTCGGTTGGCGCTTTTGGAGTTCATCCCGGTACTGGTGCTGAAGCCTGTACGGGTACTGTCGGACAATGCCACGGCTGTGGCCTATGTCAACCGCCAGGGAGGTACCAAGAGCGCCCCTCTAGCCAAGGAGGCTATGAGTCTATGCCAGTGGGCGGAAGCGAACCTGGAACAGCTGTCAGCGGCCCACATTGCCGGAGTCATGAATGTCAAGGCGGACTTTCTCAGTCGCCATACCTTGGAGCCCGGAGAGTGGCAGCTATCTGCTCAGGCGTTCTTGGACATCACGAAGCGCTGGGGCCAGCCGAGCCTAGATCTGATGGCGTCATCGGCCAATTGCCAAGTGCCGCGCTTCTTCAGCAGAGGACGGGACCCTCGATCCCTGGGAGTAGATGCTCTTCTCCAACAATGGCCGACACAAGAGCTTCTCTATGTGTTCCCACCCTGGCCCATGTTGGGCAGGGTCCTAGACCGGGTGGCAAGACATCCCGGCAGGATAATCCTGGTGGGTCCGGATTGGCCCAGACGTCCCTGGTATGCGGACTTGATCAGGCTCTCAATCGACGATCCTCTGCGGCTGCCAGTGGAGCAGGGCCTGTTACATCAGGGTCCCGTGGTGATGGAGGATCCCTCCCCCTTTGGTCTTACGGCCTGGCTATTGAGCGGCAGCGTCTGAGGAAGAAGGGCTTCTCAGACAAGGTCATCGCCACTATGCTGAGAGCGAGGAAACGCTCTACTTCTACTGCTTACGCCAGGGTTTGGCGTATCTTTGCAGCGTGGTGTGAAGCAGGCTCACTTTCTCCCTTCACTGCTCCAATTTCTTCAGTGTTGGCGTTCCTGCAAGAAGGTCTGGACAAAGGCCTGTCGCTCAGTTCCCTTAAGGTCCAGGTAGCGGCTCTGGCTTGCTTCAGGGGCCGCCTGAAGGGTGCTTCCCTGGCTTCCCAGCCAGATGTGGTGCGCTTTCTCAAGGGAGTTAATCACCTGCGCCCTCCTCTGCACTCAGTGGTGCCTGCGTGGAATCTCAACCTGGTGCTAAGAGCATTGCAGAAGCCGCCGTTTGAACCCTTGTCGAGGGCATCTCTGAAAGACCTGACGTTGAAAGCAGTCTTTTTGGTGGCTATCACTTCAGCCAGAAGAGTTTCCGAGCTCCAGGCGCTCTCATGTCGAGAGCCTTTTCTGCAGTTCACTGAGGCAGGAGTGACTATTCGCACAGTGCCTTCCTTTCTGCCCAAGATTGTTTCTCGCTTCCATGTGAATCAGCAGCTCTGTCTCCCTTCCTTTCGTAGGGAGGACTACCCAGAGGAGTACTCTGCTCTTAAATATCTGGATGTGAGACGAGTCATCATCAGATACTTGGAAGTGACCAATGATTTCCGGAAATCGGATCATCTGTTTGTCCTGTTTGCAGGTCCTCGTAGGGGTCTGCAGGCTGCTAAGCCTACAGTGGCAAGATGGGTCAAGGAAGCCATTGCAGCGGCTTATGTGGCCGCAGGGAAGGTGCCGCCTATCCAGCTGAAGGCTCACTCCACAAGAGCTCAGGCGGCCTCGATGGCAGAGGCCGGTTCCGTCTCCTTGGAAGAGATATGCAAGGCGGCAACTTGGGCTTCGGCCCATACATTCTCCAAGCATTACCGCTTGACTGTGGCTGCTCGGGCGGAGGCCCGGTTTGGAGCTTCAGTGTTGCGGTCAGGGATTTCTATGTCCCGCCCTGGGTGAGTACTGCTTCGGTACATCCCACCAGTCTATGGATTGATCAGCTTGATGATATGGAAGGTAAAATTATGTATAATCATACCTGATAATTTTCTTTCCATTAATCATAGCTGATCAATCCATAGCCCCTCCCAGATATCTGTATTGTTTTATTCTGGTTGCATTTCAGGTTCAAGTTTAGTCTTCAGTTACTTCAGAAAGACTTCGTGTTCAAGTTTTTTCACTTGGATTCTTCAAGAGTTAAGACGAGTTTGTGTTACAGTGAGCTGCTGCATTCCTCTCCCCTCCGTTTTACGGGGCTGGATTGAGACTTATAATTCTGCCGGCACTCCCTCCCGCTTCGTGCGGCTGTAGGGCAGTTTTGTACCCCTCCCGCTTCGGCGGTGTTCGGGTCAGTCAGCTCCTCCCGCGGTTGCGGTTGCAGGATAAGCCAGATCCCCCCGCATCGGCGGGGTGGTGTCCCTCCCCCGCTCCGCGGGGATGAGCTGGACGGATTCCCCTCCCCCACTTGTGTGGGGATGAGCTGGGTTAATTCCCCTCCCCCGTTTCGGCGGTGGTGAGCTGGGCAGAGTGTCCCTTCGTGGGTGTAATTCTCTAAGTGCTGAGTCCTGCGGATGGAGCTTTGATATCGACATACTGAGGAGTTTCCGGCAGCACATGACCACATATAGGGAGGCAAAAGTTTGCTCTCTATCTCCACCTGCTGGTAGATGGACACAACCCACCAGTCTATGGATTGATCAGCTATGATTAATGGAAAGAAAATTATCAGGTATGATTATACATAATTTTACCATTTTGGTGATATTATAGAGAAAGAAATGACAGGTTTTAGCAGTCTATTGAATATGTGCAGAGAAGGAGAGGGAGGAGTTGGAGATGACCCCAAGGTTACGAGCTGATGAGACAGGAAGGATGAGAGTGTTATCCACAGAAATAGAGAATGGGGGAGGAGGAGAGTTTGGTTTAGGGGGAAAGATGAGAAGCTTAGTCTTGTCATGTTTAGTTTCAGATGGCGCTGAGACATCCAGGCAGCAATGTCAGACAGGCAGGCTGATACTTTGGCCTGGATTTCAGCTGAGATTTCTGGTGTGGAGAGGTAGATCTGGGAGTCATCAGCATAAAGATGATACTGAAAACCATGGGATGAGATCAGAGTACCAAGGGAAGAAGTATAGATGGAGAAAAGAAGAGGTCCCAGGACAGATCCCTAAGGTACACCGACAGTGGGATAGAAGTAGAGGAGGATCCACTAGAGTATACACTAAAGGTACGCTGGGAGAGATAAGAAGAAAACCAGGAAAGAACAGAGCCCTGAAATCCAAGTGAGGAAAGCGTATCAAGGAGTAGGCTGTGATCAACAGTGTCAAAAGCAGCAGATAGATTGAAAAGGATGAGGATAGAATAGAGACCTTTGGATCTGGCCAGGAACAGATCATTGGAGACTTTAGCAAGTGCTGTTTCATTTGAATGAAGGGGGCGAAAGCCAGATTGAAGTGGATCAAGAATAGCTTGAGATGAAAGAAAGTCAAGGTAACGGCGGTGAACAGCACGTTCAAGTATCTTGGATAGGAAAAGGAGGAGGGTGATGGGGCGATAGTTGGAAGGACAGGTAGGGTCCAACGAAAGTTGGGCTTGTGGGTTGTGTCCATCTACCAGCAGGTAGAGAGGGAGTGCTGAATTGCACTGTCTTATGGGACGGAATGCTCCCTGGCCAGTCAGTATTCTCTATCTCCAGCAGGTGGATGAGATGGTCTCTCCCATGATCCTGGCTTCATCTGGTACTAGCTCCTGCCATGGTCCTCGGTTCAGTGTAGCTTGGGGTGTGCGGCTGAGCGGTTCTGCCTTTAGGGGGTACACCTGGTCCCCCCAGGTTCCTTCCCCACCCTGCACTCCCCTTGAGCCCTGCCTCCCTTCTCCTTCCTCACTAGCTCAGCTTAACCCCCCCCCCCCAAAAAAAAAAACAAACCAGCTAGTGGGCAGTTCATTCTGCTCTGTTTATTTGCTGTAGCTTGGCTGCCGGAGGCTTTTTGGTTTTCCAGTTGTGGGCTTTGGAGGAGGACCTCTTAATAGCTAGGCCATAAAACCAAAGAGGGAGGAATTGTCCATGAGAATTGGACCCTGTGACAGCAGGTCCTTCTCTTGAGGAAGAGGGAGCTTTTGATCTATCTATAGATGAATGAGGTCCACATACCATAGTCACCTTGGCCAGTCTGGTGCTACTAGCACTCCTTAAAAGAGATTCTCCTGAAAACTCTGCCAAATTTTGGCCATGAGGGAAAACATACAGAAGACTGTCCTGTGGCCACAGCTGTACTGATGTATCCAGGCCCTCCAAACTGAACTCTTTGATGACTGAAGAATTGACAGATTTTGGCGTTCCGCTTTGTTGCCGTGATATTGAAGATTAGAAGGCTCCAACGAGACACGATGAGGTTGAAGGCCTCATCCAATAACTGCCATTCTCCGAGGACAAGCAGGCTGCTTGTTCTCACGACTGGGTGACGTCCGCGGCAGCCCCCACCAACCGGAAATAAGCTTCGCGGGACGGTCAGCACGCAGGGCATGCCCACCGCGCATGCGCGGCCGTCTTCCCGCCCGTGCGCGACCGCTCCCGCCAGTTACTTTTTTTCCGCGACTGAGAGAGTTGTGTTTTCCCCTCTCTCTCGTTTCAGCCGCCGGATTTTTTCGACCGCGTTTACGCGGATCGTCGCTTTTGGCCTGTTCGGCCTCTTCTTTTTCTTCTTTTCTTTTATTAAAAAAAAAAAAAAAAAAAAAAAAAGAATTTTGCGCGTGTGGAGCACGCGCTCCTTCTTTTCCCTCGCTTTCTAGCGGGGACGCCTCGTTGCGGCCTAGTGGCCGCTCGGTCGGTTACAATTTTCGTGGTGTGATTTTAGCCACCATTGCCGACTTTGACTTCGCCGACGCGATTTTTCCGTCGATGTCCTCGAAGGTCCCGAGTGGATTTAAAAAGTGTGGTCGCTGCGGCCGGCCGATCTCGCAGACCGACACCCACGCTTGGTGCCTCCAGTGCCTCGGGCCGGAGCACAATCTCAAGTCGTGCGTTTTGTGTCTCGGTCTCCGGAAACGGACTCAGGTTGCGAGGCAAGTTCTGCGGGACCGTCTTTTTGGAACTTGCGCCGGCCCCTCGACGTCGACCTCGACGGCATCGGTATCGAAGACCGGTTCTTCGGTACCGGTATCGATGCCCGAGACATCGGCACCGATGGCAGCGACCCCAGGAGAACAGGTCCCGTCGGCCCGCCGGTCCGCCGGCGAGAGTGGGGTAGAGAGACCGCGTGGGCAGTCGGCCCCGGTCACTCCCTCAACTCGTGAGCCACGGGACCGAACCCTGTCGGACCCGGTACCCCGAGACCGAGGGGGATCGACCTCCTCCTCCTCCATGCCCTCCGGCACCGGTGACGTGCACCGGAAAAAAGACAAGAAGCGCCGTCACCGGGAGCCCTCGGTGCACCCTGAAGAGGAGTCGACGCCGAAGCGTCATCGCAGAGAGGAGAGATCTCCGTCGGTGGTGGAGGTACCGACGCGTCGGGGTTCCGGCACCTCGGTGCCATCTCCTGGCCCCCAGCAGCTTCCGGCACTGACACCCTTACCGGCCCCACCGCCTTTCCCGGCAGCGGGCCTGGACGAGTGCCTCAGAGCCATCCTTCCGGGGATCCTGGAAGGGCTGATGCGCCAGGCTGTGCCGGCGCCGGGGGTGCTTGCGCCCTCTGCGCCGATGACTGTGGCGCCGGCGAGCTCTAGCCCGGCGCCGGGGCAGTCGACACCGCCGCCGCTTGCGGTGCCGGTCTCGACAGCCACGCAGGTGGAGTCCCCGTCGACGTCGATGGAGGGAGCTCCGTCCCCGCCGGCGCGGGAGTCCACCGCTCGACGACACCGAGACCTTGGTGCCTCGACGTCGAGCCGGGCCCGGTACCGGACTCAGCTACATGAGCTAATGTCCGATACCGAGGACGAGGACTCGTGGGGGGAAGAGGAGGACCCGAGATATTTCTCCTCCGAGGAGTCTACAGGCCTTCCCTCGGACCCCACGCCGTCACCGGAGAGGAAGCTCTCACCTCCTGAGAGTCTCTCCTTTGCCTCCTTTGTGCGGGATATGTCTATAAGCATTCCCTTTCCCGTGGTCTCTGTGGAAGAGCCGAGGGCCGAGATGCTCGAGGTCCTCGACTATCCATCACCACCTAGAGAGTCCTCCACGGTACCGCTGCACAATGTCCTGAAGGAGACGCTGCTCCGGAACTGGGTGCGACCACTAACTAATCCCACCATTCCCAAGAAAGCAGAGTCCCAGTACAGGATCCACTCTGACCCAGAGCTCATGCGGCCCCAGTTGCCCCATGACTCAGCGGTCGTGGATTCTGCTCTCAAGAGGGCACGGAGTTCGAGGGATACCGCCTCGGCGCCCCCGGGGCGGGAGTCTCGCACTCTGGACTCATTTGGGAGGAAGGCCTACCAATCCTCCATGCTCGTGACCCGCATCCAATCTTACCTGCTCTATATGAGCATCCACATGCGGACCAATGTGCAACAGCTGGCGGACCTGGTCGATAAGCTCCCGCCGGAGCAGTCCAGGCCTTATCAGGAGGTGGTCAGGCAGCTGAAGGCGTGCAGAAAGTTCCTGTCCAGGGGGATTTTTGACACCTGTGACGTGGCATCTCGTGCTGCGGCCCAAGGTATAGTGATGCGCAGGCTCTCATGGCTGCGTGCCTCTGACCTGGACAACCGCACCCAGCAGAGACTGGCTGACGTCCCTTGCCGGGGGGATAACATTTTCGGTGAGAAGGTCGAGCAGATGGTGGACCAACTGCATCAGCGGGAAACCGCTCTCGACAAGCTCTCCCACCGGGCGCCTTCAGCACCCGCCCCCACGGGTGGGCGTTTTTTCCCGGGCACGGCAGGCTGCACCCTATTCTTTTGCAAAGCGTAGGTACAACCAGCCGGCCCGAAGGCCTCGTCAGGCACAGGGACAGCCCCAGCGCGCTCGTTCTCGTCAACAGCGTGCGCCTAAGCAGCCCCCTGCGCCTCCACAGCAAAAGCCGGGGACGGGCTTTTGACTGGATCCACGGGAACATAGCCGCCCTACAAGTGTCCGTACCGGACGATCTGCCGGTCGGAGGGAGGTTAAAAATTTTTCACCAAAGGTGGCCTCTCATAACCTCCGACCAGTGGGTTCTCCAAATAGTGCGGTGCGGATACGCCCTGAATTTGGCATCCCTGCCTCCAAATTGTCCTCCGGGAGCTCAGTCTTTCAGCTCCCATCACAAGCAGGTACTTGCAGAGGAACTCTCCGCCCTTCTCAGCGCCAATGCGGTCGAGCCCGTACCACCCGGGCAGGAAGGGCAGGGATTCTATTCCAGGTACTTCCTTGTGGAAAAGAAAACAGGGGGGATGCGTCCCATCCTAGACCTGAGAGGCCTGAACAAATTCCTGGTCAAAGAAAAGTTCAGGATGCTTTCCTTGGGCACCCTTCTGCCAATGATTCAGAAAAACGATTGGCTATGTTCCCTGGATTTAAAGGACGCATACACTCACATCCCGATACTGCCAGCTCACAGACAGTATCTCAGATTCCGACTGGGCGCACGGCACTTTCAGTATTGTGTGCTGCCCTTTGGGCTCGCCTCTGCCCCACGAGTGTTTACCAAGTGCCTCGTGGTGGTAGCGGCCTATCTACGCAAGCTGGGAGTGCACGTGTTCCCATATCTCGACGATTGGCTGGTCAAGAACACCTCGGAGGCAGGAGCCCTCCGGTCCATGCAGTGCACTATCCAACTTCTGGAGCTGCTGGGGTTTGTGATAAATTACCCAAAGTCCCATCTCCAGCCAACTCAGTCTCTGGAATTCATAGGAGCGCTGCTGAATTCCCAGACAGCTCAGGCCTACCTTCCCGAAGCGAGGGCCACCAATCTCTTGACCCTGGCTTCGCAGACCAGAGCGTCTCAGCAGATCACAGCTCGGCAGATGTCGAGACTTCTGGGTCATATGGCCTCCACAGTTCATGTGACTCCCATGGCTCGTCTTCACATGAGATCTGCTCAATGGACCCTAGCTTCCCAGTGGTTCCAGGCCACCGGGAATCTAGAAGATGTCATCCGCCTCTCCACCAGTTGCCGCACTTCACTGCTCTGGTGGACCATCCGGACCAATTTGATCCTGGGACGCCCATTCCAAATTCCGCAGCCCACGAAAGTGCTGATGACGGATGCATCTCGCCTGGGGTGGGGAGCCCATGTCGATGGGCTCCACACTCAGGGTCTGTGGTCCCTCCAGGAAAAGGATCTGCAGATCAACCTCCTGGAGCTCCGAGCGATCTGGAACGCACTGAAGGCTTTCAGAGATCGGCTGTCCTGTCAAATTATCCAAATTCGGACAGACAATCAGGTTGCAATGTATTACGTCAACAAGCAGGGGGGCACCGGATCTCGCCCCCTGTGCCAGGAGGCCGTCGGGATGTGGCGTTGGGCGTGTCGGTTCGGCATGCTCCTCCAAGCCACGTACCTGGCAGGCGTAAACAACAGTCTGGCCGACAGACTGAGCAGAGTCATGCAACCGCACGAGTGGTCGCTCCATGCCAGAGTGGTACGCAAGATCTTCCGAGCGTGGGGCACCCCCTCGGTGGACCTTTTCGCCTCTCAGACCAACCACAAGCTGCCTCTGTTCTGTTCCAGACTGCAGGCACACGGCAGGCTAGCGTCGGATGCCTTTCTCCTCCATTGGGGGACCGGCCTCCTGTATGCTTATCCTCCCATACCTTTGGTGGGGAAGACCTTACTGAAGCTCAAGCAAGACCGCGGCACCATGATTCTGATCGCGCCCTTTTGGCCCCGTCAGATCTGGTTCCCTCTTCTTCTGGAGTTGTCCTCCGAAGAACCGTGGAGATTGGAGTGTTTTCCGACTCTCATTTCGCAGAACGACGGAGCGTTGCTGCACCCCAACCTTCAGTCTCTGGCTCTCACGGCCTGGATGTTGAGGGCGTAGACTTCACTGCGTTGGGTCTGTCTGAGGGTGTCTCCCGGGTCTTGCTTGCCTCTAGGAAGGATTCCACTAAAAAGAGTTACTTTTTCAAGTGGAGGAGGTTTGTCGTGTGGTGTGAGAGCATGGCCCTAGAACCTCGTTCTTGCCCTGCACAGAACCTGCTTGAATACCTTCTGCACTTATCAGAGTCTGGCCTCAAGACCAACTCAGTAAGGAATCACCTTAGTGCGATTAGTGCTTACCATTATCGTGTGGAAGGAAAAGCTATCTCTGGAGAGCCTTTAGTCGTTCGATTCATGAGAGGCTTGCTTTTGTCAAAGCCCCCTATCAAGCCTCCTGTTGTGTCATGGGATCTCAACGTCGTCCTCACCCAGCTGATGAAACCTCCTTTTGAGCCACTGAATACCTGCCATCTGAAGTACTTGACCTGGAAGGTCATTTTCTTGGTGGCAGTTACTTCAGCTCGTAGGGTCAGTGAGCTTCAAGCCCTAGTAGCTCATGCTCCATATACCAAATTTCATCACAACAGAGTAGTGCTCCGCACCCACCCAAAGTTCCTGCCGAAGGTGGTGTCGGAGTTCCATCTTAACCAGTCAATTGTCTTGCCAACATTCTTCCCCAGGCCGCATACCCGCCCTGCTGAACGTCAGTTGCACACATTGGACTGCAAGAGAGCATTGGCCTTCTACTTGGAGCGGACACAGCCCAACAGACAGTCCGCCCAATTGTTTGTTTCTTTCGACCCTAACAGGCTAGGGGTCGCTGTCGGGAAACGCACCATCTCTAATTGGCTAGCAGATTGCATTTCCTTCACTTACGCCCAGGCTGGGCTGACTCTTGAGGGTCATGTCACGGCTCATAGTGTCAGAGCCATGGCAGCGTCAGTGGCCCACTTGAAGTCAGCCACTATTGAAGAGATCTGCAAGGCTGCGACGTGGTCATCTGTCCACACATTCACATCTCATTACTGCCTCCAGCAGGATACCCGACGCGACAGTCGGTTCGGGCAGTCGGTGCTGCAGAATCTGTTTGGGGTGTAAATCCAACTCCACCCTCCAGGACCCGATTTTATTCTGGTCAGGCTGCACTCTCAGTTAGTTGTTCTTCGTAGGTCAATTTCTGTTATACCATCGCCGTTGCGAGGTTCAATTGACCTGGGTTCTTGTTTTGAGTGAGCCTGAGAGCTAGGGATACCCCAGTCGTGAGAACAAGCAGCCTGCTTGTCCTCGGAGAAAGGGTATGATACATACCTGTAGCAGTTGTTCTCCGAGGACAGCAGGCTGATTGTTCTCACCTTCCCTCCCTCCTCCCCTTTGGAGTTGTGTGTTTCATATTTTTTGCTAGTCATTCAACTGGCGGGAGCGGTCGCGCACGGGCGGGAAGACGGCCGCGCATGCGCGGTGGGCGTGCCCTGCGTGCTGACCGTCCCGCGAAGCTTATTTCCGGTTGGTGGGGGCTGCCGCGGACGTCACCCAGTCGTGAGAACAATCAGCCTGCTGTCCTCGGAGAACAACTGCTACAGGTATGTATCATACCCTTTCCCCCAGATCAAGAGAATGATGGCTTAGGTAGTCTGCTTGACAGTTGTTGACCCCTACAATATGAGGTGTTGATAGAATGCTGAAATGCTGCTCTGTCCATAGGAAGAGGAACTGTGCCTCCACAGCTAGATATAGCGGAATTAGAAAAGGTTCAAAGAAGATAGACCAGATTGATAAAGGGGATGGAATGCCTCTCGTATAAGAAAAGGCTAAAGCGGTTAGGGTTCTTCAGCTTGGAAAAGAGACGGATGAGTGGAGATATGATTGAGGTCTACAAAATCCTGAGTGGTGTAGAAGTAAATCGATTTTGTTTTACTCATTCCAAAAGTACAAAGACTAGGGGACACACAAGGAAGTTACATGGAAATACTTTTAAAACAAATAGGAGGAAATATTTTTTTACTCAATGAATAGTTAAACTCCTGAACTCTTCGCTGGAGGATATGGTAACAGTGATTAGCATATCTTGGTTTAAAAAAAGGTTTGGGGCAAGTTCCTTGAGGAGAAGTCCATAGTTTGTTATTGAGACAGACATGGGGAAGCAACTGCTTGCCCCAGGATTGGTAGCATGGAATGTTGCTACTAATTGGGTTTCTTCCAGGTACTTGTGACCTGGCTTGGCCACTGTTTGGAAACAGGATACCGGGCTAGATGGACCATTGGTCTGACCCAGTATGGCTACTCTTATGTTCTTATGACACTGTCAGCTTCTCCTTGCCTGTTCATATATGCCACTGCTGTGGCATTGTCTGAGAAGACTTGGACTGATTTTCCTTCCAGCTGACTGGCAAAAGAAAGAAGGACCTCTCATATTGCTCTCAATTGCAATTGATTGATCAACCAGCTTCTTCTGTCAAGGACCAAATCCCTTGAGCCATCTGATTCCAACAGTGAGCTCCCCATCCTAAAAGATTGGCATCCATGATAATTGTTATCCAATCCAAGACCAATAGCAGCATCCCTTACTTGAGATTCCTGGCCTACAACCGCCAGTACATACTGGCCTTTACCCAAGATGTCCACATAAGGTGGAATCCTCAATCCTAGGTTATTGGGGAACAATGACATAGGAGGGAGTTCTGCATTTGAGCTCTCACTCGTGGAACCACATCTAAGGTTGCTACTACTGAACTGAGGACCTGCATGTAATCTCAGGCCAGAGGACTTGGGCTGCTGAAGGAGGTGTTGTATTTGTGATTGTAGCTTCTGCCTTTTGAGATCTTGACTCCCAAATATTCCAGGGACTGATAAGGTAGCAATCTGCTGCTGATGAAATAGATCACTCATGCCAAGGACTGCAGTACCTAAATCACCTTCCTCATTATTTTTCTTATTCTCCTGGAACGTAGATGCTCTGATTAGGGAATCTTCCAGATAAGGATGAGCCTGAATCCCTTGCTGACAAAGGATGGTTGCTACTACCACCATGACCTTGAAGAAGGTTCTTTGCACTGTGGCTAGACTAAAAGGCATGGCCTTGGATTAAAAATGGTATCCTAGAATCGCAAACCTCGGGAACATCTAATGAGGGGACCAGTTGGAAATATAGAAATAAATGACCTTTAGGTCCAAGGCTGTGAGAAATTCACCTGGACACACTAAAGTGATGATTAAGCAAAGGGTCTGCATCCTGAAATGAGAAACTCACAAGCAATAATTTACCTTCTTGAGATTGTGAACAGGATGGAAGGAACCTTCCTTCTTTGAAACTATGAAATAGGTTGAGTACCTTCTTAGTCCCTGCTTTGAGGCTGGTACAGGTACCACTGCCCCTAGATCTAGTAGAGAGAACTGCTCGATGCTTGGTGGTCTTTGCAGGGAGACCCCTAGAAGAATTCTAACTTTCTCTTATAATCTCTAAGACCCATTGGCCCAATGTGATATTAATCCACTCCTTGAGGAAGGAGATGACCTCCATTATTGGTTTCCGAGGACTGAACTGGAACCCAATTATAGGCTGGTATGAGAGGAGAAAGAGGGGCATGCCCCTTCAGAATCTACTCTTTTGTCCCCTCCAAAAGGAGGTCTACCTTGACTGAATCCTGATTTGCTGACTATAATGGTCTACAATCCTTGGAGTTTATAGGTCTATATCGGAAGAGGAATAACAAGATGATGACTTGGGCTAATCCTTTGAGGAAGCACTAAGGATTGATCTCCACTAAATCCTTAACCATTCTTTCCAAATCTCCAAAGAGTAATTTCCATTTAAAGGGCAGTCTGCCAAAATGAGATTTGTATACTGAATCTGCTGCCCAGTTTCACAACCATAACATTTGCCTAGCCACTACTGAAAGAGACATTGACCGAAACAAAGCATGAACCAAATCATAAATGGCATCTGCCATATAAGACTGTCATGCTTCAAGATGTGCCCTCTTATCCTGATTCCAGATTTCTGAATCCTTATTCATTTCAAATGCCTTCTGAAAGGACATAAGACAAGATCTGGCCATAAATGCAGAGCATATAGAAGCCTAAAGACCTAAAACTGTGACATTAAAGAACTGTTTCAAGATAGCCTCAACTGTGCTATCCAGAAGATCCTTGAGAGCCCTACTTCCTTCTACAGAGAGTCTTTTTTGTAAACCTTGTTACCAAGAAATTCACTTTCAGCTGCTGGATCTGTTCCTTCTGATCAAGAACATTAGGATACTTCTGAAACCTAATCTTAGCTACCTTGAGACAGCATCAGGAAAATTCCATTCAGTGGAAATCGGGTCTTGAATAGCATCATGAACAGGAAAGATCATAGAAGGAGCCCTGGTTCCTGACATAATGTTATAGTCTTGTAAGAGGAAGAAAGCTGTTCCTTGCAGAACAAGCTAAGCAGTATGGGATCATCTTCCTCCTCTGAGAAAATTTCTGCTTCTATGTGCTCTCTAAACAAGGAAGATCTTGCTGCCCCAGAGATAGCAGACACAGATAGGGTAAAAGAATGGATAGGCTCTGTATTTTCTTTTCTTGAGCTCTGAGCATGCTGCAATTTAGGAATAGATTATGAAGATTTATCCTGCCCAGCCATTTTAATTTAAGCAAATAGACTTGATGCATTAATAAAATCAACTCTGGTGTGAAAAAAGGACTTGTGTTCCAGGGAGATTAACTGCCTCGATTCAAGTTGCTTCAAAGATGGCACTTGTATCTCATGCACACACGAGAGATTCCCCACACAGGAAACGGACATGGCTGCTGTTCCCTTGGCTTGAACAGAAGAACAGACTGCCTTGGGCAGTAAAAATCCCTTAGCCCTCGCTGTGGTATTGCTTGAGGAGGTTTCCCTCAGATCTTCCTGCACCTCCTGATCAGTACCAGAGGGCTCCCTGCCCCCCACCCCCCGGCAGGAAGCACATTTATTCATAGTTGAGTGCTCTTTGCTGCATTGGGTACATCTTTTAACTACCTCATCCAGCGCCACCATTAATATAGCAGTGAGGGAATGGATAAGGGCCCTGGAAAATTAGGCTAATGTCCCACAGGAAACCTCCACAGTACAAGGCACAGCACAGTTGTACTCGTTTGTCCCTTTTAAGACTGTCTTTACTCAATCATCAGATTCAAAGATAAATATTCTCCTCAGAGACATAGCAGTAGTCAGTAGCCAGAGAGGAGAATGGACCAAAGAAGGGATTAGGGGAAGAAACCCAGAACACCACGTATCCTCACGAAGGCAGTGAGAATTGCTCAGAACCCCTATAGCTCAATTGGGGACTGACCAGACCAAGAGTGGGCCTCAAGTCAGAAGCCATCTGGAACCTCACAGCAACCATCCAGCACCCACTGGAAATACAAAAGTACTGGACTGTGAGAGCTGCACAGGGTCCTTATAGGCTCAACACAGTTCTGTCCTTTCTATCTCCACCTGCTGGCCAATGGTCATAAATCACAAGTTTGAACGGATCTGGTGGTGACGCAGTGGAATATAGCTTTCTGTTCATTAGAACATTATAATACCATTCCCAATATGGCAGTTCTCAGGCAGGGGGAACAGGGGAGAGGGGCAAGATGGGTGATGGGATGTGAGGAGGCAAAAATGTTTGAACAGATAAGAGACTACGCATGGTGAGAGAGAATACAAGGGGTGTGGCAGAGTGAAGAGAGAATGTGCTGTTGGGTGAGTGAAAGGATCAGTTGTCCCTCTCGTTTCCCTTCCCTTCTTTCTCTTCTTGTTCTCATCCTCCCCTATCTGCTCAGTTGTAATTTAATAGAAAAAAGTATCAGGTCAGTGACGATGGCAGCCTCCATCTTCCACTCTAGCTAAAGTGGAGAAATAGAGGTACATTCAAAAAGTTGTAGGTTGGTAACTTGGCAAACATATCACCACTGCCTCTGTCCCTCTTCTGAGATACCTGATCAAGGAGAAAGTTGAAGGTATCAAGCCTGGGGCAGGATAAAGCCAGGACTTTATGATGGGAGAATTCAACACAAAAAATTACAATAAAGAATGCAGAATTGTAAAATACTGTATGCAGAATTCCTCCAGGAATAAATGTCAGTGTTTCAAATGTGGACACGCTGTTTTGTCCTCATTTACCTATCTGCACCAATAGCAGGTGGAAACTAGTTAGCTAAATTTTGCACACATGCTTCAAGCTTGCTGGTTTTCAGAAGAAAATGGGCTCCTGGAATCCTTTTGAAAATAGGATGCAGTGCACATGTGCAAACACTGTCCACCTATGTTGCTTACCATGTGGGCTCTTCAAAATTGCCTCCTAGATTGTTTAAATGGGATTTATTTCTCAATATCATATCTGTTCAAAACTGATCTAGTGATGTTAGGTTTTTAAATAGATATATTCTGTAATTTTTTCTTTTGTCATTTGTTTTATGGAAGAACACTCCATTGGTGGACATCAGATACATGCAATATGATAAATGGAACTGATGGGACTTCATTCCACCCCTTAATAAGCAAAGAGGAAACTCTTTATATGTTTGTATCAGATCTTTGCAGGTAAGAAAAGCACAAACATTAGAACTAGAAGGTAAACCTGTTCCAATCTTATTGCAACAAAAGTATTTTTCCTTGCCATAATTTGATGTCCACTCAAGTAGAGCCACCACTGGCACAAACAACACTGGCCTTCACAGTTGATCTTATGGCAGAATTATCCCTTATGTTAGCTATAACCACAAAGGATTTTAAAGCAGTTTGCAAAAAAAAAAAAAAAGAATTATAATGTAAAATTGTACATACAGTTTGAAAGAATAAGATGCGGTTCAAAAATATATTTCCATGACTAGTCCCTAAAAATGTTCATAACTTCTGCATGTATGAAAGCAGTAGGAGTAGCCTTTTAAATAATTTTTTTATAAGCACAAGCCTCGTTTTGCTCCCACAGCCCTTGCAGATGAAGGAGCCACCTTAAGGGAGAACAGGGCTAGGTAAACTACCCACTGTTGGGACTTTTCAAGAGACAGCGGAAAAGCTTGATAGGTAGGGGAGGGGGAATTACAGCTCAAAGGGAGCCCATTTCCAGCAGAGATTGTGAAGCCCGAAGGAGGCGGATGGGCTCTGAGGCACAAACCTCTGAAAAAGCCTCTTTAAATGCCTTCCCACCCCCTTACTGCAATACCAATAACGCTTGGATGGAGTTCACTGCATGCAGCCTCATCTTCTGTGGTTCTTGGGGACAAGAAATCCAAGGAAGAGATAGCATCCTGTTTGTAATGCACAGCCGTCCAGTCCATAGTGTAGGAGAAGCAGGGGTGGCGGTGGGAGATCCAAGAGAACGTTTGCCCGGCAGGACATCTGCAGCTCTGATAGCGCTCTTCAGCCAGCCACCAGGCAGTACCGCTAGCTCCTGACCACACATTAAATTTTCAATGGTAAAGGTAAGGGCTGCTTCTGGGCATCGCTCGGAAAATGGCTGTACATTGCTTTGCATGCACATCTGTATAGTAATTAGTTTATTATAATAGCTTTGCATACAATTTTCATTAGCTGCTACTGTGACAGGAAAGGAGCTCAGGGAACCCTTTTGTGAATGTCTCACTGTACTCCTTGCTTGCTAAACCACCTAGAACCAGTGTTTCTTCTGTAACAATTGGAGAAGACATCACAAAATTATTCAATACATGGTATACAAACACCAAATCTAAAACATGGCCTGCA
The DNA here is from genome assembly GCF_901765095.1 of Microcaecilia unicolor. Lineage (NCBI taxonomy): Eukaryota > Metazoa > Chordata > Amphibia > Gymnophiona > Siphonopidae > Microcaecilia > Microcaecilia unicolor. Next base: position 389,485,611 of record NC_044032.1, read on the forward strand.
GAATGTGTAGATTGCCTTACTAACTATAAAATAAAAAAATTACATGAAGAAAACTTATCAAACAATATTCTATTCGAAAAATAAAATTGGCTCAGGATCAAAAGTCAGATTAAAATCTCCTAAAATACACACACTTTCTAATTTGACGGTAATTCTGAAATAACATCAAACAAAAGAGCTATGGATATAGGCGATCGGTGTCTAAGACCTAAAACACCAATTCATTACCTAGTGGTGAAAAACAAAACAGGACTGGAACAGAATCTCTACACAGACCCTACATGATAGCAGAATACTGCTCCTTGGTCAAACACACAAAACACAGACAGACCCTCAACAAATAAGAAACAAAGGACCACAGATCAATAATAAAGATGTGAAGGCAAAAAAATGAACTGGAAACCTCGAGGTCAGACTCCGCACACATCAGTAACAGAGAAAGAGAAATGCAAAATATCAGAGATGCACATTTCCAAAAACTAACATATTCCAATTAAGAAATTCAGAATAAAATACTTTTTTTCTACGTTTGAGCATTTTATTTTTCTTCTTCGCTTTGGTCTCAGTATCTCTTTTCTGCTTTTCTCTCTTTTTTTTTTCTCTGTCTTTGCAGGACCTCCTGACCATTTGACATTTCCTCTCTATCGATGTCCACTTTTCATCTTTTCTCAGAGTCCCTGTTCATCTTGTCAACATCTCTACTCTATATCTCTGTCCCTATCCCTTTCTCCATGTTCAGCATCTGCTCTCTGTGTCCCTATCCTCCCCTATATTCAGCATTAACCCCTCTATGTTCCTATCTTGACCTATCCTGCATTTTCCTTCTGTGTCACTCATCCTCCCCATGTGATCAGCATTGCCCCATGGCCCTGTCCCCCTTCTCCATGATCAGCCTATCTCCCATGCTCAGCTGTGTCCCATATTGCCCCCCTGTCCCTATCCCCTCCCCTCTGTGCCCAGTATCGTCCCTGTGCCCTATCCACCCCCACCCCATGCTCAGCCTTGCCCTGTGTCCCTGTCTGCTCCCCTGTGCTCAATATTGCCCCTTTGTCCTTATCCCATCCCCTATGTGCCCACCATTGTCCCTGTGTGTCCTTATTCCTTGTCTGTCCAGTATTTCCCCTTTGTATCCCTGTTCCTATGCCTGAATTCCCACCACCTCTTCATGGTTCAGTGTTTCTCCCCCTCTCTTCCCCTTCTCCTCAGTCATACACACACACACTCTCTCTCTCTCTTTCTCTCTCCCACCAGCTGGTCAACATCTGTTACTCCCCTCCCCCTCCAGCACTTCCCCCTCCCCCCAAGGTCCAGCAGAGGAGCATTTACACCTCTCTTCCCCCATTGTTCCTGCAGCCAGGTTCTGTGTCTCTCCCTTCCAACCCCAAAGTGGTTCTAGTGTCTTTCCTGCCCTCCCCACGGTCCAGTGATCCCTTGCAAGTTCCACTTGCCTTGATCACCGATGCTACCAGTAGCAGTACTGTAGTGATCATAGCAATCTGCCTGAGCACCTCAGGGAAGGAGATAGGGAGGCCTGCTATTTGTTTTTGATTGTTAATTACATAAGCATCGTCATTCTGGGACTGACTGAAGGTCTGTGAAGCCCAGTATCCAGTTTCCATCAGTGGCTAATGCAGGTCACAACTACCTGGCAAGATCCCAAATAAATAAAACAGTCATCTGGGGTCATGTTTGAGAAGCACTGCTTGTTTCATGGGAGTTCTCACTAATCTCAGTCCCCCTCTTCACTCTCCAGCACCAGTGTGGAATCTTGACCTTGTCCTCTTTCAAGTCATGCATGCTATTGCCATTTGAGCTTCTCAGCCTAGCTTCCCTCAAGCACCTAACTTGTAAAACTGTCTTCTTAATCACAATAACATTTGCAAGACACATTGGCGAATTTCAAAGAATGATTACCTACTCACCCTACTTACAATTCCTCCTCAACAGAGTTGTTCTCCATACCCACCCAGGGTTCTTTCCCAAAGTAGTCTTCAACTTTCATCTCATGCAATCCACTGCGTTCCCCGTTTTTCTTGGTACTGCACACTTTGGGAGCAGAGCAGACCCTTTACACCATGAGCTACTAAAGGTAGCTTGTATCTGAAAGCTATAATGAATCACACCATGCCTCGCCTTTTATCACCTTCAGCCCTAATAACCCAGGCTTACTGGTCCCCAATCACATAAGAACATAAGAATAGCCATACTGGGTCAGACCAGTGGTCCATCTAGCCCAGTATCCTGCTTTCAATAGTGGTCAATCCAGGATACAAGTACTTGGCAGAAACCCAGTTAGTAGCAACATTCCATGCTATCAGTCCTAGGGCAAGCAGTGGTTTCCTCCATGTCCATCTCAATGACAGACTATGGACTTTTCCTCCAGAAACTGGTCCACACTTTTTGTTTTTAACCCAGATAGACTAACCGTTGTTATCACATCCTCCGGAAGCGAGTTCCAGAGCTTAACTATTCTTTGAGTGAAGAAATATTTCTTTCAAAAGTATTTCCATGTAATTTCATTGAGTGTCCCCTGGGCTTTGTACTTTTTGAAAGAGTGAAAAATCGATTCACTTTTACCCGTTTTACACCACTCAGTATTTTATAGACCACAATCGTATCCCCCCTCAGCTGTCTCTCTTTTCTGAGCTGAAGAGCCCTAACGTCTTTAGCCTTTCCTCATGTGGGAGGAGTTCCATCCCCTTTATCATTTTGGTTGCTCTTCTTTGAACCTTTTCTAATTCTGCTATATCTTTTTTGAGATACAGTAAACAGGTTTTAATGCAGTACTCAAGGTGAGGTGACACCATAGAGCGATTCAGAGGCATTATAATATTCTTGGTATTATTTTGCATCCCTTTCCTAATAATTCTTAGCATCCTATGTGCTTTTTTGGCCACCTCCGCATACTGAGCAGAAGATTTTGGTGTATTGTCTACAATGACACCTAGATCTTTTTTTTGTGTGCTGACTCATAAAGTGGATCCTAGCACCAGGTAACTATGATCCGGATTCGTTCCAGTGTGCATCACCTTGCATTTGTCCACATTAAATTTCATCTGCCATTTGGATACCCAGTCTTCCAGTTTCCTAAGGTCTTCCTGTAATTTTTCACAATCTGCATGTGTTTTGATAACTTTCAATGGTTTCTGTCATCTGCAAATTTAATCACTTCACTCATCGTTCTGTGCTTCCAGATCACTTATAAATATATTAAATGGCACCGGTCCCACTACAGATCCCTGCGGCACTCCACTATTCACTCTCCTCCATTGAGAAAAATGGCCATTTAACCCTACCCTCTGTTTTCTGTCCAATAACCAATTCTTAATCCACAGAAGAGCATTTCCTCCTATCCCATGACTTTTTAATTTTCTCATGAGTCTCTCGTGAGGAACGCTGTCAAAAGCTTTCTGAAAATCTAGATACACTTTTATCCACGTGTTTATTTACACCTTCAAAGCAAATTGATGAGACAAGACTTCCCTTGGCTGAACCCATGATGACTCTGTCCTATTAAACCATGTTTTTCTATGTGTTCCATAATTTTATTCTTTTGAATACTTTCCACTGTTTTCTCCAGTCTGTAATACCCGGATCACCCCTGGAACCCTTTTTAAAAATCTGTGTTACATTGGCCACCCTCCAGTCATCAGGTACTGTGGATAATTTTAATGACAGGTTACAGATCACTAACAACAGATCAGCAATGCCTTGTTTGAGTTATTTCCGTACTCTGGGTTGTATGCCGTTCGGTCCAGGTGATTTATCACTCTTTAACTTGTCATTTTGGCTCAGTAAGCCTTCCAGGTTCACTGAGATTTCTTTCAGATCCTCTGCATCGTCACCCTTGAAAACCATTTCTGGTACAAGTAGATTTCTTACATCTTCTGTAAATACCAAAGCAAAGATTCATTCAGTCTGTCTGCTGTGGCTTTCTCCCTCCTGAGTGTGCACCTTTTGCTCCTTCACAGTCTGATGCTTCCTCACAGACTTTTTGCCTCTGATGTACCTGAAAAAGGTGTTACTATGAGTTTGTCTCCACAGCAAGGTTTTCTTCATATTCTCTTTTAGCCTTCTTTATCAGTGTTTTGCATCTAGTTTGACTACTTACGTTGCTTCTTATTTCTTCTTTTAGATTCTTTTTTCATTCTTTGAAGGATGCTCTTTTGGCTCTAATAGCCTCGTTCACATCAGCTTTTAACCACACTGGCTGTCGATTGCTCTTCTTTTCACCTTTGTTAATATGTGGAATACATCTGGTCTGGGCTTCCACAGTAGTATTTTTAAACAACGTCCATGCCTAATTTATAGTCCTAACCTTTGTGGCTGACCCTTTCAGCATTTTTAAAACCATTTTCCTCATTTTGACATAGTCACTCGTTTGAAAATTGAATGCTGCTACAGTAAATTTCTTTAGTGACTTCACTTCAGATATTACTACTACTACTTATCATTTCTATAGTGCTACTAGACGTACGCAGCGCTGTACACTTGAACATGAAGAGACAGTCCCTGCTTGACAGAGCTTACAATCTAATTAGAACAGACAAACAGGACAAACAAGAGATAAGGGAATATTAAAGTCAGGATGATAAAATAAGGGTTCTGAACAAAGTGAATAAGGGTTAGGAGTTAAAAGCAGCATCTAAAAGGTGGGCTTTTAGCTTAGATTTGAAGATGGCCAGAGATGGAGCTTGACGTACCGGCTCAGGAAGTCTATTCCAGGCATATGGTGCAGCAAGATAAAAGGAATGGAGTCTGGAGTTAGCAGTGGAGGAGAAGGTTGCAGATAAGAGAGATTTACCCAGTGAACGGAGTTCCCCGGGAGGAATGTAGGGAGAGATGAGAGTGGAGAGGTACTGAGGAGCTGCAGAGTGAATGCACTTTTATAGGTCAATAAGAGGAGTTTGAACTGTATGCGGAAACGGATAGGAAGCCAGTGAAGTGACTTGAGGAGAGGGCTAATATCAGTTCAAATTTGATCATGTTATGGTCACTGTGTCCCAGCTGATCCAACACTGTTGCCTCTCGTACCATCCCTTGCATTGCACTGAACTGAACTAGGCCCTGCTGTGCCTTCTAGAGGCTATCTGTTAATGCTGTATGCTCTAGTTCAAAATTTAAAACTATAGGGAAAAGGGTAGGGAGACTATTCTGACTTTATTAATAAACCAACCTTACCTCTTTTAAACCCCAGCCTTTAAATCACCAAAGCACAGAGCACAAAAAATGTTCACTTACCCAGAGAAATGTTCTCTTCCCTAACTGGTTATCAGAATGTGTATCTTTCTGTCCCTGTCCAGCAGATGATTCTTCCCCTCCAAAAGTTGAGCCACACCTACTTTGTGCCATAGCAGCCTCCATGGCTAATCCCAGGGCCTCTTCCATCACAGACATTTGCAGAGCTGCCACTTGGTCTTCGGTCCATACCTTTACAAAGTATAAAGCCTAAATGTGGTCTCTGCTAGGGATACTGACTTCAGCCAATTTATTTGCCTGCTACAACACTTCTATACAACTGGAAAATGACCCTTAGCTAGTGACTCATCATAAGTGTGTCTGCACATTCTCTTCTTGCCTGTGGAGAAAGTGTAGCTGCTAACCTGTAACAGGAATTCTCCATAAGTAGCAAGGAAGTGCAGCCATACTTTTTCTTCCCCTTGACATCTTTGGAAAGGACTTGGTATTTCTGCTAGTGACAGACTGAGGGAGGAGGGATCACTGCCAGTGCGGGAAGGCTGATGCATGCTCAGGAGGAGCTGGAGGAGAGCTCCAACACTGAATCTGTCATGGATAATATCATCATATGTGGCTGCATCTCCGTTATCTTCAGAGAACCTCCATTACAGGTAAGAAACTGCACTTTCCTGGCCAAAAAGCTGCATCTGTTTTTGCTATGTCTGCTATGCTGTATCTTCCAGATTCAGTTAGTACATTCTATCTACTTTTTGCAGATCGATATATATAACCTATCAAAGTTCTCAAAGCGTCAAGGGGATCACAGCTTACCGGTTTGTGCCACCATCAAAGCTGTTTGCTAACGTGACTATAAACCCAGATAATGCTGGATTCTGTGTCCCAGCAGGCAACTGCCTTGGCACAGGCATTCTGAATGTCAGTACGTGTATGCAGGGTAAGAGAAAATGGGCAAGTATTTTTCTTTTATCACTTACCTGATTATAACAAGCTACCAAGACCTGTAATTTCCACAATTCGAGAATTAAAAAAAAAAAAAAAAAAAAAAGGCTTTGCCACTGGAATACATACAATTTTCCCTAGCCCATTAAACATTTGCTATGGAAAGGGGGATAGGGAGGTCAATATATTACTTCTCCTGTTATACATTATCAACAAAGGTCCCACTTTAGAAATATTTGCCCTGTGCACAAAATGAGAAAAGGTTTTTGGAAATAAAACCGTAAAGTTTCTGCATATGAACAGGGTATTTTTTTTTTTAGTGGTTATAGCTGAATGTTTATGCCTACCCTTCTATGTGTGTACGTTGGTGTAGTTGTATATTTAGATTTCTCTCACATTTTTTTTTTCGTAGTAGCTGAAGTTGCATTATATTCAGGTACATTAAGTAATTTTAGTAGCGTAACAAGGGTGGGCGGTGGGGGCAGTTCACCCCAGGAGCAAGCAACAAGGGGGTGCAAGGAGCAGTCGTGCGGCTGTCAGCTCTGCTGGTCTCCTGCCCCCTCTGATGTTGCTTCCTGTTTAAGGGCAGGGGGCTGGTGTCACCCTTGCTAAGAGGAAGAGAGGGTGGGGTGTGATGCTCCTCAGAGGGGGCAGCGGTGACCCACCCTGGATGGCAAACAACTAGATACGCCACTAGGTAAGTTCCCTATTTCTGGAGGGCTTATGATATTTGTACCTAAGTGTTGCCATACTGGGACAGACCAAAGGTCCATCAAGCCAGCATCCTGTTTCCAACAGTGGCCAATCCAGGTCAAAAGCACCTGGCAAGATCTCAAAAAAGTACAGTACATCCTATGCTGCTCATCCTAGAAACAAAAAATATGCACAGAGTGTACAAATGCAAATATGATAACCCTAGGGGCTATAAACTAAGGTGAGGTAGAGTCTCATATGTAATTCACGATAGTATTTCTTTCACTCAACAGGTGAATCACTTATTCGTGTTTATTTTTAATTTTTAATCATTGACTCAACCTCCACCATCCTAAATCTGCTAACAAAAATACTGGATAACTAGTGACTTGTACAACAGTCTTCCTATATAATAATTCTCACCTTCAACCAGGGGCGTATCTGCGTGGGGCCTCAGGGGCCTGGGCCCCCGCAGATTTCGCCCTGGACCCCCCTACCGCTGCCAACCCTCCCCCTCCGTTGCTCGCCTACCTTCGCTGGCGGGGGACCCCAACCCCCGCCAGCCGAGGTCCGCGTCCTCCTGCCGCTGCCGGCTGCCTTTGGTCCTTTAATTCTTCCATTGAAGCTGGCGCCGACGAAAGTTTCTTTTGAGTCTGACGTCGCTGCACGTTGTACGTGCAGGACGTCAGACTCAGAAATTGTTTCTGAGTCTGACGTCCTGCACGTACAACGTGCAACGTGCAGCGACGTCAGATTCAAAAGAAACTTTTTCGTCGGCGCCAGCTTCAATGGAAGAATGAAAGGACCAAAGGCAGCCGGCAGCGGCAGGAGGACGCGGACCTCGGCTGGCGGGGGTTGGGGTCCCCCGCCAGCGAAGGTAGGCGAGCAACGGAGGGGGAGGGTTAGCAATGGCAGCGGCTGGGGGGAGGGGGATCGGCAATGGCGGCGGCGGCGGCGGCGGGGGGGGGGGGCTATAATGTGCCCCCCCCTCTCTGGCCCTGGCCCCCCCTACCGCCGCAGTTCAGATACGCCCCTGCCTTCAACAGGATGTGCTTGGGACCGTGCCTGCCGGAAGTGGTCTGCTAGGCAGGCACGCACTGACCTCAGTGACAGACAATTTGGCAAAGCAAAACAATCTGAGTGCTGGCCATTAGGACACAGGGTTGAAAGGAGAGTTTTAAAAGACTGAAAGAACCGAAAGTGTTAAATGGGGGGGGGGGGGGGGGGAGAGTTCTGAACGACTGAAAGACATGAACATTTGGGAAAGGAAAACAATCTGAATGCTGGCCATTAGGACACAGGGTAGATAGGAGAGTTTTAAAAGACTGAAGGAAACAAAAGTGTTAAACTGGAGAAGGGGGGGGGGGGGAGTTGTGAATGACTGAAAGACATGCAAATTTGGGACAGGAAAACAATCTCAATGCTGGCCATTAGCACACAGGGTACATAGGACAGTTTTAAAAGACTGAAGGAACCAAAAGTGTTCGGGGGTGGGGGGCAAGTTCTGAATGAATGAAAGAAATGAAAATTTACGAGAGAAACACAATCTGAATGCCAGGCATTTGTACACAGGGTAGATAGGACACTTTTAAAAAAAAATGAAGGACGTGAAAGTATTACATCTTGGGGGAGGGGTGAGGAGGAAAGCGGTGGGGTATCCGGATACTGGGCGTTAGGGCCACGGGGGTACATAGACTTTTGAAAGCCTTAAGGAACCCAAAAGTGTGGGAAGGAGGAGGAAAAGGAGGGGAGGGAACGGGGTGAGGAGCATTAGGAACAGGGGAGGGGGCCCTGTCACACACTCTCATTCTCACACACACACTGTCACACAGACAGTCTCACTCTGTCACACACCTGCACATTCACTCTGGCTCTCTCTCTCAAACATACACACTCCCAGGAAAACCTTGCTAGCGCCCTTTCATTCGTTCCAGAAACGGGCCTTTTTTTACTAGTAATGTAATAAAGCACACTGCACTTATCTTAGGCAGGTTGGTGCGCTCTTAAACCCCGACAGGTCCCCGTTTCGTATTCACTTTGTCAAGGGGGAGTGCCACCAAATCCGATTGCTGCCTCAAACGTTTGTGTGTGCTTGTTCACCTGTTGAGTGAAAGAAATACTATCGTGAATTACATATGAGACTCTACCTCACCTTAGTTTATAGCCCCTAGGGTTATCATATTTGCATTTGTACACTCTGTGCATAAAAAGGACTTTGAGAAGAAATTAGCGTTGGAAGCAAAAATACATAGTAAAAACTTTTTTAGATACATTAAAAGCAGGAAACCGGCCAAAGAGTCGGTTGGGCCGCTGGACGAAAATGGTGTTAAAGGGGCGATCAAGGAGGACAAAGCTGTAGCGGAGAAATTAAATGAATTCTTTGCTTCGGTCTTCACCGAGGAGGATTTGGGGGGGACACCGGTGCCGGAAAGAATATTTGAAGCGGGGGAGTCGGAGAAACTAAACAAATTCTCTGTAACCTTGGAGGATGTAATGGGTCAGTTCAGCAAGCTGAAGAGTAGTAAATCACCGGGACCTGATGGTATTCATCCTAGAGTATTAATAGAACTAAAAAATGAACTTGCGGAGCTACTGTTAGAAATATGCAATCTGTCCCTAAAATCGAGTGTAATACCGGAAGACTGGAGGGTAGCCAATGTTACTCCGATTTTTAAGAAAGGTTCCAGAGGAGATCCGGGAAATTATAGACCGGTGAGTCTGACGTCGGTGCCGGGCAAGATGGTGGAGGCTATTATTAAGAATAAAATTGCAGAGCATATACAAAAACATGGACTGATGAGACAAAGTCAGCACGGATTTAGTGAAGGGAAGTCTTGCCTCACCAATCTAATGCATTTTTTTGAGGGGGTAAGCAAACATGTGGACAATGGGGAGCCGGTTGATATTGTATATCTGGATTTTCAGAAGGCGTTTGACAAAGTGCCGCACGAAAGACTCCTGAAGAAATTGCAGAGTCATGGAATCGGAGGTAGGGTATTATTATGGATTAAGAACTGGTTGAAAGATAGGAAGCAGAGAGTAGGATTGCGTGGCCAGTATTCTCAGTGGAGGAGGGTAGTTAGTGGGGTCCCGCAGGGGTCTGTGCTGGGTCCGTTGCTTTTTAATGTATTTATAAATGACCTAGAGATGGGAATAACTAGTGAGGTAATTAAATTCGCCGATGACACAAAATTATTCAGGGTCGTCAAGTCGCAGGAGGAATGTGAACGATTACAGGAGGACCTTGCGAGACTGGGAGAATGGGCGTGCAAGTGGCAGATGAAGTTCAATGTTGACAAGTGCAAAGTGATGCATGTGGGTAAGAGGAACCCGAATTATAGCTACGTCTTGCAAGGTTCCGCGTTAGGAGTTACGGATCAAGAAAGGGATCTGGGTGTCGTCGTCGATGATACGCTGAAACCTTCTGCTCAGTGTGCTGCTGCGGCTAGGAAAGCGAATAGAATGTTGGGTGTTATTAAGAAGGGTATGGAGTCCAGGTGTGCGGATGTTATAATGCCGTTGTATCGCTCCATGGTGCGACCGCACCTGGAGTATTGTGTTCAGTACTGGTCTCCGTATCTCAAAAAAGATATAGTAGAATTGGAAAAGGTACAGCGAAGGGCGACGAAAATGATAGTGGGGATGGGACGACTTTCCTATGAAGAGAGGCTGAGAAGGCTAGGGCTTTTCAGCTTGGAGAAGAGACGGCTGAGGGGAGATATGATAGAAGTGTATAAAATAATGAGTGGAATGGATCGGGTGGATGTGAAGCGACTGTTCACGCTATCCAAAAATACTAGGACTAGAGGGCATGAGTTGAAGCTACAGTGTGGTAAATTTAAAACGAATCGGAGAAAATTTTTCTTCACCCAACGTGTAATTAGACTCTGGAATTCATTGCCGGAGAACGTGGTACGGGCGGTTAGCTTGACGGAGTTTAAAAAGGGGTTAGATAGATTCCTAAAGGACAAGTCCATAGACCGCTATTAAATGGACTGGAAAAATTCCTCATTTTTAGGTATAACTTGTCTGGAATGTTTTTACGTTTGGGGAGCGTGCCAGGTGCCCTTGACCTGGATTGGCCACTGTCGGTGACAGGATGCTGGGCTAGATGGACCTTTGGTCTTTCCCAGTATGGCACTACTTATGTACTTATGTACTTATGTGTAATTGGACAGAGTGCCGGTCCACAATTGTTTGACATCCTAGAAACAAGCAGCGGATCTTCAAGTCCATCCTAATAATGGCCTATGTACTTTTCCTTTAGGAAGCTATCCAAACCCTTTTTAAACCCAGCTAAGCTAACTGCTTTTACCACATTCTCTGGTAACAAATTCCAGAATTTAATTACACATTGAATGAAGAAATATTTTCTCTGGTTTGTTTGCTTCATTCCGTGTTCCCTAGTCCTAGTATTTTTGAATTGAGTGAACAAGTGATTCATGTCTACCTGTTCCACTCCACTCATTTTATAAACCTCTATGATATCTCCCCTCAGCCATCTTTTCTCCAAGCTGAAGAGCCTTAGCTGCCTTAGCCTTTCTTTATAGGGAAGTCATCCCATCCCCTTTAGCATTTTTGTTGCCCTTCTCTGTACCTTTTGTAATTCCATTGCATCTTTTTTGAGATGCGGTGACCAGAATTGCACACAGTATTTGAGGTGCGGTCACACCATGGAGCGATACAAAGGCATTATAACGTCCTCATTTTTGTTTTACATTCCTTTCCTAATAATATCTAACATTTTATTTGCTTTCTTTGCTGCCGCCGCACACTGAGATAAGGGTTTCAATCTATATCAACGATGACATCTAGATCCCTTTCCTGGTCGGTGACTCCTAATGTAGAACCTTGCATCACGTAACTATAGTTCGAGTTCCTCTTTCCCACTTGCACCACTTTGCACTTCCTCACATTAAACATCATCTGCTATTTGGATGCCCAGTGTCTTAAGGTCCTCTTGTAATTTCTCATAATCCTCTTGTGATTTAACAACATTGAATAACTTTGTGTCGTCAGCAAATTTAATTACCTCACTAGTTACTCCCATCTCTAGATCATTTATAAATACAGTAGAACGCTGGTATCCGAACGCCGATCATCCAGATTTCCAGTTATCTGGACCCATTATCCGCCAATACCTTCCCAGCCAATCCTCATGGTCTGTGCAGAGATAAGCCCTGCCCTTTCCTTTTCCGGCCTTTTCCAGATTCATACGCAGCAGAAAAAACCCTTTCTGCCTTGCTCTTGCGGGGTTGTGGCAGAGGAAGCATCCTTTCTATCGCTGCTTGCGGGGACGTGGCATAGGAAACAGCCTTTCCATCGCTGCTTATGGGTACGTGGTAGAGGAAGCAGCTTTGCTATTCTGCTTGCGGGGACGTGGCAGAGTAAACAGCCTTGCTATCACTGATTGGAAATGGAAAAAAAAATCAAAAAAGACATGTTGTCATTAAAAGAGAAAATTGATACTGTGGAGAAATTAAGAAAGCGAGTGTCAGGGAAACATTTGGCAGAAGATTATGGTGTAGGAACATCAACAATATCTGACATAAAAAGACAAAGTGATGCTATTGTAAACTACATCCCAGTTTTTGAAAAGATGAAGGGAGTTGATAAAACTCTATATTTTTGGTTCCTGCAACAAAGATCATTGGACCACCCTATTTCTGGGCCACTATTAGCTGAAAAGACAATGTTTTTCCATAAGCAGCTTCAGGGGGATTCAGACTTCAAAGCCAGCACTGGATGGCTTCGAAATTTCAACCACTGCCACGGAATAAGGCAAATTGAAAACCTTGGTGAGAAACTTTCTGCAAATTTGCCATCAGCTAATGACTTTGTTCTTCAGTTTAATGGCCTTATTAAGAACTATGACCCTGATTGTGTTTATAATGCAGATGAAACAGGTCTGAACTGGAAATCACTCCCCCAGTAAATCACCGATTAGTCATAAGGAGCAATCTGTCACACTCTTGATTGGGGAAAATGCAACTGGTAGTCATAAGTTGGAGTTATTGCTGATTAGTAAATTTAAAAATCCTTATGCATTCAAAAACATACATAACCTTCCGTTGTTGTACAGAAGCCAAAAAAAAGCATGGATGAGTTGTGAGGTTTTCCTTGACTTGTACGACACTTGTTTGTACATGGTTGCTGATGCTTGGAATCATGTTAAAAACCAAACCCTGGAAGGGACCCTCCAGCCTGAACATTTGAAGGCATGCATTTTGAATATTCCCACAGTAACGGAAAATGTGACGTTGAGGGAGACTTCTTATAAGTTCCTTACACGGATGTTCATTTCCCCACAAAGGGCATGGAGAACAGCTATGAGGAAAGATGATAAATGCTTGAAGTGTGGACATGCTCCAGCAGACCTAGGACACATGTTTTGGAGCTGTCCCAGAGTAGTGGAATTTTGGAGACAGCTTTGTGGTTTTGTGTCCAGTCTCTGGGGAGTTACTTGGCATAAAAGGCAGATGTTGCTGTTTGATAAGTTCCATTTTTCACAGTCTCCTCCAGGAGGGCTGAAGGCCTTTCTAAAGAGAGCAGTCCTGGTGGGGAAGAAAACAATTCTACACTCATGGATAGCTCCTGACGGCCCGGCTCTCTCCCAGTGGCGATCTAGGATGATTTTCCTCTGTTCAATGGAACGAAGAGAGGTGGGTGACCTGTCCTTGTGTAGAGGGGATTACTTTTGTCATCGGTGGTCTCCCTTTTGGGACTCCCTGACGGCGGTGGCACGCAGTAGAATATTAAATTTTTTGCACTGAATGGGTAGAGCACGGAGCAGTAACAGGGAGGGGAGGAGATGATTTTGTTACATAGGGATTTTGCTTGCTGATGCTGTATACTTCCTAGTACTCTTGACTTTACCAGGTTTCTAATTGAGAGAAGACATCATTTTGTAGAGTCAATGTCTGCCAGTTGTTACTAGCACATAACAAACATCGGTCTCACTCTTATATTTGACTGCATAAAACAAGATAGTGGGCTAAGTTAGAGGAAGATGGGGATTAGGGGGGGGGGGTCAATAGTAGAACACATATGATGCAGATGACACTGACTGTCTGAATATCATTTGTTTTGTATTTACTCTTCATCAATAAAAAACAAAAAACAAACAAACCCTGAAAAACGCGTGGAACATAATTCTAAACAAACCTGAAAGCCCCGGAGAGGGAAAAGAAGAAGATGTCCTTGAAAAAATTACCAGAGATCTTGTACAGGTTCCTTGTTGCTCTGATTGTGATGTTGAGAATGTCAGTGAATGGATATGCAGTGATGCAAATGATCCAGGGTATCAGATCATGATGAAATCGTGGAATCAGTACAGGACAAAGAACATGAAGAATCAGAAACTGATGATGATCACCAGGTTGATGCTGATACGGGACTGACACATGAAGAAGCCTTTGAATGTTTAAATACAGTGATGGCTTAGCTGGAAAAGCGGGAAGAAAGCGGTTCAAAACAACTCATTTTTCTGAATAGACTATCAGGCTCATTTTCGAAAGAGAAGGACGCCCATCTTTCTACACAAATCAGAAGATGGGCGTCCTCACAGGGTCGCCCAAATCGGCATAATCGAAAGCCGATTTTGGGCGTCCCCAACTGCTTTCCATTGCAGGGACGACCAAAGTTCATGGGGGCGTGTCGGAGGCGTAGCAAAGGCGGGACGTGGGTATGCCTAACACATGGGCGTCCTCGACCCATAATGGGAAAAAAAAGGTCGTCCCTGACGAACGCTTGGATGACTTTACCTGGTCCTGTTTTTATTATGACCAAGCCACAAAAAGGTGCCCAAACTGACCAGATGACCACTGGAGGGAATCAGGGATGACCTTCCCTTACTCCCCCAGTGGTCACTAACCCCCTCCCACCCTCAAAAAAAAATCTTTTGTGCCAGCCTCTATGCCAGCCTCAAATGTCATACTCAGGTCCATCACAGCAGTATGCAGGTGCCTGGAGCAGTTTTAGTGGGTGCAGTGCACTTCAGGCAGGCAGACCCATCCCCCTCCTACCTGTTACACTTGTGGTGGTAAATGTGAGCCCTCCAAAATCCACCAGAAACCCACTGTATCCACATCTAGGTGCCCCTCTTCACCCATAAGGGCTATGGTAGTGGTGCACACAAGGTAAGGGAGCTATGTATCTGGGAGCAATTTGTGAAGTCCACTACAGTGCCCCCTAGGGTGCCCGGTTGGTGTCCTGGCATGTGAGGGGGACCAGTGCACTACGAATGCTGGCTCCTCCCACGACCAAAAGGCTTGTATTTGGTCGTTTCTGAGATGGTCGTCCTTGGTTTCCATTATCGCCGAAAATCAGAAATGACCAAGTCTAGGGACCTCCATCTTGTTTCGATAATACGGGTTTCCCCGCCCCTCCACTGGGACATTTTGCGAGGATGTCCTCAGCAAAACTTGGGCGTCCCTTTCGATTATACCCCTCCACGTGATCTTGCAGTAGAGAAACGAAAATCGGCCTTGAATTACTTGCATTTTTAGTGTACAGTAGTGTATATACTGTATGTACAAGAAATACAGCACTGTACTTTATTTAAAAACAGTACTTTTTGATTAAAACTACAGTATTTTATACTTTTTTCTGCAAACACATTGATGAAAATTAAACTATTGTTTAATATGCAATGCTGTAATCTTGTTTTCTTTACAGAAATTTGGTATGTCCAATTGTCCGGATTTATTATTATCCGGGCCACCCTCTGCAGATGATAGTCCGGATAATCGGCGGTCCACTGTATATTAAAAAGCAGTGGTCCCTTCTAGATGCTAGAGTGGAATTGAATGTTGTGTGCCCTCCCTAAATGCAGGCTGGGGTCTGAACCAGAGGTTGTAACCATTAGTTCGTAATTATTGCTATATGTTTTATTTTTTAATTCTAAATTCTTGGATTCCAAATTTCCTAAACTTGTGGACAGAAAGGCTGTTAATGATATTTCCTTTTATTTCTTTTTTGCCTCTTGTATAAATGCTGATTGCATACTCACGTATTGTGATGATATATTGAAATATATGAATAAAGAAATAATTATAAAAAAAGAAGAAAAAAAAAGCAGTGGTCCCAGCACAGACCCCTGAGGAACCCCACTATCTACCCTTCTCCATTGAGAATACTGACCATTTAACCAGTTTTTAATCCACAATAGAACACTACTTTCTATTCCATGACTTTCCAATTTCCTCTGGAGTCTTTCATGAGGTACTTTGTCAAACGCCTTTTGAAAAACCAGACACACAATGTCAATCGGCTCACCTTTATCCACATGTTTGTTCACCCCTTCAAAGAAATGTAATAGATTGGTGAGGCAAGATTTCTCTTCACTATATCCATGTTGACTTTGACTCATTAATCCAAATTTTTGAAAATGCTCTCTAATTTTGTTCTTTAGAATAGTCTCTACCATTTTGCCTGGCACTGACATCAGGCTCACCTGTCTAAACTTCCCAGATCACCTCTGGAACCTTTTTGTAAAAATCAGCGTTACATTGGTCACCTTCCAATCTTCCAGTACAATGCTTGATTTTAAAGATAAATTACATATTATTAACAATAGTTCTGCAAGTTCATCTTTCAATTCTATCAGTACTCTGGGATGAATACCATCTGGTCCAGACTATTTGCTACTCTTCAGTTTGTCAAATTGCCCCATTACATCTTTCAGGTTTATAGAGATTTCATTCAGTTTTCTAACTCGTCAGCTTTGAATACCATTTCTGGAACCGGTATCTCTCCCAAATCTTCCTCGGTGAAGACCAAAGCAAAGAATTCATTTAATCTCTTCGGTATGGCTTTCTGAGTGCGCCTTTTTCACCTCGATTATCTAGCGGACCAAATGATTTTTTTTGCCGGCTTCTTGATTTTAATATACCTAAAAATTTTTTTACTAAGTGTTTTTGCCTCCAACGCAATCTGTTTTTCAAAGTCCCTCTTTGCCTTCCTTATGAACGTTTTGCATTTGACTTGCTGTTTCTTATTATTTTCAGTTGGATCCTACTTCCATTTGCTGAAAGATTTTCTTTTAGCTGTAAAACTTCCTTCACCTCACTTTTTAACCATGCCAGCTGTCGTTTGGCCTTCCTTTCACCTTTTTTAATACATGGAATATAACGGGCCTGGGCTTCTAGGAAGGTATTTTTGAACATCATCCACTCCTGATACAAATTTTTGACCTTTGCAGCTGCTCCTCTTAAGTTTTTTTTTTTTTTTTTTTACCGTTCTCATTTTATCACAGTCTCCTTTTTGAAAGTTAAATGCTAACGTATTGAATTTCCTGTGTGTACTTCAGAGCTTATATCACTTCTAATCGTATTATGATCACTGTTATTAAGCAGCGGCTGCTCCAGATCATATGCTCCACTAGCGACTAGGCCTAGAATTTTTCCTCCTCTTGTTGGCTGCTCCATAAAGCAGTCCTTGATTTCTTCAAGAAATGTTACCTTCTTTGCATGCCCTGATGTTACATTTACCTAGTCAGTGTTGGGGTTATTGAAATTAAAAAACTGAAAAATCCACTCTCTCTACTGTAATGTTGAAATAACAATAAGAACAAAAATTGTGGAGAAAAAATATCTCAGCCAACAAGAAGTCATGCCACAGCAACTAATAATAGTCCAAATAGGCACGCTTCTCCATAATCATAGGTCAGAAAAAAGTCCACTATATAGAAAAACGGCTTTTCAGCATTACAATAGGATAATGTTCATGTAACTGCTAAAGGCTTATAACAATGTCCCTAGCAACCATTTACTAGCAGCAGTAGCAATTTCAGAATTGGCAATAGCAGTCAAATGCAAAAACCACAATACTTATCTGGCAGTCGTTGGAATCCCAGATCCCAACAGGAGTAGCACTGTTCTAATGCTCTAAAACACAGCACACCACTCCACAAATACCGTCCCTACAGTAAAAGTCTGGTGGTGATTATGTTGTTTGGAATGCTTCACAGCAGCAGAGACAGGGAGAGCTTGTGAAGATTGAGGGAAAGATGTGTGGTGCAAAGTACAGGCAGAACCTGGAGGAAAACCTGTTGCAGCCTGCCATAGACCTGGGACTGGAGAGGAGATTGACTTTAAACTGCCCCACCCCTCTGGCCTCCAGGTCAGAGACATGCACAATAACATGCAAAGGAGTTCAAAAGAATTTCAGAAGCCATATTCTACACGCTTTCCTCGTATATTCTATTGTTCATATTGTGCTAACTAGTAACCTTTCTCATCTGAAATGATTACTTATAGGTCTCGTTCCTGTTTGACAATTGCCTGTTTTTGTCCTGTTAATAGAATTTCACAGTGAGTTGCAGATACCACGCTTTTGTCAGAATCAGTTTCCAAACCCTTGAACATCCTTCTAGTTTTTAGGTGTTCCTTTTTTGTCAGCATGTTCATCCGGTTAAAGATTTTATCATATTCAAACAGATTTTTGTCTCGTGTTTCTTTTTGTTTTTATTTATTTGGATTTAGCTCACATCTTTATCAGCAGTTCCCAGACAGCTGATAATTATAAGCATAGGCGGTTGGTGGCCCAACTGTTTGGGGAGGCTAAAGGGGGTGGGGTTAGGGGTGGGGCCAGGGGCGGAGCTTACATCCATAATTGTCTGACAACACACAGAAAAAAAAATAAGTAAAAATAAAATAGTCACAATTAATATGATGTAAAGGAAATCACAAACAAGATCAACCTAAGCCTCCAAATCATGCACTCCTGGGCGGACGCATTCCAGTTAAAACTTAATGCAGAAAAAACACAATGTGTAGTACTCACCTCACAACATAACACAAACAACTTCTCCACCATAACCACAACAAACTTTTCTCTCCCCGTCTCAAATAATCTGAAAATTATTGGAGTCACCATTGACCGAAACCTCACACTCGAAACCCATGTGAAGTTCTCAACGAAAAAGATGTTCCACTCAATGTGGAAACTCAAAAGAGTAAAACCTTTCTTCCCGAGATCCATCTTTCGTAACCTAGTACAGTCAATGGTACTAAGTCATCTGGATTATTGCAACGCACTGTACGCTGGCTGTAAAGAACAGACTATCAAGAAACTCCAAACGGCCCAAAATACAGCAGCCAGACTCATATTTGGTAAAACAAAATATGAAAGTGCTAAACCCCTAAGAGAGAAACTCCACTGGCTCCCAATGAAGGAATGCATCACGTTCAAGATTTGCACAATTGTACACAAAATCATTCACGGAGACGCCCTGGCCTACATGCTAGACCTTGTAGACCTGCTCCCCAGAAATGCCAAAAGATCATCCCACCAATTTCTGAACCTACACTTCCCCAGCTGTAAGGGACTAAAATACAAGCTAACTCATGCGACTACCTTCTCTTACATGAGCACGCAAATGTGGAACGCCCTACCAACGGATCTGAAAACGAATAACGGAATATCGAACTTCCGTAAATCTCTGAAGACATATCTCTTCAACAAGGCTTACAAAGAGATCCTATAGCCTAACAATACCACCTCATCAAACTACCCTGTTCTGAAAGTCATCCTTCGATAACTATCTGCTTAGATCTCTTTTCCTATCTTTATTCTTTTTGCATTACCAATTGTATTTGATATCCTGGAATGGCGTCGCCATAACAGGTCTCTGTAAGCCACATTGAGCCTGCAAATAGGTGGGATAATGTGGGATACAAATGCAATAAATAAATAATAAATAATACCTTTTTATTAAATTTAGATATTGAATATGTATCATATGTCAAAGAATAAAGTGGTTGCTCAAAGCATATACTAACCACAATCGCTCAACTGCAAAACACTATGAACATCTTTGTGCAAAAACACACTCAGAACCTTACTGTACCATAAATATTACACTGGGCAGACCCTAATACACCATATACCACCCAAACGGACAACATCACAGACAGAAGACCGTCAACAATATGAAACATGGGATCATATCACAATTCTCATGTACAGCCACAAAACATCCTTTTAGGGTGGGAATTCACAATGAACTCCTTTTATTAACGACCAGATAGAGATAACAGTTTTCAAATTTCAATTTTGGCACAGTATAAGTCATCACAAACAAAATATAGGAAAGCCAAAAGCATTAGGGGCTTATAGTCCATTTAGTTATGTTTAAACAAAAGAGATCTGCATGAAACAAAATATTTATTTTTTTTATTTTGACTTAAACCTTCAGAGTCAGCACCTACCTCTCCTGAAATCCAACGTGCGCTGCGTGCCACAATTTCCTTATTATGATCTGGGTCGGAAGTGGGAACACCTCAGACAACCACTGTTAACCAGCCTTGAGCGTCGTTGAGCCTTCCCTTCCCTACTCAGTGACGGCCCCTCCCGCGCGGAACAGAAAGTTGCATCGCTCTCGTAGGGAAGGCTGACTGACTGAGGCGGCGAAGAAAGAAGCACGTCATCATGAATATCCCACCCTGTCACACACATCGTCAGCGTCAGTCAACCCAGGCTCCGCCGATCCATGCATCCACCCATCACCCCTTCCCTGCGCGAGCTCTGACTCACTGTCCCCATCCGGGATGATCCCCGCGTCATTAATCTCTAGGCAAGAAGAGGAGGAGGAGGGACGCGGCGCGCCGGAACTGGGCATGGTGCTCAGGTGATAGTGAGCTGGCCAGCAGCACTCAGAGCACTGCAGAGAGAGGAGAGGATGGGTCATTCTAAGAACGAAAAAGATAAAGAAAGACGGCATGTCGGCATCGCGTCGGAGAATGAGACTGCTGCGGCTGCCGGCTGGGGAGGCTTAGCCTCCCCAAGCCTCTTATACAGGGTGCCTATGATTATAAGTTTGTACCAGAAGCAGTGGAGGGTTAAATTACTTACCCAAGATCACAAGGAGCAACAGTGGGCTTTGAATCAGACTTCCCTGGTTGTCAGCCAGTGTTCTAACCACTAGGCTACCCATTCCTCTAAAATGTCACTAATAAAGATTCTGAAAAGAACTGGTTCTAGCACCAACCCCTCAGAAAACCCACTAGCTACTTTGGAGGCAATAAGGACAGTGATTTACAAGATTAAACCAGTGTTTACCTGTGTAACATGGTGGATTAATTGTTAACCTGCTCCCTCCTCCCTAATCCAGTGCAGATAGAGGGTGGCATTAGGTCAGGAATTACACATGGAGATTGCATAACTTCTGCATGTCACTCCTGTTGCATACTTTTATACCCGTTTTGGTACGTGTGCAAAAGTACATAGGTATTTTTTATCACCATTCTGCACACCAGCCAGATTTTCAAAACAATACTTTATGTGGAGTTTTCCTTTGAAAGTAAATGTGCAGCCCTGTTCTCCATTGAAGTTTTGATTATTAACCTCCCTACCTTTACCAGCCTTTACTCCATTTACTATCTGTGCCTCACCAGTCCACTAATTTTTCTTTTTAGTGTGTGAACAAACATTGATAAAGGTGAGACAGCTGATCTAGTATATCTAGATTTTCAGAAAGCATTTGGCAAAGTACCTCATGAGACACTCCTAAGGTAATTTAAAAAGTTACAGAATAGGAGGTAGTGTCATACTGTGGACTGGGAATTGGTTAAAAGAAAACAGAGAGTAGGGCTAAATGGTCAGCATTCCCAGTGGCCCACAGTTCTGTACTGGAACTGGTGCTCTTTAAGATATTTATAAATGATCTGGAAATGATAACAAGTGAGGTAACCAAATTTGCAGATGACACAAAATTATTAAAAGTTGTTAAATCACTAGCAAATTGTGACAAATTGCAGGGGGACCTTGTGAGGCAGGGAGACTAGGCATTCAGGGGCCTGTTTTCAAAGGTACGTAAGAGCCTATGCGCATTCAGCATGTGCCAAATCGGCATTACCACCCAGCTATCGCGTACCCCAGGTGGTAATTCCGAATTCGGCACATGCCGAAAACATGCACAGTGCGCTTACCTGGCGGTTGATGGCGATGGGCGCAAGCTGCATGCTTACCGCCCAGGTAGCATGTCAGTGGGTGGTGGTAAGGTCTCAGGCCGAAAATAGGCACTCACTGGTTTTCATTTTGCTGCACGTCCATTTTCCAGTCCCTTAAAAAAGGGCCCTTGTTCCAGGACTTTGTAAAACTGGCCTGGTGTGTCCCCAAAAGATGTGCTCACACTGTCACAGGCCACTTTTTGCCACAGCTTAGTAAAAGGGCTCCTCAAATGGCAGATGAATTTTAATGTGGACCAGAGGAAAGTGATGCACATAGGGAGGAATAACTCAAAGAATAGCCACATTATCCTAGGTTCCACATCAGGAATCACCACCCAGGAAAAGGATCTAAGCATCATTTTGGATGTTGAAATCCTCTGCTCAGTGTGTAGTTGCAGCCAAGAAATTTATTAGGAAAGGGATGGAGGATAAAACAGATGTAATGGCAGGGGGTACCCATCCTTAATAATTTATTAAGGCCTTGATAATGCAGGGCCTGAGGTTTCCACCCTTTTTTGTACAAAAAGGGTGGAAACCTCAGGTCTCTGTCTGGGGAATTAGGACAGATGCAGCCCTGTGCCAGATTTTGCTTAATACAATCTTATGTGACCTTAATATGATCACTAAGACCCTGGCACAGGGCACTTGGCACTTGGGTAGGGTCTTGGCCCGCTTTAGCCAAAAACACCATCAAATGAGTGGTACTAGTAATAGTCTGCAGGGATACCTGGAGACACCTCAGTAGTAACAGCTTTGACTGGAACCAGGAGTCTAAGATCTGGCATGCAGGAGAGAAACCAGGCAACAATCTGATCCTGTTGTCAGTGAATAAGGGGGTTATGTTGACTGCATCAAACATAGTAACATAGTAGATGACGGCAGAAAAAGAACTGCACGGTCCATCCAGTCTGCCCAACAAGACAACTCATGTGTGCTACTTTTTGTGTATACCCTACTTTGATTTGTACCTATGCTCTTCAGGGCACAGACCGTATAAGTCTGCCCAGCACTATCCCCGCCTCCCAACCACCAGCCCCGCCTCCTAACCACCGGCTCTGGTACAGACCGTATAAGTCTGCCCAGCACTATCCCCGCCTCCCACCACCAGCTCTGGCACAGACTGCATAAGTCTGCCCCACCTCCCACTACCGACTCTGCTATCCAATCTCGGTTACGCTCCTGAGGATCCATTCCTTCTGAGGAGGATTCCTTTATATTTATCCCACGCATGTTAGAATTCCGTTACCGTTTTCATCTCCACCACCTCCCGCGGGAGGGCATTCCAAGCGTCCACCACTCTCTCCGTGAAGAAATATCTGGTATCTGAGCACCAGGTATCAAACATCAAGTTCAAATTCTATACTACTTGCCTAGGTGCCAGTGATATTCAGACTGGTACCTGGATAAAGTTAGCACAGCCTTCTTTTTTTTTTTTTTTTTTTTTTTTTTTTGCTGTTCTAACTTTATCCAGGCCAGGCAGTTATTCAGTTAGTGGACTGAATTTTGCCAAATTGGCCTAGGCTTCTTCCCTTGTTGGCCCCTGCACTAGATAATGCTGCTGAAAATCTGAGTATGAAGCTGGTGAGTGGGACTAATCCTGATAGGAGTTGTTCTCAGATAAGTCCTGCTGAATATTTACCCCTTTATCTTTAAATTTGTATTGGTTTTGATGCCCAAACCCATGAGAGTCTGTTCTAATAGGTACTCATGGAGGGTAATTTTGATATATTATTTTTTATGTTTCAACATTTTTATTGATCTTCAACAATTAAGCATCCAACATGTTCCATTTACTTTTAACTAACAACCAAAAGCCACTAGCTGGAGTAAAGTATTAGTCTTGTCAACCAAATTTTTTAACAGTTCCCCCCCCCCCCCCCCCCACTTCACCCTCCCCCGTTATGGCACAACTTTTGAATCTTCCTACTAAGATAAACACCACCATCAGTGACATGAATACAACTTCTTTTGTCAGAATACATCCAAAGGGTAACATCCTATGTTGCCTTCCATCTCTTAAAACCAATTCCCCCCTCCCCTCCCCCCACTCTTTCCCATACTCCTATTTTTTTATTTTATTTATTTATTGCATTTGTATCCCACATTTTCCCACCTCTTTGCAGGCTCAATGTGGCTTACAGTACATCATGCGTAATGGAAATATATTAGAAAATGGACATTTAGTGTTGCAGAAGAATCTTTGGTAACATGATAATGAAAAGACATGATAGTAGTATTACAAGCAGATATTATAACACAGTTCTGAATATGTGTGGAGGAGTTATGTACAGTGGTGGAAATAAGTATTTGATCCCTTGCTGATTTTGTAAGTTTGCCCACTGACAAAGACATGAGCAGCCCATAATTGAAGGGTAGGTTATTGGTAACAGTGAGAGATAGCACATCACAAATTAAATCCGGAAAATCACATTGTGGAAAGTATATGAATTTATTTGCATTCTGCAGAGGGAAATAAGTATTTGATCCCCCACCAACCAGTAAGAGATCTGGCCCCTACAGACCAGGTAGATGCTCCAAATCAACTCGTTACCTGCATGACAGACAGCTGTCGGCAATGGTCACCTGTATGAAAGACACCTGTCCACAGACTCAGTGAATCAGTCAGACTCTAACCTCTACAAAATGGCCAAGAGCAAGGAGCTGTCTAAGGATGTCAGGGACAAGATCATACACCTGCACAAGGCTGGAATGGGCTACAAAACCATCAGTAAGACGCTGGGCGAGAAGGAGACAACTGTTGATGCCATAGTAAGAAAATGGAAGAAGTACAAAATGACTGTCAATCGACAAAGATCTGGGGCTCCACGCAAAATCTCACCTCGTGGGGTATCCTTGATCATGAGGAAGGTTAGAAATCAGCCTACAACTACAAGGGGGGAACTTGTCAATGATCTCAAGGCAGCTGGGACCACTGTCACCACGAAAAACCATTGGTAACACATTACGACATAACGGATTGCAATCCTGCAGTGCCCGCAAGGTCCCCCTGCTCCGGAAGGCACATGTGACGGCCCGTCTGAAGTTTGCCAGTGAACACCTGGATGATGCCGAGAGTGATTGGGAGAAGGTGCTGTGGTCAGATGAGACAAAAACTGAGCTCTTTGGCATGAACTCAACTCGCCGTGTTTGGAGGAAGAGAAATGCTGCCTATGACCCAAAGAACACCGTCCCCACTGTCAAGCATGGAGGTGGAAATGTTATGTTTTGGGGGTGTTTCTCTGCTAAGGGCACAGGACTACTTCACCGCATCAATGGGAGAATGGATGGGGCCATGTACCGTACAATTCTGAGTGACAACCTCCTTCCCTCCGCCAGGGCCTTAAAAATGGGTCGTGGCTGGGTCTTCCAGCACGACAATGACCCAAAACATACAGCCAAGGCAACAAAGGAGTGGCTCAGGAAGAAGCACATTAGGGTCATGGAGTGGCCTAGCCAGTCACCAGACCTTAATCCCATTGAAAACTTATGGAGGGAGCTGAAGCTGCGAGTTGCCAAGCGACAGCCCAGAACTCTTAATGATTTAGAGATGATCTGCAAAGAGGAGTGGACCAAAATTCCTCCTGACATGTGTGCAAACCTCATAATCAACTACAGAAGACGTCTGACCGCTGTGCTTGCCAACAAGGGTTTTGCCACCAAGTATTAGGTCTTGTTTGCCAGAGGGATTAAATACTTATTTCCCTCTGCAGAATGCAAATAAATTCATATACTTTCCACAATGTGATTTTCCGGATTTAATTTGTGATGTGCTATCTCTCACTGTTACCAATAACCTACCCTTCAATTATGGGCTGCTCATGTCTTTGTCAGTGGGCAAACTTACAAAATCAGCAAGGGATCAAATACTTATTTCCACCACTGTATATTCACACTGGTTGATCTTTGTGGTAAGCCTTGTTAAAGAGATGGGTCTTCAGTAGTTTGCGGACGTTCGTTAGTTCGTAGATCATTTTTAAGTTGCGTGGCAGTGCGTTCCATAACTGTGTGCTTAAATAGGTAAAGGTTGACGCGTGCATTAATTTGTATTTTAGACCTTTGCAGTTAGGGAAGTGCAGATCAAGGAATGTGCGGTATGATCTTTTGGCATTCCTGGGTGGTAAGTCTATAGGGTGTGACATGTAGGCTGGTGCGTCTTCGTGAATGATTTTGTGAACTAGGGAGCAAATTTTGAATGTGATGCGTTCTTTAAGTGGGAGCCAGTGTAGTTTCCTATTCACTCCTCCGATATATTATTTTTTATTGGTAGCCTCAGCATGAGAGGAGTCTCATCTCATTTCCACCAAAATTATGGTAACTCTTCTTCTTCCCTCTTTCTCTCTTAAATTCAGGTGTTCCCATTTTGTTATCAAACCCACATTTTTACCAAGCAGAGGACAAGTATATCCATGATATTGAAGGAATGCATCCCAACCAGGAAGATCATGAATCCTTTATAGACATTAATCCGGTAAGAGTCTTGCCTTGTTTGCTGTCAAACCTGTGATGTTTCAGTTTGAATTTTTTTTCAGCTGAGAAGAGCTTACTGTTGTAGTAATATGTAACACATGTCCTAAAAGGTCCCCTTTTCAGTGATGCCAAAGACGAGGCCAAATGTTAATCTCTGTTGATCTGCATTAGTTCTATTTAGTAGTAATTTAGATCATGAGGGTTTAGATGTAATCCAGATTTCTCCATGTAACCTTGGAGAACTGGCTGTCTGACGATTAGGTGACTCATGTAAGCTCTAAACAAACAAGCCTATAAGGATTAAAGTAGTTTGTCGTGTACAGTATGTTAGAGAAGGGAAATGCAAAAGTTACCTATGTCAAATAATCTCATCTCCTGGATTGTAGAAATATGTATGAGTTTATATATTTGCAGGCTATAGAAAAAATAATACACAAATTCTAAGCTTCTCAGATGGTTTCTGTCCCTTTACTGTACCATGGCTACAGAAGTTTGAGATGCTGGGGTGCTCGTATAGTTAGTTATTGTTTGTGTAGAACAGTGGTTCCCAAACCTGGTCCTGGAGGCATCCCAGCCAGTCAGGTTTTCAGGATATCCACAATGAATATTCGTGAGAGAGATCTGCATACAGTGGAGGCAGTGCATGCAAATCTCTCTCATGAATATTCATTGTAGATATCCTGAAAACCTGACTGGCTGAGATGCCTCCAGGACCAGGTTTGGGAACCACTGGTGCAGACTGTTGTATACCAAAAGTAAACATGACTTTAATGGAGAGCATCAGCTTCTTAATCACTGCTCAGTTTTTCTTTTCTGTTGTCTTGGGTTGTTAACTAGCCTCATTAGGTCTTCAGGAATAACATCCGGTTTTGACAGCTTGAGATTCTTCTGTTGCATGATATTGTCTGTTTTCATATTCTGAACAATTTACAGTAGTAGTTAAGTATAAAAACAGAGAAAAGTGATGGAAAACTTTGCTTTTAATAAAACTAAATTTTGAAAATGGCTGTCATAGTAACATAGTAAATGATGGCAGATAAAGACCTGAGTGGTCCATCCAGTCTGCCCAACAAGATAAACTCATTTTACATGGCATGTGATACTTTATATACCCGAGTTTGATTTGTCCCTGCCTTTCTCAGGGACAATGCCAGAGAACAAGGGATGGCAGGAAAGAAAAGGCTCTGGTGTGTGTGTGTGGGGGGGGGGGGGGGGGGAATAAGATGCCAGAGAGTGGAGTGGCAGGAGAGAAAAGACTAGCGGGGAGGGGTATGAGAGAACATGGGGCGACTGGAAAGAAAAAGCTATAGGAGCGCCTGAGAAGGAGGTGAAATGACAATTGTGCCAATGGAGAGGACAGCAAGGGAAGGAATGAGATGAGATTCTGCCTATAGAGAGGAAGGGAAGGAAGAAGGGACAAGAAGAGAGATGGAGGATATGGTGTCCATACAGAAGAAGGGAAAGAGAGAACAGAGGAGATGGTGCCCACGAAAGGGAGAGGTAGAGAGACCAAAGGAGAGAGGAGATGGTGCAGTGGTGTGCTGGAGCAGGCTCTCACAGGCTCGCAAGAGCCGGTTGTTAAGTTTTTAAGAATTTTGGGAGCCGGTTGTTAAAGTAGGGCCCTCCATGGCTACTTTAACAACTGGCTCCTAAAATGTGGGCTTGGGCCCCCTGCTGAATTCTCTTTTACTTTGCTGGTGGGGATGCTGAGCCCTGCCAGCCAAGTAAATAGACTACTGCTGCTCCCCGCTCCTTGTTTCTAGCTCTGGGCAGCAGGCTGGGACTTCTTGAGCATGTGAGAGAAGTTCCAGCATGCTGCTCAGAGCAAGACGTTGGGAGTGGTGGCAGTCCATTTATTGGCTGCCAGCAAAGGTATGCCTAGCGTGCTCGAACGAAGGGAGGGAGGAGAGAGAGGCACGTGTTGCTACCCCACCCCACCCACCCCCGGCCACCCCTGGCCCTTCCAACTGCAGAGCTGGCTACATCCGGAGAAAAAGCCTGTTGTTAATAATTTACCAGCACACCCCTGAGATGGTGCCTGTGGATGAAGGGAAGGGATGGAAAGAAGACAGATATAAGGAGGAAGAAAAATGGCAGGAACTTGAATGTGAAAAATATTATAGGGGGAGGAGAGAAAAGGAGGCCCTGAAAATGGAGTTCAGAGCACAGACAGAGAGAACCAGAGACAGGGAGTAAGATGGTTAGAAAAATAAAATCACCAGACAACAAAAGTAAGAGAAGTGATTTTATTTTCAGTTTAGTCACTGAATTACAGTATCTCAGTTTTGAGAATTTACTTTTGCAGTCTATATTTTGCACTATACAGGTGAAAATGTGAGGGGGCACTTTATTCGATTAATCATGCAATTAAAATCATGCTCGATTGTGCGATTAAAAGTTTTAAATGGTGTGTGGCCCTAATTGTTATTCTTCTGAGCCAACAAATACTTTTTTTGCCAGAATGTTTTCTAAGCCCCAAGCAGGACTAAATCTGTTGTATAGTCCTTTCACATTCACAGACCCCCAGAAACCTATGCAACTGAAACAAGTTATTTAAAAAAAAAAAAAAAAGTCTTGCAGATAAAGATGTGCATACTATCTGCAAACTGAAATAGTAAATTGCAAAATCCGGCATTCTTCCCATATTGTAATATGAAAGTAATTTGTTAGTATTTCTATTCAAAGTGTTAACATTGTCAATTTGGAATTTTTGCTAGGAAGTCAGTTCAGCGGATAATGATGGGGTGCCTTTCATTGGCTGAATCTCTTCAGAAAGACAGTTAATAAATGTTAGAGATTGCTAGCCAGGCCAAATGCTATGTATGTGAACAGTATTGGTGTTTTCATGGTTTCTGTAATTATGGCCCATATCTAAGTTTTCCATGTTCATTCACAGCTCAGTGGAGTCATTGTGAGAGCAGCCAAGCGGCTCCAGGTCAATGTGTATGTGAGACAGATTCCAGAGTTCACGTGAGTACTCCTTCAATTTATCTATTGACATCCTACATAGGTGACCCAGTGGCTTGAGTTAGTCCCGATTTACACCATTGCGGCTCTGCACCTTTGGAACTGCAAATTCACAGAGGCAGTGTAGGTAAAACTATGATCTGATGGACATGGTCATAACCCTGTATGAGCATCAGCAGTCTTTCTAAGAGAAGCCTTTGTTTTAGTCTTCTATCTTACCGTTTCATCCAGACTGGCAGGTAATAAACTTTGGGGTTAATATTCAGCAGTGGTTCTCCAGGTAGGAGCAGCCCTTGCCCAGATTATTATTTATTTTTATTTTCAGCACTAAGTGATCCCTGAGGATCTT
This sequence comes from Microcaecilia unicolor, assembly GCF_901765095.1. Taxonomy (NCBI): domain Eukaryota; kingdom Metazoa; phylum Chordata; class Amphibia; order Gymnophiona; family Siphonopidae; genus Microcaecilia; species Microcaecilia unicolor. The sequence goes on from NC_044032.1 coordinate 389,515,176, forward strand.
GTGCGGTTTACAGTTTCTATTACAGGAACTTTGCACTGTCCCTAATCTAAGTTACACATATTGTACCTGGGGCAATGGAGGGTTAGGAGGGTCTTTTACTAAGAGGCGGTAAGCCCAACGCGGGCTTACCGCTCGCTAAACTGGAAGTACCACCAGGCTACCGCAGCAGCCCTGTGGTAGTTCCCACCCCCAGTGTGTACCATTTCCAGCGTAGCGCTGGTGTTCACCCGGTGGTAATCAGGGAGTGACGCGCACTGCCCAGTTACTGCGGGAGCCCTTACCGCCACCTCAGTGGATGGCAGTAAGTGCTCCCCCTGAAATGGCCGCTCAACAAGTGCTTCACTTGCCGCATGGCAAATTTAAAAAAACAAAAGAGAGGGAACGCAGTACAAACTAAAGTCCAAACAAAAAAAACATCACCACGGGCCTTTAAAAATGGGTCTTTTTATCAAGGCTCATTCATTAAAGAACTGTGTTCCATTTTTAAAGGCCCGTGGTGCTGTTTTTTTTGTTTGAAATTTAAAAAAACAAACAGCCTTTTACCCACTGTGGTAAAAGGGGGCCTCGGTGCATGTCAAAAACACTCGCTGAAACCAGTGCAGCCCCCTTTTGCCGCAGCTTAGTAAAAGGACCCCTAAGTGACTTGCTCAGGGTGACACAGAGCTGCAGAGGGAATTGAACCTGGTTCCCCAGGATCTTAACCCGCTGCACTAATCTGTCAAGGCAGTCTGGGGATGTAGCCATAGTGGAGCCAGAAGCTATTCTGGTACTGCCTATATTCCAGCGCTGGTATCCAGATAAGTTAGGATGGCTGTGCTAACATCCAGGTAGTTTTTCAGGTACCGGCTGAATATTGAGTACAGATTTAAATGCCATAGACAGCGTTTGAAATCATCGCTGACCCCAAGGTTTTAATGTTAATGGGTTTGTTCTTACTTTATTTGCTGCTCAGTCATATAAGGATGTAAGAAAGTCAGTAAGTAAGCAGAGATTCCAGCGCAGGAGTTAATGTGTCCTGAAGGGGGCAGACTCAAGAAAAATGTCAGGAAGTATTTTTTCACGGAGAGAGTAGTGGATGCTTGGAATGCCCTCCCGCGGGAGGTGGTGGAAATGAAAACGGTAACGGAATTCAAACATGCGTGGGATAAGCATAAAGGAATCCTGTGCCGAAGGAATGGATCCTCAGGAGCTTAGTCAGGATTGGGAGGCGGGGCTGGTGGTTGGGAGGCGGGGATAGTGCTGGACAGACTTGTACGGTCTGTGCCGGAGCCGGGGTTGGGAGGCGGGACTGGTGGTTGGGAGGTGGGGATGGTGCTGGGCAGACTTGCGGTCTGTGCCGGAGCCGGTGGTTGGGAGGAGGGGCGGGTGGTTGGGAGGCGGGGATAGTGCTGGGCAGACTTATACGGTCTGTGCCCTGAAGAGCACAGGTACAAATCAAAGTAGGGTATACACAAAAAGCAGCAAATATGAGTTATCTTGTTGGGCAGACTGGATGGACCGTGCAGGTCTTTTTCTGCCGTCATCTACTATGTTACTATGTTACCATTTTTCTTGCTAGGACATTGCAACTGAACTAGTACAAGAGGAGTTTGCTGCAACTCACTTAGTAGTTAAAGTTTAGGAGAAAAAATAAAGCAGGAGACCCTATTCATGGTCTTAATACAGTATTTAGAAAATATTGGTAATGAGTACAGGTGTGTTGTGAATTCAGTTGTGTATTATTTGTAACGTATAAATTCACAAACTATTACCAACTTCTATCTTGGAGGAAGGTGTCATAAAACTACAGAGCATAACCTTTTGGTTAAAAATATAAAGACTAGTGGAATTACAGAAAAATAACTTTTCCAGCCAGCCATCTTGAGTTCCAGTAGTCCTCTGGGTGTAACAGTGTCAGCATTAGAACTAGAGCAGTATCTCTCAATCTGTCCAAGCCCAAGGCACACCTAATGTTGGGTAGCACATGGGCCTCATTCTCCTCTGAGTGTAGACAAGGGAAAGGATTCATATGGTTAAAAGAAAAGTTAGGTGGGAAGGAGTCAGAGGAGGAGATGCCATATGCATTGTGAGTGCTGCATAAAGCAGGATCCAGCGATCTGCATCCTACATGCTCCGTGGTTATTTCCACACTCTGGTGCTCATTCTGTATCTAGGAAGGCGGGAGGTGTATGTGAATGTATTTGTGCTCAGACAGAAAAGAAATCCTCCATTTTAAGAGTCGCTGCTGGTATCTGTCTTTGCTGTGAGGTACTGAGAACAGAGCCCATGTGGTGGTCTGGACCTGGGCATCAGGCAGTGGTGACCTTTTTTTCATAGCACAGTTGATCAGGTCTGAAGGCACACTGGTTAGTAAACACTGAACTAGAGGGCATATATCTGAAAGCTGAGCGTAACTAGAGAGAAATGGAAATACTAAGGGGCTGTTTAAAAAAACAAAGTGCATTAAGCAGGTAACACATGAACACATGAATTAGTGTGTGCTGTTAGCTGACAAGCACGGTAAGTATTACTGCACTGGCATGACAGCATGTGATAATTCCTATGTTAACTGCAGGCCATGTGGGGGAGGGGATGGGAACTGAGGGGGGGTATGGGTACAGAATGGGCATGGATTATACATTGCAGTTAGCACATGGTACTTACTACACACTTCACTTGACACTTAAAGTGAAGAGGAGTCATTAAATGAGTATTTTACAACTGGGCACCCCCATATACGTGCCCTGAAGACATACGGTAGAAGCCTATTTTATAATGGCATCTGGACACCCAGATTCCATTATCGAATACTAAAGTAATCCAGTATTAGTGCGCCTAACAATTACGTGCCCCCAGGTGCATGTGAATAGTACACCTCACTAGCGTTTGTCAACCGTTAATTATCTTTAATTGATGTTGACAGGTGCCATGCCCACTTCCAGGTTATCAACCAATCAGAGTAGAAGGTCTGCCTTAGCCCTGCCCACTCCATCATGCCACACCCACTTCCCCCTTTGACTTCACGTAATGTTATAGCCCTGCCCCATACCCATCTTTTTTGTGATATCACAGATATCATAACTGACATGCCACACCCCTTTTTCAAGATGGCAACGAGTAGTGGTTGCAGAAATCCAAGATGGTGATGCCCATAGGGGCACTTCTTTTTCACAATACACATCACCATCTTGGATAGATCACATGACGGGATGTGATGACACATGCCAGGCAGAGTCCCCTATAGCCTAAGAGGACTGTACACTGTTTGAGCAGGCACTACAGGCAGTGAGCATGCATTTGGAATTTTGAGACCTTAAATAGTGTTCATTTAAGCTAGACTGAGACTGGTCTGTCCGGCCATTTTTTTTTTTTTTTTTTAAACATTCTGAGTGCTCTTTTGTGCTGAATTCCAACCATTTGAGAGCATGCAGTCTTCCCGTTCCCAATCCCCTGCATGTTAGCAGCCATACACTGTTTCACAGTTACCCTTTCTCAGCAGAGATTTGACCGGTACAGAAAACCCCCCCAAATTAGATTTTAGGTTTTAATTGGCACATATGCAAAAGAATTAGTGTGAAACAAATCTAGTGGTTTTACAATCGTTTCACTGTGTAACATTTTGTACACAGGTCAGCAACCATGCTGATTTTAAACTATTCTTCTCAGGGTGAGCTCGTCAGAGCCTCACACAACGATGTGTGCATAGACACGCCTCCCTAACCCCCTCCCCCCCCCCACACTTTTCAGTGGGCAATTCAGAAAAAGCAGAGCTGTGTGATTACAGATTTCTTAAGATAGACAACCCCAGAGCCATACATTTTACACAAGGATTTTTTTTATCAATACTGCGCAAGTCATGCAAACCACAGTGAGTTCCTTTAGCAAAAACGACTACCCCCCCCCCAAGCCCCTCCCTCTCCATCCTGGCAGGCAAGGTCATGTGAGTGAATTATATAGCGGGTTTCAGAGCTTTTATTGACTGGGAAAAGTTACAGATATCAACCTTTTTCTTTTTTTTTTTTTTAAATGAAAGTAGTTACAGAACAAGGCTTTATACAAGGATTGCTTTGCTCTATCAGTGTTAACCTAAGAAACATTGTGCAAAATAGAAGCCAAAAATTATGAGTACAATACACAAGGTGTGTGAACATAATCAGTAGCTGTACGATATGACCCCATTCCAGTCATATCTGGACTGGATGTATCAAACTTTCCATGCTGACTACTCAAAAAAAAAAAAGCTTGAAAATCCCAAGCACCCCTTACACAGTTGCTCATACTTAGTACCGAGGACTTTTTAAAATAAAACACCCTCTTTTTAAGATGCTGCGCTAGTGTTGAAATGCACATCACCCTATGAAGTCATGTACAAAAAAAACCTAAGCAGAATTTTCTTCGATATGGAGGCAGTCGGGAGTTTAGGAGGCATCGTGCCTTAATAAGGCTCTCAAATGAAAACAGGTAGAAGAATGGCTCAGGGTCCAAGACGCTTATACCTTACACCATCCTGCTTGCCTTAGTTTTCTAAAAAACAAAAACATAGTTTCAGAGGTGGACACTGAGTGGCAAGCGGATTTGATGGATCTGTCAGCTCTCTCTTCTTTAACTGTAGCATAAATGCATACTGATTATCGACATCTTATCAAAACATGCATGGGCTATGTGTCTAAAAAAAAAAAGGTTGTGAAGTGGCCAAAGCCTTTGAAAAGGTATTTAGTTTAGGCTGCAGATGGACAAGGTAAAGAGTTTTTTAAATAAATCTGTACAGACGTTACTGAAAAGAAAAGGAATTTACCATTTTGTGACCAACAGCGATGTAAAAGCAGCCATGGTACAGAGGTTTATCTACACCCTAAAGTCTAAAATGTGGCGGTACTTCACATCACGCAATAGTTTTTACTATGTAAATATATTGCAGGCCATTCTACTTAGCTATATTCAGAGTTTTCACAGAACACATACGGAGCAGACTTATTGACGTGACACCTCTGAATTCTCTGCAGGTCTGGCAAATGATCTGTAGTGCAGTGTTTTTCAAACTGTGTGCCACAGCTGCATCCTAGGTGTGCTGCGGGAGTTCGAGAATTCCCATGACACTGCCTGATTTTTTCATTTGCAGCCACATCGTTTTGATTTCCTTCCATCGTGCTGCATTTCTCCCTCCTTCCTCCTGAAGTGCGATGGGTCCAAACACCTTTCCCTCTTCTTCCCATGCCTGCAGCACATCAAACTTTTCTCCTTGCTGCATTAGCAATCAACACAACACTGTCTGCAGCTGGGCTGGCCCTGGAACCTTTCGTCTGCATGTCCCGACCTCTGCTAATGCAATTTCCTGTTTACGCAGCAGCCGAGATGTGCAGAGGAAAACTGTCTTTCACATTGAGGCTTGGGAGTTTTGTTTTGTTTTTTGTGCCATTTTTTTGTTGTTAATCTGTGAAATTTTTCCCTTCATAGCTGCACTCTGATGTATACAACTCCTTGCTTGTCTAATCGACATGCTGTCTTACTCTGTCACTTTGCTTGACAGTACTCTAGGTAAATCATGTTGTTTCTTTGTTGATTTTCACACTTCTTCATGCCATGTGACCTTATTACTGGGTTTTTATGGCTCTCCTATTATCTCAGCACCCTCAGTTTCTCTACTTTTAGGCACTTTTTTCCTCTTTAAGCTTTTTGTTGTAATTAGCAGGACATGCCTTCAGCTAAACACATTTATAGCTTTACTGTTCTCTATTCCAACATGATCATATTACTTGGTTTCTCCTGGTTTACTTCAGTACTTTCTGGCTGCCAGCTTTTACGTTTATATGCTGTATTGTTTGACTTGATCCTTGGTGCTTTAATATATTAATTAGTACATAAAAGTTATTTGCAGTTGACAGTATGCTGGCTCTATTTTCTTACTCTCTGTACACTGTTTGCCATACCTCACTTTTGTATAAAGCAATTCCATTGTAGCACATTTTTAGCTGTGCCATTCATTAACAGCTGACAGCATACTGTTTTTGGTTCATGTTTTGGACACTGTTTTTTTTTCTCTGTAGTAGCATTTAGTTGTTACACATGTCTTATTCATATTTATATTTTAGCTGCATTATAAATTAGTGATTTGTCTTTATCATGTTCAAATCATTCAGTGAACTTTCTTCTTGTTCTGAAATAGATGCTGAGTTCTTGGAGGTTTTTGCTCTTATGTTTTCATTTTATCATCTGTGGCTGGTATGTTTTGTTTTTATTCTGTGGGAACAAATTGTCTGAGAGTCATGAGATGCCATAGTGGGGAGAAATGTGGGACTTTGGTCTGTGGGAGATGGAGGGAACAGGGAAAGGCATGCTGGACTCAGTGGTAGAGTCACATGCTGCACTGGGTATTGGAGAGGGAATGGGAGAGAGACATATTGTCCTGTGGTGGGATGGAGGGAAGATAAAGATTCTGGACACAGGGTGATGGGTGGAGAGAAGAGACAGAGAGATAGCGGACCATGTGGGAAGAATAGGAAAGATTCTGGGCCATGTTGGGCAGGGAAGGTAGAGAGAAAGAAGAAGTTGGACATGGGGAGAGTAGGGACACAGAAGGGAGATAGTGGGCATGGAGGAGCATAGGGACTGGGAGGGTCAATGCTGGATAGAGAGGGTACATAAAAACATAAGAGTAGCCATACTGGGTCAGACCAGTGGTCCATCTAGCCCAGTATCCTGTTTTCAAAACAGTGGCCAAGCCAGGTCACAGGTTCCTATCAGAAATCCAAATCGTGGCAACACTCCATACTATAAATCCTAGGGCAAGCAGTTGCTTCCCATGTCTGTCGCAATAGCAGACTATGGACTTTTCTTCCAGGAATTTGTCCAAACCTTTTTTAAACCTAGATACACTAACCGCTGTTACCACCTCCGGCACAGAGTTCCAGAGCTTAACTATGTGTTGAGTGAAAAAATATTTCCTCTTATTTGTTTTAAAAGTATTTCCATGTAGGGACACCGAGGGGTGATACTGAACAAGGGGGGTGGGTAGGGATACAGAATGGAGATGTTGGGTACGGGAAATGAGATGCTGAACTGGGGACAGGGACACAGAGAGAAGATGGATAATGGATAGAGAAGAGGGGAGGGGATATAGGCTGCACAAATAGGGAAGAAAAGAGGGGAGACAAAATTAAATTTGAGAAAGAATCAGAGAAATTGAAGAATGCTGAATGTGAAAGATCAGTGCCAAACAGGCATAGGGCAGGAGGTGAGGTAAGAAATTGCAAATGGAAAGGAAGCCCTAGAAACAGAGTTAAGAGCACGGACAGAGGAAAGCAGAGCCAAAGATTGGGAACAAGATGAATGGACTAGTAAAATCACCAGACTACAAAGGTAGGAAAAATGATTTTATTTTCAGTTTAGTGTTTGAATTATGTTGGTGTTGAGAATTTGCATGAGTCTGTTATTTTGCGCTGTACAGGAGGACACACATTTCATTCCTTCTCTGGAATTGCACAGCATGCAGAGTCCTGTATCTCTGCTTTCAGTTTTTGTATGCATGTTTTTGTAGTTCTGTATTTTGTATCAGGTGAGAGTCATGTTCTGCACCTGCAACTGAGATAAATGATTCTGCTAGCATGCGGTGTCTGTAAACCTGTAAACAGTCCATCTTGTTCCAGTTTCCCAGTAGCAAGTATGTTGGTGCTCTAATGTATTTCAGTATTTAAATGAAATAACTACTTCTGAAGGTTACAGGTACAAGTGGAGATGGAATGGATCGGGCGGGTATGGGTTAGATTCCAGTGGTGTGCCTTGAAAATGTTTCCAGCGTGTAAATGTGCCACAAGATGAAAAAGGTTGAAAATCACTGCTATACAGGGAATGCAAAACTAGAAACAGCCATGAAACATTTTACAAAAGGCAACAACGTAAGTCTATCGAAAACAAAAGGCGCTTTTCAAAAGCGGCATGATCAGATGTGGACTGATGAGATTTTTATAATAACAGATGTGTTAAGCGGGGGGCAGAAGCCTGTTTACAAGATACAGGATTATGACTGGAAACTATAGAAGGTTCTTTTTACCCTGAAGAACTATTAAAAATCAATCCTGACATTGACAGGGTATACTGTACTGAAACAAATTGTAGAAGTAAAAGGAAGGAGTCAGAACAAAATATGTTTAGAGAAATGGAGAGGCTGGCCTGAGAAATTTAACAGTTGGGTACTGGCCAGTGAGGTACAACTGCTATAAAAGACATCTAAGGTACAAGGCATCTAAGTCTGCGCAGAAGAATCAACATGGTCGATGAGGGGTTCTACATCACAGTACTTAGTAACAACTCTGCGGAAATATTTCTGCAAAACACCAATTCTAATTTTAGAGTATGTTTAGCAAGATCTCTGGATCTACAAGGCCCTTGGGAAGTGGGTTTGGTGGAAATACAATACCCACACATGTGGGATAACGATACAAAAGACACATTTTACGTCTTGATGGTGTATGGCTTGCCAAATGAAAAATTTGTAGTATGGAGAGGTTTTTACTCGAGCGTGGAAGCTTTAATGGAGAGTATGAATGAAGACAGAAAGTGAAAATGCCTTTGTGCTTTGTAGCTTTTACTACATGAGACGTGGGGTAAGGAATAATATATTGTAGAGGAATATATTCGAGTTATTCCCCAAGTTTTCCACGTCATCACTGTGACCCCTGACGCAGGTGCTAGTCACCGAAACACGGCCCGTGTCGGGTCTTTTTGTCAAGGCTCATTCATTAAAGAACTGTGTTCCATTTTTAAAGGCCCGTGGTGCTGTTTTTTTTTTTTTTGTTTGCCCATCAGACATGGAACCATAAAGAGAAATATGGACTCACTGGCATTCATCCAGCAGATGACGAATTAGCAATCATTTTGGGGTTAGAAATTGTCCAAAAACATAGTCAAAGATATGATGGGTAATGTTACCACAGCTGTTGTGAATAACATGAATTACAAAATGGAGCAGACTGGATCGGGACTAGCAGTTGTGCGAAAATCCTTTAAAAGATAGAGAGGTGGGCAGACGCTTTTAGAAGGACCGCCTGAACCCCTTAAAATAAAAAAACCCAACTATATAGTGTCTCAGAAGCCTAAATGCAAGAGAGTCGATGCTACATAGCCGGAAGATATATTTTGAGAAAAAAATCATGGCTTTTGTGCACGATGGCTCAGAAGAATGCATTAAATGTATTTATTTATATCATTTATACCCCACAGTTTCCAACCGCTGGCAGGCTCAATGTGGCTTACAACATTTAGTAAGCAAACAGTAAAGTACAATAAATTGAACGTGATATGGGTGGCGTAAAGGTACAGGGTTACGAGAAAGTAGTTAAGTTCACAAGGTCTTTATAGGAGTTGGAGGCAGGACGGGATCTGTAGGGTAAGTTGCCCAAATAAGTAGGTCTTGAGAGACTTCCTGAAAGTCAGATGATCTTGATCATTTTTACAGATTTAGGCAATGCATTCCACAAATGAGTGCTGATATAGGAAAAGGTGGAAGCATATGTGGTTTTATACTTGAGACCAGAACATGCAGGGTAAATCAGAGTTGGACCTCTTTCAATTGTCACCTGCACAAGCCAGTATTGGAAAAAAGCATTTATGTGGAAATACCACCTTTATCAGCCTTATCGGAAACTGCACTGCTTGACTTTTACATAGCCAGGCACGGGGAAGATTATTTGCATTTGAACAATACGCTGTTGTACCTGACCATGAAAGAAGATGGAACAGTCATCGCAGGGATGGTCAAAGTTGCGCTAGTAAATTATCCGATAGACTCCCTCTTCAGCCACCTGGATATCATAATCAGAGACAGACTCATGAGTCTGATCAACAACTGCTACCCTTATGAGCCCTCATAGAACCGCTTGTCAATTACAGCGAAGGACCCCTCAAAACACAGTTTATGAGCGGTCTGTTTTATAAAGACTCAGCCAGGAGTCAGGATCCATGAGTTGACAGACCTGGCGGTTGCAACGCCAGCATCAACGAAAGGGCTGCTTTTACAGCTGCTAGCCAAAAGATAGTGTATATTCCTTCCTATGCTTGGTATGCAAGCACTCAGATCTGCTGTCATTAGTATAAGCTTTGTTTCTCCCTACTGCTGCATGTGCATAGAGTGCATAATTTTTGTTTTCCAGTAAACAGCAAATGTTGTTATGCACTTCTGGTAAATCACATGACAAGGAGAAACTCATGAGGAACTGAAGCTGTATGACCCATATATGGCAGATAAAAATTGATTTAACCTTGTTGGTGAGTGGGGATGAGGACCCTCCAAAAAAAGGAGATGTTTCTCAACGAATATGTGTTTAGGGAAGAGGAGCCAGGTGGTTCTTGCAGTTTGCACTGCATGAAGGTATCACGCGTAGAGGATAAGGGAATGACCAGTGAGCACAAAGTGGGACAGTAGAGGATGGTAAGAATAAAGGAAATAAACGTAAACATATGAAAGAGAGCACGTTGATGGACAGTATGGAGTTTTACAGAGGTTACACTTTGATGGCTTTTGATCTGTCATCTGATCAGGAATGCACAGATCACTATTCCTTGATCAAAACTGGTAATCTGCGCACAGAAATCCGCCTTTCAAATGCTTTGCCCTGTACTGTAAAAATGATTGTCTACGGGGAGTTTGACAATGTAATAGAAATCAACTAGTGAAGGAACGTTCTATTTCACTACATGTAAACAGTGGACACCGTAGAGATCTATTGTTTGTTGAAAGAGGACCCGTTCGCCACAGAATCATTTTTAGACATTTTACCCAGCAACTGGCTACTCGGTACACATGTGCTGTGTAGACCATTAGTGGTAGTGGTAAATACCCACCCTCATGGTCAACCCAGCAAGCACTAGCTAGCCATCAATCTGTGTCAGAATGGCGTCTGTGAGGTTTTTTTTATTCTTACGGACATCCCTCTGATAGTTGGTTTTCTAGCGGTATTATGGACTTATTACAGAAGCACTGTGAAACTATTGTGTGTTATAACACCCTCTATCGACTGCCTGTGGTCACCACTCCTTTTGAAATAATGGGTCCAGCATCATGTGTCTGTGTTCAAAGTATTTTATTAAAACTGTGCATATTTAACCACTGTTGTCTGTTCAGTGCAGATTGCTTCTTATTGGGGAGGCTAACATATTTCATAGTTTGTTTTTTTTAAAGGGAAGAGTTTCTTCGATTTTCACAGGGATCTCCATGGGCTTTTCTTTAAGAAGTTTGAGCAGATGCCTGTTGCTTGCGTTGGCGACTATCATGGAGGGTATATTGAGTTTGGCCAAGGACTGCATTACATGAACTCTCCCCAACCTCTGGTTTCCTTTGTTGTGATAGAGCATGTGTCTACGTAGCCCAGCAAACCAGGTTGAAGCAGATTAGACCCACCGATTGGGTACCCGTTGTATACAAATGTCCTATTGGAACCCCAGGTTGCCACATCCTTGTACCTGGACAGCCTATCGAGCAACATTTTTGGGCATTTTTTCCTGTAATTCTGTTTAGCCCATTAGTGCCCAATGTTACTACTACTACTACTAACTAGCATTTCTAAAGCGCTACTAGGGTTACGCAGCGCTGTACAATTTAAACATAGAAGGACAGTCCCTGCTCAAAAGAGCTTACAATCTAAAAGACAAGAGAACAATCTAAAGACAAGTGAACAATGTTCCCTTATGGGCACTTATTATGGGAACATTGGGCACTAATGGATTAATACTTCCTGAAGAACAGGATCAGGTGAGTCATCGCTATCTAGCAACACCGCCGTCTGCTTATGACTTTGTTCAGGGAGATACAGGTTTATTTTTTCTCTTTCTGTTTCACCCTGTCTGGCAAACGAAAGGTAGCACTGTAACACGGTTGAATGTTTGGCCTTTTCATAGTCGGTTAGTCCGGAACTTTGAAGAATTCCACTTATTTCTTCATTGAGCCTTTGAACATCATCCATTCTAATATTTTCATGGGGTTCTGAAGTACCTCTTAAATGATCATGCTGCTGGCTGGGGACCAAGTATCTCTCTTAAGCATACTGCATTGCCGATAAGCCTTTTGATCAGCAGCAAGGCAGAACTTAGCAAGGGTCCAATGAAACCCCCAGACTGCATCACCAGCTTCTTCTTTGTCTTTTCAGGCTGTTGATCTGCTGCTGTGTTACTTTTCAGAGCGTTTAGGGCTATCTCTGCTGTAGCCACTATTAAGTCATCTGAAGCAATGTTGAGGATGGCCTTTCTCTGCCGGGGCGAAGCCGAAACTAAAAGTTTTAAAAGCTCCAGGTTCCTCTTCAGACAGCTAGACATGTTGTTGCCTGTGAGAGTGCCATTAACATGTGTGTGGGGAAAAGAGGCGGTTTGTCACTTCTTTTTATAGGCACCCACTGTTTTCTTACTGTATACGACCGTCAAAGTGGGGGGGGGGGGGGGGGGGGGGGAGATGTCTGTCCTCAATGTGTAAGCCTCAGATGTCAATGCATTCAAATCCACAATGAGATAACCGTATGGTTTTCTGGTAATGTCTTCGAAGGGCTCGAGAAAGAAACGCTTCTTGCTTGAGTACATTTGTCTGGTGAGAACAGCTATCTGCTGCTTATCTCTTGAATTCGTAAACAGCACCATATATTTTTTATTTAAGGTGATAGTGCAGCTTGTCTCTGCCTTGACAAAAAAATGTTCTGGATGATATATATATATAATACTTAAATTTCTGTGGTGTGTATGTTTGGTACAGGCTTTTTTGATCTCATCAGTTTTACAAGTGAATTCCATAAAATCATTGATGATGACCAGATTTACTTTATGGGCCAGAAACAACAGGTCATCGTTAAATGTCACCAGCAGCGAATCCATAAAATGTATAAATGGGTGCCAGTATCACAGTCCTTCATATGTAGGTTGCCAGCAGGTATAACACCATATGATTTATTTATTTATTTATTTATTTATTGCATTTGTATCCCACATTTTCCCACCTCTTTGCAGGCTCAATGTGGCTTACAATACATCATGGATAGTAGAAGCATATAAGAAGATATACATTTAGCATTATAGAAGGATCTTGGGTAACATGATAATGATAAAGCATAATAGTAGTTGAACAAGCAAACATGATAATGATAGAACATACTAGTAGTTTAACAAGCAAATATTGTAAGGCATTTCTGGATATTTGTATTGGAGTTCATATTTGTTGGTCTTTGTGGTATGCCTTGTTAAAGAGATGGGTCTTCAGTAATTTGCGGAGGTTGGTTAGTTCATAGAGCGTTTTTAAGTTGCGCAGCAGCGTGTTCTAGAATTGTGTGCTCAAGTAGGAGAAGGTTGACGCATGCGTTAGTTTGTATTTTAGACCTTTACAGTTGGGGACGTGAAGATTAGGGAATGTGCAGGATGATTTTTTTGGCATTCCTGCGTGGTAGGTCTATCAGGTCTGACATGTAGGCTGGGGCGTCTCCGTGGATGATTTTGTGAACTAGGGTACATATTTTGAACGTGATGCGTTCTTTGAGTGGGAGCCAATGTAGCTTTTCTCGTAGGGGTTTAGCACTTTCATATTTTGATTTGCCGAATATAAGTCTAGCAGCAGTATTCTGAGCTGTCTGAAGTTTCTTGATTATTTGCTCTTTGCAGCCAGCTTAGAGTGCATTGCAGTAATCTAGATGACTGAGTACCATTGATTGTACCAGGTTGCGGAAGACGGTCCTTGGGAAGAAAGGTCTTACTCTTTTTAATTTCCACATTGAGTGGAACATCTTCTTGGTAGTGTTTTTCGCGTGATTCTCAAGTGTTAGGTGTCGGTCAATGGTGACTCCAAGAATTTTTAGGGTGTCCGAAATTGGAAGATTCAATTTTGGTGTGTTAATGGTGGTGAATTTGTTTGTGTTATGTTGTGAGGTGAGTGTTAGGCATTGGGTTTCTTCTGCATTGAGTTTCAGTTGAAATGCGTCCGCCCATGTGTGCATTATATGTAGGCTTTGGTTGATGTCATTGGAAATTTCCTTTAAATCTTGTTTGAATGGGATGTAGATCGTTAAGTCATCTGCGTATATGTATGGGTTGAGGTTTTGGTTTGATAGTAGTATCGCCAAGGGTATCATCATTAAGTTGAATAAGGTCGGTGAGAGGGGGGATCCCTGTGGGACTCCGCATTCAGGTATCCATGTAGCTGAAGTAATTGAATTAGATGTTACTTGGTACGATCGTGTGGTTAGGAACCCCTTGAACCAATTGAGAACGTTGCCTCCAATTCCGAAATACTCGAGAATATGTAGTAGTATTCCGTGATCAACCATGTCGAAGGCGCTAGACATATCAAATTGTAGAAGTAGTATGTTTTTGCCAGTTGCAATCGTTTGTTTAAATTTGTTCATGAGAGTAACTAGTACCGTTTCCGTACTGTGGTTAGAACGGAATCCTGACTGGGAGTTGTGTAAAATTGAGAATTTGTTTAAATAGTTTGTGAGTTGTTTGGTTACCATCCCCTCCGTTAGTTTGGTTAGTAAGGGAATGGATGCTACTGGCCTGTAGTTGGTTAGTTCACTAGCACTCTTCTTTGCGTCTTTGGGTATGGGGGTGAGTAGGATGTTTCCTTTCTCCTTCGGGAAGAGTCCAATTTGTAACATACAGTTTACGTGATTCGTGAGGTCTGTTATAAATTGTTGAGGGGCATATGTCATAAGGTTGTTTGGGCATATGTCTAATTTGCAATGAGATTTTGTGAATCTTTTGAGCGTTTGTGAGATAAGATCCTCCGATAATATCTCAAAGTTGGTCCAGGTTCTGTCTGCTGGGTATACACCAGGGTCTGGATCTAGGCAGTCAAGGAGTGCTGCATAGTCGGTGGTAATGACTGATATTTTAAGTCGCGATTGTATGATTTTCTCATTGAAGTATCTCGCGGGTTTGTCTGCTCCTGGTGTATCTATGCTGTTGGTTGTGATTGGTGTGATATCTAGTAATTCATTCACGAGTTTGAAGAGTTTATGTGTGTCTTTGTAGTTTGGTCCAATTTCCGTTTTATAAAATAATCTTTTAGTTTGTCTTATGGTATATTTATATTTTCTTTGAAGTTGTTTCCAGGTGTTAAGTGTGGTGTCGTCTTTCTTTTTATTCCTCGCACGTTCTAACCTTCTAACTTGTGTTTTAAGTTTTTTCAGTTTTTCATTGAACCATGGTGTTGAATTCTTCCCATGTGAGGTTCTAGTTTGGGTTGGGGCAATGTTGTCTAATATTGTTCTTCATCTATCGTCCAATTCTAGGAGGAATTTGATCAGGTTTCACATTGAACGTAAGATTGGCATGTTCTAACAATTTTTTTTTAACAAAGGAACATTTACCACTATTAGAGGGTCCTTCTGTGATGCACGAGAAGGGATGATGGTTTGTGTACCAAACTCTTCAGTAGCCATAGCAAAAGTGTAAACTCCCAACTGTCTCCTGATAGAAGTAAATTCTGCTTAGGTTTTTTTTTTTTGTACATGACTTCATAGCATGGTATGCATTTCAACACTAGTGCAGCGTTGTAAAAAGATGTTTTATTTTAAAAAGTCCTTGGTGCCTCGGATAGGGGGACCATGTAAGGGGAGTGGGGAGGAGTTGTTTGGGATTTGCCGGCTTTTTTTTTTTTTGTCAGCGTGTAAAGTATGATATGTTTTTCTAGTCCAGACATGTCTGGAATGGGGTCATATCATATGGCTACTGGTTATGTCCACACACCTTGTGTATTGTACTCATAATGTTTGCCTTGTGTTTTGCACAATATTTCTTAGGTTAGCACTGTTAGAGCAGAGCAATCCCTGTATAAAGCATTGTTCTATAACTATTTTCGTTTAAAAAACAACAACAACAAAGTAAGTTAGTTTGCATATCTGTAACTTTTCCCAGTCAACCCCCCCCCCCCCCCCCCAAGCTGCTATATATTTCATTCACGTGACCTTGCCTGCCGGGATGCAGAGGGAAGGGTTACCGGGGTAGTCATCTTTGCTAAAGGAACTGCCAGGGTGGAGAGGGAGGGGCTGTGAGGGTAGCCTTCTTTGCTAAAGGATGTATTTTGCATGACTTGTGCAGTATTGATTTAAAAAAAACTGTGCAAAATGTGTGGCTCTGGGGGTTTCTGTCTTTAAAAAAAAATTATGTAATCACACAGCTCTGCTTTTTTCTGAATTGTCCACTGAAAGGGGGGTTAAGGAGGGGTGTCTATGCACATACTGTTGGGTGAGGCTCTGATCTCTAAAAACAGCTGTTTTTTCTTTCAACATGACCGCAGAAAAGGGAGGGGTGCTGGGGGGAATAGAGAGAAGGGGGCCACTTGTCAGCCTGATTGAGCTCACAATGAGAAGAATAGTTTAAAATCAGCATGTTTGTTGATCTTGTGTACAAAAGGTTACATGGTGAAATGATTGTAATACCTCTAGGTTAATTCAACAGTAACCACTTACACTAATTATTTGCATATGTGCCCTTTAAAGCCTAAAATGTAATTTGGGGGGGGGGGGGGGGGAGGGTTTCCTGCACTGGTCAAATCTCTGCTGAGAAAGGGTAACTGTGAAACAGTGTGTTGCTGTTAAAATGCAGAGATTTGGGAAGAGGAGGGCTGCATGCTCTCAAATTGTTGGAATTCAGCACAAAAGAGCTCTCAGCCTAACGTTTATTTAAAAATAAAGGGGGGGGGGCAGACAGACCGGTCGCAGTCCAGCTTAAATGAACACGATTTAGTGTCTTAAAATCATTAGAGCAGCAGTTTAAGCAGCAGGGGATCTTATTGAAAGAAAAAAATTTAAAAATAGGTCGTCTGAAGGCTAAAAAGTGCATATTTTCTTTCCTGGCAAAGAGAGAGAATTAAAAAAAAGTAAGTTCAAGGGTTATGAAAAATGAAAGGAACTCCAAAGTGCATATTCACTGCCTGCAGTACCTGCTCAAACAGCGCACGGTCCTCCTAGGCATTAGGGGGTGCTGTCGTGCATGTGATGTCACATCCCATCACGTGATCTATCCAAGATGGTGGCACGTAGTGTGAAACAGAAATTCCTCTATGGGTGCCGCCATCTTGGATTTCTGCAACCACTACTCATTGCCATGTTGATAAGGCGTAGTGGCCTGGCAAAGTTATGACATTACAGAAAAAGGTGTGTTTTGGGGTAGGGCTATAACATATTTAGTGGCATCATCAAAAGAGGCAGGAAGTGGATGTGGTGTGGGTGGAGAGTGGGCAGGGCTGTAGAGCCTCTGCTCTGATTGGCTTGACAACCCAGAAGTAGGTGTGGCATCTGTCAAATTCAATTAAAGATAATGGTTGAAAAATGCTAGTGAGGTATACTGCTTGTTGCCCTTACAGAATAGAATAGAGTGTAAGCTCCAGCAAGGCATGTGTGGGTTGGTTTGCTGCCCATATACCCACAAGAAAGAGGTTGTGAATCTTCCCACCCTGGGACCTCTGAGTTCCTTGGAGGATTACTAGCTGATGAGACTACAAGCTCCTTTTGGGGATCCACCAGATTGCTTGTTCACTGCTAATTCCCATCAGGGCCCGTTGTATATGTCCACTATGCTTCTCTCGAGCTCCACAGCAAAAGTAGAGGCTGACAAATGTGCAAACCACAGAGTGGTGGACATGATAATCTTTTATTTATTGGGCAGCTTCATCCTCTTAAAGAAGGAAGAGGTACAGGTGTTTGGAAGAAGTCCTACACCTAAAGGTCTAAGTTTCAAGGGTTGGTCAGAATAGGAATGGAAATTAGCTACTCTCTCCACAAGTTTCCTTCCCCCCCCCCCCCCCCCCCCCCCCCCACCTCAATGATACTAGTCAGATTTGGTCCAAATTCAGAAACTGTGAGTAATTCTATGTAGTCAACTCCTCCTTTCCTATAGAAGATGGTTCTGGCCAGAAGTGTAGTTGAGGTGCCCCCCCCCCCCCACCTTGTTGCAAGCTGCTGTGACCTGGCCTGTTTCTGCATAGCAGCCCTTGAAGGCCTAGGGGTTGAGACACTACTTGGAGAGGGACTCCTTTCACTCTCACTGTAGGTTCTGAGAATAATGTTTGGAGCGCAAGAGAGCCTGACTTAAACTGTTCTTTGGATTCCTATGCAGAATTGCGGACTTCTTCTCAGGTAGTTTCCTGCAAAGATACACAATGTCTTTCCTTTAAGAGTTTCTCCAGGTATTCACAGTTTTGGTGTCTGAATCCCTCATTGT
Organism: Microcaecilia unicolor; assembly: GCF_901765095.1. NCBI lineage: Eukaryota > Metazoa > Chordata > Amphibia > Gymnophiona > Siphonopidae > Microcaecilia > Microcaecilia unicolor. Next base: position 389,533,341 of record NC_044032.1, read on the forward strand.
CATCTTCAGGCTCTCTTCTCTTGGGGTAAACTGGGCCACAGTCACCTTCATTCAAGAGTATTGACTTCAAAGGTCTGGTTAATTAGGACCTGGTCCATACAAGAGGGCCCAACCTTAGTCAACATTCTGTAGCCACAGCTCCTCTGTGTGGAAGATTTTCCTGTAAGGCAATTAGTCCTCCTAGTTTCAGATAGGGAAACCACCTTGTCTTCTAAGATCCATTGTCTTGGGAGCCAGGGGCTCAGGACCTCATGTCCAATGTCCAGTACTCCCATTTTCCATGTCCTCCCTGAGAGGATCCTTGACAGGTTCTAGGCTCTAAGTACATGATCTTGTAGGTTGTACATTGAGTTTAGACCCATATGTGTGTCTCCAGTTCAGTCTTATCCCCCCACCTGAGAAGTGTCGAGATTATCCAGTCATCAGCCATTGTCACCTTGGATGGCTGGCAGCTGAAATTTTTTAGTCTAAGGAAAGTGAGCGGCTCCAGTGATATATCGCTGGTCCAGACTGGCCCCAAGGAAGTCTGCCATTCTCCTTGAATCAGTTGCTTGTGATGGTAGGTTCAAATCTGGCTCGAAGGTTGTACCCTTATTGGGGCCTGGTACCCTTGGAGATCTTAAATTCTTGAGCTTATGGCATAGACCTTTGGAATGGTCCAATACATGTCTCTCAGTTTTTGACAGTGGTCAGTTGTATGCGTCACCAGTTCTTGGGTTCAGAGCTTAGGCCAAGCCAAAGGCGCTAGGTCTTGTGAATGATTGCCTCAGATTTGCTTGCAGAGAAGAGTCTTGAGTCTTCACTTTGGGTCACCCTTCTTATGCCTTTGATTGTAGGATGTATATTAAGGAAGAGTTCTAGCAGCCCTCCCAGACATTGTGTGATTCCTTATTCCCAGCTGGGTACTAACTGCTAAGGTGAAATCTCCCCTTCCTTAGCATCCCTCCGGACCGGACCAGGATTGGACTGTTGGGTTGTGCCCGCCTACTAGCAGGTGGAGACTGAGAAAAAACTCTGACTCTAGAGAGCCAATAGGAGCCCTGGCCATGTGACCTTAGCCTCAGTATTTTCTCAGTCTCCCAGCAGGTAGGAAGTGAGCCCATTAGTCTCTCTCTCTCTTTTTCTCTATAAGATATTACAGATATATTTATAATACTTCTTCTGTGCCTGGAATCATAATTAGAGGCTTGACAGGGTTTCTTTTCTTTCTTTGACAGCCTCTGGGGTGTTAAACTCGGGTGTCTCGAGTCCACCCCCCTTCCTCCCCATCTCCCTGGCTTAGCAGGGAAGGGCCGTCCCTTTCTCTGGAAAGGTGTACCGTCTTTGGGAGAGGCAGCCACTTTTAATAGGCAGCTGTTTTTAAAGAATTAAATCAAGTAAAAGAAAATTAAAAAAATTAATTCAAATGAAAGGAATTTAAAGGAAGTAGTTTTTGCTTTCCCCAGTCTTATAACGAGCAGGTAGCTCTTCTGTCTTATTCTGTTTGAAGAGTCTTTATTTTCTTTTCTGGCGGAGCTATTTTAAAAAAAAAAAAAGTGAAAAGTCAGCGTCTGTGACTTTAATCGGCGTTTTTTTTGTTATCTTCATTATTTTTCCTCTGCTATCCGGTGTTGTTAGCGGCGGTAGTTGTAAAAAAAAAAAAAAAAAAAGAGAGAGGCGCGAACTGTTAAGCGCGTGCTCGCTCTTGGACAGGTCTGTATAGCTTGGGAGCTGTATTGACGGTTCCTGTCGGGCCAGAGGCTAAACCATGTTTTGTGCGGCATTGGAGGTTATCTGTTTTCAGCGGCACGGATTTCCTGCTTCTTCGTCGGTCTGGTCAGTGGTTTTCTCCCCCGAACTTTATTCTTCTCATTTTGGCGCGCTTGGCCGCCATTGTTTTGCCTGCAGCTGCAATTTCCCTTGATGCGGCAGCGTTTTTCTGCTTTTACTGTGTTTGGCTGTTTGTGCAATGGAAAGGAGATATTGTTTCTCCGGTAGTTGGGGCAATTGGTAGTATATTTTCCCCGCAATTAATTTTTACATGTATTTTTCAAGCTATTAAAAAAAACAAAAAAAAACCGAAATGTTACGATGCGAATGGCGCTCATTTTGTTTTTCCCTCTGTTTTTTCTCTGTCGGGGACTTTTTGGTTGCTAGCAATGTTGTGAATTAAAGTGCAGCTCAATTAGCGATTTCTTTGTTCTTGGCAAGACTCCGATTCAAAGTGCAGCTCAGTCGGGAATTCTCTGTTTTAGACAATGGGGCGAATTAAATTATATCTCAGCTCCAAATAACCAATTTCCTATTCCTTTCCCTTGTGTGTGATGTTTGGAGGAAAGGTCTTTGCTATTGTCTAGCGCAGTTTTTATGGAGGTCCAGTGTGTGTCACTCTGTGTCTTTCTCATTTCCTGGTGAATAGGACTACATTGTCTAATAGTCAATTAATTAGTACTTTACAAATCTGGCCATAATATCTTAGTTCCTTTCAAGCATTTCCCTTTATGGCTATGATGTTATACAGTGTTTTAAGAACTTAACAAACATTTTCTATGGCATAGGCTATCTGGTTCAGGTGCCATGTGGATAGAACTACATTGCCGGATAGTCTATTGTTTGGTACTTTACAATGCTGGATATAAGATCTTAATTCCTTTCAGGAAATTTTCCTCCGTGGCTGTGTTCTTATACAGTGTTTTAAGATCTTAACAAACGTTCTCTAGTGCGTAGGCTATATGGTTCAGATGCCATGTGCAATGAAATACATTGTCTGATACTCAATTGTTGCATACTTTGCAATTCTGGACATAAGGTCTTCCTTTCAGCAATTTTCTTTCATGGCTATGCGTTCTCTTTGGCATAGCAGATGACAGCTGCATAGGCTACATGGTTCAGATGGTTCTCATATTCTAGGAGACTCAGTCCTGTCTACCGAGCACCCAGTTTTCTCAGCTGCTTTAGAAGGCATGTTTTATTCACGTCTTCTCTACTTTCCAACTGTCTTGGAGTTTCTCATGTGTTATCTTAGTTTTCTTCTAGGACTTACAAGATATATGTCCACTTAGGGAGTAAAGTTATCAGGTCAATTTGCATTTTCTCCCACTTAAGGATAGTGGGAGGTCCTCACGCCATCTACTTGTATTTTTGTTTCCTCTATCTGTTCAGCCTGGGCACATGGTAAACATTCTGGTTTCGTCCAGTATGACCATCCATAACATCTGCTATCCCTTTCTCTTCCTTACAGATTTTAGGGTCTTGTTTCAAGCTTTCTTGACGTCAGGTACAGTCTTGTCTCCTGTGGCACAAATTCACCACCTTTTCTGTAATAGGTATTTTCCAAATCTATTCCTTTTCATTTTCATTTTATTCTTCCTCTCTCCAGAGTTTTTTTCTCTTGGAAGAAGATTCACTCATTTTCTGTGCATTTTTTGCCATAAGGGCATAAGTGTTGCCATAATGGGAAAGGCCAAGAGTCCCCATCCTGTTTTCAGATGGGGTCAATCCAGATTGCAAATACCACATTCATATCTTGTGAGTGTGCATCTGTTCATCTCTGTACATCTCAGTGAGGAAGGAGGCATGACATGATACGAGGTTTGGGGAGATCCGGTAAAATTAAAGGCCAGTGTGTCTCAGTCCACGCTCAACATATGGTGATCCTTTCATTTTCATTCTATATGTCCTCATTCCAGACCTTCCTTTCAATTGGAAGAGGATTCTTTCACTTCCTGTGCATTTTTGCTATTAGTATATGAGTATGGTCATACGGGGAAAGTCTAAGAGTCCATTAAGCCCAGCATCCTGTTCTCAGTTGTGGTCAATCCAGGTTGCAAGTACCACATTCATTTCTTATGGGTGTGGGTCGGTACATCTTAGTACATCTCAGTATAGGAGGAGTAATGTGCATGATATGAGGATGATGAGAAGGTCCTCATTACCAGTTTTCTTGCCCTGCTCTTCGGTCTCGTGTCGGCTCCGCGCACTTTTTTCTTAAGTTATGGTCGTAGTAGCAGCAGCGCTCATGAAACTACGTCTCTTCGTTTCATCCTTTCCATAGATGTCTGGTTCATTACAGTCTTATTGGCAGAGTTGTCAGGTCAAGCAACGGGTGGTGCATTTCGGGCACACCCTAGGTTATGGGGTGCATGTAGCCAGGTCTCTCATTTGAGCTCTCTTTTGAGCTCTCGTGTGATCTCATTAGATTTCATAGCATGTTTCTATTTTTTCTCTCTCTGTTTAGTCAAGTTGGCGCAGACTGTTTTTGTCTTCTCTACAAGCGTCCCACTTTCTGTTTTCTCTGGATGTTCTTGGGCCTTCGGCCATTACCTTGCTCTATTTTGCAGAGTAAAATTTTACTTTCTAGCTCCCAAGAAGGAATTTTTTCTTCATTCGCTTTGGAGTCTCGGTAGTCTTTTTTGGGCAGCTTTTCACTCTGTCAATTTCGTGACCATTGAAGAAAAAAAAAAAAAAAAAAAAAAAGTTCTCAGTGGATAGTACCTTAAGGGGAGGTCCCAGTTCTACAACTATTTCTTTTCGCTCTGACCTTCCATGTGCCTCGCTTACTCTCTTGCTAAAAAAACTTGTCAGCGGCAGAGATAGATGCCCTCTCGTATCCAGATATTTATCTCTGATGGAATCCCTCCGCTCAGTTGGCCTCTGTATTCTCACTAGTGGTCTGGTGGTTGAGATTGAGCATTCTTCCTGCAGGTATGCCGGGAGCATATACACAGTGACCAGTATTTTGATGGCTGCATCTGTGAAAATATATATGTATATTTATAGTTCTACTACATAAGTACATATGTAATTCCACACTGGGAAAAGCTCAAAGGTCCTATTGAGCCCACCTTTCTGTCCATGGCCAATCCAGACCATGAGCACCTGGCTAGATTCCTAAACGTACAAACATTCTATACATGTTGTTCCTGGAACTGTGTAGTGTTTTATGGACTTCTATATGTTTCTAACAGATGAAAGGTACTAACAAGTGTCTACTGTTGATTTATTCCCGTTTTCACTAATTGGGGTCTACGACAAGAGTCTCAGGTGATTGGCTTGCAGAGGCAACAGCTACAGATGATTCTTTCTCTCTCAGTTGAATTGCGCTCTGAGATATGTTTTTTTTTTCATGTTGGGTAACTGCAGCGGCTGTCAGTTTATTTGGACCTTCAGTCTAGTTTGCAGCAAGGATTTAGGTACCTTCTTCTTCTGCATAGTATTTAACTGCATTCTTGTTTTTACCTATTTAGCTTCTAGTGATCAGGTACTTTCTCACTGACAGGCTTTACATACTTCCAATCTGTTGCTAGGTCAGCAATAGTCTACAATATCTGGAGTATTGTACTTCAGGATTTCGGTTTCCACTTTCTCAGCTGAGGTAGATTCATTGCAGTTTTTTGTTGCCAGGCGGCTCTGCTTCTACCTTTGTCATCCTTCTTTCAGTCGTTTTTTCTCGAGTCTCTCTGTCCTTTGCACTGCACTGATAGTGCGGTAGGGGACAATATATAGCGGCCACTTGGTAGGGGACAATGTTCAGCGTCGCTTGGACTTTTCAGCTTCAGCTTTTTTGCTTTGTAGTCATTCTATTTAGTTTATTGGCGGTTCTTGGATCGTCAAGCTTTGGCTTCGTATTCATCCTAGTTTGGGTGTCTTCAGGGACTCTACCACATTCTCAATGTCTGTCCCTCCCGTAAGATTACTGCTTTGGTACTTCCCAACAGTCCAATCCTGGTCCGGTCCGGAGGGATGCTAAGGAAGGAGAAATTAGATCTTACCTGCTAATTTGCTTTCCTTTAGTCCCTCCGGACCGGACCAGGCCCCTCCCATGTTCTATCAACTCTTTAGATTCTTTTATTAAGTTTGGAAGTGTATTCGTTCCTTTACCATACGTGGAATGTTTAAAAAACAAAAAAGACTTTGTGTGGTCCATACCACTTCTCTGGTGGTTGCTGGTGAGCTCGGTTGCTGGAATATATATAAAACCTTAATGGGTCATACCACTTCTCTGGTGAGAGTTGCAGGTGAGTTCAGTTGCTGGAATATATATAAAGCCTTAAATATGTCATACCACTTCTCTGCCGAGAGTTGCTGGTGAGCTCAGTTGCTGGAATATATATATATATATAAAACCTTAATGGGTCATACCACTTCTTTGGTGAGAGTTGCTGGTGAGCTCTAATATGAATGGGCCATGCCACTTCTCTGGTGAGAGTTGCTGGTGAGCTCTAATATGAATGGGCCATGCCACTTCTCTGGTGAGAGTTGCTGGCGAGCTCTAATACAAATGGGCCATACCACTTCTCTGGTGAGAGTTGCTGGTGAGCTCTAGTACTCGGTTTTGCCGAGGAATTTGTGGCTGCTAGGATTCCAAACGGCACAGAAGTTCTTTCTTTCTTTCCTGCTTTGTTATTCAAATACTGAGGCTAAGGTCACATGGCCAGGGCTCCTATTGGCTCTCTAGAGTCAGAGTTTTTTCTCAGTCTCCACCTGCTGGTAGGCGGGCACAACCCAACAGTCCAATCCTGGTCCGGTCCGGAGGGACTAAAGGAAAGCAAATTAGCAGGTAAGATCTAATTTCTCCTTATTCATTGAAGTTTGCAGCTTTTGGATCCCTCAAGGTGGCCTGATGGAAGTTGATTGCTTGGTCTTGGTGTTGGTATTTAGGGTCTGCTTCCATAAGGTGTCTGTTTGGTTACCTGCATCCAAGCCTGATCTCCTCTCTTCTGTCTATAGCTCCTTGCGGTTTGCGGGTGCATAGGGGTTGCTTCAGGTTCCCTTTATTTCTTCTTCATTGCTTGAGCATTTCAGGATTTTCCTGTCCGGCAATCAACTGGGGAACAACAGAACAGTGCCAGTTGCATTGGCCTTGAATATATTAGGGGCTATAAAAAGGCTATAAGGTCATAGTATTAATAGTTTGGGCAGGGGAAGCAATAGGATTTCTACTACCCAAAAGAGGATTCATATTCCCTTAAAATGATTAATTATTCTGACCTTGTATCCGCTCAGACTGCTTTACACAGTCTGGGCACTAACAAGCTACATAATCAGAAAGACACCCGGGAGTCAGTGGATATAAGACTATCGTTTATTAGCAACAGTATCTTACCCAAAGGCAGTACAGGCAATTAGGCATTCATATCTGGAACACGGTGGAGCAACACTCCGCGACACGCAGTCGGTCCTCTCTCTTCTGGCTTTATCCTAGCAGACCCTCTTTTTATACTTTCAGTCTACCATTCTGTGCTATTAGCCCATACATTTGGCCACCTGCAATTTCATCATCATTGGCACATACATCCAATTATGACCAAGCTTCAACTTCAGTGAGTTTGCTTATCTCTCATCCAGTTATGACCAAGTTTCAACCTTAGTAAGTTTGCTTATCTCCAAGCTTCGCTGATCCCTAAATTTAACTTTTCTGCACCTGGCCTCATCTTTGCCCAATTATTTCTTATCAAATCTCAGCATGCCTATGTCTAGCTGTACACAATCCTTGGCAACTTTGTAACTCTGCCAAGCTTCATTAGCTTAATCAGGCTGTCACATTTCTTCAGTGAAATATCAGGTCTGAGAGGTCCTATGATTTTACAGGCCTAGTTTGCTTAGAAAGCCTGAACCTGTTTTTCACTGTATTCAGTTTGTGACAATTATTTACAGCCTATAATACTAGGGGACACTTCAGAATGTGACAGTCTAGGTTTGAGGGCATCATCACTTATAGGCTCCCCTGGTGGTAGTGTGAGCACTGGCTTTGTGAAGTCCCAGGGCTTTAGAATGGGAATCTTGAGGGAGTAACCCACTTAGGCATCAGTGCTTTTCTGTCATTTGAGTATTGCAGTGGGTATGCTTGGGGTGAGGATTTTGAGAAGACTTTGTGTAATGGGGTCTGATCTTCCTCCCACCCAGGGTCCTTAAAGCTTTTGGTACGTATCATTTGTCTGGACTGGTCTGGCAAGGTAAGGAAGGTGAAATTTGTTCATATCTGTTAATTTCCTTTCCTTGAGTTCTACTGGACCAATCCAGGACCCAGTCGGGAACACTAATGTTTTGGATTTTATCTCTTGGCTTTCTCCAGCAGTTAACTTTGGCTCTCGGTGTTTCCTCCATGAATACCGGGAACATTGTTGTCAATCAAATGCACATGAGTTTTGAATAATCATATGCTAATAGTATGTTCAAGTTTTTCATATCTATTTTGGAAATAGTATACTGGCAAATTCCAGGGCTGCACCACTTATTATAATGATGACATCACAGACAGCTTAGTGTTCTGTGCCTCTGTCTGCTGGTTGGGAAGCTAACCCACTCGTCTGGAATGGTTTAGCAGGGCTGTACATGAGAGATTAACAATTGTTCTCCTTAAACACTTGTAGTTGATCTCAAAATAGAAAATGAAACCAAGTTAAAATTATAGCCTACTTAATTGGTGGCACACGTATAGGTGTATAAAATGGGGCAGCTACACATGGAATTATAGCAAACTCACCACTTCCATATGTAAATGCTCCATGTGGAAGCTGCTAGGTTCATACCATTCATTTTTCAACATGTATACTCCCACTGCATATACCAGCATATACACATGCACCATTAGAATGGGCTCTAAAATAACCCTGGAATTGAGTATGACTTGACCTCAATGTCTAAATTCCGAGTTTTATCTTCTGTGTAAAATGGGGATTACAATGTAACAGATAAAAAGCATGATAAAATAAAATAACCACAAACAGAACAAGAAAACAGATAATAATCCTCAGTCCCCAATAATAGGTGGTTCCAGCCCCCCAATGTGTTTCACGAACACCACCCTACAGCAGCAAAATTAAAAGTCTCGCTTCTTGCTTGCTGTCCATGACTGCAGATTCCAGAGCACTGGGAAGTTGTAATCATGGAGTACACATATCTAGCCGTGTTCTTTATCTTCAGCCCTTATTCATCCATCATGCACTTCTGCCTCCACTTCCCCATTCCCCTCTTCTTGCTTACACCCCTAGTAATTTGTTTTAAGGAGTGTAGGTGCTATATGGGGCAGTCCATTTTTTTCTGTAGTACGTGCACATCCCCTCCTTTCCTGACCCCAATCCTGGTGTAGTCCTCTTCCACATATTATCCCACTACTACTCTCTTCCCCTCTCCATCCACCCACTTGTCCTTTCTTCCTTTCACCCTCCCTTAACCCTTCTCTTCCCCCTCCCAGCAGCTGTAGCACTCTCTGGCTTCTCATTCTCTTCAGCTGAGGGTGCATAGGCATCCCTTCATCCACACTGATCCTGCTTTTTTTGCTGTTCACTTGTGTATGTAGACATTTACCTGCATAGATTTATTTACCAAGAAAGCAATGCATGTTAACCATTCACACATATGCAGATGAGAGACCATATAGATAGGCACCATAGTTACTGTAAAGAACTCCCAAGAAAAGAAACTAGGAATAGATAGTATGTTCAAAGAGTAGGTCATAGGTCAGCAACATCAAAAGCTGGGCTGTTGGGTATCAATTGTGCTTTTGGACCCAGATAAGGAACATGTGTAAGGAGACTTTAGTACATAGGTATGAACAGGTGCTACTGTACTTTGCATAGCTGTTCTATAAATGAACAGATTCCTGTGCATGTGTCTATTAGTATCTATTCCCTATATACTTGAGATTAAGATGGTTCTTTAAGTGCACTAGGTAATTAAGTGAAAGCAATACATCATCATTGCTTACTTGATAGCTGCATTGAACTTTTCAGTGCTGTGTGCATAAGTACATAAGTATTGCCACACTGGGACAGACCAAAGGTCTATCTAGCGGAGCCCAGCATCCTGTTTCCAACTGTGGCCAATCCAGGTCACAAATACCTGGCAAGATCCCAGAAAAGCTCAATACATTTTATGCTGCTTATCCCAGAAATAAGCAGTGGATTTTCCCAAGTCAATTTAATAATGATCTATGGACTTTTCCTTTCGGAAGCTGTCCAGACCCTTTTTAAACCCCACTAAGCTAACCGCCTTTACCACATTGACTGGCAACAAATTCCAGAGTTTAATTACACGTTGAGTGAAGAAAATTTTCTCTGATTCGTTTTAAATTTACTACTTTAAGCTTCATCGCATGCCCACTAGTCCTAGTATTTTGGAAAGAGTAAACAAATGATTCAGGTCTACCCATTCCACTCCACTCCACTCATTATTTTATAGACCTCTATCATATCTCCCCTCAGCTGTCTCTTCTCCAAGCTGAAGAGCCCTAGACGCTTCACCCTTTCCTCATAGGGAAGTTGTCCCATCCCCTTTATCATTTTCGTCGCCCTTCTCTGTACCTTTTCTAATTCCACTATATCTTTTTTGAGATGCAGCGACCAGAATTGAACACAATATTCGAGGTGCGGTCGCACCATGGAGCGACCGCATTATAACATCCTCACTTTTGTTTTCCATTCCTTTCCTAATAATACCTAACATTCTATTTGCTTTCTTAGCCGCCGCAGCACACTGAGCAGAGCGTTTTAACGTATCATCAACAATGACACCGAGATCCCTTTCTTGGTTGGTGACTCCTAACGTGGAACCTTGCATTGCGTAGCTATAGTTTGGGTTCTTCTTACCCACATGCATCACTTTGCACTTGCTCACATTAAATGTCATCTGCCATTTAGACGCCCAGTCTTGTAAGGTCCTCTTGTAATTTTTCACAATCCTCTCACGATTTAAGAACTTTGAATAACTTTGTGTTGTCAGCAAATTTAATTACCTCACTAGTTACTCCCATCTCTAAATCATTTATAAATATGTTAAAAAGCAGCAGTCCCAGCACAGACCCCTGAGGAACACTGCTATCTACCCTTCTCCATTGAAAATATTGACCATTTAACCCTACTCTCTGTTTTCTATCCTTTAACCAGTTTTTAATCCACAATAGGACACTACCTCATATCCCATGACTCTTCAATTTCTTCTGGAGCCTTTCATGAGGTACTTTGTCAAACGCCTTTTGAAAATCCAGATACACAATATCAACCGGCTCGCCTTTATCCACATGTTTGTTCACCCCTTCAAAGAAATGTAATAGATTGGTGAGTCAAGATTTCCCTTCACTAAATCCATGTTGGCTTTGTCTCATTAATCCATGCTTTTGAATATGCTCTGTAATTTTGTTCTTTATAATAGTCTCTACCATTTTGGCCGGCACTGGATCCCCTCTGGAACCTTTTTAAAATATCAGCGTTACATGGGCTACCCTCCAATCTTCCAGTACCATGTTCTATTTTAAAGATAAATTACATATAACAAACAATAGTTCCACCAGTTCATTTTTCAATTCTGTCATTACTTTGGGATGAATACCATCCGGTCCAGGAGATTTGCTACCCTTTAATTTGTCAAAGTGCGTCATTACATCCTCTAGGTTTATAGAGATTTCATTCAGTTTCTCCAACTCATCTCTCCGCTATGGCTTTGCCTACCCTGATCGCCCCTTTTACCCCTCGGTTATCTAGGGGTCCAACCAATTCTTTTGCCGGCTCCTTGCTTACTATATGTTTTTACCTCCAACGCAATCTTTTTTCAAAGTCCCTCTTTGCCTTCCTTAGCACTTTGACTTGGCATTCCTTATGCTATTTCTTATTATTTTCAGTTGGTTCCTTCTTCCATTTTCTGAAGGATTTTCTTTTAGCTCTAATAGCTTCCTTCACCTTACTTTTTAACCATGCTGGCTGTCATTTGGTCTTCCTTCCTCCTTTTTTAATACACGGAATATATTTGGCCTGGGCTTCCAGGATGGTATTTTTGAACAGCATCCACGCCTGATATAAATTTTTGACCCTTGCAGCCGCTCCTCTTAAGTTTTTTTTTTTCACCGTTCTCATTTTATCATAGTCTCCTTTTTGAAAGTTAAATGCTAACGTATTGGATTTCCTGTGTATACTTACTCCAAAGCTAATATCAAATCTGATCATATTATGATCACTGTTATCAAGCAGACCCATCACCATTACCTCCTTGCTCCTAGGCAGGTTTCAAAGTGGAAGTACACACGTACCTGGTATAAAGTCTGTTGCAAAGTCCACAAGTACTTTTACATGTAAAGCAGGCAGTGTGATATTGCCCCGGAGAGTACAAACATTTCAACAAACTGATTGATTGTTCAAAGGTGATGCAGAATAAAATTACTTACAGTCCTTGAGTTCTTATATATCTGCTGACAAATATCATGTATCAGTTGCCAATACAATGTAATAATAAACTTGATGTTTGGTAAATGGTTTTTAAAATGTTGTAGAGGGAAAAAAAGTCAAACATCCACATGTGAAGTGAAGCTTTGTAAATCCTTTTCATGTACTGTTTTTAGATGTTTCATAGTAGATGATATCGCCTATTGCCGAGGCTCTGTCCATCCATCTGTATATATCTATATCTATCTATCTATCTATCTATCTATCTATCTATCTATCTATCTATCTATCTATCTATCTATCTATCTATCTATCTATCTATCTTTCTATATGCATGCGCTTGTGTGTAGGGATATTTCAGTAGCAGGCGAGCAGAAATCGACAGTGGAAATCAATCCCCTGCCAGTTGAAAGTGCGGTTGGACCCATGGCAGTATGACTTCAAATGGTGGCAAGATGAGAGGTTAAAAGGTAGGAAATGAAGGAAAGGAAAGACTAGGGTAGGAAAGGAGAATACAGGAGGTGTGAGAAGGAAGGGGAAGGGAAGGCTGAGTTCCATACGCACCTCTGTACTCACTCGCCCACATTCAGCATCCACAGTCACATATTCTTCATACAATATACTCATTCTTCTGATCGTCCTCCCACTTCCAAACCTCCATCCACTCACTCACTGAACCCCCACATACAGTGTTATACTCACATGGCGTTTCTTACACTTATAATCCTTCTTGTGCCACACATCCCCCCCCCCCCCCCTGCTCCAATTGACTGGCTGACTTAGCAGGAGTAGGAGAAGAGTGGGAACAGAATCAGGCTGTTCAAAAAACAGACCCAAGGCGTCCAATGTTAATGTAAACTCTTTATTAGAGGGTGACTCAACACGGTACCATGTTTTGGCACTAAAAAGTGCCTTCTTCAGGTATCTTGGTAAATGTGTCTAAAACTCCTTGTGGATGATATCTTTCAAATAGAGCTGTAAAGGGTTGTGGTCTTGGTGGGGGGTCTGGAAGAGTATCAGGGGTGTTACTGAGGTGGGTCAGCTGGGAGGATAGGGTATGCAATGAAGGGTTTAGGAAACACTCTCCCACCTCATCCCCATCCCTATAAAATATTTCTATAATCTGGGAACTGGGAGAAGGTGAGCATGGCACACACTGCACTTACCTCCTTGCAGTGCTGCTTGCCATGCTGCCTCTGAATCCCTGTCTTCACACCTGTTCATGTGACTGGCTCTTACTGTGAGACTTCAACCCCACAATAGCCTGAGATGAAGCCCTGCAGCATTGCCGGCTGTCCAGCTGCATGACAGGGATGAAGACTGGAACTGGAGGCAGCGCAGTAGCAGCAATGTTAGAGGAAAGTGCAATATGTATTGCGCTGACCTCCCAGCACAGCCTCCTGCCTCAGATTTTTTTTTTTTCAAAAATTAAAACTCTACTGGTCCAGCAGCCCCTACCAGTTAGTCTAGGGCTTTTTGTTGGGCTCATTCAATGGTAGCCACGCCACTGATTTTCACATTAATCCACATTAACATTTTGATGCAAATTAGCAAATGAGACTATAAGATTGAACAATACCACGTTCATCTAGTAACGCTGTGAAAATAAGTAACATTTTTGGTATTTGTAAAGTTTGCTTTTCAGTTGCATAAGAAACCAAGGAATATAAGTTATTTTTGTTATGTGTTGCTCATGAATGAATGTTTGTTAAAGACATTTTATAAATCATTTCCATAGGGCTAATTGTGCATTATCCATGGAAATGGGCCTCTATATAATTGCCTGCCCTATATGTGGATTAAAGTATAAGTGTTGTGCCATATCACCTACAGTTGGACCCTAAGCTGCACTAAATAGATAATGTGGGAATTTGTGCATGCTAATTTCAGTGTTAACTGCCTAACACAGAATGAGGCAGGGAATGGGTAGAGAATGTACAGTGAATAGGCTGACACTGCGCTTTACAGTTAAAGCATCAGCTGTTAATAAGGCATAGTTAATGTCACCTAAATAGGCATAGCTACCTGCAGTTCATTATCTGCTATGCAGTTAACGTGTGCTAAAGATGTTTCCTCTGTTAGCTCTATAGGAAGATTCTGGGAACATCTCACAACAGTTAATGCAGAGGTTTTGCAGTTTCCGTGGATTTATTTTGGCAATTAACGCGCAGTAATTGCAAAACCTTACTTCACTTTTGTAAATAGGTCCTTTGAAACTCTACAGCTCAAACAGGAAGTAGACTACCACAAATCATAAACTATCTCAGAAAACCATGATAAAAAAGTGCAAGGATTGGTGTGTAGCCTCTCTGTACCATTCTGCATACTTACTTATTGGTGAGGAAATACAGTAGCAGTGTTCACTAACTGACCTGGTGTACTTCTGTGGGAAGCGTTTTATGTTAGAGCTTTTTCAAGAACATTTTGCTCAAACGATATAGCACTAGCTGGGGTAAGCTCCGTCCATTTGTTTCTGTCCATCCATTCACATAGACACAAAGACACACACACACACACACACACAATCATATGTTTTCACACCCAGTCCCCAAACAGACATGCATGAGTTTGCAAATGTTGGAAGGGGATACATGCCATTTTGACGCATTATGTGTGTACTTCTCAACTTTTTTTCTGGAACAGGCAAAAACCTATTCTGTGGGAACAATACCGCACTTCCAGTCACCTCAGAGATAGTTCTATAAAGTTAGATGCTAGGAAGATGAGTGTCAAGCATGAATTCTGACTTATTTATAGAACACTAGCTCAAGTCAGCACTTATGTACTTTAGTCACGACCACGTATGCCATGTCAAAAGCTGGTATAAATGCTAAATGCTGTCAATAACACACATCACTGACAATATTCTAAAAAGTTAGATCATAAGTGGTTGGTATGCTTCTGCCCTGCCCATGCTCCTTTCACAGTTATGCACTACAGCACTTAGGTGTTAACATGAAAGACTAGCACGTAGGGAGGAGTGGCCTAATGGTCAGTGCAGCAGGCTTTGATCCTGGCAACCTGGGTTCGAATTCTACTGCAGCTCTTTTTTTTTTTTTTTTTAGTTTTAAACAATTTTATTGATGACCTATCACAGACAATACAATATTCATACGCTATGTTCAAGATACATCAGAAAACAAATGAACAACTTGTAATCACAACATAGAGGTAGCCATCACTTTTCTCTTTAGCTTCCTCCCTCTCTACTCCCAGCTATTTCTCTTTTATCCATACCTCTATATCCCTCCCCGCAACCCCCCTTCTGCCCTTCCTTACCCCTCTAATATTCCTCCCCCCTGTAACCTCCCTCCCCCCTTTGTCCACCCCCCTTCCAGGCAGCTACATATCTCTAATAGCCCAGGGAAATTGACCTATTCACTATCTAATACCTGTAGCTAATTTCGCTGGGTCCAAGCTCAGTCGATTAAGGATGGAACTTCGGGCCCTAGGGGCTAAAGCATTAATATATGATTCCCATATTAAGTAGAATTTACGCTGTGTTTTGGGTTTATAATATGAATCTCGCAGCTCCATTAGTAGCAACGCATGCCACCTGTTGCGCCATTGCCAAAACGATGGGGCCTCTAAATGTATCCAGTTAACTAAAATGCATTTTTTTCCCACGAGACATGCTTTAAAGATTAGCAGGTTATGACTAGCGGTACCTTTCCCCTTCAGTAAATCGACCCCCAAAAGGGCCGTTTCCGGTGTCAATGTCACCCTCCGCCCCAGGATTTCGTCTAAGAACTTCGCTATTTGTTCCCAGTAAGCGGATATCGCTGCACAAGCCCACATAGCATGATAATAGTTATGATTGGGATCTCCACACCTACCACAAGCTGATGATTCCGCCCTACCCATTTGATATAATCTTGACAGTGAAGTGTATGCCCTGTAAATACTTCTTCCTTGGCATTCCCTCAATTCCGCGCTACTAATCCGTCCCCTGATCTGCCTCAAGCTGCTCCTTAATACGTCTATACTAATCTGTTTCTGTATATCTGCCGTCCACTTCCTGGCCAACTTTTCGAGATTCTTTGGTGGTCTACTCATTAATAACCTTTTGTGCAACATTGAGATAGAAGCTGGATCAGTTGTTAGCGTATCAAAAAGTTCGTCAAATTTGGAGGTCACATCAACTTCCAAAAAGTGTGTAGGCAGCGTGAGAATGTAATGAGAAACCTGTTTAAAGGCGTATGTATCTGCCCATGTATTAGAATTGAGATTCAAGGAGTCCATGGATTTAAGGCGTCCATCCTTGTCTACAAAGTCCTCCACCATGTGAAGTCCTTTATCTCCCCAGCTCCGGATACGTTTATTCTCTAACCCTGGTTTAAAGTTTCCATTACCTCTAATGGGTAGCAATCTACTAATATGTGCATCAAAGGACCAGAGCCTTGCCATCTCCCCCCATATCGTCCGCAATGGCTTCACCAACATACTTCTACGAACATAAATAGGCAGATCTAAAGCCTCAGCCTGCAGTACATAATTAAAATGCAGAGGTCGCAACCAATCCGCTTCCGTCTGCAATGGGGTACAACGTGATTCTCCCTTTAGCCAGTCTCTCAGGTGTCGGATCATACAGGCTCTATTATACCACCATAGGTTCAATATGCCAAATCCCCCTCTATTCCATCCATCCATCAGATTTTCCATACTAATCTGTGGCCTTTTCCTATGCCAGAAAAATTTTGAAAGCATACCAAGCAGTTTATTCCAATCGCTTTTGGTGAGGCATAGTGGTAAGGTCTGAAAGTAATAAAGCCACTTGGGAAAGATGATCATATTGAACAGTGAAATTCGGCCTAGCAGTGACACCGGCAGCTCTCTCCATGACCTTGGGCAAGTCGCCTAACCCTCCATTTCCCCAGGTACAAAAACTTAGATTGTGAGCCCTTTAGGGACAGAGAAAGTACCAGCATATAATGTGTTCATCGCTGCATATGTCTAGTAGCGCTATAGAAATTATTATTAGTGGTAGTAGCACATAAGTACAGCTATGTGTGCAACTCCAAATTAGGAACAATTAGTGCAAAGTAAGTACAATAATCACCAGTTATCAATTGTTAGTGTTTGCACCTAACCATCCAGTAAAATTTCACACGTAACTGGCAGTATTCTAGAACCTACATGCAAGATTATAGAATTAAGGGGCTGAGCACACTGCTCAGCCTTGCAATTCACAGCTTCGCAAAACATCTGCATGAGGGTACGCATTAAAGAGTGGTGTTGCCTACCTCTATACTCTACTGTACTTGCCTGGGATTTTCAACAGCACTATCTGGAAATGTTTGGAGAAAATCCCTCTGCCATATATTAAAAAACGAGGAAGGAAGGCCAAGTGACAGCTGGCATGGTTAAAAAGTGAGGTGAAGGGGGAGCTATTAGAGCTAAAAAAAAATCCTTCAGAAAATGGAAGAAGGATCCGACTGAAAGTAATAAGAAACAGCATAATGAATGGCAAGTCAAATGCAAAGTGTTGATAAGGAAGGCAAAGAGGGACATTTTTTTATTTTTATTTATAAATCTTTATTGGAGCAATCAAGCATACAACAGCAACATAACAGATCCAAAGAAGTTTTTGTTTTATACCAAACTGTATTATTACAACAATTGGGGAGTTTAAAGATAAACCGGAGCTGATAACTCATATACAATATTCTACATATATGATCCAGAACACACGTTGACTGTATGAAAATATTTATTACAATCAAATATAATACAAATAAATAACTTTATTCTTACTTCACTCATACCAATCACCCATCACATTCATTCAATCACTTTGCTGGACATTCTTATCTAATCAAAAAAGTCAGGTCCAGATCCAGAATCAACATATCACAAGTTGACAAAACCGCTTGTGAATTAATTGAAGCAAAACCCCATGTTTATATATTTGTCCACACACAAGATGAATATACTCGAGCGAGGATTTCAGTCAGTTGAAACTTCCAATACCAAATACTTCATTGTGATGGGGTGTGACACTGAAGATCCCTTTAAAAACACTGGACTGGAAAATACCTTTATAGAAATGTCAATTCAAATCAAATTTTCATAGCCACCACAGTTGTTTGGTCTCATGGTGCGTGAAGTTAATTCACACCCCAGATATGAATTTTGCAACCCTATTTGGGAATTGTTACCCACAGTTTGGGAAGCCCTAGCTTAACTGACAGACATACTACATACTCGGTTGTTGTCTACCTGCTGTGAAACGTCAGAACAAATTCACTGTCACATCCACAGACTCAAATCACATTTGGTTACTACAGCTTTGGGTAGATTCTCTTTGTAGTCACTGAGGTCACATGATCAGACCATTCCCTACCCCTACCTGCTGCGCAACGCAGACTGAGAATGCATTCTACAACCTTTAGTATAGGCACATTAATTTTCTGTTATTGCTATGAAAACACCAGTAATATTCCACAATAGGCTTATTTATAGTCCTTGCATAGCAGAACAAGTAATCTTGATAAAAGATAATGAGGTTAAAGGGTACTTTTTTCACTACAAGTGCATGACTGTAGTTGTTTTATTGTTGAGCTGTAAGAAATGAAGTTGTGAAATATTTAGTAAGAGTATTGGAAATACTGCAAATTACCAGTTCTATGTTTTTTCTCCCCTCCCCAGCATCCCTGAAAAGATTAGAACAATGGTATTTCCTGTGATGTACGTAAACGAGGTAAGACTGTCAGTTTTGAAGTAGTGTTTATGCCTGCTTTGACATGCTTCACATGTATATACTAATATGACATTGGGCTTTTATAAAATTGGGGAACCATGTGTATGCGTGAAAAGTACTGAAGTTTGCAAATACTTTTATGTGATCTGTGTGTAGGCAGAGTTGTGATGTGATTTTTATAAAATGCTCAAATACACACACGCATTTGGGACCAATTACATAGGTACCTCTGTTGTCTTTATGAATAGGCACCTTTTGGACTTCCCACCTAGGTGTTCTGTCACCAAATCAGGCCCTGTAAATTATACACACAGAGAAGGGTGCAGAGTTTGATTGGCAAAGTATAAATTAGCAGTGTACTCAATATTTACAGAAGTGTTCCAAACAGGGGCATAGCTACCATTGAGTCAGCTTGGCAAAATACACAGGGCCACCAAGTGGTAGCCTGCAGTTGACCCCCACCTCCACCCGTGGCATTTCTCTAGCCACCCCTCCCCTTGAGTCCTCCAAATACATGGCGTGTTGCAGGCAGAGGCACCGATGAAACAGGCTGCCTCCAGCCAGCCCTGCCAGGGCTTTTCTTCTGCCACAGCCCTCCCATAGAATGTTGCATCAGAGAGGCAGGACATGGCAGAGGAAAGGAATGGTCCTGATGGCGCCAAGAGATGACACAGATAGAGAGGGTAATACAGCATACACAGAAGTATACAAACAAAAAAAGCAACACTGGGACACAGAAAGTTCTTTATAAATGACCCGACACGTGCCGTGTTTCGGCGCTGAATCAGGGGTCTGACAATAAAATACAAAAATAATAGTAATAATGAAAACAACCACATAAATAAACATAGGTATATTTGTAACGTGAATAAAAAGTGCATTTGAACATTGTAGAGTAAGTCAATATAGACAAAGACAGTGCATACTCAAATATTTTTTTTAAATTATATATATATATATATATATATATATATATATATATATATATATATATATATATATATATATATATATATATATATATATATACTGATAATAAGCAGAATAACTTGACATATTAAGACACGGTACACCCCACAGATGAATAGTTATAGTTATATTCAAAGAAATATATGTGTTTGGTGTAAAATGAAAAATATTAAAAACATAATCAATTTGCAAAGTAATAAGTAGAATACAGGTTTTTATCACAGATAAATTCACTGATTCACTGTATTCTACTAACAGAGGAAGAGCTGGAACAAATCCCCAGGATAGCTATACATAACATTTACATAACAAGAGAAAGTCAAAGATTACAAAGCATTGCATAGTACAACTTTTCTAAATAACCAAGTTGTGATCTTTTTCCTGAAGTCTAAATAGGAGTGTGCACTATGAAATATAACCGAAGTATCTTTCCAAAGTTTGGCAAATTCAAACGCCAAGAAATATTCCAACAATTTTAGTCTCTTTTTATCCTTGGAAGAAGGAAAACAGATTAAGTTGAAATTATGAAATCTACCATTTCTAACCGAATTAGCAAAAGCCACATTTTGATCGCCAGAGAGAGTTTATACTTTGTGCGATACTAATAGAACCAGGGATATTTGTGGATTTAGTATCTATGTTAAAATGTTTTTTTCAGTATTCAGCTGTAAAAAAATCATCCAAGATTCTATTTCACCACTTGGGGAATCCATGAAAAGCATCTGGAAATATTGTGTCTGTAGCTTGCTCCAACAGATTGCTTTGTGAGTCCATGACAGAGGCATATGGTCTCATCCCCCCCCCCCCCCCCCCCCAAATTCCACAACCTGAAATTCTTGCAGTCTTGTCTCAGATGCTACCCAAACATGGATACTATCTGTAGATATAGAATGCATCAGTATGCATAAATCCAAATCTCTGCTTTACAAGCACCATAAAATAATATAATTTCCCTCCTCCACCTAAGTAGCAATCCTCTAGATTATGTATTTTCTTTTTTAGAAATATTTCTGAGGTTTTTTGCTTATTTGTATTGTGCTGTTTTAATGAAATATGTTTGTTCTGTGAAAACTATCTATCTATCTATCTATCTATCTATCTATCTATCTATCTATCTATCTATCTATCTATCTATCTATCTATCTATCTATCTATCTATCTATCTATCTATCTATCTATCTCCGTGCTTGGGCTTTGCCTTAAGACAAAGAAATTTCCATGTGGTTCTCATTTCATTGCATCAGAAAATTTCCCTTAAATATTACAACTCCCCAAGCCAGCAAGCATATAATTCCAGGCCACCTGATCAAAAGCTTTTTACACATCAAAGCTGATCAACAGCAAAATTGCACTCTCCCAGCAGACATGTTCCAACAAGGCTAATTCTCCCTCACATTTTTGGTCAGGTTCCTATTAAGAACAAACCCAGACTGATGACTCTTACCAGGTCATACACCACTAAAGCTAGCCTATTTGCCACATTTTAGTGAGCACCTTGAGATCAAAGTTGATCAGTGATATTGGGCAATATAACTCAGGCTTCTGGGAATCCTCCCCCAATTCAGAGAGTAGTTTAATGGGCTGAATTCAGATGCAATGGGACCTCCCCGCTCTGCTGACTACAGGGCACGCTCAAGGATTCTACTACCTCCCGTAGAATTTGGTAAAATTCCCCACTGAACGCATTAGGTCCAGACACTTCCTCCAGGATGATTGAGGAGGGGGTACAGAAACTTCTGTGCATCTCCACTGACATGGGGAAGACTGATTTATTCCAGATACTGAATTTTTGACCCCAGATCATCTATCCTCAGATATACAATCTCTAGTAAAATTTATGAAACCCATGATAGATATCCTTATCAGAGGTCACCTTGATGGTTGGATATGCTGTTACTCTTTTTATTTCCATCCATCTTCTTGTTAATGAATCCAAAAGCTTTTCTGGCTTATCATTAAAACCAGAAGAATTTATATTTATAAAATAAGTAGACTTCTTAATCTATAGATGGACGAGAGACTTGATAGCTCTGGCTAGGGACTGCCTAGCAATCCCAACTGGTTGCTCTAAGAACATCTCGTTTCTACTTCCCACTTTCTCTTAAACATGAATACATTAATCTCTCCTTTCAACACTGCTTTAGCAGTTTCCCAAAACAGCATAGGTCTCTCTTGATAGTCCTAGTTAAACTGTTTGTACATATCCTACTTGCACAAAAGAAAATCCTTAAATTCAGAATCAGATACTAGAGAAACTTCAGTGTCTTCCCCTCAGCTCTTCACTCCTTACCTCCACATCTATCCAAATCAGCCCTGTGGTCACAAGCAAAATTCACAAGCAAAATGTTTAAAAAGAAAGACAAAAACAATATGTAATCAATATAGAGCAAGGTCAAGTGAGCCTTAGATAAGTGCCTATAATTTTGCTCCTGGGGATGCAGGACATGCCAGGCATCAAAATGGTCTAAATGTTTGAACAGCAAGGGCACCCTTTGGAAATGTTCATATAGTCCTTGGATGAATTATATGACTTATCCAACTGAGGGTTATGTACTATGTCAAAATCTCCCCCCCCCCCCCCACACACACAATTAAACCATCTTCATTGAAGCCCATCGACTTGCTCAAATGCTATGACAGAAGTCCAGTGGAAAGTCTGGTCCAATGACTTCAATTTTCATCTGTTTTAAAAATTTAGAGCATCAATTTTGTGAGAATTAAGGTTAAAATTTGATAAACAGTGCCAAAATCTATCAGATTTTTGGAAGAATAGGTAGAATGAAAAAGCATATTGTAATTTCCAAGTTGATGTCATCTGTGTCACCCACTTGTGTGCTATTTAATCCTGGTATTTACAGGAAACATCTGTTACAGGTAAGCATTACTTTGTTATATATGTATTTGGATTTTTTAAATTTATTTTTGGGGGAGGGGGTTGGACAGACTTGTACATTTCTTGTGAAATGTGGAGAAACAATTGATAAATATTTAAACAATCCTAAATCTCTTTGTAAAGTGGCTTTCTTCTCCCCCCCCCCCCCCCCCACTTTCTTGTGAGTCCCTATAGGTCGTAAGAACATATACATAAGCATTATTATACTGAGACAGACGAAAGATCCATGAAACCCAGTATCCTGTTTCCAACAGTGGCCAATTCAGGTTACAAGTACTGGGCAATTTCCTTGAACAGTAAAACAAATTGTATGCAGCTTATTCTAGAAATAAGCAGTGGCTTTTCCCAAGTCCATCTTAATAATGGATTATGGACTTTTCTTTTCGGAAATTAGGCAAACTTTTTTTAAAATGTTAATTTAAAACACTTTAGCATTTTTTTAAGTGCATACATATATATATATAAAAAGATAAATTATTCTGAACCCAAGTTTACTATAGTGAGTTTAAGGTTTAACTTGGTTGGTTGGATTTGATCTTCCTGATTTTTTGTAATTTATTAATAAACTTTTTTTAAACCCTGCTAAGCTAACTGCTTTTACCACATTCTCTGGCAATGAACCCCAGAGACCTATAAGTAGTTTTGGAGCAAACCAAACAGGGGTGAAATTAGTCACTAACAATAGTTGCCTGACCATGTTCAAATTTAGCCAATGAAGAAAATGCATGAAGAATTATATTCTGCTTTTGATTAGTTGAAAAACTTCGTGTTGTGTTGGAGAACGCAGTCAGACTGTGACTTTAGTGTAATAATAATGGATGTTTCCTTCTTCCTCAGACCGTTTTGATTGATGATGAATCAGCAGAAAAGCTTAGGTCCATCCTGTTGAAGACCAGTGTGGTATCCAACATCCCTTTTATGATCATGGTTCTCGGAATTGTGTTTGGGGTTATTTTCATTGTACTTGCTTGCAGGAAACAGCCAGCAAAGGAAGAAGAGGTATGTAGTTTGATATCTTTGGCATCCACATCCCAGATATTTAATTTCTAACATTTACATGCACAGCCCCATCAAGGTTGGTTGTTAGAAAAAGAAGTCACCTTCTAGTATTGTGGTCAGTATTAAAGTATTATGCCCTGCTACCTTTGGGAAATATCAGGAACCTTGACATTTTAAATTCCCCTCTTCTGACTGGCTAGAGTATTTCAAGGCAAACCAGACTGTGGAAAAATTGGTCTGACAAAGAGGCACTGCTGAGAATGCTCTTGGGGCATAGTTGAACTTTGGCCCACCAGCGCTTCGGAGGCAATTCAATAACTGGATGCCGCCATTTAGGTGCCCAGAGACAGTGCAATACTTGCCTGTTCTATAAGTGAACCAAGGTGCCCAGGTTCCATTATAGAATACTTGGCATTACCTGGTATCAGAGTGTGTAACCTGGTGTAGTCTGTAAATTACACGTTCATGTGGGAGCCCCATTTATCTCCTGCCTGTGCTCAGCCCCTGTGTACACCCCTTCCCCTCTTGCACATACATGCTATGCAAGTGACACAGACATTGGGACAGAATAGCTCTTAAGGCATACTAGCACATGTGCATACAATTGTGCACTTAGGGACATACACTGTACACCGCCTTGAGTGAATTCCTTCAAAAAGGCAGTAAATAAATCCAAATAAATATATGCTAGTATTCTAAACATTTGTGTGTGTATCACATGCGTAAATGTGAACACCTAAGGGGTAAATCTATAATTTGGTACCTTTTCTATAATGGCTTCTGGGTGTGCCTAAGCCATTATAGAATATTCGGGCAACGCCACTTCAGTGTGCTTACTTGTGTCAGTGGCTGATGTAAGTTGGTGCACCTAAGTGCACAATGCAATGCACACAACTGATAGTATTCTATAATCTGCACGCATTGCTTGGTGACACATCCATGCTGTGCCCACTGTACACCCCCTTGCAACATAACATGCGCTTGTTACAGGATGGCGCGCAACTTTAAATTATTGGTGTCAATCATGCTCATAAATGCTAGTATTCTTCTGTAGCATACACATTAGCATTTATATTCTGCCATATACCTCTCAGTTCAATGTGAATTACATTAAGGAAGAAGCTGGACATTTCCAGGAAGTACACAATTAATCAATACAAAATAATGTACTATATACTGATACAAAGAAATAGTCTTACTAACCATTAACATCCTAAACAAATAGGTTTTTATATGCTTATGAAACCAATAATTGCTTACAGAAAGCAGCAGATCCTGAACATGTTTATCCAAACAAGCTGCCTGGAATGAAAAAAGAGCATGTAATAACCTGTAACCGGGTCACCCTTCCAGGTGTGACCAAGGCTGTTCCTACTTAGCTTCGTCTGACTCTTGTGTGCTGGGCTCTCCTGTACACCTCACAGTTAAGACCAGCTTCTTTCCACTCGGTCTCTCCCTCCATTGATCGGTATAGCCCCTAGTTTCTTTCTTTACCCTCTTCCAGAGACTTTCACACACTCAAAGAAAAATCCTAGGCTTTATTGTTCAAGTTCTTCAAATACAGTATTAGTCTTGACTTAAATCAATTCCTCCAGCTTATCATCAACAGTCATCATTTCCAACATAGTTCAGTCCCTCCTTCAGCATGTATAATTCTGCTTATTATAACAGTCCTTAGTTCCAGCACAGTTAAATCCTATTTTCCACATGACAGTTACTCTTCTTACCAACACAACCTAACCCACAGCACTATCTTTTATCAGCAGACAGTTTCTGGGGTAGTTGTTTCCACCATCCTCCTCTCCACTGGCTCACTTTAGCCTCCCCCAACATCCACAGTCTTGGTAATACATAGGCCACAAACGCTTTTACCTTTTCCCCACGAGTCTGAGCCAAACCAGCCACCTCCATACACTCTACCCCATCTTCCTCCCCCACTTTCTCTTTATTGCATTCCATCTCTTCCTCCTCCCTAATTTCCCTCAACTGTTCCTCATCCCCTGGCTCAGAACTCATCTCCCAATCATTCACTCCCCCCCCCCCTTTGCAAGTCCAACTGACCCTGCAATGGCTTCTGGGGAGTGTAGTTTTTCCCCTGAACTAGAGATTTCACCGCTGGTTCTTGTAATTCTGGGCTTTTGTTGGAACATAAAATGATCCGCAAAAGGAGGAGTAGGATGATCTTGGCCTTTACAATAACCCAGGGAGACATATAAAATTTTAGTCTTTATTAAGGAGCATCAAGTGACTTGATGCTCCCTAATAATCACTAAAATTTTATACGTCTCCCTGGATTATTGTAAAGGCCAGATCATCCTACTCCTTCTTTTGTTGCACTACTTTACGTAGGAATTGAGGGTTCCTCTACCTCCTGTGGCTGCTCCTTGTTTTCAGACACAAAATGATCTAACAGATAAGGAGGAGTAAGGCCATGCAATAAATTAAGAATGAGACAAAAAATTTTGAACAGCACCCTAGCATGTACAGGAAGCCAATGAAGCTTTATATGTAACATAGGTACACTATCAAATTTTTTTTCAATGAATAGATCAAACACAAAGCTACATTTTGAATTGTATGCAGTTTTTTCAGCATTTCCTATTAGTGCCTACATTTCGTGTCATGATTTACAGAATTGCCCTTTCAATACTAAGCCAGCCAGCCACTCTGATAACTGTTCCTGGCCAATTACTTTAGCCAGATATTCGGAATGATGTCACTGTGGTAGCTCCTAGAACTCGCCGCCACAGCATGGACTGTGCTCTTTCAGCTTGCTGAGTTACAAGAACACTATGAAGCGTGCCTATTTTGTGCTACACTGAAAGCGTGCTGTTGGTTGGAAGTGTTGCACTTCATGGGTCTGGTATTCCCTTCCTGTTAAGCATAAAGACAGGACTAGTCTATAACTGGGCAATTCCATTTAGGTACCCCGAGGGCATGCAGTAAGAGCCTGTTCTGTAAAGGAATGTAGGTGCCTAGCTATGTAAAAGTTGAGCAGGAATTTGCAGAATTAGTGCATTTATACACGTATGTGCGCATGCATGCTCATATATGCCATTTTTCTAAACATTTACACATGTAATGCACATGTAAATGTGGGAGCCTTTGTTATAGAATTGCCCTTAAAGTGTAGTTGCTCACGGGGGTGTTACAGTGGTGATCTGTGAGTTGTACTGAGAGCATATACAGGGGAGCTGCAATGAAAATCATGCAAAGTTGTAATGCCTCATTTTTCAATGTTTCTCTTCTGCATTGCAAATTCAGGCAGAAAATTGTAAAATGACTCTTGTTTTAATTGTAAATGAGCTTCATGTCTTTTCTTCCTGATTTATCACACTAGTAATGTCCGCTGTGCTGCTCCTTCTTCCTCTGTTTCAAATGAGCATGATATCACTGTTGAGAAACTTCTGAAAAGGGTTAATAAAAGATGATTCTGAAGCGAGGCAGGAAATGTTAGGTTGTCAGTGGAAGCAGGCACAGGGCTTCCAAGCCTTGTAATGCATGGCAACTTTTCCACCCTGTCCTTGACCTCAAGTATGCAAACTTCTTTCTGGCCACTCTTGTTTTCCTGCACATCTCCTGAATTTAGCAGACTAGGAACTCGGTTGACTTTACCTTTTGAGAGTAACAATATGCAATGCTGTTGCTTTTCAGGGTACAGCAGATGAAAGGGCCTCACTAATAAGGACATCCTAATCTCTTCCCTCTTGTTGAATCTCTGAAGAGCAAACTATGCAGACTAACCAAATCATCAGACCTGGCACAACGAACCACAGGAGACTATGCTTGAGCTAACCCTCTTCCTGTGATGTGGTTGAGGAAAAATAAATTAAGGGGTCTTTTACTAAAGATTAGTGCATGCTATCTGCCTCAGGACACCATTTTTATTCCTGTGGTCCCTGCTGCAGATTACATGAGCTAATCTTTACTAAAAGGCATTACATTTTTTTTAAACGGCTGCTTCATATATCTAATCATGTGGGACAGGAGAAATATATTTCCCATGGTATTTACACTGACTAGTAAGATATGAGTATGTGATGGACACGTGGCCTTCATTAAAGTGCTCCAGCACCACTACGTATTCTCTTGAACTGTTGAATAACTTGAATCTAATCTTTTATGCTTGCATTAAGCTTGTTTTAATAAGCACTGAAGTTTGTTATTCTTGCAAAGTAAAAATTATGTATAAATAAAACAAAAATAATCAGATTGTAATCTAGATCAGATGTATCAATTCACCCATCTTAAATGGAAGCAAGAGGTGCCATTTTCCAAATGGCTTTCCTGTAGCATCTGTTTAATTATGCTCTGAATCAGATTAGTACTGAATGAGCTGTGTTCATAATGATATTTAATAGTTTGGATTAGGAGAGTTAGACATTTTTAACCTCTATGGGCAAGGTTGCACACTTTTGAAATGTGCCTGTGAATACTTCTGCACCATGTATCCTGTGTTTCAGAATGGATAAATAATTTTATAAATAAAATATAAAACACTTATGTAAACTGACTCTGAAAACAGAAGCCGCCTGCAAGATCTTTACATAATAAGCAAGTGGCCTTGGCAGGGGATGATAACAGTGGGTGGGGATGGGGCAGAGAAGATCAATGGTGGTTTGGAAAATAGCAGCTGCTAGATGCATGCAACTGAGAAACAAACCAACTCCAGCAGTATTTCATCAGATGACAAAGTACAGCATGTCCTATGAAGAAGCAGAGATAAGGGGACAGGTCACAAAAGATTAGAGGTGACATTAGTTCCCAAAGGGCATTTCTGTTTTTATCCAGAGGAAATTCAAAGCCTTAAAGGAACAACAAAATATTATTACTATTTTTCTTTTGTATACTGGGCTCATATGGGCAAAAGAGATCTAAAGCAGGTAACAAACGAGGGAAGGAGCCAGAAGGGAGAGCAAGAGAAGTCCCACAGATCTGATTATGTAACAAGTATACTCACCAATAAGGTGCAGTACCAGGCTGTTTTTTTTTTTTTTTGGCTAGTGCAGGCTCATTAAGCAACATTTTTACAGTCTTTTTGGTATATAGGTAAAATGCTGCTTGGAACTACAATGTTAAAATAATATCATGAGCATTTATAAACATGAACGGTAGCCATGTGTTTGTGGCCTCTAGTGTAACACTAAATCCTATGTCTTTGCTTAATTGCATATATAAAAAAAGGTACAGCTAGGTTATAAAAATAACAATGAAATCACATGTAAATTGTAGCTAATTGTTTTTCTAAAGAATTACAACTGTTAGGGCCCTGTTTATTAAGCTGCGCTAAGAGTACACGCTAAAGACACACATCAGAATATGTGGGTGTGTCTATCATTTACCACAAGCTAAAAATGCTAGCGCACCTTAGTAAACAGGGCCCCTAGTGTATAGTGTTTGAAGTGTGTGAGGTGGCATTCGTTGCAGAAAGGTATTGCCTCTCATGTGCTCCCTGTTTACTGTGTTTTTAGTTCAGTTTTATCTGGGGTGAAGGGTTGGGGAGAACCTTTTCTCTCACATGATTACATCTACGTGCTTCTGGATTGAGAGAATGTCATGCTAGCTTTTCCCTATAGCAGTACCAAATTTGTTCAGAATTATGGCAGCATGCAGTCTCGGACCTTTAGTATTAACAACTGAACACTTACAGAGGGCATTTCCATAACAGGGCAGCTGAGAGGGTATATTCTATAAAGGAAAGTAGGTGCCCACTTTGTTTTGTAGAATGGTAGCCTAACCTGCATTTGCACTTAGGCATGGTCACTTGTATCAGCCTACGTGCACCTCTTACCTGTCAGATTTGAACTGTGCAAAATACACACACATTTACAGACTAGCGCTTAGGTGTAATATGTATGCTAGTATTCTAAATATTCACATGCATAATGCACCTGGAAGTGTTACCGTCTGTTTCATAGAATTTCCCCCACAGTAGTCCATAGAAGAGCAGAACTCAAAGTGGCACAAATAAAGCTTTCATTTTATCATGTTAGATGTGTGTTTTGCTCTTCTTTGGACTGCTTTCTGTACTGCAGAACATTTTGTTCCTCTTCTGGTGTATCCAGTATGGGTAGCTTAATAAATAAATATTTTTTATTTGTTGTGCTGTATAAAAGACCAATGCCTGCTTATAGTGATCACTTCAAACATGTAGTACCTTGTATATGACACCACTGTGTCTCATTTAGTTGCTCCTTCAAATTCAAAATATTGCACTAATAAAAAGTTGTCCATAAATACTTTGACAAATATTTGTTGCTTTTATTGATACATTGTTTGTTTTTGATGGTAGTTAGTTCATTCATTCATTCATTCAGACTTAAGCAGAGATGCATAAGAATTGCACATCAGGAATACTTTTTTCTATGGTTAAATCCGTTCACACTGCCTTATAGTGACAGTATCTGAATTTCAAATGATACAATAATGCACATCAGTAAGAACAGTTATAAAGTCATGTGAAAGATATTTTTTTACCTCTTATTGTATGCATATTGAAAGTAATGAAATATTTCCTTAGACTTCACTTGGTTATTTTAGAAAGCTTGCTTGTAATTTGCACATGTTAATGATGGGACATACTCATACATATTACAAACACCTGTAAAACCAGATTTTAGAGAGCTGTTATTTACATGTGCAAAACCAGAGCGTACAAATTTCAAGGGGTCTTGATGTGGATGGGACTAAAATCTGTATGTGCAGTCCCTAGTTCATAAAGGAAATACACCTGGATATGGGGAAATTCATACCATCACACTTTTATCCTATTTTTTTCCCCTTAACAGCCCTATATAGAGTGTAGTTCTTTTTCATTGTTTTTTTTCCTAAATATTATTGTGAACTGTTCTGACGGTATTTACCCTCCACAGTATATCAAATAAAAGAGAAACGCAAAGATTTACATCTGCTCCTTTGCACACAGATTTACAAACATGGTCGATTTGGAGTGATTAAAGGAGGGATCCTCCATCGTGCATATCCACTTCCAAGTTAAAATGAAATGGCAGTTGCAGCCCTTTTCTAATTAGTAGCAGTCACACACATTAATGGTTGAAATACATGCGTAAATGACACCTTCACAAAGTGCACCTCTAAGTTGCTGTATTCCTGTGCTGTTGATGTTTTCCATGTTTATAATCTATAACATGGATTCAGCTGCTGCAGCGAGCCAGTACATCCACTTGTACTCCTGCAAGTATTCTAGAAAAGGCTCTATGTCGGTAGATCCTTTTGTAAGATACCTTCAGAACTGAGCATGCCATAATCTAGATGTATCAATTCTGATCTCTTATGTTGTCTACAATGGGCCTTATACAGTCAGTTATACAAATAATGGTGGCAGTGCTTTCCTACATTCTTCTTACCTTATATCTTCTCATTTTGCTCATCAGTGCTTGTAGTTATTCCATATTGGTTGTAATGCACAGAGGGTGGCCTGATTGGTGAAGGCTTTTTTTTTTCTCTATTCTGTGTCTACATAAGTACATAAGTACATAAGTAGTGCCATACTGGGAAAGACCAAAGGTCCATCTAGCCCAGCATCCTGTCACCGACAGTGGCCAATCCAGGTCAAGGGCACCTGGCACGCTCCCCAAACGTAAAAACATTCCAGACAAGTTGTACCTAAAAATGAGGAATTTTTCCAGTCCATTTAATAGCGGTCTATGGACTTGTCCTTTAGGAATCTATCTAACCCCTTTTTAAACTCCGTCAAGCTAACCGCCCGTACCACGTTCTCCGGCAATGAATTCCAGAGTCTAATTACACGTTGGGTGAAGAAAAATTTTCTCCGATTCGTTTTAAATTTACCACACTGTAGCTTCAACTCATGCCCTCTAGTCCTAGTATTTTTGGATAGCGTGAACAGTCGCTTCACATCCACCCGATCCATTCCACTCATTATTTTATACACTTCTATCATATCTCCCCTCAGCCGTCTCTTCTCCAAGCTGAAAAGCCCTAGCCTTCTCAGCCTCTCTTCATAGGAAAGTCGTCCCATCCCCACTATCATTTTCGTCGCCCTTCGCTGTACCTTTTCCAATTCTACTATATCTTTTTTGAGATACGGAGACCAGTACTGAACACAATACTCCAGGTGCGGTCGCACCATGGAGCGATACAACGGCATTATAACATCCGCACACCTGGACTCCATACCCTTCTTAATAACACCCAACATTCTATTCGCTTTCCTAGCCGCAGCAGCACACTGAGCAGAAGGTTTCAGCGTATCATCGACGACGACACCCAGATCCCTTTCTTGATCCGTAACTCCTAACGCGGAACCTTGCAAGACGTAGCTATAATTCGGGTTCCTCTTACCCACATGCATCACTTTGCACTTGTCAACATTGAACTTCATCTGCCACTTGCACGCCCATTCTCCCAGTCTCGCAAGGTCCTCCTGTAATCGTTCACATTCCTCCTGCGACTTGACGACCCTGAATAATTTTGTGTCATCGGCGAATTTAATTACCTCACTAGTTATTCCCATCTCTAGGTCATTTATAAATACATTAAAAAGCAACGGACCCAGCACAGACCCCTGCGGGACCCCACTAACTACCCTCCTCCACTGAGAATACTGGCCACGCAATCCTACTCTCTGCTTCCTATCTTTCAACCAGTTCTTAATCCATAATAATACCCTACCTCCGATTCCATGACTCTGCAATTTCTTCAGGAGTCTTTCGTGCGGCACTTTGTCAAACGCCTTCTGAAAATCCAGATATACAATATCAACCGGCTCCCCATTGTCCACATGTTTGCTTACCCCCTCAAAAAAATGCATTAGATTGGTGAGGCAAGACTTCCCTTCACTAAATCCGTGCTGACTTTGTCTCATCAGTCCATGTTTTTGTATATGCTCTGCAATTTTATTCTTAATAATAGCCTCCACCATCTTGCCCGGCACCGACGTCAGACTCACCGGTCTATAATTTCCCGGATCTCCTCTGGAACCCTTCTTAAAAATCGGAGTAACATTGGCTACCCTCCAGTCTTCCGGTATTACACTCGATTTTAGGGACAGATTGCATATTTCTAACAGTAGCTCCGCAAGTTCATTTTTTAGTTCTATTAATACTCTGGGATGAATACCATCAGGTCCCGGTGATTTACTACTCTTCAGCTTGCTGAACTGACCCATTACATCCTCCAAGGTTACAGAGAATTTGTTTAGTTTCTCCGATTCCCCCGCTTCAAATATTCTTTCCGGCACCGGTGTCCCCCCCAAATCCTCCTCGGTGAAGACCGAAGCAAAGAATTCGTTTAATTTCTCCGCTACGGCTTTGTCCTCCTTGATCGCCCCTTTAACACCATTTTCGTCCAGCGGCCCAACCGACTCTTTGGCCGGTTTCCTGCTTTTAATGTATCTAAAAAAGTTTTTACTATGTATTTTTGCTTCCAACGCTAATTTCTTCTCAAAGTCCTTTTTTGCCCTCTATGGGGTAAAAGCTTAGTAAATTAGGCCCTTGGTTTTGTAACATTCTCAGCTTGAAGGCCTCAGGATGTTGCTTCATTCACCAGGCTACTTACAAGAACAGCACTTGACAGTGTCACCCCAGGACGGACATGCTATATAATCAAGGCAGGTATTATACATGATAGCATGAACTTCCAACAAGGATCCCAGCTGAATTGTTCTCAAACTTTAAAACTAAATTGGGTGCTTTCAGCTAATCCAATGAAGACTTTATGAACGATAATGGCCACATTACCAGTGATTGCAGTAGCTTAATAATATATGATTTTCATAATTGGTAAAATAATCCCTTTGACACTTGAAAGCTGCAGAGAGCACGAGGTGGAAAATTATCATTATAGAAATTGTGTGGGGTTTTTTTTTAATCCTTTTATGATTAAGTGCAGTTTCCTCATAACAGTGCTCAGAAACGGAACAACAAACATTGCAGTCTCAGCTCATCATAAACAGTTAAATAGATCACAGCACCGTCTTAAAAGTGACTGAAATGTTAAACAATAGAAGGGAAACTCTATAAAGGGAGCCTGTTTAGACCCTATTCTGTAAAGAAAAGTAGACACCTCCCTTTCTTTATAGAATACTAGCATAAGCGGTTTCTATACACGAGCACTCTTAGAACAGCCATAGAGCTGCTGTAAATGTTCACACCCTGCTTGTGATATAATGTGCACAAATCATAGTATTCTATAATTTGTGGGTGTGTATGCCAGGGTCCAAACTCCGCCCATCCATGTGAACGCCCACCTGCAAAGTAGATGTAATAAAAGATTGGTGTACACTTACAGAAGGGCACAAAGCTGCTTTATTATTCTCATATGTTCGTAAATTACTAGAATACTCGCATTTACATCCATTTTTGCCACCTTAATCTAGGCTGTTCCCGGTGAGGGGGGGGGGGGTTAATTCTGTAAGGGGTTCTTTTACTAAGGTGTGCTGAAAAATGGCCTGTGGTAGTGTAGACGCATGTTTTGGGCGCGTACAGAATTATTTTTTAGCGCAACTACAAAAAATGCTCTTTTTTGCCGAAAACGGACGTGCGGCAAAATGAAAATTCCCATGCGTCCATTTTGGGTCTGAGACCTTACTGCAAGCCATTGACCTAGTGGTAAGGTCTCACGCGGTAACCAGGTAGTAACGGTGTACGTGTGTCAAATGCCACTTGATGCATGTAGATGCCACACCAGAAAATAAAAAATATTTTTCAGACACGCGTAGCGGACGCGTGCCAAAATTGTAATTACTGCAAGGGCCATGCGGTAACTCCAATTTGACACGTTTTGGGCATGTGTAGGCACCTACGCGGCTTAGTAAAAGGGCCCCTAAAATAGGTACTAAGATTTATGTGTGTGAATGATTAGAAGAATACCACCACAAATGGCTGCCTGTGCACTATTCTGTAACTACACACATTTTTCATAGTATGTAGTTTCAGGGTGCGCGTACCTAGGGGCAGGCTCTGGCCAGCATGGGCAGGATGTGTGTATCTCCCACAAGTAGGTGCACACTTACACCAGCTGTTGTCTTATATCTAATATAGACCCACTTAAGCTGCTATTCTGTAAAAGACTGGTTCTGTACTAGTGTGTTGGAGCACGTCGGTGTGTCACCAAACTTGTGCTTTCCTTAACCATGGGGTCCTTTTACTAAGGTGCGCTGAAAAATGGCCTGCGGTAGGGTAGACGCGTGTTTTGGGCACACACATAATTATTTTTTAGTGCACCTACAAAAAATGCCTTTTTAAAAAAATTTTGCTGAACATTGCCGCGTGTCCATTTTGGGTCAGACCTTACTGCAAGCCATTGACCTAGCCGTAAGGTCTCATGCGGTAACCGGGCGGTAATGGTCTACACACATCAGAAAATAAAAAATATTTTTCGGACGCACGCCAAAATTGAAATTACTGCAAGGGCCACACGGTAACCCGGCGGTAACTCCAATTGGGTGCATGTAGGCACCTACGTGGCTTATTAAAAGGGCCCCCATCTGTGTGGCAGGTTGGGGAGAGCTGATAAACCTAGACATGCTTGAAATCTCCATAACTACTCCTTCTACCAGCAGCCCCAAATGCAATTATTGCAGGCTTCCAGTCCACCATGCCTTTTCCTCCATGTGGTCACCACCATTGCATCTGTTTCTCCCTTGTATTATTGTTAGCAGCAATGAAATGATATAGAGGAAGAGGAATTTAAGTTTTGTTCAGCTGTGTTCAGTGTGTCATAACAGCAGAAAGGTTCAGAACCACTTCTATAAAGGAAAGTTGGTGCCTATACCTAGGCACATTGTTAAAGAATTACCCTCTAGGTGTTGATGTGGAACACAGAAAATGATAATGCATTTCAAGATCAGGCTAAAAAACAATATTAAATCTCTAAATATCATTCAGTGTTATTTACATCACAAAACAGGCTGTGAAGAAGCTTGTTCTTGTGGTTGTCATGGTATGAAGCATCATATTCCAAATGCGATGAAAAAGTTCAGCTTGCAAAGGGAAAAAGTGAGAACTTGGCTTTTTTTTTTCCTTCAATGCATGCAGCACTGTGCAATGTTACCGTAAGATCACACAAATCGGTGCCTGAGAAGCAAATGGAATTTGCAGATTATAACTTGTAGCAACTTGCAATGTCCTGGCAAATCACTAGCAGCCATCGCAGCAAAACAGAGATGCATTGAGTTCCAAAAAGTTCATGAGTTGGGAGCAAGCAGCCACTACCCGCTGTAGATACGTTTTTAGGATGAAAATACTTGCAAGGAGCAATGTCCATCCCTGAAAGTAAAATAGGTTTAATAAATGTATTTTAAAACAAGGCTACA
This sequence comes from Microcaecilia unicolor, assembly GCF_901765095.1. Taxonomy (NCBI): domain Eukaryota; kingdom Metazoa; phylum Chordata; class Amphibia; order Gymnophiona; family Siphonopidae; genus Microcaecilia; species Microcaecilia unicolor. The sequence goes on from NC_044032.1 coordinate 389,569,334, forward strand.
ATTTTATTACAGTAATGCTGGGCCTCAGATAATCTCATTTAAATGGTTTTTTTTCTTACAAAACAAAAATCTAAGCATCATAAAGGTGGAAATGACTTGTTAACTTCTTTAAAAAATGTTATTAAATATGAAATGTATGAAAATAGTGCTGAAAGTAACTGCCGTGCTGTAGCAGAGACTTAGAAATGGCAGGGTTCCACTGGGCAAAGTTAGGACTGATAGTGCCTGCATATCTTCTAGGACCACCCCACCTTTGCCCCTGAACTACTACAGTATGTTGATATTCTGAGGGGATATTCAGTGACAATGCATGCCTTGCTGAATTGGTTAACCATTCTTTCTAAAAATCAGTTTGTTTTGCCATTGTATTCAGGGCTGGGCTTTAATTTGTAGGCAAAAAGGAAGTAGAACAGGGGTACGGGCAGGCCCAGGACAGGAGCCACAGGCAAAGAGAGGCTACATTAGGGAAGGGAAGGGCTGGAGGCTACCCCTGCTGCTCTGGAGTCTGAAATGAAGTGGTAGAACTATGTTCCAGGTTGTTTCTCTGGAAATTAAGCACCGGTTGTAGTGAAGTTTTGATGGAGCTGAATTTGATATAGTGTAGTTTTCTATTTTACTTTTCCTTTTAAGACACTTTCCATTTGAGATTCATATGCATAGAGAGAGAGATTGAACATATGATAGCAGTTGTGCTAGCACCAAGTTTGAACCTTGTGATCAACAGTACCAACTGTCAAGACTAACTATAGCTGCTGACAATTTCAGTGGTGCTGATAAACGTTCATAATTCATTTCAGTTCCATTTAAAAATTTCTCCACCTCATGCCTACAGCAATGGTTTGTGGTCATGGGGCTTTAGACTTCACTAGAGGATTTGGTTATATGGCTTTTGACTTCACTAGAGGGAAGGAGAGTTTGAAGGGGAAAGTTATAGGCCCTGTCACCAAACTTTGAAGGTAAAATAAATCACAAGTGCTATAGCAAGTAGGAAGCCAGTCAACAGGAAAGGATTAGGTTAGAAATTATTTTAAAGGGTGTTTGAATTACAAATATTATGAAAGTTGAAAGCTGCATGTATGGGTAGCTACAACTGAATCTTTAAAAAGGAATTATTGTTACAAAGGTCAAGCCTGTGCTAATTCAACCTCTTTGTAAGCAAATGCATTTAACAGAATATGTTTTCTGAACTGAGTTCTATGATTTATTTTATCTAGTTCATATACTGTACATTCATGAACCAGACACTTCCTGATGAAGTAAGTACAACTACTATGTGTGACCATGTCAAGGACGTTAACAGATACAACACAGTGAGGTAGTGATAGGTCAGGGCCAAGCTCAAGTGAACCAGTGTGTGGTATTCTAGCCAGATCAAGTGCTAAATTTGCTTTATGATCTCTCTATATAAAAAGCAACACCAATGTTCTATGAAGCCTCCAGCCGGAAGTGTGAAGGGGGTGAGATATCCGGTTTCCCTATGAGTGTCTGCCCCGCCCTCTCTGTAACACAGTCAGTGAAGGAAAACAGCAGAGCACGAAATCAAATCGCTGGCTCTGTAACACTGAAGGACTCAGAGGGGGGAGGGGAGAGAGGCCAGAGGGCAGGGACACACACACTCCCACATGCACACAGAAGAAAACATTGCTAGCCCCCGTTTCATTTGCATCAGAAACGGGGCTTTTTTACTAGTGTCCAATAAAATAAAAATTAGCTCATCAGTGTCTGCAGAAGTTACATCAATCTGTCATTGCAATTAGGGAGGTGATAAAACTAAGGTTCCATTTGTAAAGGTGTTCAGAGACTTTTCTTACCTTACATGGATAGTAATTGCTTAAATAGGTCAGTGTTTTTTTGCCTGCATCATAACGATGAAGTGTCTTCCTTCACCCTAGTGCTGACAATTTATAGTTTCTTGCTCAGACAGCTCTGTTCTCCTCCATGCACACATGTTTAAGTCAGGGTGTTTTCTTAAGGGAATTTTGCTAGGAATTCTTGTGTCCTGTTGGAAGTGACTGTGTTAAACCTAGAAGTGTATTTGGTAGTAGGCAGTTTACCTGCAGTATGTGGTGCTGCACTCAGCATTTCCTGTGCATGTGGCTCCGACAGGCCGCAGCGTTATCCAGCGCCAGAGCATCGATCTTTTGACACGCAGAGTTAAATAGTTTCCTTGCTTGTTTGGAACTGGTGCAGCATTACCCTGTATGCACAAATCATTTCCATTAGTCATGCAAAGATATTTTCTAGACTGCATAAATAGGCAGGAACTCATACCAGCACCTTTCCCATAATCCAAGGGAGGTCTGGTTTCAACAGTGATTTACCTATCCTTGTTTTTTTTTTTTTTTTTTGAAGAGGCTCTGGCACAAGATTCAGTGACATCCTTGTAGCTTTATCTGACCTTTATCAGAGCAGTAAGAGGCCTTGAAAATGATAGCATAAAATGAGCATCTGTACCAACTGCTAAGCTCTACAATCCCGTTCTCTCCCTCAGAGATCCTATGTGCATATCTCATGCTTTCATGAACACACAAGAAGAGAGATTGGGCACCAGCACAAAAATAAGTAACCAACAAATATCAAGAGGAAAATGGAAACAAAATTTGTTGAATGATTTTACAAATATATCAATAAAATATTATTTATTAAAATAAGTTATACTCTAAACCATACAAAAACCTTTATTAAGATATGTTATTTAAAGCGAAACAAAAAATAAAAAGGTAACATGACCATGGCTCAGTTCCTGTTTGCATCAGGAGTGAAAATGATATTTACCTTGATTTATTTATCGATATATTTGTAAAATATTCAACAATTTTCCTTTTTCTTCTTGCTATTTGTTAGTTACATGCTTTATTGAATTCACATACAATCCTTGTCTCCACCACCTCTGCTAGGAAGCTGTTCCAAACATCTGCCACCTTTCTATAAAGAAATATTAACTTAGGTTACTCCTGAGTGTATGACCTCTTGTTCAAGAGCTTCTTTTCAATTGAAAGAGACCCACCTCCTGTACTAAGGAGGTATTTAAATGTTTCCTGTCTTCCCCCCCCCCCCCCCCCCCCAAGATTTACATATTGAGAACTTTAAGTCTGTCTCCATATGCTTTATGACAAAGATCACTGTGCATTTCAGCAGCTGCCCTTTGGGCTGACTATCTTGTTTATGTGGATTTTTTTTAAGTTATTTATATAACTTCATGCTTACACTCAAGCAAAAATACTTGTACAGAAAGATAACTGCTGGTAATAAGGGTAGGCCCTGGTTTACAAGGGCTTTAAAGCAATTGAGAGATCAAGTGGCTCATTTTCAAAACAGAAAAATGTCTAAACAGCAGCACAAAGTGGCAGATGGACATTTTGGCAAAAAAAAAAAAAGTCCAAGTAGCTATTTTCAAAACCCATTTTTAAGATGGTTTTCTATGCAATTCACATGCAGTGCAGCCAGATCACAAGGAGGCACATTTTGGACGTTTTTCTGCCATAATGGAACAAAAACATCCAAGGCTAAAAGCTAGACATTTTGGTCTAGACCTTATTCAATCACGACTAAGGGCCCTGTTTACTAAGGTGTGTGAGTGTTTTTTTGCGTGCCTATACATAGCGCACGCACTACCCATGTAGGCGCCTATAGGGTATTATAGGCATGTACATAGTTAACGCATATACTGGTTAACGCGTGTTAAAACCATTAGCGCGCCTATAACGCTGCTTAGTAAACAGGGTCCTAAGTCACAAAAAGGTGCCATAAATGACCACTGGAGGGATTAAGGTATGACCTCCCCTTCTACTCCTATTCCACAAACATACCATTTAACATTGATCAGCAGTTTTCTCCTAACATTAACAATAAACTTATATTCCACCATATACCTCTCTGTTCAATGTGGATCACAGTTACAAAGAAGCTGGACATTTCCAGGAAGTACAAAGGATAGTCAGTATGATGAAATGGCAATATACAATTTAACTGAAAAGATGACATTACTAGTCATTACAATTCAAAACAAACTTTCTAAATAAATAGGTTTTAATTTGCTTACAAAACGAACTGTAATTGTCACAGAAAGTAATAAAGCTTTGAACATCCTTGTCCAGATGAGCCACTTGATATAAGAAGAGGCTATCTAATAATCTAGTTCTTCTTAGATTCTTGAATGGAGGAAAAGTAAATAAAGCCAACAATCTAGTAACTCTGGAGTTTGTAGAAAAGCTAAATGACCCAACGCAACATTTTGAATAGTATGACGTTTCTTCAGCACTTGTTTAAAAGCGCCTAAATAGATTATACAATAATCTAATAAACTCAGAATCAAAGATTGTACTGTTCTGTCCTCCCGGCAGCCTTACACTAGTTTTATACAGTAGCCCTAAAATGTGATTAATGCCTTTACTGTTATTCTCACTTCTAAGGATTTTTACTGCTGCAGTCCTCACTGCAAAGCTATATGAGCAATGCAGCGTGTGAAATGTTGTCTCACATGTACCACAACCACTCCTGCTTGTTTGTATAAAGTCTGTTACCAGTGGTCTATTCTCCTGCAAAGACCTCCTCCTTTTCTCAGCCAAGCTTGGCTCCATTGTCTACCTGCTATCATTTCCTGATTATTTTTACTATCTCTGTCCTGATGGGTCAACTAAGGTATGATATTTCTCTCCAATCGAGGACTGCCCTCTGTGAACACCCCTGCTTCCTGATCTCAGGTTCTGTCCCTATTGGCCTCTTTACCTCCCCCTCCCTGGGCTCATGTGGGTGTAAGTTATAGAATACTAGCACTTAAACAAGAAAATGTCACCTGTGTAAGTACCAGTTCTGCACTAAACTTACAGAAACTGCCCAATTCATATAGGACCAGATTCTGTAAATGGCATCTAAAATCTAGAAGTGTCCAATTAACACGCCTAGTGTTATTCTATATAATATGCCTAAAGTTAGGCACGATGTATAGAATAGCACAGAGGACCGGGAAATGGGCCTACATTTAGGCGCGGTCGTTTACACCACTGAAAACCAGGTGTAAATACCTGCACCTAAATGTAGGCGTGTCTCCGCCCCCCCCCCCCCCATAACACCATGTTTAAATTTAAGTAACGGCCCTGACATGCCCACACTCCTCCCATGACCATGCCTCCTTTTCAGCTATGTGCGTTGAAATTTGTGCAGGCCAGTTTTTAGAATACACACAAAAAGAAGCGTGCATAAATTCCAATTATTGCCAATTAGTGATGATAATTGTTTGTTACTGGCCAGTTATCACTGGTTGGCTCGTTACTAAATTGAGATGCATGCATAAATTGGCTGCATGTACAATTTAATATGCACTACTCACCATGTCTTATACAGAATCTGGCCCTTTGTGCATAAATGCAAGGGGGCATGCAGAGAGGAAGGTGCATGGGTGGGTCCCATATTTACACATGAAACTTGTAGAATACTTATGCATCAAGGTGCCACATTTAGGATTGCACATTTCCACCTGCTATTGACATGGCATAAGTGGGTTTGCCTAAATGTTGGGATCGAAATTTCGACACGCTAGTAATTTGTAATGGAATCTGGGTGCCCAGATGCCATTAAAGAATTCGTGGTAGCGGACTGCATCTTTCAACCTAACTAATGACGCTCTTTATAGAATTGCTCCCATAGTGGCTGCAGTTATATGGATAAGGACATTATATGAAATCAAACAAACAAAAAAACAGAAATACATTTTTAATGGCAATTGATACCAAATTTCATCTCCCTCTCCTCAACCTGACTCTAAAAGAAGGAATAATTTAGTACTGCCAACTTTTTAAAAATGTAATACAATCCTTGTAGGTTGCAGTACCTTTCATTGGATCAACAACAACAAAAACCATGCTGCTGCTACAGATGGACTTTCAAGACTGGATATGTCCCTTTTTCTGGTGCGACTTCAAGGGTGAAGGAAGGAGGGGAAAAAGAATGTTGTGGGAAAGAGGTATAGATGAGATTAGCATTGGTAAACATTAGTTCTTTATAGGATTCTGGGATTAGCCATGCCCATTTTCTCAAGGCAAATCACACGACGGAAAGATCCCAGAACTCTTAAGAGCCAGTTGAGAGATATGAGTGTAGCACTGGTGATATGGTAAAGGAACTGCAGGCTGTTGGTACAACTCTAATTCAGTTAAATCTGACTTTATCTAATCTAATACAATACAGACATTTCTAGTCTGTTTTACCCAAGAAGGGCTCAAGGAGGATTACAAAAGAAATAAAAATGGAAAAATACCATTGAATTACAGAAAATGAATAAATAAAAATGACAAAAACAGAGAAAATCAAATTTAAAACTTATAAAAAAAACTTTAGACTTATAAATCTGTGAGCACATTTAGAGTGAGAAAATGAGTGCAACAAAAACATGCTTTTATAATGAAAAGAAACCTCACAGCATCACCATATGCATACTCTGTGGCTGCTAAAACTCATTTCCTATATATAACCATGGTGTGCTCACTTCCCGTTCTGAATTATATACCTTCCTATATAATATGCTGTTACATCTATATCATAATTATATACCCTATGGTTTACAACTTGCAATACTTACAGCAGTATACATGATACATTAGGAACTCAACTGCTTACCAGGCTGAAGCTAATTAGCAGGAACACACAGGCAACGGCAAACACTTGGGTAAACTCTTTCCTCATGCTGCTTGCAGTCAGTGCTGGTAAGGAGGCTGACAAGGAATCACCTGCAGTGCTGAAAATACATGCAAAAGGCTGTGCAGGTATTTATCCATGATGGTTATCACGTCATTGGGATAAAGAAGGTCAATGAACAGCACTGACTGACAAAGAGCCAGAAATGGTACTGAACAAAGGACACATGATAGAAGCTGATTAATGAGATCTTACACAGCTGACAACAGGCCAGAAGTACCTGTAAACATCGACCCACAGCTATTTCTGGTGACAGTAACAGGGTGACACTGTAAACAAAGGTATAAAAAGGGCATTAGGTCCGTCCCACCAATAAGGATACCCAGATGCCATTCACAAGAGTGTGAATATCTGGAAGGTTTCTCCTTTTCCAGGACAGTTTTTTTGTTTGTTTGTTTTTGTTCTTTTTATTCAACCATCCTGGTTTAAAGAGAATACAAGACCCCGCCTATTTCCCACCAGAACCCATCTTTCTCATATAGTTAATAGTTTATTTTATTTGATATCCTGCTTATGGTTAAAACACCCAAGCGATTTACAACAATAATTAGAAAAATAGGGAAGATAAACAGGTTACTTTTCAGTCAGGTGAAGGGACAAAACAAGTGCTTAATAGAAAGAAATAGTAATTACAGTATCACAAATGTACAAACAAGCAGGAAATACAATAGAGTAGGTGAGCGAGGAAAGAAGTGGGATCAAGGCCGACTCCAGCAGCAAGGGATAAGACTGAACCATCTGAGGGAAAGCCTGGTGGAAATAATATGGGCCCTACATTGAAAGTGGTTTGAGCGAGCAGGAGAAGATCCTGCATGCTTAAATCTTGCTCAACAGGCTGGCCGCCAATATTCAGTGACATAACCGGACAGTGCCACTGAATATTGGCACTAACTGACCATTTTGAAAGTAGTGGTCAGGGCAGGAGCAAATGCCACTTGCTCCTGCCCCTTGTGGCTCCTGATAGAGAATGGCCTCATGATTTCTAATAGTAATCTCTTGGTACAACCATTATAGGGTCAGCTTCTAGTGGTAGTACCACGAGACTACCTCTAGAGGCTGCGGCATCCATTTTTTATCAGGAGCCATGAGGGGCAGGAGCAAGTGGGGTTCGCTCCTGCCCTGACCACCACTGAACCACCAGACCTCTTCAGGTTGGCCTGGAGAGTCTGCTATAACTTGGAGGTGGGAAGGGGGATCAGAGTGATGTCAGGGAGCAGAGGAGGATTGCAGTGATTTGGGGGTAGGAAGTGTGATCAGAATGATCTTGGGGGGGGGGGGGGGGCGGAGGACATCTGGACTCCTCTTATGCAGGCTCCAGCTGATATTCAGCCAGGGCCCACATAAGTGGAGATGAGTCTATAATTTGAGACAGAGGATGAATCAGATTTCTTTGCCTAAGTTGTTCTCTGCTCTTGGACACGTTTTGCTATTGAAAAATGCAAGCACAGTGCTTCTCACAGACAACAGCTCCAGATCTCACAGAAACCTTTGCACATTGAGATATATGTTCCTTTATGAGCATCGCTCGGAATGCTCATTGTAATAATAATCAACTCACTGTAATACATTTGCATAGGATTATCACTGCCTGCTACTGCAATTGGTAAGATAGACACAGAACCCCTTTGTGCATTACACGCTAAATAACATGCATGGTAAACTGGATAGAACCAATCAAAATCAGACGTTCCTAACATGGTAAGCTTTATGCATTGCCCTTGGGAATTAACATATGCAACAGATATAGAGGATGTCCTGAATAATGTACTTTATGAACCAGTATGAGTTTAAATATAATTCTGTGTGATATGGGCAACCACAGAGCAGGGGACTGACATAGTCGAATTTGCTGGTGTCCGTCAAAAGTGTCACCGCTATATTTTGTACGAGTTGTAGTCTCTGAATATCTAAGAATCTCAGTCCATTTAAGAGGGAATTACAGTAGTCAAGATGACTGGTAACAAGGGAATGAATAAGGATTTGAAGGGCATCTATGATGAACAAGTTTCTCACAGAGTATATCATCCTAAGCTTGTAGAAGCAGTGCTAAACTAAGTTAGAAATATGTGATTGAAACGTTAAGGTCCAATCTAGCAACACTCCTAGGATTGGATAGGGATGATAGAACCCACAAGTTGGATAGGAATCATAAGGATGGGGCGATCTTTCCATGAAAGCAGCAGAGCTCTGGTCCTGGATTTGTCAAGGTTCAGTTTCAGTGTATGATATCCAAGCCTGTCTGCTATCTTAGTTTGCTGTTGAGCATGGAGATATCATGTGGACAATCACAGCTGAAAGCACCAAATATCTGGATGCCATCAGAATACACATAAGGAGTTAATTTGAGGGACTGAATGAGAGTTAGAAGTGGGATCATAAAAAAAATAATATATTGAAAACTAGGGGGATTCAAGATGGTGGATACATGCCTGCAGCGCTCTCTGTTGTGACCCGCAGCTGTTAATTTTATCTCAGCAAATTTTTCTTGAAGTGAAATTCCATCCTTGTGGGCAAGAGAAGGGGTCAGACTTGTACTTATCCCACAGAAAAGCCTGTCCCAGCCATCACGGGTCTGATGGATCGATTTGCAGTGAGCAGTTGAGGTCCAAGATCGTGGGCATCGCTGCAGAAGCTGGCGGGGGAAGAAGAGCTGCCCCCCCGCCTGACCCAGACACCATGTCCGGAAGCAAAGGACCTGCTGCAGAACCTAGCCTTGCTGGTGGGAGGATGGGGAGTGGTGCCAGAGCTGGGAGGGGCTGCTGGTGCTCTCTGTGCAGGGTCTGCTCCTCTGTCAGCATTGGCAGAGGATGGAGTTGTGGACGAGGGCGGGGTTATCGTTTCTCAGTGGCGGTAAGGACCCAGGAACTGTCAAGGAGTTTCAAAAGAAAGCTGTGAATAGGAGAAGGTATTAGCTGAGCTTCATAAACCGTCTCTTTCGGGCAAACCTAAATTGATTACTCTGGATGTCAAGTCAGAGGCTTTGACTAAATTGGACAGTTCTTTTGCAAGTAAGTTGGAATTAATGGCCTCACAGTTCTGTGTGGATCAAGGGGCCTTGGTTGAGATGAAGAATAAAGTTTAGTCTATGGAAAAAGTCTTGAGTTCTGTTAAACTTGAGGTTAAATCAAGATCGGATTCACAAGCTGTATTGGTAAAAGATAATTTGGTTACATCGAAGACTTTTGAGACTTTTGGAGAACTCTTTACATAAAAATACTCTATGATTTGTGAATTTTCCAAACGTTTCATCTGTTGTTCCATTGTTAACTCATTTATTTTTTAATTCTGAAGATGCCAGAGCAATCCTGTCCTCCTATCTTGAATGCATATTATTTGCCATTGGTGGTTAAGAAACCTACAGAACTGGATATTGTCCCTGGAATGGATGTTTCTTTCGATGAATTAAATGTGACTCAAATTATTACACATGAAGACCAAGAAGCAACTCCTGTGACTTTGACTGTGAAATTTGTGTTAGAACCTGATAGAGACTGGGTGCTGTGTTTGTTTTTTAAGAAGAGAGAGAAAAGGTTTTTGAATTGTTTGGTTCGAGTGTTTCCAGATGTATCTTTAGTAACTCAAAAGAGACTATAACTATTTCTTGAAATGAGACCTAGGGTGTTACAACTAGGAGGATTATTTTGGTTAAACTTCCCATGTAAATGTTTAATTAAATTAGAATCAGTTAGATATATTTTTATGAGCCTACTCATCTAAATGCTTTTTCTGTTACATAAAATATTAACTCGTCATAGCTTCCGGTTATGCCTAATGTAACATCATCTACACTTTGATTAGAAAGAATTCTGTTCTTTAGTTAGCATGCTTATTTCTGGTTTATAGTTTGTATTTCCTTTTATAGTGCCTTGGATCATTCCAGCTTTTTTGGACTGTTATGCGTGAAGGTATATATATGTATAGAGCCAATATGGAGCCTTGAGGGACACCACATCGAAGGGTGTATGGTTCTGAAAGTTGTTTGTTTTTTTTTGCCAGAGGACAGTGTTAGTATAATTTATGAAATAAGATTAAAACCAGCCCAATACTCTCCCAGTGATACCTGTGTCTTATAGTCTACACAGAAGGGGATTATGATCTATATGATCAATACAGCTGAAAGATCTAATGAAAAGAGTACTACTGTATTATCCCGATCAAAGATGTACTGGATGAAGATGGTGAAGCCAATAAGGGCTGTTTCTGTACTGTGGGTCTCTTGCCATTGGTTGATAATAATGTGGCCTTTACACCCAGTTTAGAAAACGCGGTGTTTCGGCAGTGGTAGTTGCAGGGGATAATGCTTTTGGAACATTTGTTGCATATGGATGGTACTCTTTCTTATGCAGATTTAAAACAGAAGTTCTCTTTTCCCTTAGCGAACTGCTTTGTGTACCATGAGTTGGCTAGATATTATTGCAATTTGCCTTCTACTAGTATGACTCATCAAGTTGCCTTGCGACTGCGTGAATTTCTTGAGGGGATTGCAGTGGGACAAGTGTCCATCTCATGGTTTTCACCAGTTGTTGACCACACAAACCGCTCCTTCCTATGGGGTTTTGCAGGATACCTGGCCTAAGGATCTTGGTTGCTCTTTGAGATGTTCCGTGGGTCTTCCGCTGTTTAAATTGGTTCTGTGGGTGGTTCATCAGGCCAAACTTCGGGAATGCCATTATCAGGTGATTCATTGTGCTTATTTTTCACAGAGCAGAGCTTATCTTGCAGGCTGTATGGAAACCCCCAGTTGTCTGAATAACACCTTCGCTCGTTGTATGAGGGCATGTCGGAGGATCCAGGCTTTTTGGGCGGCGCTCCGGCTCTATTTGCAGCTCCTTTTTGGCCATTCTCTTCCCCTTTCACTGGAGGGGGTTCTCATGACCAATCTCTCCTCTATGGGCTACAGGGATCGGGAAGAGGGCCTGTTCTTGGAGAAAGCTTACATTTTAGCCCAGAAATTATTTTACATCATTGGCGTCAGGCCACTCTGCCCACATTTTGATACTGGCGCAATAAACTTTATGCCTTGATTCTCTGGAAATCCTATGGGGCTAGTACGCATCCCAAATGTCAGAAAGTCTTTTTTGCTATTTGTAAAGCTATTAAGGGCCCTACTATAATCACCAGCCGCTCATAGTAGGGCCCTTAATAGCCTTCAGGAACAAACTCCACACACCTTATAGCTGTTGCATGGGGGGTGGGGGTGGGAGAATGGGTCTGAGTGAGGTGGGTGGCTCTCTAGGGGGGTTTGCAGTTGGTTTGAGGGTGTAAGAATTAAATGAACCATCTGACTCTCTGTTATGTTGTTGTTGAAAATGGGTAGAGGTTTGTATTGGGAGGGGGTTATGGGGATTAATGCTTGTGTATCCATTTTGTTTGCTGCTATTTTATTAATCTGAGTTTTTCAATAAAAAGATTCTATAATACGGTTCAGGTGGATTTGGGATGGGATTGGGTGCAGAATAGGTTAGGAACTGAAATTGTTTGAAAATTTAAGACATGAGACATGGAGGCGTACGTTCAAAGCACTTAGACTTACAAAGTTACACAGTAACCTATGGAGCTCTTTGTAAGTCTAAGTGGTTTGAAAATGAGCCCCATTGTATTGTTTATTTATTGAATTTTTCAATAAAAAAAGATTTTAACATAAAAAAATAAGAAAATGAAAGTAGATCACATGAGGTGAACTTAAAATGCTTTTATTAAACTAGCCGAAAATGCCCACATATGGAAGGCTGCATCAGGGCCAGCAACCGTTGATTAGACATAAGCTATAAATTAAAAACAAACAAAATAAGAATAATGAAATTAAAATAAACATGCAAAAACATATTATATCCATAAATAAAGCAAATACAAATAGACCAATAAAATTCATCAATTGAGCACATATACACAGACATGCACATTTGTAAAATTAACCACTTATAAAGCAGTTCCATCCGGATCCAGTTCTAGCCTAGTTCCTTGTCGTCCTGTCAGGGTTCTAGCTCTAGCCCCGCTGCCTTGTTTTCCTTCCCTTGTCTGGATCCGGTCCTTCTGTCTTGCCTTGTCCCTTGTGTCTTGCCTAGTCTAGTTTGCCTTGCCCAGTCTCGTCCAGACCTGCCTTGAACTGTCTAGCGCCTTGCACTGTCTAGCTTTGCCTTGTCCTACCTTGCTCAGTCTAGCCCTGTCCTGTTTTGCCCTGATTCCTGCCTCGTGCCAGCCCGGGGGATTTGACTGCCGCAGCTCTAGCTGTGGTCCAAAGGCTCACCGTCCTGCAGTAGTGACACTTCCATTAAAGGCCTGATTGAAGAGCCAAGCTTTCACCTGCTTCCTGAAGTAGAGATAATCATGTGTTAAGCGAAGCCTTTCAGGGAGTGCATTCGAGTGTGGAGGCTACTCCGGAGAAGGCTCACTGGTGGGGGATCACATCATGTGATGTACTTTGGAGAGGGTGTGATTAAGCATACTGCTTTGGAGGACCTTAGTGACCTTGGAGGTGTGCAGTGGGAGATCTTATTCTTCAAGTACTCTGAACCATTTCCTTGAAGATCAGACAGAATTGTAAATTTAGCCCTGTATTGTACTGGTAAATGGTGTGATGTGGTCACATCACTTACAACCTTCTGTTAGTCTTGCTGCAGCATTCTGAATGAATTGGAGCTGGTGCAGACCCTTTGTAGTCAGACCAGTGTAGAATGCATTACAGAAATCCAGTCTTGATGTTATCATGGCATGCACAACTAAGACAAGACTTGCCTTCTCAGTGTAAGGAGAGAGGAAGTGTAGTTGTTGCAAATGACAGAAGCAGCTCTTGAAGGTTGCTTGGATTTGGCAGATCAGAGTAAGTATTGAATCTAGCTGTGTTCCAAGGCTCTTGACTTGTGATTTGTCGGGGGAGTTCGCATTTCCCAAAACAAATTTTGATGTCAGGTATGTCCCCACTTGTGTTAGGGACCCATAAAAGCTCAGTTTTACTTGGGTTTGGGCAAAGTTTGTTGTTTGTAGCCCATTCTTGAATTGATGTTAGACAGGTAGTCAGTTTATTCAGGGATGTGGGCAAGTCAGGTTCAATGGGTATGAGTAGCTGCACATCATTTGCACAGATGTAGAATTGAGTTCCCATGACTGAATCAGCTCAGCTAGTGGTAGACATTGAACAGAACAGGTGACAGTATCGATCCTTGTGGTACCCCACAGGTCAGTGCCCATGGTGGCGATGAGGTGCTGCCAAACACTATGGACTGCTGCCTGTCTGATAGGATCTGAACCAGCCAGGCAAGTACTATTCCACTGATATCTGTTTCTGCCAGTCATGCTAGCATTATATCATGATCCACAGCATTAAAAGCTGCTGAGAAATCTAGCAGTACTAACACCGAGGCTAATCCTCTGCCTCTGTTTCTGAGAAGATCATCTAGTAGGGATACAAAGACCATTTCTTTTCCATAACCAGGTCTAAATCCAGATTGACATGAATCTAGCCAGTTTCTCTCCTCTAGCCAATCACCAAGTTGAACACAGACTGTTCTATACATTTTCCTAGAAATGGGATGTTACATACTAGCTGGTAACTTTCAAGTTTGGCCTGGTCAAGGTTGTTCTTCTTTAGCAAAAGATGCACCATTACCCTTTTTAATAATGTTGGTAGTTGCCCATTAGAAAGAGAGGAGTTCACAATTTTTGTGGCACATTCTATGGGGCCCCTGCTTGCCTGCTGCACTATCTTTGATGGACAGGGGTCGAGGGAGCAGGTAGTTGGTTGAAGGTCTCTTAGGATTTTGTCAAGGCCCTCCTATGTTATTTGGTTAAAATGTCTGTGCCAGGAGGGGGCAGGTTTGTGTGCTTCTGGTTAGCTGACTGGAGACTGGGAAGAACTGCCTGTAAATCTTGGTGAAGATTTTAAATTTTGTTGGCAAAGTATGCAGCAAAATCATTGCAGTTCAGTTTTGATTGGGTAGGCTGGTTCTGTTGTGGGGGTTGCAGTAGGCTGTGCTTGGTTGAATTAGCAGCCTGGTTGAATCAGCAGCCTGTTCAATGCATTGAGAGAAATATTGTTTTATGGCTGCTGTTAAGGCTTGGCTGTATTTTGTCATGTGTTTCCTACAGTTTAGCCTGTCCTCATTTAGGTGAGATTTACGCCATCTCCCTTCCACTTTCTGTCCTTTGTGCTTAAGGGTATGAAATTCTGGAGAAAACTAACACAAACATTTGTGAATGGGGCATAAGTCCTTTTTTTTAAATGGTGCCATTTTCTCTAAGGTCTTAGCTAAGTGTGCATTCCAACTATTAACCTATTCTGACACTGTAGTTGTCTTTTCATTCACATGTGGATAGTCCAAGGCCTCTAGGAAATTCTCAGCAATCAGCTTTTTCTTGTCTTTGATCTCCTTCCAAACTCTGGGAGGTGCCATTTGTTTTAGATGGTCTCTTAGGGAAATGTTCTGTCTATGATAGGGGTGTTATTTCAGTACTGCTATCCCAGTATTCTGGGATGTCAACCCCTTTTGTAGAATACCAAGTCTAGTATGTGACCCTTTTCATGGGTTGGAGAATTGATCACTTGTGTGAATCCTAGTGCTGTCATCGTGTCCAGGAAAACAGCTGTGGTGGTATCTGGGGTTTTGATGTGTAGATTGAAATCTCATATGGTCACCATACTAGGGTTATTCAGGGACACTTGTGTAATCAGATCAAGGAGTTCTTGTACATATGATGTGCTATTATGAGGTGCTCCATACTACCATGAGCAGCCAGATTGGTTTCTCCTCGTCTAGCTGGATTAAAAGAGATTCTGATTCATTTAGATGTGAACTTGACATTTAAACTTGAAGTGAATGAGAAAGAAATTCCATTTTTAGATAGTATTAGAAATGATAGAGGGAAAATAAGTACTAATATCTACAGGAAAGAGACTGACATCAACCAATTGTTACATTTTGAAAGCTGTCACAGCAGAAATGTGAAGCAGAACTTACCATATAGTCAATTTTTAAGATTAAGATGCCTTTGTTCAGGCATATGATATGAAAAGAAGATTCTCTGAAAGGGGTTATTCTAAGAAATGCATTGAAGAAGGTTTTAGGAGAGTACAATCCAGTGATAGAAATGAATTATTAAAAAAGAAGGATAAGAAAAATGAAGAAAGGAGTGTATGGAATTTAATCATTTCTTCAAAGATGTTATGCAGATATTGAAAAAGCACTGGTCCCAAGATGTTGTACAGATATTGAAAAAGAACTGGCCCCTACTAACTAGCGTTGAGTCTTTCACTGACAAGCCTCTTAGTGGTATACAGTAGATATAAGAACTTGAAAAATTATGTAGCCCTGTCAGCTTGGAGGGTGGTATGCCAGTGAAGACCCCACGGGCAGGAAGAAACTGTGTGCAGCTCCCAAGTCCCAAGATGGCAAAGCCACAAGCAGGCTCCTCTGCAGTAACCTTGCCGGCCGAGGCAATGTGAGAGATTACCTAACAGATTACAGCGGTTCTTGACGAACGAATTTCTAAACTTCAGGCCTCCATAGACCATATTAAGGAATCGCTGGAGAGACACAGAGTTCAACTACAACAGGCTGAAGACCGCATTTCGGGCCAAGAAGACCAAACAGAGGCTGCAGATACAAGGACCACAGCGCTGGAGTCTCAGTGCCAGCAGCTAGAGCAACAGGTTGATGACCAGGAAAACCATGGTAGGCGTAATAACCTCAGAATTATAGGTTTACCTGAATCTGTGAAGGACAAAGAACTTTGGGATTTTGTTGAGCGATGGTTGCTGGGTCAGCTGTGCATGGAGCTTCCAGACAACATAATGCGTGTTGAACAGGTCCACAGAGTGGGTGTCCTGTGTGAGGGAGAGCAGCGCCCGCGACAGGTTCTGGCTCGGGTCCTTAATTATGCTGAGAAGGACAGATTATGACAAGTGTTTCGAATAAAACGACCTGTGGACTTTAAGGGTCATAAGATCCTGCTCTTTCAGGATTATTCGGCTCGCGTCTCTGACCTATTTAAAATTGTACAGCGCTGCGTAACCCTAGCAGCGCTATAGAAATGCTAAGTAGTAGTAGTAGTAGTAGTACCTAAGGAAGCAGATGGGTCAACACTAAGCACCTTTTTGACAAGGGTGTGTGCTTTGCACTGCTGTATCCAGCAAAGGTGCATGTCCTGCATGAGAACAAAGCTTTTTTCTTTACTGAGCCTAAGGAGCAGTGCACATTCGTGGACAAGCTACCATAAGTCTACTCTGGATTACTGATCTGAGGGCACATTCTGATTTCTAAGTGTTGCTTGCAGTGTGCAACATGCACTTGGATTACAAGTTCATTTTGTGTTTTCGTTTTGCGGTCTGTGGACTCTTGGGTTATTATGTTGAAGTTGTGGCAGTGAGGAGCCTGTGTTTCGGTGTGCAGTTCTCGCTCTGTGGCGGCAGCAACAACGGCATGTTTCTTTTGGCAGCATCAGTGGCATTTAAGCATTGTCATTAAAGCAGAGGGGGCCGCATGGAGGGGAGAGTTTTGGGGAGTCCAGCAAGTGCGTGGATGCTGTGGGCACGAACAGCATCGGGCGGCAGCAGGGGAAACCCAGGGAAGCCCTGTGAAGGCTGCGTCGCTGCCTGATGTCATAAGTGACGTCAGACAGTTGCTCATGCGCCTGGCTGCAGGGATTCCAGGCCTAGGGGAGCCAGCCTAATTAAATGAGCAGGGTCAGTTCCTGAACAGAATAGAGGCAGTGTATGACTAGAGCAAGGAGTGAAAGTACTCCGGTGGGCTCTCTTAACTTTTAGGGTTTTTTTTGTTGCACGGGTTTGGGATGTTGGCTCTGCGCATGCGCCTGTGGGAGAAAGGACGAGAGAATGAGCCAGATGCTGGCTTGTGGCAGAGCTGTACAGCGGGCGGGTGCTGAAGAAAAAAAAGAAAATAATTGATTCCCAGAGGGAAAAAAAGGTATGAAAATATACATTATTTAATGCTGTTTTAAAGATGTATTTTGAAAAAATGTTTAACATGTTATAAAACTGCATTTGTTTGGTTGTTTAGAGAAATTTGATGGCAGGGGCTCGTGAATGAGCTCGAGCCCGGGAGTGACAGTATTAGGATTCTAAACTAATGTTTTAGTCAGTTGGGAGGTGAGTTAATTGCTGAACGGACCTATGTTGAAGGTCTCTGACCAGCCAAATTAAAAAATCCATTTTAAAATGAATAGAATTGTTATTTAAATTAAGAAAATGTGTGAGAGTGTTTGGGCAGAGGTAGTTAACTTAAGAAGCCCCGCGTTGTATTTTTGGCTTTGTGTGAATGGTAGCTGGTACGAGAAGCTCTAAATCTAATAAAACTAAACAAAAACAACTTAACCTTTCAAACAACATAATTAGTTATTTGACAATTTGATGTGGCTGAGTAATTTGATAACCTGTCATGGAGAGGAATTGAATGAGGAAATTTTATATTAACAGCTAACACTGCTTATACAGGAGTTTGCTGTGAAGAAGAAATAAATGATAAATCTCCACAGAGAAAAATAAAATTACTTTGAAAAGTAGTTAAATGTGAGTTTATAGCAGCTTTATGCTGTTAATTTTCAGAGGATACTGAGGTCTCTGATTTATAACTATAAGACCAGAAGCTTGGTACTTGAAATTATAACTGGCTATAATTTAATATTCTGAGATTGGAAGTTCTTCTTTGGGAAATGATACGAGGGTGGGCTAGTTTAGGGTCAAAGAATTATAAGGGTTTTTTTCTGGGGTAGCTAGAATAGGAAGTGATAAAAGATTAAACAAATTCTTTGGTCAAGTAGATAGGGATTAGGTTTCATTCCTTTGAGTTTTAAAGTCAGAGTAGTAGGTACCACCGGACCTCATTCCTCTTCTTCCAGCAAAAATTAGGTAACCAACGTAAAAGAAAGACCAAGAAAAGAAAAAACTCAAGAAATCTTGAAAAACAGCTAAGTTCTTTATTCAACATAACAAGTAAACAAAGAACTAAGACACTAACCTGCTTATAATCGAACGAGAAAAACGCCCAAGTTCAGACCTAAATCGGGAGATGGACGTTTATCTCACAAAAACGAATAACGCGGTATAATCGAAAGCCGAACTTGGACGTTTTCAACTGCACTCCATTGAGGAAGCTTACAAAGTTGACGGGGGCGTGTCGGAGGCGTGGTGAAGGCGGGACTGGGGCATGGTTATCACTCGAACAGAGATGGGTGCCTTTCGCCGATAATGGGAAAAAAGTATGCGTTTTTAGCTAGAAATTAGAGCAGTTTTCCTGGACCCTGTTTTTTCACGAATAAGGCCCCCAAAAGTGCCCTAAATGACCAGATTACCACCAGAGGGAATCGGGGATGACCTCCCCTGACTCCCCCAGTGGTCACTAACCCCCTCCCACCACAAAAAATGATGTTTCACAACTTTTTATTTTCACCCTCAAATGTCATACCCACCTCCCTGGCAGCAGTATGCAGGTCCCTGGAGCAGTTGTTAGGGGGTGCAGTGGACTTCAGGCAGGTGGACCCAGGCCCATCCCCCCCTACCTGTTACAATTGTGCTGCTTAATGCTTAGTCGTCCAACCCCCCCAAACCCACTGTACCCACATGTAGGTGCCCCCCTTCACCCCTTAGGGCTATAGTAATGGTGTAGACTTGTGGGCAGTGGGTTTTGAGGGGGATTTGGTGAGCTCAACACACAAGGGAAGGGTGCTATGCACCTGGGAGCTCTTTTACCTTTTTTTTTGTTTTTGTAAAAGTGCCCCCTAGGGTGTCCGGTTGGTGTCCTGGCATGTGAGGGGGACCAGTGCACTACAAATCCTGGCCCCTCCCACGAACAAATGCCTTGGATTTATTCGTTTTTGAGCTGGGCGCTTCATTTTCCATTATCGCTGAAAAACAAAAACGCCCAGCTCACAAATTGTCGAATAAAACATGGACGTCTATATTTTTCGAAAATACGGTTCGGTCCGCCCCTTCACGGACCCGTTCTCAGAGATAAACGCCCATGGAGACAGACGTTTTCGTTCGATTATGCCCCTCCAAGGAGACTAAAGTTTAAAGAAAGTTAAATACGTACCTGCGTGATATAGTGAAGAACCTGTAAAACAAAACAACACACAAAGAATCAATTTCTAGAAATAGATCATTTAAATTGATATGTGAATGTTGATTCTGTTAAAAAAAAATTTTTATAGAAGAAAAATACTTATCTGATAGAAATTACTGTGGCAGCTCACAGGAACGGTGTAATTGTAATCTATAAGACAAGTAAACAACATTGTTAAAGATACTTAAAGTATGATGTTAGAAACAAAGAAGTAATAAATTTATTTTAGCCTAAAAATAAAACACTTGCTTGTTTGAGTTACTTTCTATAGATATTTTCCCTTCCTATTTATAGAAATAGGAAAGAGAGGTTAGTTTTAATATTTGTACCTTTACCTCCATTCTGGTGAAAGTTTACCTGAGGTATTAAACAGGATATAGTAAGGTAAATTCTTCACTCTTGAAGGTGGGGTCACATTATTCTTAGTGCATGCTTTCTATTGGACATTTTTGGTATCTGCTTGCTTTGGGAGAACCCCCTTCGGGGGCAACAATGGTGTCTTGGCCTTTTTGTTTTCACTCTTGCCAGCTGGCATGCACCACTACCATTCTATTTATATTGGGTGACTGCTGCCACTCTTTATGTTTACTTCAGGGGAGAGTTTTCCACGTTCATGGATGTGGGGTGGCAGGAGGTGGGGCAGGGGGGAGTTGGTGATTGGAAGGAGGGGTGTTATGTATGGTGAGAAGTTGTTTGGTGTGTGTGTGTGTGGTTATTGTAGGGGTTCTTCTGCTGGGTTTTCGGAGGGAGGGAAAGAAAGGTTGGGATGGGGTATATAAGATCTGTACTATTTCATCCAACTATACTATGGTTGTTTAAGATGCCCACTTTGGGGGGTGTTCTGTTTTGGAGCACAGCTGACGATGTTCTATTTTTACCCTCTATTTTCACAGTTGCCTGGGGGGGGCTTAGCTGGGAAGGCTCTTGGGTATGATCTTGTTTACAGTCATCTTTGATGGTATCGCCCTTTCCACGGTTGGGAATTGGCTAATCTTAAGATCATATCCCTAAATGTAGATGGAATTCACTCATCCATAAAACGCACCAAGATTTTGCAGATGTTCAACAGGCAACACACTGATGAAGCACTATTACAAGAAGCTCATCTAGAGAAACTTGACCATCTCAAGCTGAAAAGGGACTGGATGGGTGATCTTTATTATGCTGCTTATAACAGCAGGAAGTGGGGAGTAGACATATTAATAAGGAAAAATGTAGCTTTTACCATGTATAAACTATATCAAGACCCAGACAGCTGCTATGTGGTGGTAGCAGGGTTACTACAGGGAGTTAAAGTGGCCATATGCAACATTTATGTGCCTAACATTTACTCACACAAGTTCTTCACCCTTTTGGCAGCCTGTTTGGTGACCTTTGATGACTATCTTCTAATTTTAGGGAGTGACTTTAATATCACCAGTGACCCTATGATAGATTCTAAGTGCGGATCACAAAAGGGGGAGCGGTTATGGAAGGGGTCATGGGTATTCCTGAAACTTACATGCACTGTCACAGAATATGCCCGATCCATGCTTAAATAAGACGTGGGAGTTTACAGCAGGTTTTAGTTTAGCGTAAATGGCTGCACCTAAATTTTAGTCACAGGACAGCCTCTACACAAATTCTATAAACCACACCTAACTTTAGGCACAGTTTATAGAATACCACTAAGCACGTTTTCTTTCGATGTCATACACAGAATCTGGCCCTTGTGTATAGACAACTGCTTGGTCAGTTTAGATAAAAAACAGAGATTTGATACTGGCCACAATGAAACTATTGCCTGCATGTTCTTGTCTTCACGTGGCTTTGCTGAGTGTTTATGGTTTCTTAGCATGATATATCACACTTCCTCACAAAGATAACAAAGTAGTTCACTATTTTAAAACAAGTAATTAAAATCACAAAAGAAAAGAACACCAATATTTGACAGGAAAGGGTATAGAACAAATGAGTATGTGTGGAGGAGTGGCCTAGTGGTTAGGGTGGTGGACTTTGGTCCTGGGGAACTGAGGAACTGAGTTCGATTCCCGACACAGGCAGCTCCTTGTGACTCTGGGCAAGTCACTTAACCCTCCATTGCCCGCCGCATAGAGCCTGCCATGAGTGGGAAAGTGCGGGGTACAAATGTAACAAAAAAACAAAAACATTAGAGATAGTAGTAGTGACAACAGAAGACTGACAGAAAAGACAAAGGACACAGAGATTCGCTGGGGTCTGTGCAGCCACATCCAAGTGCAAGTTGAAAGCCTTATCAAATAAATGGGTCTTCAAAAGGGGCCTAAATCTAGAATGGGATGACGCTAATTATGTGTCTCAAGGAAGGGAATTCTATAAGGAAGGAGCTACAAAAGAAAAAGCTTGTTGACTGAATTAACTTCATGTGCTGATGGAATCCGAAGGCATAGATTATCAAGGGAACAAAGAACTCTAGATGTTCTTTTGAGATAGGATTCATGTGGAGGGTTAATTTCATACAGGTCACTTAAATGTGGAGACCAAAATGCTATACACTGTTCTGTAACCATGCACATATCTTCAATAACACATAGTTTGCAGATGGGCATTCAAATGGGTGGAGTCAGGAAGAGGCTTGCTCTTAACGAACATAACTTACATACTATAAATTTTGTGTGCATCACTCAAATCTAAGCACAATCATTTACATCAGCAGCTCTATTGTAGGCATATGTGCTCACGCCTAAACATATATGTGTACACCCGGTTGCCCTAGTAGGCTCCAGATAGGGTGTCCCATCTTTAAAGCTGCCATCCAAGTGGGAACCTATTTTATAAAGTCACATAGGGGCTACTTTGCCCCACATATTATGCAGAAATCATGATGAAAATGAATGTGCGTGCAATACATTCAACCAAGCATATTTTATAAAGAACACACATAAAAATTGCCACTTAATTTGCATTCTACTTAAACTCTGTCCCTGAACACACCTACACGAGTGTTGCATTCAAGTACATGCATTCTTGTCATCAAAGTATGAGAGGGAAAATTTATGTTCTTACCTGATAATTTTCTTTCCTTTAATCATACCAGACCAGTCCAGACTAATGGGTTGTGTCCATCTACCAGCGGAAGGAAACAGAGAAAATAGTTCCAAGTAAACTGCCCCTAAAGGGTATCGTGCAGCCTGGAATGTTCAGTATTTTGAATAGCCAAGCAATGATGCTCTGAAGTCTAGAAGAAAACACAGTTAATACCAAACAGGCAAACTCTTGGAGCCAATATGCAGAAACTCACTGTTCCTGCTTGGTCAAAGGCAACTGCAACCTCCCCTCACAGTAAAGTAAGCTGGAGGGAATGCCCAAGCACATACAGATCTACCCCTGAATCCGGGGAAAGAACTCCATGATCCCAAGTAACAGGAGTCATACAGAGTTGGCACAACAACAAGTAGCAGGAGATTGAATAGAGAAGATGAAGTAAGCAGTGCTGTAGGACATCCCACCGTATTGAAGAGTTGTGGATCAGCCAGGGATACCTAAAGGAAACAAAACTCTGACAGACTTTAGCCAGGGAGGACATCTGGACTGGTCTGGTATGATTAAAGGAAAGAAAATTATCAGGTAAGAACATAATTTTTCCTTCCTCCCAAAGATGGGGGAGGGGGGGAGAAAAGAAGAATGTAGAAGGTTGAAAAATCAACAAAGCTATACACACAGCAAAAAAATGATCAGCAGAAAAGGATTCGAATATCCGAACCACCAGGCTACCAAAATGAAACAGAGTTAGACACTAGAAAAGGAACTGAAGCCATAGGACGTAAAACAAACGTCTTGAGCAAAAGAAAAATTATGTACCCCTATCCCAAGAGTAGCAAAAGAAGCAGCCAAAGATACTCATGCCAAAGGACCCCCCCCCCCCCCTGGAAGGAAGGCAACAGTCGTATCCGAACTCTCTCCTAGACCAGGATCCACTTCTCCGAACTCTGGAAGGATAAAGACTAACTCCCAAACCTGCCAGTCTGCCTTGAGTCCAAGATGGTCGGATGAAGTGACCCTAACAAGTACTAGGAGTACACAACCCCAAATAGTGCGCCACACTTCATAAAAGAGAGGAAGCAAGGCCCCACCCAGACCCGCGCCTAGTGAGAGAATCAAACTCCACAGAACAAGAAGAGACTCCAGAGTCGAAAGAACCAACTAACTGGAGCACTAGTCTCTCCAGGAGAACCATGAAGAAAAGGGCAGCAGCATACCAGGGTACAACCGTAGGAAGAGAGTACTCCTCAACCAGCTCACTCTGGACTTAGGAACGAAAGAATAGAGCCAAGGGAACAAAAGGAGACAAAAAGAAAGAGAGTCGAGAGCCACACTGTGGGGAAAAGACCCCCAAGGTGGCAAGTAGCCACAAAAGGAGCAGAGATGAATTCAAACTCCAGCAATGGAGAAGCTGCTCGCCAGCCACCAAGAGGCTACGGCAAGAAAAGGTGCCACAGGAATGGCAGCTAACAGGAGACAAGACAGCCTTGTCTAGCAATCTAAACTGCGGTATGACACGGCTGTCGAGAAGTTACTGTATCCAACCCACAGAAAAGAGCTGGGGTTGACTGACAAGGTGAAACAGTGCCCAACAGGTAAAGGTGAAAATACGCTCCCCAGTCAGAGACTGAACTGTGCTCAAGGGACAGAAACGAAGCTGTGCTCATCAGACAGAGTAGGATCCGTGCTCAATGAGAACAAACGGATTTGCACTCAAAGCACACAAACTAAGCCATGCGCTACGGGCAGAGAAAGAATTGCACACCTCTGGCAAAGATAGAAATGCACTGAACAAGCAGAGAAGAAGCTGAGAGTAACAGACAGAGGATGAGCAGTGCCCCACTGAAAGAGCTGGATGTTAGAGGTACCTGCAGAACTGAAGCTGTGGTAGTGATGGAAGTGTATAAAACGCAGTCAAGGAGCTGCTTTCCACACGCAAACAAGGAGCTACGCTCCAGAT
Source organism: Microcaecilia unicolor (assembly GCF_901765095.1). Classification (NCBI taxonomy): domain Eukaryota; kingdom Metazoa; phylum Chordata; class Amphibia; order Gymnophiona; family Siphonopidae; genus Microcaecilia; species Microcaecilia unicolor. The sequence continues at coordinate 389,594,060 of NC_044032.1, forward strand.
GCCAGCAAGGAGCTGTGCTCCAGACACTGGCAAGAAACTGTGCTCTAGACGCCAGCAAGGAGCAGCGCTCCACACGCCGACAAGCAGCTATGCTTCCTATGCAGACATGAAGCTGTGCAGCACCTGCAGTCACAGAGCTGTGCTCCACATACCACCCTGAAACTTCACCCAATTTGCAGAGAAGAGTTGTGCTAAATACACAGAGATGGAGCTACACTCAACAGGAGGTGGAGCTGCGCTCTGAATGCAGACAGGGAACTGCGTTCCATACGCAAAGAGAGCTACATGCCACACACAGACAAGGAGCTGCGTTCCACAGGCAGACACAGAGCTGTGTTCTACACACAGACATAGGACTGCGCCCCACACTGAGACCTGCAGAGAAAGAACTACACTCAACATGTGACAATGGAGCTGCATTCAACATGCAGAGATGAAAGGTTGCAGAATAAGCAACGAAGGAACTTCACTCAACATGCCATGATACAGCAGTCCTCAACATACAGCGATGGAGCTAAAGCCAACCTGGAACTGTGGAACTGCATGGAAAAATGAAGCTGCACTCAACATGCGGCGATGGAACTGTGCTCAACATGTGGCAATGGAGCCGTGCTCAACAAGCAAAATGCATAGATGGAGCCCTAGGGAACAGCCAGAGAAGAAAGTGCTGCCAGGAGGCCAACAGGAAAGGAGCACAACTTGTGGAAATGCAGACCTGGCACTGCACTCCCCTGGCCCAGAGGGACTAAAACTACAAGAAAAGAAGGCCCCGTGCCGCCAAGAGGGAAGGAAGCATCACAGATCTGGAATCCTCAGACCATAGGGAGCAAAATGCAGCCGTAAGGCAGTGAGCAAGAAACAACTCTCGCCAGGCCAGGAACAAAGAGGAAGCTGGCCACTAACACCAAACTGAGGAAAAACCAGCTAAGGGAGAGTCAAACTCCACACCTAGAACAGAGTCACTTCCCTGCAGAAAAGTAGAGAAAAGCACAGAGCTAAGAGGTGATAATCCAGATGCACAGCAATAAATCTGCTCAGAAGGAAAGAACTGCGCCCCATACAGAAAAAGGAAGGAGTGCCAAATATGCTAGGAGAGAGGCGCCTGAAACTAGAAAAGGTAAAATCCGCCTGTGCCAGGCTAAAGCTCCCGCCAGAAAGCAAGGGAAGCAAGGAAGAGCTGTGGCAAACTAGTCCTAAAAAGGCACATTCCCATAAAGAGACACTGAAATGAGTCCAAGCAGAAGACTGGCAAGAATGGCGCTCCCGAGGGTACTCAGAAGAGGGATTTGCAATAGCAGTTGCACAACAAGGGCAACTCAGACCCCTGCCAGAAGAAAAGTACCCTGCAGACAAACCAGAGCAGACAGGAGGGATCCATGGGGATCAGAGAACCAGAACCTCCGTAAGGGAGGAAAAACTGCTGCCAAAACAAGAATCAAATAGCAGGGGCGTCTCAAGCAAGATGCCTGAAGCAGCAGAGACCATACGGTCTGAAAAAGAACTGACCAACAGTTGCGTAAGGCTGACAGGAAAGAAAAAAATAGCCCTGAACTAAAAAGACCGAGCCTGCAGCCAAACAGAGCCAGCGAGAGACTTCCCCCACTTTGGAAATGGCATACTAAGACCTCCGAACCACAAAGGTACAAGTTCCCGCAACGGGGCAGCCCTCTGAACCAGCCGCCGTCTAGGACCGTGAAGAGGAGAAAAACAACTGAGTTTCGTGATGCAGACACAAGCCGTGCCCCATAAAAAAAAATCAAAGCAGCTGGTACCAGCTCAGAAGGGTCCAAGATCAGAATCAGACGCCGGCCAGCGAAATTCAAAGAAACTTCGCAGGTGGTCCCCTAGAATACATTGCCAAAGGCGGGAAAATAAATCACGTAACAGGCAAGAGAAAGAAGGAAAAACAACGTTTATTTATTTATTTTTTTAACATCCTTCTTCACTAGTGACAGGAATTAATAAAGGTTTATCTCAGAGGCAGAAAAGGAGGGAAAAACAAAGTTTCCTTTTTTTTTTAAACAACCTTCACTAGTGACAGGAATAAATAAAGGTTTACCTCAGAAGCAGAAATTCAGATATACCTACCACCACAGAAGAGAAGAACCCCACAGGGGAGACAAGTTACTTCATGCCACAATCAACCATCACCCTACTAGAAAGACAGCCAGGGGAGGTAGGGGAAGGGAGGGAACCAGGGATATCACCCTAGCTGGCAGATGAGGAACTCAGAACCACTGAGTATCATCTAAAACTAGCCCCGACACGGCTACCAGCACACCCCTGGGTCCACTGTCACCAGAAGAATCTGGGACAGGAGCTACCAGCTAGCAATCCAGAACAGCTGCACGATCCGTCCACCATCCGCTAGGAGACAGAGAAAATACTGAACATTCCAGGCTGCACGATATCCTTAAGGGGCAGTTTACTTGGAACTATTTTCTCTGTCTCCTTCCGCTGGTACGACTACTACTACTACTATTTAGCATTTCTTTAGCGCTACAAAGCGTACGCAGCGCTGCACAAACATAGAAGAAAGACAGTCCCTGCTCAAAGAGCTTACAATCTAGTAGACAAAAAATAAAGCAAACAAATGAATTAATGTGTAGAGGAAAGAGGAGAGGAGGGTAGGTGGAGGCGAGTGGATACAAGTGGTTACGAGTCAAAAGCAATGTTAAAGAGGTGGGCTTTCAATCTAGATTTAAAGATGGTCAAGGATGGGGCAAGACGTAGGGGCTCAGGAAGTCTATTCCAGGCATAGGGCGCAGCAAGACAGAAGGAGCGAAGTCTGGAGTTGGCAGTAGCAGAGAAGGGAACAGATAAGCAGGATTTATCCAGAAAACGGAGTGCACGGGAAGGGGTGTAGGGAAGGACGAGTGTGGAGAGATACTAGGGAGCAGCAGAGTGAGTACATTTATAGGTTAGTAGAAGAAGTTTGAACAGGATGCGAAAACGGATAGGGAGCCAGTGAAGCGACTTGAGGAGAGGGGTAGTATGAGTAAAGCGACCCTGGCGGAAGACGAGACGGGCAGCAGAGTTTTGAACCGACGGGACAGGTGACTAAGTGGGAGGCCAGCAAGAAGCAGATTGCAGTAGTCCAAACGAGAGGTGACAAGGGTGTGGATGAGGGTTTTGGTAGAGTGCTCAGAAAGAAAGGGGCGGATTTTATGGATGTTGTAAAGAAAGAAACGACAGGTCTTGGCGGTCTGCTGGATATGAGCAGAGAAGGAGAGAGAAGAGTCAAAGATAACCAACTTATTAGTCTGGACTGGTCTGGTATAGATGACAAGGAAGAGTGGCTTTGTAAACAGCATTTTACGCACATACATTGGCATTTATATGTGAAAACACCTTTAAAAAAATCATTCCTTGTGTGTCAAAATGCACAAGGGACACAGAAGAATACATAGGAGCCAACTAGAATGCATGGCTCACAGTGCCCTCTAGTGGCTAAGGATATAACAGCATAGACCGCCTAAAGGATTGAGATGCAAGCATATTACAGTATATACAATGCCTTCAATTTCCCGTGACAGATTTTTCAAGATGTCCCATTCAATTCTGTAATATAGTTATGTACATTTTAATATATATTTGAATTAAATTATTGTTTTTTTAGATTTTGGGGGAAAAGGAGGAGAGGAACAATGAATATGCAAAGAGAAGATCTGTACTGGAGTTGGTGCTTGTTAACATATTTATTAAATGATCTGGCAAAAGAAATAAGGTTTTGCAGTAGTTTGCCTGATACCGTACACTGCTGAATTTTTTAGGATTTTTCTGTCAGGGGGCATAGCATGGGTGATGAGTGAGTGTGGAAGCATTTGCTAGTTAGGGCTAGATTCTATATATGATGCTTAAAACTTTGGTGCAAAAAAAATGTGCTTAGCGCTATTATATAAACCTTACCTAATGTTAGGTACAGTTTATAGAATGTGCACAGCAGTCATCCTGCAACTAAAATGGAACAGCCATTTATAACAAAAATCTGGTGTAAATGCAAATGTCTTATTTAGGTGCGGTTTGGGCATATTCTGTAACAGTGCGCAAACATTTTCAGAATGCCCTCGACCCATCCATGCCCCTCCCATGGCCATGTCCCCTTTTCAAATCCACACAGTCAGATTTACGTGCATCACTTTATAAAATATGCTTAGCGAGCGATGCCCATAAATACTAATTAGTGCCAATTAGAACCGATACTTGCTTGTTAACATCCAATTATCGACACTGATTGGCTTATTACCAATTAAGTTCTTTGCGCAGATCGGCTATGCATGCTGATTTGTGTGCGGAATTTTAGTCATTGTTTACAGAATCCAGGGCTAGTGTGTTACACTTACTGTGTGCTTACTGGCTAATCCAGAATTAACGTGGGAGCACTTTGCTTCCTTCTACATAGGAGGCAGTAAGTGGTCTCATGTTGATTCTCAGCATAGACTATTGCAACTTGCTTCTCACAGGTCTCCCACTTAGCCATCTCTCCTTTTCAATCTGTTCAAAATTCTGCTGCACGACTAATATTCCGCCAGTGTCGTTATGCTCATATTAGCCCTCTCCTCAAGTCACTTCACTGGCTCCCTATCCGTTTCCGCATACAGTTCAAACTCCTCTTATTGACCTATAAGTGCATTCACTCTCCAGCTCCTCAGTACCTCTCCACTCTCATCTCTCCCTACATTCCTCCCCGGGAACTCCGTTCACTGGGTAAATCTCTCTTATCTGCACCCTTCTCCTCCACTGCTAACTCCAGACTCCGTTCCTTTTATCTTGCTGCACCATATGCCTGGAAGAGACTTCCTGAGCTGGTACATCAAGCTCCATCTCTGGCCGTCTTCAAATCTAAGCTAAAAGCCCATCATTTTGATGCTGCTTTTAACTCCTAACCCTTATTCACTTGTTCAGAACCCTTATTTTATCATCCTCACTTTAATATTCCCTTATCTCATTTGTCCTGTTTGTCTGTCCTAATTAGATTGTAAGCTCTGTCGAGCAGGGACTGTCTCTTCACATTCAAGTGTACAGCACTGCGTACATCTAGTAGCGCTCTAGAAATGATAAGTAGTAGTAGTAGTATCCAAATTTAATATGTATGTCCCAAAAAAGTAGGACATTAGAATTGGATTATCGATAAGTGAACGTCACCAATAGAGGTACATGAAAGGAAATATATTAAGATACATTAAAATACACGGAGGGGCATAATCGAACGGCGCCGGCCAGCCATCTTCAGGACTGGCGCCGCAAGGGGGCGGAGCCAACCATATTTTCGAAATACGGTTGGGGCCGGCTAAATCGATCACTGGGTGTAAAGGAGATGGCTGGCTTCGTTTTTCAGCCATAATGGAAACCAGGCCCGGCCATCTCAAACCAGGCGAAATGCAAGGCATTTGGTCATGGGAGGAGCCAGCATTTGTAGTGCACTGGTCCCCCTCACATGCCAGGACACCAACCGGGCACCCTAGGGGGCACTTCTAAAAATTAAAACAAAAAATAACAATAGCTCCCAGGTACATAGCTCCCTTACCTTATGTGCTGAGCCCCCACAAATCCCCCCCAAAACCCACTCCCCACAACTCTACACCATTACCATAGTCCTTATGGGTGAAGGAGGGCACCTATATGTGGGTACAGTGGGTTTTGGGGGAGTTTGGAGGACTCCCATTTACCACCACAAGTGTAACAGGTAGGGGGGGGGGGGAATGGGCCTGGGTCCACCTGCCTGAAGTGCACTGCACCCATTAAAACTGCTCCAGGGACCTGCATACTGCTGTCATGGAGCTGAATATGATATTTGAGTCTGGCAAAAAAAAATTTACGTTTGTTTTTTAGGGTGCGAGGACGTTGGTGACCACTGGGGGAGTAAGGGGAGGTCATCCCCGATACCTTCTGGTGGTCATCTGGTCAGTTTGGGCACCTTTTCACGGCTTGGTAGCAAGAAAAAATGGACCAAGTAAAGACAGCCAAGTGCTCGTCAGGGACGCCCTTCTTTTTTCCATTATCGGCCGAGGACGCCCATCTCTTAATCACGCCCTGCCTTCGCTATGGTGCCGACACGCCCCCGTGAATTTTGGTCGTCCCCGTGACACAAAGCAGTTGAGGACACCCAAAATCGGCTTTCGATCATGCCAATTTGGGCGACCCTGAGAGAAGGATGCCCATCTCCCAATTTGTGTTGGAAGATGGGCGCCCTTCTCTTTCGAAAATAAGCCTGATAGTGTTCCACCATTGTATATATTCAATTTTTGAAAAATCTTTCCAATTTTGCAATATCTGTTTGATAACTACCTGTATTAGTATGTGTAAAAGTTTGAATTTGTTGTCAGATAAATATGTTGTAAGTCCTTGGGATCCCAAGATCAAAATGTTGTATTGTAGTGGTTCTGAAAACATTAATGCATGACCTGCAATAAAAACTACTGGGAGTTCCCCTTCTTGATGCAGCATTCTCCTACATAAGCACAAAACTATGGAATGGTCTCCCATATGCAGTGAAAACAATACAAGCCCACCTAAACTTCAGGAAATCATTAAAAACCCACCTCTTCAAAAAAGCTTATCCCACCGATCCAACATAAATCCTCACGCCCAGCAACACAACATAATCAATGTTCGTACTGAACAATTTACTTTCCTCTTTCCCCTCGACCCCATGACGCCTGATTCACTTCTACCTCATCTGACCTCAACACAATCTTGTATTTGTTATCACCAAAATGGCAAACGCCTTTATGGTACTTTGTAAGCCACATTGAGCCTGCAAAAAGTTGAGAAAATGTGGGATATAATTGTAACAAATAAATAAATAAATAAATTAGTTTTGGGCTTAAAATCCTATGTTAAAACATGTTAAGCCCAAATCAATGCACTTTAGTAAAGGGCTCCTAAATGAGGAGATCAAAATTGCAGATGAAAATAAATTGGTAAAAGTTATTAGATCATAAGCAGACCGTCAACTGCAGGAGAAGCTTATGAAACTGGTGGACTGAGCGCCTAAGGGCAGATGAAATTTAACGTTGACATGTGGAAAATGATACACAGAGAGGAAAACAATTATAACAATAGGTATGAGATGCTAGGTTCTGTAGTAAGTATTGACACTTAACAAAAGGATCTTAGTGTGATTGTGGCTAATATAGTACAATGAATAAAATAATCCTTAGTATGCCATGTTGGACAAAAAAACAAATAGATACTAAATATTATTAAGGAAGAAATGGAGAATAAAAACAGACTACCCAATATTCAAAAGTATTTAACTAGCTAGAATCGGCACCTGGCCAGTTACATGCCAAATAATCGGCTATCCACATATTTTCAGCAGGATATGGTCTGCCATGACCCACTGAAAAGGAAAAATTAATTCTTACCTGATAATTTTCTTTCCATTAGTCCCAACAGATCAATCCAGAGACTTGTGGGTTGTGTCCCTCCACCTGCTGGTGGAGATAGAGAGAACCTCCGAGGTTTGCTATATATGGGCCTGTGCAGCCTGCTGAACATCAGTATGAACGATACCAAAGCAGTGGAATGGAAACGAAAGAAAACTCTCCTGACATTTTGTCAGACCAATTGCCCAACATACTTCCACCACTTCTATATTTATTTATTTTATTTTTTAATCAAACGAAGGAACATTCAGAACAACAGAACCCGAAAAAAAACTAACCAACCGCAACAAAACCGCAGACAGTAAACCCAGGGGGGGGGGGGGCCTCTGGATTGATCTGTTGGGACTAATGGAAAGAAAATTATCAGGTAAGAATTAATTTTTCCTTCCATGGCGTCCCACAGATCAATCCAGAGACTTGTGGGATGTACCCAAGAAGTCCTCAAGCAGGGCCCAGCCGAAATCACCGACAAGCCAAACACCGCATCTTGACGAGCTGCCACATCCACCCGATAATGACGAGTGAATGTATGGACCGAAGCCCATGTAGCTGCCCTGCAGATATCTTCCAGAGAAACCAAACGGGACTCTGCACTGGAGGAAGCTTGAGCTCGTGTAGAATGAGCACAAACTTGCAAAGGGGCTTGCTTGCCTAATGCTACATATGCCGAAGAGAAGGCCTCCCGCAGCCAATGGGCTATGGTGTCCTTGGACGCCATATGACCCTTCTTACTGCCTCCAAAAAGGACGAAGAGATGGTCAGAAAGACGAAATTCATTTGTCACCTCCAAAGACCTGAGAAGAACTTGTCTCACGTTGAGGCAGCGAAGAGCCTGAAATTGCCCATGGTAAACTTCTCTGCGGAAGGCCGGCAAATGCAGGGACTGCCCCAAATGGAAACGAGAAACCACCTTGGGCAAAAACGAAGGAACTGTCCTAATTGATACCCCCGCCTCCGTAAAATGCAGGAAGGGGTCTCTGCAAGAAAGGGCCTGCAACTCTGAAATTCTCCGAGCAGAAGTAATGGCTACTAGGAAAATCGCCTTCAAGGTGAGATCCTTAATCATAATCTCCGATAAGGGTTCGAAAGGATGATGCTGAAGTGCTTTGAGAACTAGATTAAGGTTTCAGGATGGCAGAACTGGCACGTGAGGAGGGTGCAACCAATTTAAGCCCCCAAGAAACGAACCACATCCGGGTGGGAGGCGATGGACGCCCCCTGAAGCCAGCATCTAAAACATGCCAGAGCTGCCACCTGCACCTTAAGAGAACTCAACGAGAGTGATTTTTGTACAGCCTCCTGAAGAAACGCAAGGATAACCGATACTGAAGCCGAAGCCGCTGACAATCCCAAACTCGCACACCACGAATCAAAGGTATGCCACACCCTAGCATAAGCTATCAAGGTGGATCTTTTCTGAGCCTACAGCATCGTAACGATAACCGCGTCCAGAAACCCTTTTCTTCTCAACCTCGCCCTTTCAGGCCTCTGCAGCAGGAGACCGCCCTGCACCGGTAGCAGAAAAGGATGATCGAACAGAAGCCTGATCACATCTGCGTACCAGGGTCGTCTGGGCCAATCCGGGGCCACTAGGATCACTCGACTGGGATGACTGGCAATGCGAGTCAGTAACCTGCCCACCATTGGCCATGGAGGAAAGGCATAGAGCAGGCTCCTGGGCCAAGGTTGAAGAAGGGCATCGATGCCTTCTGAGCCCAGCTCTCGTCCCCTGCTGAAGAAACGGGAAACCTTCGCATTGAATGCGGTGGCCATTAAGTCCATCTCTGGCATCCCCCAACGGGCAGTTATCTGATCAAAGGCCAGAGGAGAGAGCGTCCACTCCCCCGGCTCCAACTGGTGGCAACTGACAAAGTCCGCTTGCACAATCTGTGACTCCACTATATGAGCCGCTGTCAAGAAAGAGAGATGAGTCTCTGCCCAATGGCAGATCAGAGCCACCTCGCGCACTAGGGGTGCACTCCTGGTGCCCCCCTGACGGTTTACGTAGGCGACCGCCGTCACATTGTCTGAAAGAACTCGAACTGGGCAACCGCGGAGAAGAGACAGAAACTCCCGAAGGGCCAGACGAATTGCCCGTAACTCCAAGCAGTTGATGGACCATGACGCCTCCGTCGAAGTCCAAACGCCCTGTTGCAGGCAATGAGCCCCCCAGCCAGACAGTGACACATCCGTGGTCACCTATCTTCCAGTCCAGGGTTGCCAGAGGAAAGCCTGACACAAGATTCTTTTGAATGAACCACCACATGATTGTGTGAAGACGGGCCGAACATGGAACTCGAACCTCGTAATCTTCTGAGAGCGGAGACCAACGGCTCAGAAGGTGCCATTGGAGGGGGCGCATGTGAGCTCTGGCCCACTTTACCACGTCCAACGTGGAGGCCATGGAACCTAGAACTTGTACATAGTCCCAAGCCCACAGGTTCGGAGTTTGAAACAGCACTCGTAACCTAGCCTATAACCACTGTGCTGGAGCTGAAGGAAGAGAAACTATCCCTGTTCGGGTATGGAAAGACACCCCCAAGTATTCCAGTGTTTGGGAAGGCGTTAGGCTGCACTTCGGGAAGTTGATCACCCAACCAAGCGACTGAAGCAACCCGACCACTTTGTCGGTTGCCCGCCAACTCTCCTCGAAAGAAGACGCCCGCACAAGCCAGTCATCTAGAAAGGGATGGACCTGAATCCCTTCCTTCCTGAGATAGGGCGCCACTACTACCAGGACCTTGGAAAAGGTCAGAGGCGCTGTTGCTAGGCCGAAGGGCATCGCTCTGAACTGAAAATGACCAAGCACTGCAAAGCGAAGAAAGCGCCTGTGGAGAGGCCAGATTGGAATGTGTAAATAGGCCTCTTTGAGATCGAGAGGTCAAAAACTCCCCTGGCTGTACCACTGCAATCACCGATCGGAGGGTTTCCATGCGGAAAATCCGAACCCGTAAGGACCTGTTAACACACTTGAGATCTAAGACGGGTCGCCAAGAACTGCCCTTTTTTGGCACCACAAAATAAATGGAGTATCGACCGCACCCTCTTTCTGATAGGGGTACAGGCTGGACGGCACCCAACCGTTGAAAGTTGAGGAGGGTTTCCGAAAAGAGTCTACTATCGGACGAGCTAATTCTAACTTGTAGCCGTTTCTGATAATCTCCAAGACCCATTCATCAGATGTTACCCTGGTCCACTCCACCAGAAATAGGGACAGTCTGCCCCCAATAACCAGCTGGATTTGGACCAGGGCCCCATCATTGGGTGGACCTGGCTGCGGGCTGGTTTCTGTTACCGAAAAGGAAGTCCCGCCTGTCACCTCGAAAAGGCTGAGGCCTCTGAGAAGACTTTGCTCTCTGAAAAGAGGCCCCGCAACCTGGACGGTAACGCCGTGTATCCCTAAACTTAGGTCTAGGTCCCGCCGGTCGTACAAACTTGGACCTGTCCTCCAGGAGGCGCTGGACCTTAAGAGTCACCGAGGTCCTTCACAATCTGTTCTAAGTCTGCCCAAAGAAAAGCTTTCCCCTTAAAGGAAGCCTTGCTAAACGTGACTTAGAGGCCACGTCTGCAGCCCAATGCCGTAACCACAGCCAGCAATGCGCGGTGACCGCTAGGGAAACTTCCTTCGCCGAAGCCCTCAAAAGATCATAAAGAAGATCCGGAGGAAGGCTAAACCGGACTCCAAGGCCGGCAAAACAGCCACGAGATCTTCCGGAGAGAAGGCTTTCTGTACCCACGATAAGCATGCCCGCGCTGCATAGGAGCCACAAACTGAGGCCTGCAGAGAAAGGGCCGCTACTTCAAGGACAGCTTCAAGCAAGTCTCCAACTTACGATCCTGAGGGTCCTTGAGTGCCGTGCCACCCTCCACAGGGAGAGTGGTTTTCTTAGTGACCTTTGTGATTAAGGAATCCACCGTAGCGACCTTCAGCAAGTCCAAGTCAGGAGCAGGTAGCGTGTAAAGACTCAACATAGCTCTAAGCAACCTTAAGCCCACTGTCCGGAGTATCCCACTACGCCGAAATAAGGATCTTCATGGCCTCATGCACATGAAAAGAACGAGGTGGGTATTTGGTGCCAGACATAATAGAGGGCCCTGGACCTGTTCCCCCTGACGAATCAGGGGGGAAATGGCCAAAACCTCAAATGCCCTAACAATCAGGGAGGGAAACTCTTCCCTGTGAAAAAGGCGGGCAGCTGTCAGATCATCCCCCTCCTCAGAGGGCAGGGTGACCTCATCTGCCAAATCCAAAGATTCTGAGGGATAGCCCGGAGACAAAACCGGGCCATCTGTGTCAGATAGCTCCTCGGGATCCAAAATCTCCACCCGGGGACGTTTTGGCAGGAAAGACTGAGAGGCTGCAGCAACTGAAGTTTGTTCAGGAAGAGACGGGACTGCCTGAAGAGAAGCTCCTGACTTTTTCAAAAGAAAGGCATTGTGCATTAATAAAACAAAATCCGGGGGAAAAGGAACTGCAAGGGACTCCCCTGCTCCCTGCACATTGCCTCCCTCCATCGGAGCCTGTGCCACAGAAGGGCGCTGTGCCTCTTATCTATGAACCACTACGTGTGGAGCGGGTCGCGCCTGAGAGGAAAAAATGGCGCCCGCCAATGTGCGCTGCACTAACTGCCCTGAGGAAACCACCGAAACTATCCCCTGCGCTTCCGACTCACCGGACGCCTAAGGGGAACCCCCGTTGCACTGAACATTTGCTGCGGGCTGACGGCAGCAGGACTCACACTCCCCCGATGCTGCTCTCCAGCCCCCACACCAGGAGCAGCGCTTAGCCACCTCAGAAGGCACTGACATACTCCACAAACGCCTGTCCCAAAACTGACTCGGCAGAATGTCTAGCTCCTCCATATGATTAAACAAAAACAAAGTCTGTAGCCTTTTTTTTTTTTTAGTCAGGAGAGAAAGGAAACACCCGATCGGGCCAACAGCCCCAGGTGACGGAGGAAAGGTAGGGGGAGACCGGGAGGGACCTGGCACCACCAGGTGTATACCACAAGCTGCAAACAGCCACTCAACCCCTCTCTGTGCTAAACTAGGCCCAAAGGACATCAGTAGCCAGATCAAACCAGAGCTGCACAGAGATGTCCCTCCACCTGCTAGATAGGGAGAATACTGAGGTTCAGCTGGCTGCACAGGTCCACATATAGCAAACCTCTAAATATTGGCTTGGCTGGTTAAGTTTGAACTGGCCAAAAATAAACCAGATATTCAATACCGGTCACTGGAAACAGCCCAGCATTGAATATCCGGGCTCAGCGCCAACCGGGACAACTCCCATAGTCTGAATAATCGGGGCCAGAGAATATCACAATTGCTCTGTATTTATCCACATTGGGGGTAACTCTATAACAGGTCACCTAAAGTTAGGCACTTACAGCATGTATGCTAAACACGAATAGTATAACAGCAATTACGTACATCATTGCCATTACAGAATTGTACAATACGTCCACACTTACATGCTCAACTTTAGACATGACCACTTACACCATGTCAAAGTGTAAGTGGTCGTGTAAATACTTGCACCTAAATGCTTCAGTTATGTGCACAACTGACCGTATTTTATAAAGCGAATGCTACATACCTGTAGAAGGTATTCTCCGAGGACAGCAGGCTGATTGTTCTCACTGATGGGTGACGTCCTCGGCAGCCCCTCCAATCGGAATCTTCCTAGCAAAGTCCTTTGCTAGCTCTCGCGCGCCCGCGCGCATGCGCGGCCGTCTTCCCGCCCGAAACCGGCTCGAGCCGGCCAGTCCAGTATGTAGCAAGACAATACACTTCAAGGGAAGACACAACTCCAAAGGGGAGGCGGGCGGGTTTGTGAGAACAATCAGCCTGCTGTCCTCGGAGAATACCTTCTACAGGTATGTAGCATTCGCTTTCTCCGAGGACAAGCAGGCTGCTTGTTCTCACTGATGGGGTATCCCTAGCCCCCAGGCTCACTCAAAACAACAACCATGGTCAATTGGGCCTCGCAACGGCGAGGACATAACTGAGATTGACCTAAAAAATTTACCAACTAACTGAGAGTGTAGCCTGGAACAGAACAAACAGGGCCCTCGGGGGGTGGAGTTGGATCCTAAAGCCCAAACAGGTTCTGAAGAACTGACTGCCCGAACCGACTGTCGCGTCGGGTATCCTGCTGCAGGCAGAAATGAGATGTGAATGTGTGGACAGATGACCACGTCGCAGCTTTGCAAATTTCTTCAATGGAGGCTGACTTCAAGTGGGCTACCGACGCAGCCATGGCTCTAACATTATGAGCCGTGACATGACCCTCAAGAGCCAGCCCCGCCTGGGCGTAAGTGAAGGAAATGCAATCTGCTAGCCAATTAGAAATGGTGCGTTTCCCTACAGCCACTCCCCTCCTATTGGGATCAAAAGAAACAAACAATTGGGCGGACTGTCTGTGGGGCTGTGTCCGCTCCAGATAGAAGGCCAATGCTCTCTTGCAGTCCAATGTGTGCAGCTGACGTTCAGCAGGGCAGGAATGAGGACGGGGAAAGAATGTTGGCAAGACAATTGACTGGTTCAGATGGAACTCCGACACAACCTTTGGCAAGAACTTAGGGTGAGTGCGGAGGACTACTCTGTTATGATGAAATTTGGTGTAAGGGGCCTGGGCTACCAGGGCCTGAAGCTCACTGACTCTACGAGCTGAAGTAACTGCCACCAAGAAAATGACCTTCCAGGTCAAGTACTTCAGATGGTAGGAATTCAGTGGCTCAAAAGGAGGTTTCATCAGCTGGGTGAGGACGACGTTGAGATCCCATGACACTGTAGGAGGCTTGACAGGGGGCTTTGACAAAAGCAAACCTCTCATGAAGCGAACAACTAAAGGCTGTCCCGAGATCAGCTTACCTTCCACATGGTAATGGTATGCACTGATTGCGCTAAGGTGAACTCTTACAGAGTTGGTCTTGAGACCAGACTCAGACAAGTGCAGAAGGTATTCAAGCAGGGTCTGTGTAGGACAAGAGCGAGGAGCTAGGGCCTTGCTGTCACACCAGACGGCAAACCTCCTCCACAGAAAGAAGTAACTCCTCTTAGTGGAATCTTTCCTGGAAGCAAGCAAGACGCGGGAGACACCCTCTGACAGACCCAAAGAGGCAAAGTCTACGCTCTCAACATCCAGGCCGTGAGAGCCAGGGACCGGAGGCTGGGATGCAGAAGAGCCCCTTCGTTCTGCGTGATGAGGGTCGGAAAACACTCCAATCTCCACGGTTCTTCGGAGGATAACTCCAGAAGAAGAGGGAACCAGATCTGACGCGGCCAAAAGGGAGCAATCAGAATCATGGTGCCTCGGTCTTGCTTGAGTTTCAACAAAGTCTTCCCCACCAGAGGAATGGGAGGATAAGCATACAGCAGGCCCTCCCCCCAATCCAGGAGGAAGGCATCCGATGCCAGTCTGCCGGGGGCCTGAAGCCTGGAACAGAACTGAGGGACTTTGTGGTTCACTCGAGATGCGAAGAGATCCACCAAGGGGGTGCCCCACGCTTGGAAGATCTGGCGCACCACTCTGGAGTTGAGCGACCACTCGTGAGGTTGCATAATCCGGCTCAGTCTGTCGGCCAGACTGTTGTTTACGCCTGCCAGATATGTGGCTTGGAGCACCATGCCGAGACGGCGAGCCCAGAGCCACATGCTGACGGCTTCCTGACACAGGGGGCGAGATCCGGTGCCCCCCTGCTTGTTGACATAGTACATGGCAACCTGGTTGTCCGTCTGAATTTGGATAATTTGATGGGACAGCCGATCTCTGAAAGCCTTCAGAGCGTTCCAGATCGCTCGCAACTCCAGGAGATTGATCTGTAGACCGCGTTCCTGGAAGGACCAGCTTCCCTGGGTGTGAAGCCCATCGACATGAGCTCCCCATCCCAGGAGAGACGCATCCGTGGTCAGCACTTTTTGTGGCTGAGGAATTTGGAAAGGGCGTCCCAGAGTCAAATTGGACCAAATCGTCCACCAATACAGGGATTCGAGAAAACTCGTGGACAGGTGGATCACGTCTTCTAGACTCCCAGCAGCCTGATACCACTGGGAGGCTAGGGTCCATTGAGCAGATCTCATGTGAAGACGGGCCATGGGAGTCACATGAACTGTGGAGGCCATGTGGCCTAGCAATCTCAACATCTGCCGAGCAGTGATCTGCTGGGACGCTCGCACCCGCGAAACGAGGGACAACAAGTTGCTGGCCCTCGTCTCTGGAAGATAGGCACGAGCCGTCCGAGAATCCAGCAGAGCTCCTATGAATTCGAGTTTCTGCGCTGGTAGAAGATGGGACTTTGGGTAATTTATCACAAACCCCAGTAGCTCCAGGAGGCGAATAGTCATCTGCATGGACTGCAGGGCTCCTGCCTCAGATGTGTTCTTCACCAGCCAATCGTCGAGATATGGGAACACGTGCACCCCCAGCCTGCGAAGCGCCGCTGCTACCACAGCTAGGCACTTTGTGAACACCCTGGGCGCAGAGGCGAGCCCAAAGGGTAGCACACAGTACTGGAAGTGACGTGTGCCCAACTGAAATCGCAGATACTGCCTGTGAGCTGGCAGAATCGGGATGTGTGTGTAGGCATCCTTCAAGTCCAGAGAGCATAGCCAATCGTTTTCCTGAATCATGGGGAGAAGGGTGCCCAGGGAAAGCATCCTGAACTTTTCTTTTACGAGATATTTGTTCAGGGCCCTTAGGTCTAGGATGGGACGCATCCCACCTGTTTTCTTTTCCACAAGGAAGTACCTGGAATAGAATCCCAGCCCTTCTTGCCCGGATGGCACGGGCTCGACCGCATTGGCGCTGAGAAGGGCGGAGAGTTCCTCTGCAAGTACCTGCTTGTGCTGGAAGCTGTAAGACTGAGCTCCCAGTGGACAATTTGGAGGTTTTGAGGCCAAATTGAGGGTGTATCCTTGCAGGACTATTTGCAGAACCCACTGATCGGAGGTTATGAGAGGCCACCTTTGGTGAAAAGCTTTCAACCTCCCTCCGACTGGCAGGTCGCCCGGCACTGACACTTGGATGTCGGCTATGCTCTGCTGGAGCCAGTCAAAAGCTCGCCCCTTGCTTTTGCTGGGGAGCCGCGGGGCCTTGCTGAGGCGCACGCTGCTGACGAGAGCGAGCGCGCTGGGGCTTAGCCTGGGCCGCAGGCTGTCGGGAAGGAGGATTGTACCTACGCTTACCAGAAGTATAGGGAACAGTCTTCCTTCCCCCGAAAAATCGTCTACCTGTAGAGGTAGAAGCTGAAGGCTGCCGGCGGGAGAACTTGTCGAATGCGGTGTCCCGCTGGTGGAGAGACTCTACCACCTGCTCGACTTTTTCTCCAAAAATATTGTCCGCACGGCAAGGCGAGTCCGCAATCCGCTGCTGGAGTCTATTCTCCAGGTCGGCGGCACGCAGCCATGAGAGCCTGCGCATCACCACACCTTGAGCAGCGGCCCTGGACGCAACATCAAAAGTGTCATAAACTCCTCTGGCCAGGAATTTTCTGCATGCCTTCAGCTGCCTGACCACCTCCTGAAAAGGCTTGGCTTGCTCAGGGGGAAGAGCATCAACCAAGCCCGCCAACTGCCGCACATTATTCCGCATGTGTATGCTCGTGTAGAGCTGGTAAGACTGAATTTTGGCCACGAGCATAGAGGAATGGTAGGCCTTCCTCCCAAAGGAGTCTAAGGTTCTAGAGTCTTTGCCCGGGGGCGCCGAAGCATGCTCTCTAGAACTCTTAGCCTTCTTTAGGGCCAGATCCACAACTCCAGAGTCGTGAGGCAACTGGGTGCGCATCAGCTCTGGGTCCCCATGGATCCGGTACTGGGACTCGATCTTCTTGGGGATGTGGGGATTAGTTAATGGTTTTGTCCAGTTCGCAAGCAATGTCTTTTTCAGGACATGGTGCAAGGGAACAGTGGACGCTTCCTTAGGTGAAGAAGGATAGTCCAGGAGCTCAAACATTTCAGCCCTGGGCTCGTCCTCCACAACCACCGGGAAGGGGATGGCCGTAGACATCTCCCGGACAAAGGAAGCAAAAGACAGACTCTCGGGAGGAGAAAGCTGCCTTTCAGGAGAGGGAGTGGGATCAGAAGGAAGACCCTCAGACTCCTCGTCAGAGAAATATCTGGGATCTTCTTCTTCTTCCCACGAGGCCTCACCCTCGGTGTCAGACACAAGTTCACGGACCTGCGTCTGCAACCGTGCCCGGCTCGACTCCGTGGAGCCACGTCCACGACGGGGGCGTCGAGAGGTAGACTCCCTCGCCCGCATCGGCGAAGCTCCCTCCGCCGACGTAGTCGGGGAGCCCTCCTGGGAGGTGGCCGCAGTCAGCACCGCACGCGGTACCGACGTCGGGGACCTCACCCCGGGCGATGGGCCAGCCGGCGCCACGCTCGACGGTACCGGAGGCGCAAGCACCGCCGGTACCGGAGGGGTAGGGCGCAACAGCTCTCCCAGAATCTCTGGGAGAACGGCCCGGAGGCTCTCGTTCAGAGCGGCTGCAGAGAAAGGCATGGAGGTCGATGCAGGCGTCGACGTCAGAACCTGTTCCGGGCGTGGAGGCTGTTCCGGGCTGTCCAGAGTGGAGCGCATCGACACCTCCTGAACAGAGGGTGAGCGGTCCTCTCGGTGCCGATGCCTGCTGGGTGCCGACTCCCTTGGTGACCCAGAGCTCTCGGTGCCAACGCGGGGAGGGGACCGGTGTCGATGCTTCTTCGACTTCTTCCGAAGCATGTCACCGGAGCTCCCCGGCACCGACGAGGAGGACGTAGAATCCATCCGTCGCTTCCTCGGGGCCGAGACCGAAGGGGGTCGATCTCGGGGGGGCTGTACCGCAGGAGCCCTCAGGGTAGGAGGAGACCCACCCGAGGGCTCACCGCCACCAGCAGGGGAATGGACAGCCCTCACCTGCACTCCACTCGATGCACCACCGTCCGACGACATCAGGAGACGAGGTCCCGGTACCACCGACGTCGATGCAGCTATCCGATGTCTCGGCGCCGATGCAGAGGGCCGATGCCTCGATGCACTCGATGCACTGGCAGCCAAGGAAGAAGGTCTGGACGCTGATGACGTCGATGCACACGATGACCCCGGTGCCGATGCCGACGAAGAGCCCGAGAACAAAACGTTCCACTGGGCTAATCTCGCTACTTGAGTCCGCCTTTGTAAGAGGGAACACAGACTACAGTTCTGGGGACGGTGCTCGGCCCCCAGACACTGAAGACACGAAGAGTGCCTATCAGTGAGCGAGATTACCCGGGCGCACTGGGTGCACTTCTTGAAGCCGCTGGAAGGCTTCGATGTCATGGGCGGAAAAATCACGCCGGCGAAGTCAAAATCCGAAATGACGAATTTGGAGCACCAAAACTTTAAGGGAGAAAAAATCTCGACCGAGGCCGAAAGAGGCCTACCCCGACAACGAAAGAAAACTTACCGGGGCAAAACTGGAAATACGGGAAGGGGCAAACGAAACCCAAGGGGGTTTCCGGAGCACTTTCCGAACGAAAATGAAACTTTTCCGAAGAAAAACACGTCGATTTAGATAACGGACGCGCGAGGTCGACTCTCCGGGGCTCGACACGACAAAAAACACAGCCGTACCGAGTGCGGACGAAAGAAGACTGGCCGGCTCGAGCCGGTTTCGGGCGGGAAGACGGCCGCGCATGCGCGGTGCGCGCGGGCGCGCGAGAGCTAGCAAAGGACTTTGCTAGGAAGATTCCGATTGGAGGGGCTGCCGAGGACGTCACCCATCAGTGAGAACAAGCAGCCTGCTTGTCCTCGGAGAACCCTTAGTAGGGAATTCTGTAAACGGCATCGAAACTTAGGCTCCAAAAAAATTCAATACCAAGTCCTAGGTTCTATATAGTGTGACTTACATTGTGCACGTAAATACAGTCGTATTCTGGATTTGCATGCACAACGAGCCAATCAGTGCCAATAATTGCCAATTAATAAGCAATGATTGACACTAATTGGCATTATTTAGAATTTACGCATAGAACTGTCTAAGCGTATTCTATAACATGCTGCATGTAAATTCTAAGTCACATAGCTGAAAAGTGGGCATGGCCATGGGTGTGAAATGGGCAGGTTGAGGGTGTTTCTAAAATCTATAAACATTGTTATAGAATACACCCAGTCCATGTCTAATTTAGGCGTCGGCATTTACAACAAGTTCTACTTGGCGTAATTGTCCACGACTAAATTTAGTCAAGCGGACCAGTACTCTGTGTATTCGGCACTCGGTGACTTGGCACTCAGTACCTGGCACTTGGTGACTGCACACAAAAATTAGCCTTATTCTATAAAGTATGCCTACATTAAGGCTTACTTTACAGAATATGCTTAGATGAATTTCATTTTGGCACTGATTTTTTAGGCATAAAATATAGAATCTAGTTCTTAGTGCTATTCTACAATAGGCATGCACTTTATACAGAATAGCATTTAATGCAAATTACCACACCAACCTAACTTTTGGGCGCTGGAGTTTCACCTGCTGAAACCTGGTGTAAATGCCGGTGCCAAGTTAGGCGCAGATAGGCAGTTTTCTGTAATTCCACATGAAACTTTTCAGAACGCCCCAACACGCCCATGGTCATGCCCCCTTTTGAAATATGCACCATGGAAGTTAAGCACTGTGCCTGATAGAACAGCATGCATCTAGACACACACGCAAATTTTAATGAGTGCCAATTATTAATTATTGCTTGTTAGCACTCAATTATTGATGGCTCAGAACTCATTATCTAATTTATTTGTGCATGCATCTCAGAAGAGCACCCAAAATTGGGCACGTAACTTTTTGCACAGTATATTTAATCCAGGGGTTTGTGTGTAAGTGCTGAACATGATCCTGACCCACCCTTATACTTGCACACTATAGAATTTGCCATGGGCGTAGTTTCACTGTTTCATTTGGGGGGAGGGGCAAAGGGTGTGGATTGCCACATCAGCATATATGGTCCTAAGAAACAAGATGGCAAGCGATCTGCAAAATCCAATGTGGAGACAAACAAAGCAGATCAATCAGTGATATGGTTCAAAACTTCATTTTCAGAAATTCGCCCGACACAGACTGTGTTTCGCCCAGCAGCTGAAATATGTGACCGGACTTACCCTGTGTATTGAGCTGATGTCCTCACCTTGATTGAGGAAAGCACCCTGCTGTTTTTTTACGTTTCAATCTCATGTCCTGTTTGGACTATTAGCCCCTGACGCAGCCCTTGTGGGCGAAACACAGTCTGTGTCGGGCGAATTTCTGAAAATAAAGTTTTGAACCATATCACTGATTGACCTGCTTTGTTTGTCTCCACATCAGCATATATGCATCTCATACAAATTATGGTTCAATAGAAAAACAACAACAACAACAACAACAAAACACACACACATGCACCAGACTAAATGTCAGTGTCAGTGTGTTGTTTATATAGTACTATATCCCCATTCGGGGTCACCTCAGTTTACAACTGAAGAAAAATGAAACAGAAGAAAAATCAATAACAGAAACAACTTCAAATATACAAACTAATTTTAAAAAAATTAGACATCCTGGGACACGCCGTAGATAGATTTAAATCTTGGAGGTTCCCATCCTATTTAGCTGGGGACAGAGATTTTGGTAAATTTCTAGTACAAAAATGGAACCTGTTTGAGTCTGATAATGTGGCTCATAAGGATAACCCGACATTATTCTGGGAAACTTCTAAAGCGGTCATGAGAGGGGAAATTATTAGCTACTTAAGTGCAAGACACAAAAAGATCTCCCAAGGAATAATTACGCTGGAGCGGAAATATCAACAAGCCAAACGTGCACACATGCGCTGTCGAACCCAGACCAACTACGATAATGTGATTGCGGCACAGGTGGCCCTAGATTCATTACTACACGAACGTGCCAAGAAGCAGGCCTTTAGTCGTAGATATCAATATTACAAATTGGGCAACAGACCTGGGAAACTGCTAGCTAAAGTTGCCAAAGCCTGGTCAGACAGGACATTTATCCCTACAATATTGGCGCCTGATGGCTCTCGTAAATCCTGCCCTAAAGACATACTGACTATATTTCGGGATTATTTTTCTCGAATGTATCAACCAGAGGCGCAGCAGGGTGGACCACAATTAGAGGAATACTTGAGAGATGCAGGACTCCCAGTGCTGTCCCCCATCATCAGAGACCAATTGAATGCCCCCCTCCAGGCTCGAGAAGTTCAACAAACGATCAGAGGTTTATCTTTGGGTAAAACTCCGGGCCTGGACGGATTCTCTACAGAATACTACAAATTACTGTCGCTTCAACTGAGTGTTCCCCTGACTCTTCACCTTGATGCAGCGGTGGAGGTGGGGAGACTACCCAGGGAATCGAATGAAGCCTTAATTGTCTTAATCCCTAAACCGGGTAAGCCGACAGATCAGCCGGGGTCTTATCGACCAATTTCCCTTCTCAATGTTGATGTAAAAATTTTAGCTAAGATCCTTGCTGATAGATTGGCTGTACATCTCCCGACTTTAGTGGGAGACCACCAAGTGGGATTCGTACGGGGGAGACACCCAGGTCTAAATGTACGTAGGGCCTTGTTGGCTGTAGCGCAAGCTGAGGCCACGAATCACCCACTGTTGCTGGCAGGCCTGGATGCTACTAAGGCATTTGACCAAGTGAATTGGGACTACCTTTTTCAAATACTCATATACGTGGGGCTGTCCGGGTGGTACTTGCATGCAATTGATACCTTATATACTGACCCTGGGGCCCGGGTCCTCGTGAACGGAATGTGCACTCCGCGTTTTTTGGTAAGACGGGGCACTAGACAGGGCTGCCCCCTATCCCCACTTTTATTTTTGATTTATCTAGAACCCCTGCTCCGTAGCATCATAAAAGATCCAGAGGTACAGGGAGTTCAGTTGCCACATCTCCAGATCAAAGTACTAGCCTACGCGGACGATATTCTTTTAGTGTTGACACACCCCCAAACATCGCTGCCAATAGCTTTAGACCACATAGCAGAGTTTGGATACTATTCGGGTTTTCAACTTAACTCACAGAAATCTGAGGCGCTGCCAATACCTCTTTTGGTGCGGGAGCGCTGGGAGGGAAGGTTCCCGTTGAAGTGGACCACGGATTATTTGGTCTATCTGGGGGTTAGAATACCAACTTCATTAACACAACTTTACAGAATTAATCTAGCCCCCTTGTGGAGGGAGACACAACACACCTTAGAAATGTGGCAGCGCCTCCCCTTGTCTTTGTGGGGACGGGTGGCTCTGTACAATATGATTTTGGTCCCTAAATGGCTATATGTGGTTCAGGTGTTGTCCCTTTTCTTCCTATATAAAGATGAACGGAAATTGCACAGACTACTTGCTAGATATCTCTGGAAAGGGAAAAGGCCCAGGGTCACACAAAAACAGACATATCTTCCAATACCTAAAGGAGGGCTTGGGGTTCATAGTATACAGCGTATGTCTGTGGCGGGTTGTATGAGACACATTACAGACTGGTTCAGGGGAACGTCCTATTTTTCATTTCCCATCACTGAAACCATAATGGTGAGCAGGTGCCATTTTAGTTATTGGCTACATGCGCCAGCAGGCAAAGCACCTACTGCTAAAGGATGTTCTCCTATCTTTATGCCACTAAGACGGACATGGCGATGGTTGTGCAAAGCTGGGGACTTTGAGTGCCACTCCTCCCCCTTCCTACCGATTGGAGGAAACGCAGATTTCCCTGCGGGCACGGATACTGTGACCTTCCGGAAATGGAGAGAGGGGGGGACAGTTTTTTTGTTCCAGGTGCTAACAAAAGAGGGAAAATGTAGGTCCTTTAAAGACTTATGTGAGACTGCTGGACTCCCGGTACGGGCCACTTTTTCTTATCTACAACTGAGTCATTACATTGCCTCCCTCCCTCGAGTCTCTTTGACCTCGCAGAGACGGAGGCAACTCACAGATTTGCTTGACCTGGAGGCGCAGCTTTTGGTACCTCTTAAATTCTACCATTTTAAAATTAAAGAACTCTGCCCGGAGATAACATATGATCAGATTGCCAGGGCTTGGACTGGAGATTTGGGTTGTCCTATAACTGGTGCAATGGTACAAACTAATCTGGTTATCGGATATAGGACCTTCAGAGATGTGACACTACGGGAATCCCAGTATAAATTTACGATGAGGCTCTACATTTCACCACACAGGGCGTTCAGGGCTGCCATGCGTCCCTTGGATGATTGCCCCAAGTGTGCGAGACCTGGAGCACACTTGGGACATATGTTCTGGTTGTGTCCCCCGGTCCGTGCTTTCTGGGTTCAACTCTGTGCCTTTGTCTCAACTGTTTGGGAGTTGACATGGTACCCCTTTCCCGCTTTATTGTTCGACAAATACAGAGTGAGGGGGAACCGGAGAAGGGGTATGCTACCTTTCCTCCGAAGGGCGGTTGCTATGGGAAAGAAAACGATCCTACTGAACTGGATTTCATCAGAGCCACCTTCTGTGTCAAGATGGCGATCCCTCATGATCTCCCTGGGTGCCCTGGAACGTAGGGAGGTGAATGACTTAGCATCCCCACGGGGAGATAGACTATTACAATGTTGGTTACTGTTCTGGGATACCTTGACCCCCACGGCTCGCAGTAGAATCCTGAATGGGTAATGCTCACGGGAGGGAGGGTGGGAGGGGGGTGGGAAGGAGGGGAGTTAGAAGGAATAAGGCGGGAAAGAACAAAATTATGGATGGCCAGTTTGAATAAGTTGGATGTTTGTTAAGTTGTTTGAAATATACTTGCAATGTAATGCATTTCTTCACTTCATTATCACTTGTAAACTTATGACCATCAATAAAAATGATATAAAAAAAAAAAAAAAAAAAAAAAAAAAATTAGACATCATTTTAGTTGTCAAATAAAGTTTTCAATTTCTTTCGAAAGACCAAGTAAGAAGTTTCTAATCTCAAAATGCTGAATTTGAAGCCAGCATATCAAAACAATGAATATATATATATATATATATACATATATATATACTAGTAAAAAAGGCCCGTTTCTGAGAAATGAAACGGGCGCTAGCAAGGTTTTCCTCGGAGTGTGTATGTTTGAGAGAGTGTGTGTGAGATTGACTGTGTGAGAGAGAGGGAATGTGCGAGAGTGTGTGTGTGTGACAGAGAGAGTGTGAGTGGGTGCGAGTGTGTCTGTGAGAGTGAGAGTGTATGCATGAGAAAGAGTGTGTGCCAGGGGCCCATCACTCCCTCCTCCCTCCCAGTTCCAGGCTCCCCCTCTCCCCTCCGAGTTCCAGGGTCATCCCCTCCCTCCCAGTTCCAGGGTCGTCTCCCCTCCCAGTCTCAGGGTCCCTCCACCCTCCCAGTTCCAGGGCCACCTTCCCTCCCAGTTGAAACAGCTGTAGACTTGTTTCTGATGAAGCAACAATTTAAAAACGACAATGTGGCAAACCGGATATGTATGCCACCTCAAGTTTCCGGCTGGAGGCTTCAATGAGAACGTTGGAGGTGCCTTTTATATAGAGAGATTATTTTCTTCCCTTTGCTACAAATATCTGTTGATTTTAATTTATAAAAGAAAAAGGTTTTGCACTCAAGGCAGTGGCTTAGCCACAGGTGGGCTTGGGTGGGCCAGGGCCCACCCATTTATGGCTCAGGCCCACCCAACAGTAGCACATGTTTAGTGGTAACTGGTGGGATTCCCAGGCTCCACCAGCTGAAGATTTCCCCTTGATGGTAACGAAAATGCTACTCTCCAGAACATCGGCACCTGTGCATGCTCAGTTATCAGTGCATGCCTGCTGCCAAGGTGGAAAGAAGCGTTTTCCCAGCAGCTGAGATAAATTTTTTTTGGAGGGGGGGAGGGGGGAGAACACTTGGTACCCACCCAATTCTTGCCTAGGCCCACCCAAAATCTGTTGTCTGGCTACGCCCCTGACTCAAGGGCTCTTTTAGTAAAGGCAAGCTCCTAAGACTCTGGGAGGAGTTAATTGCTTTACTTGCAACTAAGGAGCTCTGCACCCCAGCTGACCTTGTTAATCACCCAGGGCAACCACTCCAGGTGCCTGAGAAAACAACTCTGGGAGGAGTTAATTGCTTTACTTGCAAGGAGCTCTGCACCCCAGCTGACCTTGTTAATCACCCAGGGCAACCACTCCAGGTGCCTGAGAAAACAACTCTGGGAGGAGTTAATTGCTTTACTTGCAAGGAGCTCTGCACCCCAGCTGACCTTGTTAATCACCCAGGGCCAAACCGGATATCTATGCCACCTCAAGTTTCCGGCTGGAGGCTTCAATTAGGTGCCTTTTATAGATAGAGATATATTTTTTTTCTTTTTTTTTAATGAAATAAGCCAGCATCATGGGAAATTTCTCTCATTATGTCCCCTCTCACATTCACACAAATTAGCAAGGGAAGAGTGCACTCTCCCCTTGGCCTTACACCAGCACCTTCCCTTTTTCTCCTTCTCCAAATCCCAGCTCTTTCTCCCTCCTTACCGGTAACTCCCCATACCATGCCACATGGTGCCGCTCGTACTTATGTGCTACAGTGATGTTACTTCACCAGAGCGAACTTCGGCTTTACTAAATATTTCAGATTCTCTCTTCAGGAACCAACTGAACATCAATATACAGGGACTCCTGAGGCAGGCCAGAGCGGCCAAAACACGATTCGTGTCAAGTCCAGTCTTTATCAATAAACTCTTGCTGTGAACTTTTTTCGAGACCAGTAGTAGTTTTATCGACATCATCCACCTTGTCAACTTCACTGTGCCTTTCTCTTGGTTTTACCATTGCGGAGGTTTGTTTTCTTCAGTGATTGTCGACCATTTCACAAAGCAGACACAGCTGAGGTCTTAAAAAGCATTAAATATAAATATTTTGTTCTACCTTTGTTGTCTAACCATTTTATTTTTTCTAATTGGGCTGGTCCCAGTCTCCTTTCCATTCTCCTAAATTTTCTTTCCAGGTTGGCTTTTCTGTTTTTTTTCTCTTTTTTTCCTTTCCTTCGCTACATCTTTCTGGCACTGATCTTTCATTTTATGGGTTTTTTCCCCCCACACACCTTTCTCTCACCCTCTAGTCTTTAGTCTCCATTTCACTTTTCATCGATCTACTAGCTTTTACCATCTCTCCAGCACTCCCATTGCCCCCCCTCACTTCCTTAGTCCCCCATCCTCTGTACTTACTCTCTTAGCCCTCATCTACTCTGCATTACATTTCATCACCCTATCAGTCCAAGCTCCACCCGTCTGTCCTTTCTTTCCTTACCTCCAAGGCCATTCTTCTGTTACCCTATACCCCATAGCCTCTCTTTCACCATCTTTTTAACCCCACTTCCACTCTCATTCAACCCCTTCAGAGACCCATCCCCTTCCTCCCATACCCCTCCCCAATACCCCCATCCCTTTTCAATGGACCTCTTCCTCTCTCCAGTCTTCCAGGTCATTCACATTATATGTCAACCTTTCTCCACGTCATCCCCTTTTCTCATATCCCTCATTTCACACCCTCACTCATTCTCCCAGCCAATCAATATACCCCCCTCATATCTAAAACTGCCAAGTATTCACTATCCCTTCAAATTCCCACTCCATTTCCCCTATCCATAATTTCCTGCTCTGTTCCTCTTCCTCTCCCCGCCACCCACACTGCCTAGCCTCATCCTCTTCCACTCTGTTTCCCTCCCCCTTACCCATACCCCCTAGCCCCATCCATCTCCTGCTCCTCCCCCACCCCACCCATCTCATGTTCCTTCCCCTTCCCCATACTCCATAAGCCCATCCATTTCCTGCTCCTTCCACCCACACCTCCTAGCCCCATCTTCTACTCTGTTCATCTCCCCCACCCACACCCCCTAGCCCCACCCATCTTCTGCTCCTTCCCCCTCCATGGCCTGGCATATCTTCTTTTTTTCTCCTTTCCCCCATGGTCTGTCTTATCTCTCCTTCCCTTCTCTTCCCCCCCCCTAGTCTGGCATCAATCTCCTCTTCCCTTCTCTTCTCCCCTCCACCCACGGTCTGGAATCTCTCTCCTTCCCTTCTCCTACCTCACCCTACCCCACAGTCTGGCATCAATGCCCTTCAATTCCCCCCCCCCCCCCCCAAGTCTAGCATCAATGTCACATCTATTTCCTTTCCTTCCCTTCCCCTACCCACCCCATATTCTGACATCAATGTCCTCTCCTTCTCTTCCCCTCCCCCCCAGTCTGGCATCTCTCTGATTTCATCCTCCCATTCCCTCGTCATCTCTCTCCTTCCCTTACCCTTCCCCCCCCCCACCTCACAGTCTGACATCTCTATCCTTCCCTCCCTCCCACCCCTGGTGATGTGGCAGTTCTCTCGCCCCATCGGTGGGTGCAGCGTTCCTTGCTTCCTCCGCCCCCTCCCCCTCCGAGATCTGTTCTCTCCCTTCCCATTTCCCACTCTCTGCACCGCTACCCTCATTTAATCCACAGTTACTGGCAGCATCAGAGAAGTAAACACACTGCCTTTGGTGGCCCCAGAAGCATTCCCTCTGCTACAACTTCTTGTCCCGCATAGGCAGGGCATGTTGTAGCAGAGGGAAAACTTCCAGGGCTGATGAAGGCAGTGTGCTTACTTCACTGACCCTGCCGGCGGCACGGAAGATTAAATGAGGGCAGCGGTGAAGGGAGCAGGAAGGCAGAGAATAGTACCAGATCCTACGGGGACAGAGGTTGATAGGCCGGACAGGCAGCTCATTTGGGGGAGCAATGCCCCCCTCACTCCCCCAAACTACACCCATGGAATTTGCATATAAAGGATACAGAATACCAACTAAGTCCAGTCACATGTGTAACTGCAAATTACTGCCAATTAACTCCAATTCTCATCAATTATTGGTTGTTAGTGCCAAGTATTCTATATCCTGTATGTGGCAATTTTGCACATAAAGGGATAACTGTACTTAGTGTTATTCTATAAACCTCGCCTAACGTTAGGTGCAGTTTATAGAATGTGCATAATGGCCATCCTGTGACTAAAACCTGGTGTAAACAAACACATCTTACTTAGGCACAGATCGGGAATATGCTAATGCCTCAGGGGTCAAATACAACAGTACTTGAAGCTGGAAGGTGTTACACACAGTGCCTTGATAAAATGGCTCCAAGTGTGAGCAGAGTTAAGGATAAGTACAGCCACAGCTGTGTTCAAACAGACGCTGTAGCGGCAAAATTGCCACTGCAACAGTTCCAGTGGCAATTTAGGTGCCACAGCCATTATACCAAGGCACGGTCTGTAACACCTTCCAGCTTTAAGTACTGTTGTATTTGACCCCTGAGGCAGGCGGATATGTCCGCCGAAACACAGCCCCTTGTCGGTTCCCTTCTGGTGACCTAATAAAGAACATTTTTGACGACACTTCCCAAGTAGAAGTCAGTGGTTTATCCTCAGCTCCTCTGGTTTCTTTCAGATATAACTCAACATGGTGTAAAGGACTGTGTATAGCAGGGAAATCACAGCTAATGTAAGCTCTAACCCTTCTGCATTCTGTCATATAGAAAATTCCCAAAAAGAACTATTAGCCTCTATCATAACCCCCAATCTGTACTAAACCTACTAATGTTACCAAGAAAGAATACCACATCTACCACTGGAGTTCAGGTAGATTTCACAGAAGAAAAATATATTTCTGAAGTAATTATTCTCTCAAATATATACAAAGTTAAATATTTATTGAAGTCAAAACAAAACAAAACAATGGAGAACTCTTTGCAATACTTTTACTGGACATCAAAATTGATAGGATAGAGGAAAGAAGACCTAAAAGCAAGGACAACTAGAACACTCAAAGAACCTACAGGCAATAGGATAAATTAGGGCCCATCGCTGCTCAAATGTTTGCCAAACACCCGAGAAAACAATAAGTATGGACTTTTTGAGAACAGGCAGTCTCAACATGCAGCAACAGCGGAAGTTCATTCCACACAAGGGAAGCAATGCTAGAGATGGTGCAGTGGCACGCAGAGCTTTGAAGACCATGGAAATAACAAGAAGATGGTTATGAATATATCACAATGAACACTCTAAAGTATGCAGAATGATAAAGGAACATAGCAAGGGGAAAGCTGAGTGCAAAGCCTTATGAATACGGAAACCATCCACTAGGTTACTCATTCCCCATTTCACTCCTTCTCCAGCCTTCCATTCCCTTTCATCTACTCCCCATTATCATATTTCTACCCCTTGTAATCACTATCCTCCTCTCATTCATCCCCCTCCCCCATATGGTTCCAACATTCACAGCATCATCTTCCCTCTACCCTTCTAACAGCATCTGCTCCTTCTTTTCCCCCTCCCCCACCCTTGTAGTCTCAAATCTCCCTGCCCCTTTCACTCCCACCCCCCACCCCGCATCTGTCCCTTTTCTCTTCCCTGTTGCCCCATGGTCCAGCATTTCTCCCTCTCTTCCCTCCCTCCCATTGTCCAGCATCTCTCCCTAATAACTTCTGCACCTGGATCCAACATTTTCCTCTCTCTCCTTCCCTCTCCTCCACCCCATGTCCAACACCTCTCCCATTGTCCACCATCTCTCTCTCTCTCTTTTGCTTGCACCCTGGGTCCAACGTCTATCTTCCCCCATATGCAGCATCTCTCCCTCTGTCCCCTCCACTGCCATGTCCAACATTTATCCCTCTCTTGCCCCTTTTCTACATGCAGCATCTCTCCGTCCTTCCCACCTGAACTCCCCATGTCCAATTCTCCCTCTCTCCCTTGTCCAACAATTCTCCTTTTCTCTTTCCTTCATTCCTTCTGTTGTCCAACCTTCCCCTCACCTTAACAAATGTCTCTCTTCAAAGGGTCACCAGCAGTGGCAGTGATTCCTACATGCTGCCTGTAGCTGACCCCAAAGCCTTCCTTCTGCCGCGTTCCACCCAGGTGAAATAGGAAGTTGTCAGATGGGGATGGGATGTAGCAGAAGGAAGACTTCCAGGTCGGCCACAGGTAGTGTGTAGGAATCACTGCCGCTGCCAGGAACCATTGTAAACGAATCCAAATTTAATGATTGTCTTAATATACATGAGACAAATTTGCATACAGTGGGGGTAGTAGGCATGCAAATCTCTCCGATGCGTATGTATTACATATATCCTGAAAACCTGACCAGCTGGCAGCTCTTAAGAACTGGAAGTGAAGACCAATGCTTTAGGGTATCTCCTTCCTCCTCCCCCCACTCTGCCCTCAGCTGAGTCAGGAGACCTAAGATCATAGACTGTGGTTGTGTCCGCGGCAGCCTCTCCTTTCCTTTTCTCTCCAGGCACTGTTGTTGAAACAAGACAGGAGGGGAGATGGAGAACTTGTGGGCCAGAGACACTGCTCAACAGAAAACTGCTTCGCTTATTTTACCATCTCCTCTCTCCCTCCCCTTTCCTGCCTGATGGGATGAGTTGGAGAAGTAAATAGAAAAGCTGTTTTTGGCTGACCGAGATTGAGGGCACTGGCCAGTAGATTCTTGACATGAGCCCTGTGTGCCCTTAGTTAGTAATGTCCTTGGCTCCCAAATGTGGCACTGCTCTGAACTCAAGGAGATTGCACTTTTGCAGCTATAGATGGAGGAGAGCTCTGATTTGGGGCGGAGGGGGGGGGGGGGGGTTGGACTGTTCCCAGCTCTTTGTCCTAGACTGAGATTGCTGGTTGGGAGCTGTTACTCCAAATCTACTTAGAATAGAAACTGTGCAGAGAATGGATACTGTACATTTCAAGGTCAAGTTATCCCAAATACATGTTGCAATTCTAAAGGCCAGTGCTGGGTATAATATATGATTATAATTTGATTTTATTTTTAATTAAATGAAGGGAGAATATGATTGTTCTGCTGATGAAGAGCAACGTTTGGCTGTCACACAGATGGGGAATTAGAGTGAAGAAGGTGCAAGGGGTTAGAACGTGGTGCACTTGCATCATACCCGCCTCACACAGTCACATGGTTCTGGGGGTATTTTTCTAAAGCTTAGCTCGAGTTCTGCAGCAGGGCCCATAGGAATGGATGGCAGTCATAGAAACAGATGGTTAATGGAGGATAAAAGATATTTTATTCAGGGGTGTGCTGGTAAATTGTTAACAGGGGGCTCTCTCTCACCAGCAAAGTAAAAGAGAATTCAGGAGGGGCCCAAGCCCACATTTTGGGATCCATTTGTTAAAGTAGCCATACAGAACCGGCTCCCAAAATTCTTAAAAACTTAACAAACGGCTCTCGAGAGCCTGCTCCAGCACACCACTGATTTTATTAGAGAATCAAATATAAAATCAAGCCAGACATGACCGTGTTTCACCTGGCAAAGGTTGCTTTAGGGGCAAAACATTACTGTTAAAAAAAATAGAATCATAAATAAGTCTCACGAAATCATAATAGAACCATAACATAGTTACTTCAACTTTTAAAGTGACTCAGCAGTGATTATTCGGGGTGAATGAGAGAGAGATGAAGAAAGAAATTAACATTCTAAAGCTGAAGCTGTGTGTACTAAAATCTGCTAATATTTACTACAAATAATCCAACAAAAGGGTTATGGGCCCAGGGCTCAGGAATTGAAAAAGAAGAGAAATCTTACCAGGCAGAAAAAAGGCCACATTTTTCTCTTAAGTTTTAAAGGAAAGATTCAGTCTGTCTCTCTTCTCCCCCCACACAGCAGACAGAAGGCTAAGAAAATGGCTGAGGGAAGAAATTCACCATTTTTCTATTCTCTCAAGGTGCCTAGATTAACTGAGTTTAATTATCAGCAGTGGGAATTAAGATTCATATGTCTCCTTCGAGCAAAAGGATTAAATATATGCTTAGACCAAGACAGAACATGCTGAAAATATGGCCTGAATGGGACCAATGCAAACTATTATGTGAAGTGCATGCTTTTGGAAGCTCTCTCAGAGAAACAAGCCATATTAGTGGAGGGAAAAGATACACCAAAGGAACATTTTATATAAACTGAGAACTATGTATGCAAATACATATGCAAGCAGCAACCAATTTGGTTAGCAGAGTTGAATGAAACCAAATTAAGGGATAAAAGTAAATGTAATGATCACAGTATGCATCTTATGTCTTCATTTCAAAAGTTAGAACTTTCAGGAATTCCATGTGTGATGCATTGAAAAGAGCATTTCTTTTTACCTCACTATCAAAGAAGTTTGATGTTTTTTAGGTCTGTAAATGAGGCCATTGAAGGGCAATCTTTGAACAGGCAACATCAAAACTAAGGCAGGGAATGCATAATAAATGATTCTGAGGAGATGTGTTCTCAAAGTCAGTCAGAGAGAAATGAAACAAATTTCTTGGCAAAGAACAGAGGAAGGCGGAGCTATGGGAAAACTCCACCCAAGGGCAAGCTGATTTGCTACTCATGTGGAAAGGAGGGACATGTATCTAAATGGTTGTAAGGAAACACAAAACACTCCCTCTAGCTCACCTAAGCCAATGGAACTAAAGACTTTTCAAACCAGGAAATGTATGAAGGACAAAGATAAACACACAAGGGCTTTCTAATGGCAGAAAAATCTTTGACTATGGTAAATCATAATTCAAATGAAAGTACTTGGATTTTGGATTCGGGGAGTACATGCCATTTAACCAATTGTAAAGATTCTTTCAGGAAATGTGTCCAGAGGAAGGTATTCTTAAAACTGCAAACGCAGGGACTGCTAAGATCCAAGCAAAAGGAATTGGATTCTTAAAATGCAAAGTGTCTAATGAAGTTAAAGAAATTCCTGTCAGTGATGTCTTGTATATTCCCCCAAGCAGTTTGCAATATGCTCTAGTGTATCTACATAGATAAGAAGGGATTTTGCGATTCATTTTGAAAACAGTAAGTGCACAATCTCTAAAAATGATGACGTGTATGCTGAAGCTTTTATGCATAATGATATTTATCAACTGAGCATTTCAGGTGATAGCTCACATCTGGCGCAAGTAAGGAAGAATGTGGTAAATGTAGTCTGGAAATCTGGCACCGCCCGCTGGGACATCGTGATTTCTAAGGTGATCCAGGATCTTTACAGTAAGCAAACTGGCCACCGGCATTCAGATAAGTGCAGGAGCTGGTAAAATTGAGAAATGCATAGACTGTGTTACTCAAACAAGGTCGTGAGACCCTCATTTTCCTGAATACACGGAAATAGGAGTAATAAAGTGCTGGAACTTAATACACAGTGACTTATGTGGACCGTTTAATATACCATCATTGGGAAATAACAGATTTGTGCTAATATTCTTGGATGATTTCTCTAGATATTGTTGTGGCCTATTTGCTGAAAGAGAAAGGTCAAGTCACAGACCTGCTGCAGAAATACGTAGCCATGGTGAAGCAATAAATTTGAAGAAAACCAAAGGTTCTTCAGACCGACAATGGTGGTGAGTTCATTTCACAAAGCATGCGCACATTTCTAGAACAAGAAGGCATTCAGCATATCAAAACAGTAGCTTATACACCAGAGCAAATTCTGTTGCAGAGAGAAATTTAGGTCACTTGTGGAAATGACCAGATGTATGCTGTCAGATAGCAAATCCCTAAAAGACTATGGGGGGAAGCCATTCTCACAGCAGTGTACCTACAAAACAGAATGCCAAACTAAAGGCGCTGAGCGCACACCACATGAGACATGGCATGGTAGGAAGCCAAACCTGTCACACATAAGAACATTTGGGAGTACCAGCATATGCTCATGACACCAAGCAAAGAAGGCATAAGCTGGATTCCACAACAGAAAGGGGCATTTTAGTTGGCTATGCTCCAGGACACAAAGGATATAGAATTTTGAATCTGAAAACTGGCATTGTTGGCATAAGACATGTTACATATTTTGATGAAAACAAAAGGGTTGATAAAGGCTGGATTATCCCAGATGAGCCTTATCATCCAGAATATGAAACTAGAACATAATAGACATGCCAGTGTATATAAATGCCATACCAAGGCAGATGTCTGAAAGCAACTCACCTGTATCTAACAAGGAACAGGCAGAGGAAGCAGACACAGAAAGGATCATTATTGAAGAAGACAGTACAGTTGGAGAAGGGGAATCAATTGAGAGAAGGACTCTCAGATTTAGAGGATGCGGAAAGGTCAGACCAAACCTGTTGTCAGACGCTCATCAGGGAAAACAAAGGTGTTCCACCCCCAAGACTGTCTTACCTAACAAAGTCAGCAGAAGCTCAAGAGCCCTTAACATGGGACGAGATTGAGAAAATGCCAGCCGAAGAAGCTGCTGAATGGCATAAAGCTGCACAAGAAGAAATTGATGCATTGGATAAAATAATACTTGGATTCTTACAAAATTACCTCTGGCAAGAAAGCTTAGGATGCAAATGGGTATTCAAGTTAAAAAGGAATGCACAAGAAAGGAAAGGTAATAAAGCCCAGATCGTGGCAAAGGGATATCTTCAAAAATATGGAGAAGATTTGATGATAGTGTTTGCACCCTGTAGTGAAAACACACGACAATTAGAACACTTCTGAGCATTTGCCAGTCTCAAAAGGCATGAAGGTCAACCACATTGATGTGAAAACAGCGTTTCTTCACGGAGATATAACCTGAAGACTTGTACATGGAACAGCCAACAGGTTTCATAAATACAAAACAAAGACAGCTAGTGTGTAACTTAAACAAAGGTCTTTATGGATTAAAGCAATAGTGCAGAATGTTGGAATGAAAAATTGCATGAAATATTGAACAAATTAGGCTTTAAGCACGGTGAAGCAGAATAAATGTTTGTACAACTAGGTGCACATAATGGACAATATGCATCCCTTTTAGCTTTTGTTGATGATCTGCTCATTGCAAGCAAAAGTGCAGCAAGAGTACAAGGACATTGTAAAGGTTTAAACCACAATGTGAGGATAAAAGAACTTGGTAATGTGTTCATACTATCTTGGTATAGAAATTGAGAAACAAAATGCTGTGCTTCTCTTCTAAGCCAAGCAAGCAGAAACTAAATGAGCCTTATGAAAGTTCGGTATGCAAGATGCCCAAGTGTAAGCACTCCCATGATCACTGATTTTCTGAAGGATGAAACAGTAAGAGAACTTTACCAGATAACATCCCATATAGATCAGCCATAGGTAAGCTTTTATATCTAGCTACCACATACAGGGCTGATATAGCAAATGCAGTAGGAATTTTGAGCAGAAGGGTCAGCTCACCTACCAAATCAGATTGGACTGCAGTTAAAAGGATGGTAAGGTATTTAAAGGGTACCATTGATTGTAAATTAAAGATTTCAGCAATAGTAAATCCAAAACTAATATGTTACTGTGATTCAGATTGGGCAGGGGATCATTCTGATTATAAATCCACAAGTGGATATGTGTTATGTATGGAAATGTACAAATTTCATGGGCAGTCATAAACAATAGTATTTCGTGAGTCATGTCTTCTACAGCAAGCTGAATAAGTTGCCGTATCGGAAGCGTGCAGAGAACTGATGTGGATTGAAAACTTTTGCTGGATTTCGGAATAGCTGAAAAGAGACCAATCCAGATAATGGGAAGATAATCAGAGCTGCATACGACTGTCACAGAATGACAAGGTTCAGTAACGTACCAAGCACATCGCACCGAAATACCACAACGTGCGAGAGTTGGCGAAAGAAGGGGTCATCCGTCTACCACTATTGTCACACCAGTGAGATGACAGCTGACATCATGACCAAACAGTACCCAGAGAACATTTTGGCATCTGGTTATAAAGCTTGGACTTTGTATGAATAAATAATTGCATGACAGTTATGCATGAGAAGGGGTTTGTTGGAATGTAATTGTTATTTTACATGCATTGCCCTGTCAACTATTATTTCTCTGTGGTTACTCTGTGACCTCTGATGTGAATTACTTAGAGAGGTCACACAGCTATGCACTTCCTGTGGGGGTTAGATGCAGCACATGCAGCACATATATAAATAAGATCAGTATCAGATCATAAGAAATAAATACATAAATGATATCAAACAGCGAATATAAACAAATGAATGAACAAACAGTTATATTAAAGAGTGCATCTCCAAAAACAGGCAAAGTGCTATACTACATTTACAAACATCAAAATATGAGTGAGGACCAGAATAAAACACATTACATACCCTTATGGCATGAACCTTTCACTTCACCATAGACAATATCACAACAGTGCAAAAATATATATTCAGAATTAATCTTATCCATAGACTGCATGTAAGGCAGCTTAAAAATTCATGAAAAGCTCCACAAAAAATAATTTAAAGTTGCCAAAACCACATACCCAGCACTGCTTTAAAAGAGGAACTACTCTCACTGACATTAGAGGCTGCCAGGCAGAGATGCCCCCTGGAGTTTGGAGGTCCTGGTGTTTTACCATCAGGGTGTGTTATGTGCCTTATTCTGGAACACACTCATATTTTGATATTTGTCAATGTAGGTTACTTTGCCTGTTTCTGGAGATTCACTTCTTAATATAACTATTTGTTCATTTATTTCTATTGGCTGTTTGATACAATTAGTTATTAATGATTATTTATTTCTTATGATCCGATACTGAACTTGTTTATATATCTATGCTATGGTTCTTTTATGATTTTGTGAGACTTATTTATGGCTCTGTTTTAACAGTAATATTTTGCCCCTGAAGCAGGTGAAACATGGTTGTGTTGGGGTTGATTTTATATTTGATTTTCCAATAAAATATCTTTTCTCCAAGGACAAGCAGGCTTACATTCTCACAAGTGGGGCAGACGATCCGTGTTGCCCGGGTCAGCAAGATAGCCAGCAAAAAAGTTTGCGAGAGTCTTCTGGTGAGTGAGCGGCGCCCCAATGCGTGTGTGCAGAGTGCCTTCCCACCAGAGCATGACTGCACCTCTTCAGTTAAATACAACAGCATAAATCTACTATAATAATTTGCATCTCCAATGTTCTGATGCCAGGAAGTTGAAGTCCGGTTCATAATGTCTGAAGCCTTCCGGTGATGTCACCGTGTTGCCTGGGAAACCGCTACGCGTTTTGTAATTCCATTTAGAACCCTAAAAAGAACTGAAAAGAAAACATGAAAAAGATGCGTTTGCGCTGCTGCAAGTGAGCGGGAGGGAGCAGCAGCAAAAGGAGGCACAACAAGGCAAGCCGGGAAGAAGGCCCTCCCTCTTCGACCTCACACACCCACCTCCGTCAAACTCATACCTGAAGTCGCCTACTAACAAGCCCACAGATTTCCTTCTCCGGTGCCCCGTCCCCTATGATACACAACTTCCCTACTTCTCTCCCTCTGGCCTTTGTATCCACCTTGCCGGAACCAGGAAATTGCGTCAGAGGGGAGCACAGCATGTCCGAAATCGAAACTGAAGGAGTCAGTTAGCTAAGTAACGTCCAATGTCGATGCAGTAGTGCTCCGTAAAAGTATGCAAGGATACCCATGTTGGCTGCTTTACAGATATTTATTGGAGGGGGGGGGGGGCTCTGTGAAGGTGAGCTTTTGTACTAACTAGCCGTAGTTCGATGGTGATGAGCAGTGTCATGAGAATTCTGTGTGTTTTCAGTAGAAAAAGATACAAACCTCTATCCTGAGTGCCTGGGGATATTGTGCCCGGGGGAGTTAAATAAATGTTAAGTGCTCGCGCACAATCTAAAGTATGCAGTTGATGTCGGTTAGTATCAGTATGAGCAGGTGGACAATACTGGAAGTATGATGGATTGATTTAAAAGAAATAGAGACACCACCTTAGTAAGAAATTTTGGGTGTGCTGTGCACAGAAGTATCTTATTATGCAAAATAGGGGAGGGGGGGGAAGGGACGCCTGGATATCTAAGGACGGAGGGAGCCCTGGAACCTTGCTAGCGCCCGTTTCCTTTCTGTTGGAAACGGGCCTCTTTTACTAGTATGAAATAAAAAATAAAGAAGACAACTTCAAGGGAAGGTGGGCGGGATTGTGAGAATGTGAAGCCTACTGTCCTCTGAGAATACCTGCCACAGGTAAGAATCTTCGCTTTATCCTTCATTAATTGTGTCTGCTTCTATGATTACCTACCAGCATAGGAGCCTGGTCTTTAGGCGCCAGTGGGGGCTGAGCATCCCCAATATTGAGCAATATTGTACAGGAAGGAGTAATTTGTACTGTGTTTGGCACCTCAAATCATTTTGAAATGTTGGCACCTACGACTATCAATACAGCAATAGCGCATTTTAGAATAGATATCCATCTATGGATATGCAATACCAACTTTGTATGTTACTGAAAAGGCTTCAAACAATGTTTCCTGATTGTTAAAACGTTTTGAAAGTAAGGTGCAAATAAAGGTTAAAGGGTCGCTACAAAATGGAGCCAACGGGCTAATAGGGAAGGGGAAAGTTCCACCTGCCGATGGAAATAAGAAAACTAACGCAGAAGCACAGGATTTAGCCGTGTCAGGTGAGGGCCGCACACACCTGTCTGAGTCTGATCTGTTTTCTTCTCCTGGCCTTTGGATCACTAGGGCAAAAACTCTATTCCACAAACATAGAAATAAAGCAAAGTTAGCAAATGGTGTCACAAGCCTACTGCAACGGGTTTAAGCGACATCACAGACTTTTTCTCGCAGACACAAGATGAGGAAATACAAATCATTACCTCCGTCAGTTCCTTGCAAGCAGACCGCTTTGGGGGGGGGGGGGTCATAATGAACGGCCAGTGCCGCTGAGGCAGGGGTGGTGGAGGGGGAGCAGCAGCTCTTCCCCGCCCTCGGCCTTTGGAAGGCGGTGCTGGGCCGCCCTGGGGAGGACAGTGAGTCGGGGGAGAAGTGGAGGAGGAGCACTAGGAAACTTTGCAAAAGTGCGGCAGCCGGCCGGAACCGATGGAGGGGGCGTGGGCACGGGGCGCCCCTTTGCTGCTCGGTAAGACTCCCTCCCTCGCCTATACGGTAACGGGGCTCGCGGTGCGTCCGGGCCGCGCGCAGACTCGCGCACTGTGAGAGGGGGCTGCTGTTGTCCCGCCCTCCCTCGACAGGTGCAGTTCCCCGGGGCCGCGGCTACTCCAGCGCGAGGCGGTGCTACTGTGGGCAGCCGCTGTGCTTTAAGCAGCGAAGTTTAGATCTTAGGCTCCGGGGGGGGGGGGGAGGAAACAGGTGAGTGGCGGTAACATTGGGCCTTATGTGTTCTTGCCCTTGCGTGGTAACTGATACTTAAGAAAAAACAGATCCCACTTCTTTTTTTTTTGCTGCAAATTTGTGCTATAAAAAAGGCTGACACATAACTTGTAGGTGATGTATTTTTATTGGACCGACTTAATGTTTACAAGGTTTCCAGAGGTATCCGATTTTCATTAGGGCACTGAGGAAACGATGGAGTTACGCCGGGTTTAAATAGCACAAACTTAAAACCAGCCGTAACTGCATTGTTTCTTAAGTGACCCGATAAAGAGAGGATAACTTTCAAAAGCTTGTCAAAGAAGCATTTAGTTCGCTCCAATTTGTGGACTTAAGGATCAATAACCTGCTTGTAGGTGAAGAAAAGGTAGTCACTATTCTGTGCTCATGATATCAGCCAAAACAGTTGGGATTCATTTATGTTGTCAGTTTTATTTAGCATCCTAAACCATTCTTTACAACATAATTCCATACAAGCTGCCACTGCCGTGAGAGCTACTTACCACCTGACACAAGTGACGCTGGATTTTAGGCCAGGTGAGGTCTCCTGTTTCCTTGCTCAGTTATACCTGCCACTGCTGTGTTGGTCTGAGAGGCAAAGCAAGGATGATCAGAGCACAAAATGAAGAAGACCCAGTTCCAAACAGAACAAAATGGTTTATTGCAGTATAAAAAATTGATAGCTCAAATGAGCTGGCACACCTATATTTCTGCAAGGGTCCAGTTCATCTTAAGACTTAGACTGGTGCTATCACAAACTGACAAGCTTTTGCTTAATTTCATTCCATGGGCCATCCCTGCTTTGCTTTGTCACATGGTCTTCATGTTTCTAGGGTACCATTTCTTCTTTTTATGTGTGTGTTACGAGCCATATGGGGAAGTGGATGAGGCGAAGAGCTACACACTTGAAGGACAAGGTAATAGATGAAGAGAATGGATTTGGATATGCCCAATAAAAGTTTGAGGGTGAGCTGGTGGGGAGGATGTCATTGATACACACTAGTCAGCAGTGTTGTGATCTTGCATGGGACAATATGTGGTGCCTCTCCTTCAGCTCATTTGCATCCAAAGTGGCCCCGATTAAATAATTAGGGAAGACAACCGGCATAGACAAACATCACTGCACTTGAGGAAGGCAGATGTTTGAAAGCAAATGATATAACCATATTAAAACGAGGTGCACATTTTATTTCACATGTGAAAAGCTGAAAAAATTTGTAACAGAGTGGATCAAAAAATACTTCCAGGGAATTGTACCACATAGAATTCTGCATCTTATTTACAGAATTTGATGGGGGGAGGGGAATTGTGAGACATGTGCGGGTTAAAAAGAAACACAGGGGGTCTTTTACATAGGTGCGCTGGCATTTTTAGCATGCGT
Source organism: Microcaecilia unicolor (assembly GCF_901765095.1). Lineage (NCBI taxonomy): Eukaryota > Metazoa > Chordata > Amphibia > Gymnophiona > Siphonopidae > Microcaecilia > Microcaecilia unicolor. The sequence goes on from NC_044032.1 coordinate 389,634,909, forward strand.
TAACAATAGGCGCACGCTAAAGACGCCCATAAGAAAACATCGGCGTCTTTAGCATTTAGCACACACCTATTTTTAACACCAGCGTGCCTAAGTAAAAGACCCCCACAGTTTTGGCCTCTGGTCAAAACAAAGCAGCAGCAGCAGCATCACTGCCACATGGGTGAGAAGCAGGTGAAAGATAGCATTGGCTGTAAGGGGAGGAAGAAGGCTGAAGCAACATCAGCTGTGGGGCTGATGGAGAAAAGAGGCAGAAGCAGTGGGTGGTGGATCCTGAGAAAGAGAAACTGGAGACCTGAAAAGGATTGGGAGGGGGGAGGAAGAGAAGAAGCTTGGGGCTGGAGAGAAAAAGTACAGTATAGTTTTGATTATCAGACATAAACGGGACTGAACCATTGCTGGATAAGTGAAAAGTTGGATAATACGGAAAACTATGGTAACCCCTTAAAATATGTACAGAAAACATACTTTATGCATACAGAACAGGCATAGGGTATCTGTATTTAAAATACAGTATTTATTAACACTAACCAGCAGCATGTGAAGCCGGTCGGTCAGATAATCGAGACTGTACAGGTCAACTGTGAAGGGTTGGAATGATAACATTCCAAGCTTGGGGGAAAAAAAGAGATGAGGGAGGGCAAGACCCCGGGTGATGGAGAAAGAGATCAAGAGTTCTGGGATGGAGCTTGGGAGGATGTGGAAAATCCAAGCCTGGAGGGAGGAATGAGGGAGGGAAGGAGAGACCCTAGGGAATGGGAGAGAATGCAAACAAGGTTATCGGTTTTAGGGGGAGGTTCAAGCAAAAGGAGGTAGAGCTGTGCTTCCCCAATTTGTATCCAGTGTAACGTCACATGACTCTTGATTATACAAACAAAATAGGAGACCCCCCCACAGCTCCTTCCCTCACTTAAAGCATAAAGGTGGCAGCAGCAACAGCAGTGGTAATATATGTGCAAATAGACCTCATGCCTATTTGTTGTGAATATCTTGAAAACCTGACTGGATTGTGACCTTCGAAGACTGGTTGCCCACCCATTGTGTATGGGGTCAAAGAAACAGGGCAGCTCCTCCTCTCTTTGGCCCTCTACTGTCCCTGAGGAAACCCCTGTGGAGTCTGTTGAGCTACAGCAGTAGTAACACGTACCAATATTGTTGCAGGAATTGATGCATAAATTTATGATACTTCAGGAGTCAGACAGCACACCAGAATGAGAGAGTAATCTTCTTTATTTGCCAGCAAACAAAGTAGGACATCAGCATTAAGTCTCTTCTTCTCTTTCTCAGCTCTCTTTGTCTTTGTGGCTTCTGTCTCAGCTGCTTCTCTTCTTATGCTGTCTTCTCCTTCTTCTGTCTGTTCCTTCTGTCCTTCTCTTTCTTCTGAGCTCCTTCTGACGTAAACTGCTTCTTCTCCCACTTAAATACAGTTCTATCTAGCCTAGCCTAGCCCCCTTACTCTCCAATTGGTTAAGGAATAGATTGATTACCTTGCCTCAACCAATCAGCTCCATACAAATATCAGTTACATAGGTTCCAGACATCCTAAACTGACCTGTGACCTGGGGCCCCTTACACCAGACATTTGGGCTCCAGTCTCTTACATGTTATTATGATTGATTTCTCATATTCCTAGTACTAACTGCTAACTAAACTCTGGTATTCATTAAAGGGGTCAAGGGCCAATCTTACTTAATAGCATACATATCAGGTTATTACTTTCAAGACCATTTCTACATTTTACCTATAATTAATCAAGGAGAAGAGAGCTGACTAGTCCTGACCTCTTTCACCTATCAGCTTATACATTGAACCAGCCAGAACTGCAGATAACTTAAAACACATGTTGGCCTCTTCACTGCAGTCCTTGCTTAACCTCTTAAACAGCAGACAAAGAGTAATACAGAATTTAACAGACATTCTACACAGAATTATTAATTTACACAGAATACAGCATATTCTAAAGTAAGCATCCTTATAAGACATATTCTACATACTTATAATGGTCTATATATCTAAGCTATCTCCTTATAACAAAATCTACATATCAAGAACTTCTGAAATTATTTCAGCTTTAAACTACAGTATGCCTAACAGTATACAGATGTTGAGCTAGCATTCATCATTCACAAGGGTGAAAGAAATTCCTGTCTCTGACCTTTCTAACCTTTGGCTCGGCCAAGCCAGACATTGAGTAATTAACCTGAACCATCTGGCATTCCTTCATTTTAGTTGCAAAACTGAGAATTTAATATAGTATTTTGAGCACCTTTAAACAAAATTAACCCTTAATATGATTTCTTATATATATTATGCCCATGGCTGCCTCAATATGATCACACAGAGATGGGGGTCAGGACCTGAAACCTATGCTCACTGCTACTATGGGGCATAGACTACAGTGGAGGTCCATAGGGAAGAAGAGCAGCCCCATTTCTTTGACTTCATATACCAAGGGTGGGCAACAACAGTTCTCGAAGGCCACAACCCAGTCAAGATTTCCACAATGAATATGCTATGAGGGTCTCCATAACTATGTTCCCTTGAAGCAGTCCAGCAGCTTCCTAGGCTCTGAGACTGGTTCCCACTCCTTGTACCTCAGGGTCAAAAACTGTGCTGTCAAACACCTTCTTTTAGTACAGTGGTTTGTAACGGGGCTGTGGAGTCAGTACACCAAACCTTTGACTCTTGACTCCTCTATTTACTTTAAATCCAGGACAATTATATATATATATATATAACATTATATGGTAAATTTATCAATTTATAATCTGTACATTTTTACTGACTCTGACTCTACCCAAAATTGCTTCTGACTCCAGCTTTGATTCCAAAACTCTGGTTCTCAACCCAGTGCTGGGGGCATTTGTTGTAAATGTTTGATTTATTTATTTATTGCATTTGTATCCCACATTTTCCCTCCTCTTTGCAGGCTTAATGTGGCTTACAATACATCATGGATAGTGAAAATATATAACAGAATAGACATTTAGTATTACAGAAGTATCTTGGGTAACATGATAATGATAAAGCATGATATTAGTATAACAAGCAAATTTTGTAAGACAATTCTGGATATATGTGGTGGAGATCACATTTGTTGATCTTTGTGGTATGCCTTGTTAAAGAGATGAGTCTTCAGTAGTTTGCGGAATTTAGTTAGTTCATAGATCGTTTTTAAGTTGCGCGGCAGTGCGTTCCAGAATTGTGTGCTCAAGTAGGAGAAGGTTGACGCATGCGTTAGTTTGTACTTTAGACCTTTGCAGTTGGGGAAGTGAAGATTAAGGAATGTGCGGGATGATTTTTTAGCATTCCTGGGTGGTAAGTCTATCAGGTCTGACATGTAGGCTGGGGCATCTCCCTAAATGATTTTGTGAACTAGAGTACATATTTTGAACGTGATGCGTTCTTTAAGAGGGAGCCAGTGTAGCTTTTCCCGTAGGAGTTTAGCACTTTCATATTTTGTTCCTAAGTTAAGCCTTAATTTTTACAGAAAGTTGTATACTTAGGAAGCAGTTTCTGTAAGGATCTGCCCAGTTTTAAGCTGAGAGAATGTGTGTAAATCTGGCATTCTAATTTCTGCACATATATGTTTATAGGTGTGTAAATGAGCAGCTTCCAGCTCAGAGGGATTCTTTAAGTATGCTCCTAGATGCGATTGTGAATACTTTGCAGTTGAGCACTCACACTGGTAGGGTGCATTCTTACACATGTAGATTATAAATTCTACATGTTGTCTTTTGCAGTCTAGGTGTGAACATGTACACCAGCCGTATGACTGGTGTTTTTGAGCCTTAAATGTAGGTAAGTTTTTGGCCACTTAGGACCAGATTCTGTACGTGATGCTAAAAAAAACTGCGCTTAGCGCTAATCTATAATTCTCACCTAAAGTTAGGTGCAGTTTATAGAATCCGCATAGCAGGCTGTGACTAAAATTTAGGTGCAGCCATTTATAACAACTAAAACCTGGTGTAAATGCGCACGTCTTATTTAGGCACAGATCGGGCTTATTCTGTAACAGTGCGTGTAATTTTTAGGAATGCACATGACCCACTCTTGGCCCTCCCATGGCCACACCTCCTTTTATGATCTGTGCATTTGAATTTATGCGCACCAGTTTACAGAATACATCTAGAAAGTTGTGCACGTAAATTCTAATTAAAAAAATAGCCCTGTGTTTGTAGGTTTAGTTTCAGCCACAGATAGTATTAACCGCCAACCAGTTGTTCAGAAAATGTAGTTCAATGTCAGCTTGAAATTTGATTTTCAAATCTTATAGGTCAATTAAAAAACAGCTTAGTTTATGTTCTTTCATTCAGGCTCATCCACTTCATGTATGCATGGTCTTTTACATTAGTCATCATAGTTTGGTACAGGGGTGTGCTGGTAAATTTTTAACAACAGGCTTTCTCTCCGGGCATGGCCAGCCCTGCAATTTGGGAGAGCTGGCAGTGGCAAGGCATGCCTCTCCCCCCCCCCCCCCCCCCCATGCGTTCACGCTAGGCATTCCTGTGCTGGCAGGGATGCCAAGCCCCACCAGCCAATAAATGGACTGCCACCACTCCCTGCTTCTTGTTTCTGGCTCTCAGCAGCATGCTGGGACTTCTCTCCCATGCAGGAGAATTCCCAGCCTGCTGCTCAGAGCTGGAAACAAGGAGCTGGGAGGAGGAGCAGCAGCAGTCTATTTACTTGGCTGGCAGGCCTCAGCATCCCTGCCAGCAACGTAAAAGAGAATTCAAGAGGGGGCCAAAGCCCACATTTTGGGAGCCAGCTGTTAAAGTAGCTATGGAGGAGGGGAACTACTTTAGCTTCTGGCTCCCAAAATTCTTAAAAACTTAACAAACGGCTCTCGCGAGCCCGTGAGATCTCCTTTATATTTCAGGGCTTCTTTGTGGATGCACAGCACATAGTTGCTCTCTAATCCCTTCCTTGTACCCTCTGGAGAGCTGCACTGGAAGCATGTAGCTTCTGGAGAGGATCATTGTAATGTATGAGCATTGCCAGGGAAGGAAGAGATATTCCTTGGCCATACACCGCGTGCTATATCCCTGGAAAAAAGAACTTGTATTAAGTTCTTCTTTGAATGGGGAGGAGAAGGTGAATAGTCTTATACTGCAGCACTATCTGCTGGATTCTGTATAGTGTGCCTAGAGCTAGAGATTCGTGCCGAAATCCAAGTGTATTATATAACAACGCATGTAACTTAATTGGCTTAACAAGCTAATCAGTGTTGATAACAGCACTAACAAGTAATAAGCACTAATTGGCAGTAATTAGAACTTACACTTGGTACATTTGTGTACCAATGACATAGGAAAATGTGGGAGAGAGGTTCTGGAAGCCAAATTTAGGCTTCTAGGTAGAAAGCTCAAATCCAGAACCTCTAGGGTAGCATTTTCTGAAATGCTACCCGTTCCACGACAGGGCCCAAGAGACAGGCAGAGCTCCGGAGTCTCAATGCGTGGATGAGACAATGGTGCAGGGAGGAGGGTTTGAGATTTGTTAGGAACTGGGCAACATTCTGGGGAAGGGGGAGCCTATTCCGAAAGGATGGGCTCCACCTTAACCAGGGTGGGACCAGGCTGCTGGCATCAGCATTTAAAAAGGAGATAGATCAGTTTTTAAAATAGAAATGGGGGGAAGGCCGACAGTCGCTCTAAAGCGCATGGTTCGGGATAAGGTATCTTTCAAAGATATCACCAAAACAGGGAAGATAGGGTATCCTGATAGTGAGGTTGCAAAAGAGACCATAGTAGATCAGGTGTCCTTAAATAAAAATAAAAATCAGACAAAAGATTGCAAATTAATACTGTCAAGTACTGAGCATAATGTAAATAGAAACAACAAACATAGTTTGAAATGTCTATATGAGAATGCCAGGAGCCTAAGAAATAAGATGTGAGAGTTAGAATATATTGCACTAAATGAAAAATTAGATATAATAGGCATCTCTGAGACCTGGTGGAAGGAGGATAATCAGTGGGGCACTGTCATACCGGCGTACAAATTATATCGTAGTGATAGGGTGGATTGAATTGGTGGAGGGGTAAAATTGTATATTAAGGAGAGCCTTGAATCAAATAGATTGAAAATTCTGCAGGAAACAAAACACTTCTTGGAATCCCTGAGGATTGAAATTCCATGTGTAAAGGGGAAAAGGATAGTGATAGGAGTGTACTACCGTCTGCCTGACCAGGATGAACAGACGGATGCAGAAATGTTAAAGGAAATTAGGGATTCAAACAAACTGGGCAACACAATAATAATGGGTGATTTCAATTACCCCGATATTGACTAGGTAAATGTAACATCGGGGCACGCTAGGGAGGTAAAATTCCTTGATGAAATCAAGGACTACTTTATGGAGCAGCTGGTACAGGAACCGACGAGAGAAGGAAAAATTCTAGACCTAGTTCTTAGTGGAGCGCATGATCTGGTGCAGGAGGTAATGGTGCTGGGGCCGCTTGATAACAGTGATCATAATATGATCGGATTTGATATTAGCTTTGAAGTATACATAGCAAATCAAATACGTTAGCGTTTAACTTTAAAAAAGGAGACTATGATAAAATGAGAAGATTGGTGAAAAAAAAACTTAGAGGAGCGTCTGTGAGGGTCAAAAATTTACATCAGGCGTGGATGCTGTTCAAAAACACCATCCTGGCAGCCCAGGCCAAATATATTCCGCGTATTAAAAAAGGAGGACAGAAGACTAAATGACAGCCGGTGAGGTGAAGGAAGCTATTAGAGCTAAAAGAAAATCCTTCAGAAAATGGAAGAAGGAACCGACTGAAAATAAGAAACAGCATAAGGAATGTCAAGTCAAATGCAAAGCGTTGATAAGGAAGGCTAAGAGGGACTTCGAAAAAAAGATTGCGTTGGAGGCAAAAACATATAGTAAAAAAATGTTTTAGGTATATTAAAAGCAGGAAGACGGCAAAAGAATAGGTTGGACCGCTAGATGACCGAGGAGTAAAAGGGGCAATCAGGGAAGACAAAGCCGTAGTGGAGAGATTAATTGAATTCTTTGCTTCGGTCTTCACCGAGGAAGATTTGGGTGGGATACCGGTGCCGGAAATAGTATTTGAAGCTTATGAGTCATAGAAACTTAATGAATTCTCTGTAAACCTAGAGTATGTAATGGGGTAGTTCTACAAACTGAAGAGTAGCAAATCTCCTGGACCGGATGGTATTCATCCCAGAGTACTGATAGAACTGAAAAATGAACTTGCGGAGCTATTGTTAGTAATATGTAATTTATCCTTAAAATCGAGCATGGTACCGGAAGATTGGAGGGTGGCCAATGTAACGCCAATTTTTTTAAAAAGGTTCCAGAGGAGATCCCAGAAATTATAGGCAGGTGAGTCTGACGTCTGTGCCGGGCAGAATGGTAGAGACTATTATAAAGAACAAAATTAGAGAGCATCTTCAAAAGCATGGATTAATGAGACAAAGTCAACATGGATTAGTGAAGGGAAATCTTGCCTCACCAATCTACTACATTTCTTTGAAGGGGTGAGCCAGTTGATACTGTGTGTCTGGATTTTCAGAAGGCGTTTGACAAAGTACCTCATGAAAAACTGCAGAGGAAATTGGAGAGTCATGGGATAGGAGGTAGTGTTCTATTGTGGATTAAAAACTGGTTAAAAGATAGAAAACAGAGAGTAGGGTTAAATGGTCAGTATTCTCAATGGAGAAGGGTAGTTAGTGGGGTTCCCCAGGGCTCTGTGCTGGGACCGCTGCTTTTTAACATATTTATAAATGACCTAGAGATGGGAGTAACCAGTGAGGTAATTAAATTTCTCCGAGGACAAGCAGGCTGCTTGTTCTCACTGATGGGTGACGTCCACGGCAGCCCCTCCAATCGGAAACTTCACTAGCAAAGTCCTTTGCTAGCCCTCGCGCGCCCGCGCGCACCGCGCATGCGCGGCCGTCTTCCCGCCCGAAACCGGCTCGAGCCGGCCAGTCTTCTTTTGTCCGCACTCGGTACGGTCGTGTTTTCGCCGTGTCGAGCCCCGGAAAGTCGACCTCGCGCGTCCAATTTGTTTTGAACGTGTTTTTTCCTTCGGGAAAGTTTTGTCCTAGTCGGGAAGTGCTCCGGAAACCCCCCGCCGGGTTTCGTGTAAATCCTCCCCGTACTTCCAGCTTTTTTGCCCCGGTAAGTTTTCTTTCGTCGTCGGAGTAGGCCTCTTTTCGGCCTCGGTCGAGATTTTTTCTCCCTCTAAATTTGGTGCTTCAAATTTCGCCATTTCGGCTTTTGATTTCGCCGGCGTGATTTTTCCGCCCATGACATCGAAGCCTTCCAGCGGCTTCAAGAAGTGCACCCAGTGCGCCCGGGTTATCTCGCTCACTGATCGACACTCGTCGTGTCTTCAGTGTCTGGGGGCCGAGCACCGCCCTCAGAACTGCAGTCTGTGTTCCCTGCTTCAAAGGCGGACTCAGGTAGCGAGACTAGCCCAGTGGAACGTGTTGTTCTCGGGCTCTTCGTCGGCATCGGCACCGGGATCTTCGAGTGCATCGACGTCGTCAGCGTCCAGACCTTCTTCCTCGGCCGCCCCTGCATCGAGTGCATCGAGGCATCGGGCCTCTGCATCGGCGCCGAGACATCGGATAGCTGCATCGACGTCGGTGGTACCAGGACCTCGTCTGCTGATGTCGTCGGACGGTGGTGCATCGGGTGGAGTGCAGGTGAGGGCTGTCCATTCCCCTGCTGGTGGCGGTGAGCCCTCGGGTGGGTCTCCGCCTACCCTGAGGGCTCCTGCGGTACAGCCCCCCCGAGATCGACCTTCTTCAGTCTCGGCCCCGAGGAAGCGACGGATGGATTCGACGTCCTCCTCGTCGGTGCCGGGGAGCTCCGGTGACATGCTTCGGAAGAAATCGAAGAAGCATCGACACCGGTCTCCTCCCCGTGTCGGCACCGAGAGCTCTGGGTCGCCGAGGAATTCGGCACCCAGCAGGCATCGGCACCGAGAGGACCGCTCACCCTCTGTTCAGGAGGCGTCGATGCGCTCCGCTCTGGACAGCCCGGAACAGCCTCCACGCCCGGAACAGGTACTGACGTCGACGCCTGCATCGACCTCTCAGCCTTTCTCTGCAGCCGCTCTAAACGAGAGCCTCCGGGCCGTTCTCCCAGAGATTCTGGGAGAGCTGTTGCGCCCTACCCCTCCGGTACCGGCGGTGCTTGCGCCACCGGTACCGTCGAGCGTGGCGCCGGCTGGCCCATCGCCCAGGTTGAGGTCCCCGACGTCGGTACCGCGTGCGGTACCGACCGCGGCCACCTCCCAGGAAGGCTCCCCGACTACGTCGGCGGAGGGAGCTTCGCCGATGCGGGCGAGGGAGTCTACCTCTCGACGCCCCCATCGTGGACGGGGTTCCACGGAGTCGAGCAGGGCGAGGTTGCAGACACAGGTCCGTGAACTTGTGTCTGACACCGAGGGTGAGGCCTCGTGGGAGGAAGAGGAAGATCCCAGATATTTCTCTGACGAGGAGTCTGAGGGTCTTCCGTCTGATCCCACTCCCTCTCCTGAGAGACAGCTTTCTCCTCCCGAGAGTCTGTCTTTTGCCTCCTTTGTCCGGGAGATGTCTACGGCCATCCCCTTCCCGGTGGTTGTGGAGGACGAGCCCAGGGCTGAAATGTTTGAGCTCCTGGACTATCCTTCTCCACCTAAGGAAGCGTCCACTGTTCCCTTGCACCATGTCCTGAAGAAGACATTGCTTGCGAACTGGACCAAGCCATTAACTAATCCCCACATTCCCAAGAAGATCGAGTCCCAGTACCGGATCCATGGGGACCCAGAGCTGATGCGCACTCAGTTGCCTCATGACTCTGGAGTTGTGGATTTGGCCCTAAAGAAGGCTAAGAGTTCTAGGGAACATGCTTCGGCGCCCCCGGGCAAGGACGCTAGAACCTTAGACTCCTTTGGGAGGAAGGCCTACCATTCCTCTATGCTCGTGTCCAAGATCCAGTCTTACCAGCTCTACACGAGCATACACATGCGGAATAATGTGCGGCAGTTGGCGGGCTTGGTTGATGCTCTTCCCCCTGAGCAAGCCAAGCCTTTTCAGGAGGTGGTCAGGCAGCTGAAGGCGTGCAGAAAATTCCTGGCCAGAGGAGTTTATGACACTTTTGATGTTGCGTCCAGGGCCGCTGCTCAAGGTGTGGTGATGCGCAGGCTCTCATGGCTGCGTGCCGCCGACCTGGAGAATAGAATCCAGCAGCGGATTGCGGACTCGCCTTGCCGTGCGGATAACATTTTTGGCGAAAAAGTCGAGCAGGTGGTAGAGTCTCTCCACCAGCGGGACACCGCATTCGACAAGTTCGCCCGCCGGCAGCCTTCAGCTTCTACCTCTACAGGTAGACGATTTTTCGGGGGAAGGAAGACTGTTCCCTATACTTCTGGCAAGCGTAGGTACAATCCTCCTTCCCGACAGCCTGCGGCCCAGGCTAAGCCCCAGCGCGCTCGCTCTCGTCAGCAGCGTGCGAATCAGCAAGGCCCCGCGGCTCCCCAGCAAAAGCAAGGGGCGAGCTTTTGACTGGCTCCAGCAGATCATAGCCGACATCCAAGTGTCAGTGCCGGGCGACCTGCCTGTCGGAGGGAGGTTGAAAGCTTTTCACCAAAGGTGGCCTCTCATAACCTCCGATCAGTGGGTTCTCCAAATAGTCCGGCAAGGATACACCCTCAATTTGGCCTCACAACCTCCAAATTGTCCACCGGGAGCTCAGTCCTACAGCTTCCAGCACAAGCAGGTACTTGCAGAGGAACTCTCCGCCCTTCTCAGCGCCAATGCGGTCGAGCCCGTGCCATCCGGGCAAGAAGGGCTGGGGTTCTATTCCAGGTACTTCCTTGTGGAAAAGAAAACGGGGGATGCGTCCCATCCTAGACCTAAGGGCCCTGAACAAATATCTCGTAAAAGAAAAGTTCAGGATGCTTTCCCTGGGCACCCTCCTCCCCATGATTCAGCAAAACGGTTGGCTATGCTCTCTGGACTTGAAGGATGCCTACACACACATCCCGATACTGCCAGCTCACAGACAGTATCTGCGATTTCAGCTGGGCGCACGCCACTTCCAGTACTGTGTGCTACCCTTTGGGCTCGCCTCTGCGCCCAGGGTGTTCACAAAGTGCCTAGCTGTGGTAGCAGCGGCGCTTCGCAGGCTGGGGGTGCACGTGTTCCCATATCTCGACGATTGGCTGGTGAAGAACACATCCGAGGCAGGAGCCCTGCAGTCCATGCAGATGACTATTCGCCTCCTGGAGCTACTGGGGTTTGTGATAAATTACCCAAAGTCCCATCTTCTCCCAGTGCAGAAACTCGAATTCATCGGAGCCCTGCTGGATTCTCGGACGGCTCGCGCCTATCTCCCAGAGGCGAGGGCCAACAACTTGTTGTCCCTCGTCTCGCGGGTGCGAGCGTCCCAGCAGATCACAGCTCGGCAGATGTTGAGATTGCTGGGCCACATGGCTTCCACAGTTCATGTGACTCCCATGGCCCGCCTTCACATGAGATCTGCTCAATGGACCCTAGCCTCCCAGTGGTATCAGGCCGCCGGGGGTCTAGAGGACGTGATCCACCTGTCCACGAGTTTTCTCGAATCCCTGTATTGGTGGACGATTTGCTCCAATTTGACTCTGGGACGTCCCTTCCAAATTCCTCAGCCTCAAAAAGTGCTGACCACGGATGCGTCTCTCCTGGGATGGGGAGCTCATGTCGATGGGCTTCACACCCAAGGAAGGTGGTCCCTCCAAGAAAGCGATCTACAGATCAATCTTCTGGAGTTGCGAGCGATCTGGAACGCTCTGAAGGCTTTCAGAGATCGGCTGTCCCACCAAATTATTCAAATTCAGACAGACAATCAGGTTGCCATGTACTATGTCAACAAGCAGGGGGGCACCGGATCTCGCCCCCTGTGTCAGGAAGCCGTCAGCATGTGGCTCTGGGCTCGCCGTCAAGGCATGGTGCTCCAAGCACATATCTGGCAGGCGTAAACAACAGTCTGGCCGACAGGTTGAGCAGGATTATGCAACCTCACGAGTGGTCGCTCAATTCCCGTGTGGTGCGACAGATCTTCCAGGCGTGGGGCACCCCCCTGGTGGATCTCTTCGCATCTCAAGTGAACCACAAGGTCCCTCAGTTCTGTTCCAGGCTTCAGGCCCACGGCAGACTGGCGTCGGATGCCTTCCTCCTGGATTGGGGGGAAGGTCTGCTGTATGCTTATCCTCCCATTCCTCTGGTGGGGAAGACTTTGTTGAAACTCAAGCAAGACCGAGGCACCATGATTCTGATTGCTCCCTTTTGGCCGCGTCAGATCTGGTTCCCTCTTCTTCTGGAGTTATCCTCCGAAGAACCGTGGAGATTGGAGTGTTTTCCGACCCTCATCACGCAGGACGAAGGGGCTCTTCTGCATCCCAACCTCCAGTCCCTGGCTCTCACGGCCTGGATGTTGAGGGCGTAGACTTTGCCTCTTTGGGTCTGCCAGAGGGTGTCTCCCGCATCTTGCTTGCTTCCAGGAAAGACTCCACTAAGAGAAGTTACTTCTTTCATTGGAGGAGGTTTGCCGTCTGGTGTGACAGCAAGGCCCTAGATCCTCGCTCTTGTCCTACACAGACCCTGCTTGAATACCTTCTCCACTTGTCTGAGTCTGGTCTGAAGACCAACTCCGTAAGGGTTCACCTTAGTGCAATCAGTGCATACCATTACCAAGTGGAAGGTAAGCCGATCTCAGGACAGCCTTTAGTTGTTCGCTTCATGAGAGGTTTGCTTTTGTCAAAGCCCCCTGTCAAGCCTCCTACAGTGTCATGGGATCTCAATGTCGTTCTCACCCAGCTGATGAAACCTCCTTTCGAGCCACTGAATTCCTGCCATCCGAAGTACTTGACCTGGAAGGTCATTTTCTTGGTGGCAGTTACCTCGGCTCGTAGAGTCAGTGAGCTTCAGGCCCTGGTAGCCCAGGCCCCTTACACCAAATTTCATCACAACAGAGTAGTCCTCCGCACTCACCCTAAGTTTCTGCCAAAGGTTGTGTCGGAGTTCCATCTGAACCAGTCAATTGTATTGCCAACATTCTTTCCCCGTCCTCATTCCTGCCCTGCTGAACGTCAGCTGCACACATTGGACTGCAAGAGAGCATTGGCCTTCTATCTGGAGCGGACACAGCCCCACAGACAGTCCGCCCAATTGTTTGTTTCTTTTGATCCCAACAAGAGGGGAGTGGCTGTAGGGAAACGCACCATATCCAATTGGCTAGCAGATTGCATTTCCTTCACTTACGCCCAGGCTGGGCTGGCTCTTGAGGGTCATGTCACGGCTCATAATGTTAGAGCCATGGCAGCGTCGGTAGCCCACTTGAAGTCAGCCACCATGGAGGAAATTTGCAAAGCTGCGACGTGGTCATCTGTCCACACATTCACATCTCATTACTGCCTGCAGCAGGATACCCGACGTGACAGTCGGTTCGGGCAGTCAGTTCTTCAGAACCTGTTTGGGCTTTAGGATCCAACTCCACCCCCCGAGGGCCCTGTTTGTTCTGTTCCAGGCTACACTCTCAGTTAGTTGGTAAATTTTTTAGGTCAATCTCAGTTATGTCCTCGCCGTTGCGAGGCCCAATTGACCAATGTTGTTGTTTTGAGTGAGCCTGGGGGCTAGGGATACCCCATCAGTGAGAACAAGCAGCCTGCTTGTCCTCGGAGAAAGCGAATGCTACATACCTGTAGAAGGTATTCTCCGAGGACAGCAGGCTGATTGTTCTCACAAACCCGCCCGCCTCCCCTTTGGAGTTGTGTCTTCCCTTGAAGTGTATTGTCTTGCTACATACTGGACTGGCCGGCTCGAGCCGGTTTCGGGCGGGAAGACGGCCGCGCATGCGCGCGAGGGCTAGCAAAGGACTTTGCTAGTGAAGTTTCCGATTGGAGGGGCTGCCGTGGACGTCACCCATCAGTGAGAACAATCAGCCTGCTGTCCTCGGAGAATACCTTCTACAGGTATGTAGCATTCGCTTTGCTGATGACACAAAGTTATTCAAAGTTGTTAAATCGCGGGAGGATTGTGAAAAATTAGAAGAGGACCTTATGAAACTGGGCGTCTAAATGGCAGATGAAATTTAATGTGAGCAAGTGCAAAGTGATGCATGTGGGAAAGAAGAACCCGAATTATAGCTACGTCATGCAAGGTTCCACATTAGGAGTCACAGACTAAGAAAGGGATCTAGGTGTCGTCGTTGATGATATGTTGAAACCTTCTGCTGAGTGTGCTGCTGCGGCTAAGAAAGCAAATAGAATGTCAGGTATTATTAGGAAAGGAATGGAGAACAAAAATGAGGATGTTATAATGCCTTTGTATTGCACCATGGTGCGACCGCACCTCGAATATTGTGTTCACTTCTGGTCGCCGTATCTCAAAAAAGATTTGGAGGCATATTTTCAAAGCACTTAGCCTTCCAAAGTTCCATAGGTTTCTATGGAACTTTGGAAGGCTATGTGCTTTGAAAATATGCCTCATAGTGGAATTAGAAAAGGTGCAGAGAAGGGCAACGAAAATCATAAGGGGGATGGGACGACTTCTCTATAAGGAAAGGCTAAAGCAGCTAGGGCTCTTCAGCTTGGAGAAAGGGTGGCTGAGGGGAGATATGATAGACTTCTATAAAATAATGAGTGGAGTGGAATGGGTAGATGAGAAGCGTCTGTTTACGCGTTCCAAAAATACTAGGACTAGGGGGCATGCGATGAAGATGGTTTTGTTAGAGAGAACTTATCTTCAATCGGGTGTAGCGCCTCTTAGCGCTTTCTGGATCAGAACACAGGAGATATTGCAAGCGCTATCAGCGTTTTTTTCGCCATCACAAACGACCATTTACCGGTGGTTCAAGGCAATCGTGCCTTGTCATCCGCACGCTATTGCGGCAACATATCGACCCCTGAAGCAGGCGCCTTTGTTAGCGCCGAAACACGGCCCATGTCGGGTCATTGATCAATAAAGTACTCCTGTTGTCCTAGTTCTGAAGGCCCAGTGTTGCTTTTTTCTTTGGGTTAAGCAGTATAAAATATTTTGTACTTTCTTGGAATCTTGCCAGGTATTTGTGACCTGGATTGGCCACTGTTGGAAACAGGATGCTGGGCTTGATGGACCTCTTGTCTTTCCCAGTATGGCAATACTTACTTACACACACAACTCTCTAAGTGTGTTCTGTAATTAACTGTGCCTAAATTGTAATGCGTGCAGTTTAAAAGGGATGTGGCTGTTGGTGGGGAAATGGGCATTCCCAAATTTACGCACGTACTTACAGAATATGGCCCTAAATCTACACATAGGGATTTACTGCATGTTTTTGTTGGTGTAAATGGAGGCATGTAGTTTTAGGCGCTGGGATATGAACTAAGCATATTCTATATACTACACGTAAATCTAGGCACTGCATATAGAATATGCTTAGGTGGAAATGTTTACCGCATGGATTTTTTTAGGCGCCTTATATAGAATCTGGCCCTGTAAGGGCAATTCTATAACTGGACACCCAAATTTTCACACCACTTATGTGGGTAAATATACAGAATACTAGTGCTTTCCTGGGTAGCTGTACACCTATGTACGTAAATGGCACCAAGGCAATTAAACGCTGCTGTATAAGGGTGTCAATGGCACAGCGTGTAAATACAAGCGACATTCACATGGGTGGAGCATGGGAAGGACATGGACGATGCTACTATTTACTGAAGATGAGAAATAGCCTAATGGTTAGTGCAGTGGCCAAAGAACTGGGGGGAACCGAGCAGAGGAGTAGCCTAGTGGTTAGTGCAGTGGAGCTTGATCCTGGGGACCTGGATTTGATTCCCACTGTAGCTCCTTGTGACTCTGGGAAGTCACTTAACTCTCCATTGCTCCAGGTACAAATAAGTACCTGTGTATATACCTTGTAAACCGCTTTGAATGTAGTTGCAAAACCCACAGAAAGGCAGCATATCATTTCCAATTCCCTTCATCTCCTTCTGACTCTGGGTAAGTCACTTAACCCTCCATTGCCCCAGGTACAAAATAACTACCTGTGTATAATATGTAAACCGCTTTGATTGTAACCACAGAGAGGTGGTATATCAATTCCCATCCTTTTTTGTTTCCTTTACATGCACAACTTAACTGTATGTTATGTTTGCCTTGCCACACATATGCGTCCAAATCTGTGGCTGGTCTAACTGCAGGCACCTAACTTGTAGGTATGACAGTGTTGGGTTACTCTAGTATTCTACAACAGAATCTGGCTGCCCAGGTGCCAAGTGGAAAAGTGGTACCAGATGCATTAGTCAGTGTATTTATGTATGTGTAAATGTCAATTATTTTTGATAATGATAATCTGATTTTATGTTTAAATCTTTTTATTAATTGGTATTCTCAAAAAATAGGTACATTCATGTACTGTAACCATAACACATCACAATGTAATACAACATGTTAAATTCTGGTAACTATTACTTTCAACTCGATGTCTGGGTATTTCTTTTAACAACCTATTCTACCCCTCAGTCCCTCCCTCCCCCCTCCCCATCCCTTCCCTCTTATCCCCCCTCCCTTCCTCCCTCTTCTATTCCTCAGTTTAGTGGCATCCCAACATAGCAGGGTCTCCCAAGGTCACACATGTTAGTCAATTAAGTAGCCTGCTCCTGGCTGCTGGTTGAAGAGTGTCCCAAAAATTGCTCCAGATGCTTGTCAGGTGTTTACCCGCAACAGATTCAAAGTCTTGTACTCCACGTCTTTCTAATTTCAACATTTCTATCATTTGTACCCTCCATTGGGCCAAGGTTGGGCTTGCACTCTCTCTCCAGTTTGTCAGTATTACTCTTTTCCCCTGCAACAACGCTCTTTGCAAAAACCCCTTCAAGCCCGGTACTCGGAGACCTACATTTTTAAAGTCTTCAAATAAAAGCAAGGGTTGTAATGGCACTGTACAGTTCCAATACTTCTCAATGGCTCCTACCACCACTCTCCAGAAGCTCTGCACCTGTGGACATAGCCAAAACATATGGCTTAAAGTAGCTGGGTCTTGTCCACATTTCAGGCATGCCCCAGAGGCTCCGAACCCTGCCTTAAATGCTCGATTAGGCGCCACATAAAGTCTCAGTGCAAACCTGTACTGCAGCTCCCAGTCGCGAGGGAACGTGGCGCTTTTCCGTATGCTAGTCAGAAATCCTGTAAACAGCGTCTCCGGCACTTCCTCTTTAAGGTCTGACTTCCACTTTTGTGCATAACCTTTGTAATTAATATCCTCCGTCGAGTCTAGGAGGTTTCTGTGAAAGAATCTCAGCGGCACCATATTCTGTGCCCCCAATGTCAGCGCCGAGCTGATAACCTCCTGCACATCTTCGCATAAATTCACCCAGCCCAATGAGTGTATGTAATGTCTCACTTGATAATATGCAAGGGAGTCTGCCCTCTGTAGCCCAAACTCTCGCTGCAGCTCAGACAGTGCCTTAAGCTGTCCTTCCTCATCCAGTATCTGATATAGATATTGAATCCCTCGCGAGTGCCAATCCGCAAATGTTCTAGAAGAGGTCCCCACCGGAAAGTCCGGGTTGTGTTTAAGTGGCAGAAAGGGGGTCGCCGCTGGTGAGAATCCGTGCCGCCGACACAGCCATCTCCATGCTTCCCGTGCTGAGTTGACAAATGGGTTTTTCCTGATTTCCAGCCGCGGCCTCCTCCCCGTGGTGTGCAGCAGCCATCCCAGGTGCTCCCCGGGAGACAGCAGGGTCTCAATATCAGTTGGCGTGAAGTTCTGTGTACCAGCCAGCCAGTCTCTAATGTGCCTTAGTATGCAGGACACCCCCAAGTACCTTACATTCAGCAGCCCCATTCCCCCATGGGCCCTAGGCTTCTGCAGCACCGATATTGGTAATCTGGGGCGCCGGCCTTTCCACAGGAATTCCTGAATCAGTTGAGACAACCTCCTCTCCTCCCTCCTCCGCATAAATAGTGGCAACATTTGAAATAGGTAAAGCCACTTAGGCGCTATCAACATATTAAACAGCGCTATACGGCCCATTAACGATATGGGGTAGGCGCCCCAGAGTTGCAGAAGCCTACGAGTCTCCATCAGCAGTGGCAATACATTGAGTTTATACAATGTTGACAAGTCCCCTGACACCCGGACTCCTAAGTATTTAATATTACCTTCTGCCCACCCCAGCGGGAATTCCTGGTTCCAACTATCCCTTGTTCTCTCTCCCAGTGGCAACCCCTGTGATTTGGTGAGGTTAAGTTTAAAGCCTGAAAGGTTCCCGTATGTTTGCAACACCTCTAGTAAACAGTACAAGGATGAATGGCCCTCATCTAGGAGCAATAGTAAATCGTCTGCGTATGCAAGAATTTTTGTTGCTACCCCTTGGATTCTTATTCCCTTTATTCCCTCTTCTGCCCGCACCTTGCACAGCAACGGTTCCAATGAGAGCACAAATAGCAGAGGGGACAAGGGGCATCCCTGCCTTGTCCCACACTCTATATCTAGTTCCCGGGTTCTAACCCCATTTATTATAAGCATTGCCTTTGGTGATGAATATAGTGTTCGTATGGCCTGTAGGACCCAACCCGTTATTCCTACCCACTGCAACGTTTCGAACATGAAGGGCCAGAGCACCCTGTCAAAGGCACGCTCTGCGTCTAAACTAGCTACAAGACCACCCTTCCCCTCCACCGCTGCATAGATCACAGTTGCTAACAATTTACGCACATTAAGCACTGACTGTCGCCCTCTAACAAATCCCACCTGGCTATCATGTACCAGCTGGGGCAGCAAGGGAGCCAATCTATCTGCTAGTATGCGGGACAAAATTTTTAGGTCTACGTTGATCAATGATATCGGCCTATACGATCCGGGGCTCAACCGATCTTTCCCTCCCTTTGGTATTAGGCTGATTAATGCTGTGTTCGCCTGTGAGGGTAAAGTCTTGCGTTCTATCACTTCCATATAATATTCCCACAGCGGCCCTACCAACTGGTTCCCCAATAGCTTATAAAATTCGCCCGAATAGCCATCTGGTCCGGGTGCCGAGAACAGTTTCAATGCCTTAATAGCTCTCTGGATTTCTTTAGCTGTTATCGGCTCGTTTAGCCCTGCTGCCTCCTCCGCAGTGAGTTGTGGTATCTCCGAATTTCTCAGATAGGTTCTTATTGCCTCTAAGTTCCCTTCCCCCCCTTGATATAGTGCTGCAAAATGACCCCACAGTGTCTCAGCTATGTCTTCGGCTCTTGTCTTCACCTGCCCCGCACTGTCTTTAATGGCTACAATGAAGTGAGACCCACGGGCTCCCTTCACCATCCTTGCTAAGCGCCCCCCTGCTATATCACCATATTTGTACATCTTGTATTTCCTATATATTAGGGAACGGGTCATTCGCTCATGTAGCAACTCATTCAAGGCTGTTCGTGCCACCATCAGCGCTTCATAATTCCCTGTGGTGGGCGACTTTATATGCCGCCGCTTTGCCTCTCTAAACTGGTGCTCTCTGTATATAATACCTTTTGCAATTCGGCGGTTACGCTGACTGACATACGCAATTATGTGTCCCCTTATGACTGCCTTTCCAGCTGCCCAGAGGAGCACTGGGTCATCTGTGTGCTGCGCATTAAATGTGCAGTAGTCCTCCCACTTTGCAAGCAAGTACTTCTTAAAGTCTGCCGAGTGGTAAAGGTAAGCTGGGAACCTCCAGTTCCCCTGCGCTCTGTAGTATGCCTGCGCTTCAAAATCCACCCATATCATTGCATGATCTGAGAGACCCTCCGGCCCTATTTTAGCCCCTTGTACTTGGCTGAAAAGTTCCTGCGAGAGGAGGATATAATCTAATCTAGAGTGGGTTCTATGGGCCCTGGAGATATGTGTGTAGTCCTTCTCTTCCAGATTTAGCAGCCGCCACGCATCTACCAGTCCCGTGAGCCTGCAGAAGGACTCCAGCAATGAGGGGCCAGATGGAGTCCCTTTGTGTCTAGGCCCTGAGCGATCCAGTTCCCAGTCATAAACCTGGTTCATGTCCCCTGCCACTATTATAGGCAATTCTGGATACTGTTGACACTTAGCCAACAGCTGAGAATAAAAAGCCTTGTTGGTTCCCGTAGGTGCATAAACTGCTATCAGGAGCCGATCCCTACCTTGTAGCTTGAGTTTGACCCCCACATATTTCCCTTCTGTGTCTGTAAACAGCGGTGTAACTTGACAAGCTAGGGCCTTGTGAATTAGAATGGCCACCCCTCCCTTTCTACCTTTTGCTGGTGAGCAGTGTACTTCTCCCACCCATTGCCTTTTCAATTTTTCACTTTCCTCTTGTGAGAGTCTGGTCTTCTGAATACAAGCTACCTGAGCCCCATGGCGTTTCAGCGCATCTAAAATCTTAGTTCTTTTTACTGGGGATGTGACCCCGCAGACATTCCAGGAGACCACCCTTACTTCTCCTCTCTGCTTCTTAGTCAGGAGCAATACTATGTTTCTCTGACCGTTTTCTCAATACGTTGCTCCAGGGGCGCCCAGCCTCCCCCCCAGAGCTTTGCTGTTCCCAGCTATCCAGCTCTCTTAATTTATTTTCTACATATTGACCCTGACTTTCCTGCCTCGAGTTCCCTGCGTGTGAAGTGCCACGTGTTTCCAAAATTCTACCCCCTCCTCCCTCCCCTCCATCCCCCCCTTCCCCCCCTCCCTCCTCCCCTCCTTCCCCGTGCAACTGTAGTTCTGGGTCCATATTCCTACAGACCTAGAGTCACTTCAATGCTAATGGCCCCCCCACCTCTGTAGCTTTTCCAAAGTACCCAGGTTTCCACCCCTTACTGTATGGAATGTTTCCAACCATTATTACACTGAAAAATAACAATTTCACAGGTTATTTGTCATACCTAAACACAGGAACTTCACTTAACGTTATTACTGCCCTGGATATTGTTCACATTATTCTCTATCTCATTTATGAACGCTGAGGCCTCTGCCACTTCTTCGAAAGACCTCCATCGTCCCTCGTGCTTGATCTTGAGAATGGCTGGGTAAATCAACATGAATTGAATGCGTGCCTCATGCAGTCTCTTGCACAGCGGGGTAAAGTTTCTCCTCCTTCCCTGCAACTGTGCCGAGTAATCCTGGAATATTCGAACTGTGTGTCCGTCATATTGAGTAGAGTCTCTCTTCATCCTGTATCCCTGCAAGATTTCCACCTTGTGTAAATAATTGTGTACTTTCAGTATAATTGCTCTCGGAGCCTGTCTTCCTTCTTGTTTTCTGCCCACGCGATGGATCCGCTCCAGGCATAGCGGTCCCGCATGGTCCGAGAGCGCGAACTCTTCTTTTAGCCATTTTTCTATTGTGGTACTCAGTACACCATCTCCCACTGATTCAGGGACGCCAGTGATCCTAAGGTTTGCTCTCCTTGACCTATTTTCTAGGTCGTCTAGAGCCGACGCCATATTTTCGATCTTTCCCAATGCTCGCTCCAGCTTTTGAGCTGCCGGCGTCTCTGCATCCTCCAGCGCTGAGACCCTCCGTTCCAGCTCCGTCGCTCTTTGCGCTGTTTCGCCTAGCATCGTTTCCATATTTGCTAGCCGCCCTTCCAGCCGCTCCCATCTCGGCTCCATTGCCTTCTCCACCGCCGCGGTGAGTTGCGACAGCTGTTCCAGGGAGAACACGGGGGTTTCCGGCGTTTGTTTTGCTTCTGCCGCGCTTTCCGCGCTTCGGGCCTTCTCCTTTTCCTTTTCTTTTTTCTGCCCTCTGCTCGCCATTGCTTTCCCCGATGTTTCTATAAATTTGTCCATCTGCTATGCGCTACTTTCGTTTAGTGCTCCGTTGGTTCCCTTCCTGTATTTAAATTAGTTTAAGGTTTCCACAGTGAATTAAGAGGTGTTGGGGCCTAAGAGAGCCTGAGAACACGTCTCACTCCCTCTACAGCATCACGTGACTCCCTCTGTCGATAATCTGATTTTAAAATAAGCATTTTGTTAGTATCTTCTTCCAGTTGATTTTTTTTTTTAACTCTGACCTTGTCTTACTGTGCATATTTCCCTACTCAAGTTATATCTGCTGTAAGCCTTATCAAAGGTTACGGCACATAGTTGTGTATAAGGCACTGCTTGATATCAAGCGTTGTCTATTATCCTCTGTGTATAAAATTGTCGTATCTGCTCTGCTGTGCACACACAGCTGCTCCGGTATGCTTTTCTACAAATATAGTTAGGAAATGACATGTAAAGGCCGATATGATTTTTATCAGCTGTCAAACGGAAGCAACATTCTTATGGTCTTCTGCAGGAACTAATCTGTTGAATGGTTCAGAAGTGCTAGAGATAAATGCCTGATACCAAAGATCTACTCCCTCTTGTCAAACAGCTTAACTATGCCTGAACTTCCCTAAGTAAATTTTCTTCAGAAGATAGGCTCTTTGATTTTTAATTCCTCCTGTTTTATTAAAAAAAAGTTTTGCTCTGTTGAGGAGTAGGGAAGGAACCTTTTATAAATCAGGCTAGTGGTATAAGTTCAAATTTTGGACCCCTAATCAAAATTTTGCAGAGATTCCCCCCCCCCCCCCCCCCCCCCCCACCATGGTAGTCAGGATCACCCCCTCTGATCTGAATATGAAGGAAAGAGCACTTCCCTTTGAAGACCAAGGAAAAGGTGAGGGGTGGAAAGGGATGGGCCCGATATTCAGCCAGCGGCAATTAGCGTTAAACCCAGAAATTCAATGCTACCATGTCCAGGCAGCAACATTGAATTTCTGGGTTTGTGGAGCTGGTTAAGTGCTGCTGAAAATGAGCAGTTAACCCCAAACAGGCAATTTAACCAGCCACGAGACATTTCTGTCTGGTTAAATTGCTTTGAATATCGATCCCAATGTTGTTTAGAGTGTGCAGCAGTCTGGGGGTAGTTCCCACCCCCAGCTGACACCAGCACAGGGCCCCTTTTGCTGCAGCTTAGTAAAAGGTCCCCAGCATGTATGTGCAAACCAGTATATACAAGTAGCACACACTCTTATCAGTGAACGGCATTGATTTGAAATGACTGCCTGTGCCTATATAGGGGTAGATTCTATCTTGCTTCTCATTCATAAGTGCCAGGGCAAAATTTAACCCCACAAAACACACACATACACACTCACTCACACAGTTAATAACTGATGATACAGTTTCAGGCCTTCTTGATTCTGAACAATTTATTTCTAAATCACGTTACATTTTCTTCTGACATGTCTTCAACTCCTTAAAGCTGTTCATGCTCCTAGCACACGCTGCTATTGATATGTAACAAAGCAAAGTTTCATAGCTGGTCTTGTCCAGCTCTGTTAGTTATTCACTATCTTCAGCTTTGAGAATAATTTTCCAGCTGTTGAAACTGTAACAGGCAATGTGAGGAATTAGAGCGATGCAGATACCACATCAGTAAAGCGAGAAGCAATGTCTGAGATTGTGAAACCACTTGGGACAGTGAAAGTACCTGCATATAATAAAAAATGTAAACCAAGGTGGGACCAAGATAGCATCCTGAGAAGATGTGGGGAGAGGTTCTCTGCAGTTTTCCAAGAGATACTGTAGCTGCTGTGGGGAAAAGGAATGCAAAACAACCTACCCCTCTGGGTCTGGTGAGCCTCCCAAGCTGATTCAGACCACTCTGGATTTTGCAGAGGCTTGCCCCCGAAACAATTGCCTGGCAACTTTGGGGGTCCCTGGAGGCTCCATGGGGAGTAGTTTGGCAATGGAATCTCTGAGCCCTGTAGCAGTTGCTGTACTGCCGCAACCCGGAAATGATTCTGCTGGCAGGTCGAGGAGTAACTAGAAGCTGAAACACTTTCATGGAGAATCCGCTGTTGAGGCTGGTGGCTTCTTCCCCCATTGGAGAAGGAAGACTTGGAATATGGAGTGAGAGTAGTATTGCCTCCTCCTGAATCCAGTTGCAGTCTTCCTCCGTGGGACCATGGCATTTGTTTAAAAAACCCCCCACAAAAAACAGGACAGTCACTGTGGATACCTTATGGGAGACTTTACAACTATTGGACAACTCTATTCAGGTATCCACTTCTCATTTTTCTGTTAAATTTGATGATATTCAGACACAGTTGACCAGTCAGTCCCAGATAGATTACATTACACACTACACTCTGTTCTTGTATTCTGCTAATACCCAATGAGTTCAAAACTGATCACAAACAAGAAAAACTAGATAAAACACCTAGGATCATATAAAATGTTAAAAAAAAAACTTCTGCAAATAAAATCCAGATTATATCAGTTTAGAAGTAACTTACAAAAAAAGAATAGTTTTTATCATTTTCCTAAATAATGTAAAATTATACTCTTCTTAAATTCTTTGATAGTACTTTCCAAACTTTAGCTGCCTGATTGGAAAAGAGAGAATTAAAAAGTTTCTTTGATCTTATCTCTTTATGATCTGGAAAACATAGTTGGCTCAAAGATTGTAAAAAATGTTTATGGAAGACACATGAAAAATCAAGTAAATGAATCATATAGCCAGGAGCTATTTCTTGTTGAATCTTGAAAATCGCCCATGCTTTTATCGATTACTGCTGGGTTACATATGGAACCCTCACCATCTCCTAAATAGGAGGTGGCAAGGGCTCCAACAGTAAATGGCTGTGTGAGAATTTTTAAGTAGCGCATGGCCATTTACTGTGTCTATTTGGAAAATGCCCTTTGACCTGCTGTGGTAAAAAGTGGCATCGGCATAGCAATCCCACGTGCCAATATCACCGTGGATCACCCTTTACCATTGCTTGGTAAAAGGTCCCTTAGTCTTATCCTTGTTTAATTTTAGTAAACTTTGAGATCCATTTAGCAGTTGTCTTCTGCACTGTTCTAGCTCCATTGAGGTTCCTAGGCCTGAATGTTTGCTTGAGCCTGAGGATGAGGTACCTCATTGTGGGTGCTCAATAGTGCGGAGGATGCAGTGAGGAGTAAATGCTTCAACAACACAGTAAACCCTGCACTGAGGTATGTGTGTTGCTGTCCCTTCGGCTTACCTTTTCCTGTGAGACACAAGTACAGATCAATTAGCTCAAAAGAACCTGCCCTTGCCAGGCAAAGATAACCAAGGATTGCTAGTATAAACCCCCTGGTGATTGAGCAACCTTAGGAAAAATGATGTTGATATGTCACAGTTGTTTGCCCAAAATAACCTCCATGCCAAGTCAGGGAATTTAATATTAAATTATGATTTATTTTACATTTGACCAACAAGTGTTAAGTAATTTTATATTTTATGTCAAAACTGACAGATAATAAATTAACACATATGTTTCAATTTACAGGGTTGCACAACCAAATAGTTTTGTTTTCAAGAACATTAATGAGAATGAATACTAATCACTTAAATCATTTACTTAGAACTATTCGAGTGAATTTGCTTCAATAAGTACTAGATTCTTTAAAGTTTTTCCCTGTTAATTTTCAGGTTTCACACCTCGGACATTCCCAAGGATTCCGTATCAAGTATGTTTTTTCTTACTCTCACTTTCTCTTTATATTTCTCTCTCATCTATTTCTCTGTCTCTTTCTTTATATTCTTTCCCTTTGTGGGCACACTTTCAGGAAAAATCTCAGTCACTTAACTGTTTTTTCTCTTCCTAGGGCTCTCTTGAATGGTGGGCACCTTTCGACAACAGTTATCCAGCGAAGACTTTCCTCAGGTCAGTTTGGACAACTTCTTTGTTCTTCCTATTCCCTGACTTTTAAAACATAAAAAGTGATCATTGGCCCTAGCTAGACATAAGTAGATAACACCCTCTTCTTGAATATGAGTTTATTTTCCTATACAATTTCCCCAGAAAATAAAATGTATAATTAAGTGTCTCCTGTCTAAACCCACCCAAGATTTAAACAGATTTTCTCACACACACTTGTCCATTCACTTATTTAACTCAGATACTCACATTCCCCTTCCCTGAACCACTCTTTTCCACAAATATGCCAGCTTATACCGGCAGGACTTCTTATATGCAATTCTGACACTCTAGGTGACGGCATCAGCTACTTAGACTGCCAAGGACTTTTAGGTACACTTTAAATGAACTGTTCACTTTCGGACATCAGTTTCATTTTTTTTTAACATCACCAGTTAACTTAGTTCTTGCATTTGGAACCAATTGTCTAAAGCTATCTTCTGTGCTGTAAACACAGAACCATCTGCCAGCTTTCTCTTTAGATCTCTGAAGTCCTTTCCTCGGAACTCAGGAGTTCCTAGCCTATAGCTTTTCCAAAGAAAAATTAATTGTTTACATATCCCACAACTTCATAAACTTTATCAGTACTCCTAGCTGCCATTTTGCGTCAGGACATGAACCATCTCACAAATGGAAGAGCCAAAGAAAGTCCACAAGACTCTCATTACCATTTATTAAGTACACTCTTATTCATCCTTACACTTACATTACTCTTATTCCTTAAAATTCTTGCAAATTTCATTAAACATCTGATGAAGAAGGGCAACCTTCGAAAGCTAATCAAGAAATGTATTAAGTTATGTCCAATAAAAATGGTATCATCTTATTTTCTTTTCAATGTTTTATTTTGTTTGATTTCTATTGATAACCTTAAGAGTGGACTAACACAGCTACCACACTCCTCTATTAAACAAGTAGAAATTGTCTAAGACTAAACAGGGAATTTTAAACTTATTCAAAAATACATCAATAACCCTAAAACGTTTGAATATCAGTTTGTGTGTCACCCACCCGTGACCTTCTAATTTCAACCAATCTTAATAAAATTTAAACAAATGGGACCTCAATACTCCCGATAGTGGATGTTTAATACTGTATGTATTTTCCCTATCATAAATGGAAGTGAGGTAATATCATAGGTCCCCGATGAGAAAAAAGAATCAACTGCAAAGACTCCTTATCAAGGAGAAAATCAGATGATTTAAAAAAACCTTTTTTTCTAAATACAGGGACAGGTGAGTGACCACACAAAACAAAATACAAAAAGTGGACAAAAATTGAAATATTCAGAATATTCAAAAATAGCAGGAAATCCCACCAAAAAATGGCGCCGAATCCTAAGAGGTTTTTTAAGTCGCCTGATTTTTCTCCTTGATAATCAGGAGTTTTTGCAGTTGATTATTTTTTCCTTTTTTTCTCTTCGGGGACCTATGATATTACCTCACTTCCATTTATGATAGTGGATGTATTTTCCCTGTCGGGAGTTTTGAGGTCCTGTTTGTTTAAACCTTTATTAAGATATTTCATGGTTGAAATTGGAAGGTCAAAGGTGGGTGAGATACAAACTGATATTCAAACTTTCTAGGGTTATTGATTAAACAAGTAGAGGCAAACTCCTTTACACCTGCCTCCTTCCAGTGTTTCCTTCCAACAGACTCTGGCAAACAACTGCAGACTCTAGAATGTTTACCTTGGTTACCATGGCAACCAACAGGCACATGTACACCTTCACCTGCTGCATTCCAGTCACGCCATGAGAATAAATAAAATATTTTTTTCCTTTTTCCCCAGAAACACCTGGAGCCTAGCCAGGAGCCACAGGTGAGCCTGCCCTTTAAAACAAACAAACAAACACAAAATCACAGCTTTACACCAGCACAGAAAATATACACTGCATCCAGCTCAGTAGTCCCTGTGCAGCCTCCAGTCTACCAGCTGTGCAAAATCCTGATGTACGGCCCGGCCCAGCAGTTATTCTCATTGATTATCTTTGCAGTAGAGGCCTTTTAGCAGATCTGCAGGATATACCAGTCCCTCAATACATGCATTTCCTCCAGGAGGCAGCATGTGTTTATTCTGGTCCTGCTCACTTGTTCTTATTTATTTTATTTATTTATTTGGATTTATTTACCGCCTTTTTGAAGGAATTCACTCAAGGCAGTGTAAAGTAAGAATAGATCAAACATGTGCAATAGACAATTATAGAAGTAAAAATATTCAAATAACAATACAAAGTATGGCTTGGTATACTACTTACAATGTCAACACAATACGTAATAGAACATTTTAAGTGATAGTGAAGGGTAAAGCAAAGCTACAACATATAGATAGGTAAGAGAGTAAGAAGAGTTAGAAAGTAAGAAAGTTGCACATGAGATCAGAGAGATGGTTAAATATTATTTTAGCTATGGTAGGAGTGGATAAACATGTCCTGCTGCAGTATCACGAGACATGGTAGCTCCACCTTGTGGACAGCCCTTTCCATAATGCGACATCATAGAGAAATATAAAAAAAGACGAAGACTATATGGTCTATCCAGTCTGCCCATCCATACCATCTGCTATTCCTTTCTCTTCCGTAAAGATCCTATGTGCTTGTCCCATGCTTTTTTAAATTCAGATACAGTCTTCATCTCCACCACCTCCACCGGGAGGCCATTTCACACATTCTTAGATTACTCCTGAGTCTGTCTGCTTTCACTTTCATCCTATGCCCCAGTGCTCCCTTCAATTGAAAGAGACTTGCCTCCTGTGCATTTATGCCATGCAGGTATTTAAATGACTATCATATCTCCCCTCTACCTGCTTTCTTCTGAAGTATACATATTGAGATCTTTAAGTCTGTCCCCATAGGCTTTGGGAGGAATTCTATATATATAGCACTGAAAGGATCGCCGCTGAGTTCGTATTCTGTAGAGGGTGCTTGACCTTTATAGAATGCTGGAATAGTGCTCAGGTCACACTTCTCTTTGGGCACTGGATGTACACCTGATAGAATAAAAGTGGGAGGACGACCAAGGATTCCAAAGACTGAAAGGATATATAATAATAAAGATGTTTATTGAGGTATAAAGACTCGACACAACGTCGTGTTTCGGCCATTAGGCCTGCATCAGGAGTCTTAATGCCGAATGCTTTTGAGAACTATTTGATGAAGGCAAATCCTCAACAAAGGGAGGTCTTTAGAAAGACCGTTGTGAAGGTGAGCGTGCTTCGTTGTCTCCTCTGACACAACGCTTGTATAGAATGCTGCAATAAACATCTTTATTATTATATATCCTTTCAGTCTTTTGAATCCTTGGTCGTCCTCCCACTTTTATTTTATTTCTTGTTGTTGTCCGTGGGGCGTCTAGAGTTCTCCGCCTTCTGGCGGATATTTTTTCTCTGTACACCTGATAGAAACAGGTCTAAGTCTGGCACCCAAAGTTAGGCACGGATTGGCACTGTTCTATAACTTGGTGCCTAACCTTTGGGAATGCTCCTGACTCACCCCTTCCCCTCCCATGGCCACGTCCCCTTATGGGTCATGTGCGGGAAAAGTTAGACACCGGTTTATAGAATGGCTTGCAGGGGAGATCTGGATGCAGCATCAATAAAGCACAAATTACGTGTGATTGGCTGAGAGAGACCTGGAGGAGGGGCATAATCGATCACCCTTGAAGAAAAGCTCGTCCTGCTCGTCAGGGACGTCCTTCTAAAGTGCCTAACATGGACATCCTTCACTAAACCAAAAAAAGGCGTCCCTGACGAGCAGGACGGGCTTTTCTTCAAGGGTGCTCGATTATGCCTCTCCTCCAGGTCTCTCTCAGCCAATCACAGCGCGTTTAGCTCTCACTGGTGTCAGCTAAATGCGCTGTGATTGGCTGAGAGGCCATGGGGGGCCTCACAATCGTCCATTAGCCCTCTCTTCAGCTGCCAATGAGGAAGGGAAAATGTCTCAAAGGAAGATTTAAAACAGAAGAGCGAGAGTAAAAATGAAGAAGTATGATGTCCTTTTTTTGTTGTTGTTGTTGTTGTTATTTTGAGTGAAGGACGTCCAAAAAGGATGTCTTTTTGGAGTGGGTTTTTATTATTATTATTATTATTATTATAAGTGAAGGACGTCCAAAAAGAATGTCTTTGGAGTGAGTTTTTTTTTTTTTTTTACAGGTGAAGGATGTCCAAAAAGGATGTCCCTGACGACATTTTTTTCTTCCCTTTGCCCCAGCGAGAGGTGTAGACCTCCCGTTAGATTTTCCACGGTTAGGCAATCAGAAAACGGTAGAGCATCTCATTACAATACGATTTATACACATTGGGGTACTAATTTGCTCATCTACATTCCGTTTTCGTTAGCTGCTACCGTGATCGGAAAATGGCTCGGAGTAGCATTTAGTGCATGCCACCATTTACTACTTGCTCGTTAATGGCTCGTTAAGTTTAGTGCATCTGGCCCAGAGAACAGTTCACAAAACAAAGCCACCCTTACCACTGAAAACCTAACACCAGCTCAGGGCACGCGTTGGGCTGTTTGAAGAGAATATTTCCTATGACTTTTTCTTTAAAAGCTGACAATTTTTATTTAATTTGAAAGCAGAAGGAAGCCCGTGCAAGCCTCTAAGTTCTGGTAGTGAGAATGTATGCGAGTGAATGAATGAGTGTATGTGAGTCAAAGCAAACCTGAAAGTGAAAGCACACATTGGTAACTGTTTTCTGCGTAAAAAAAAATTTGAAAAGCTTATATTTAAAGATGCAGAAGACCAGTGCCGATGTGTGCTTTGCTTCTGGGTTTGCCTGGTGTATGAGTTCAAGAGCTGTGCTTATCACAAAATTCTTGTGCGCATGCATCAGGCGTGTTCCTCCCTCTCGCTTTCAGTCAAATAGCACACATATCATTTGTATCTTTTTACAGTTGGGGCACTGGGGAACTGTTTTACAGTGCTGCTCCTGTGGTATTGATTGGGCTGTATTCCAGATAGAGCATTGGCCCATCAGTGCCTTTTCTGTACTCTATATCATCTCCTCCCAAATATATAATTTCATGCAGCTGAAGAAGAGGATTGTAGTCCTCAAAAGCCTCAATAAATTGGTTATCCTATAAGATGTCAACAGGTTAGCCCTGTGAAGGGTTCTGTTCGTGTTCCTGTAGAGCTGGTGAAAGAGTTAACAGCTGGTGGCAAACTTATTGCCTTTAAGCAGTCTGACAACAAACAATTCTAAATAAGATCCAATCTTACCCTTTTAATATTTTCGAGTATTTAAAATCACATTACATATTGCAAAGTTAGATATCTAGGGCTCTGATACCACTGCATCTTTGCCCTAGCATAGATCCTAAGCTCTAGATTTATTAATGTGCTTTTCCATATTACTGCACGCTAGCATGTATTAATGCGAGTTATTTACTACAGGTCACATTTTATGCCATGGGTTCTAGTTACTAAAAACATGCATTAACCTGTGCTAAGGTGGTAGAGAACTTTAATATACAGCTCAACCCTGTTAGAACGCGAATTCGCGTATAACACAATTCAAGCGTGGTTCCCAATTTTTGTAAGCTGAAATGTGTTTTTAGTCAATAAAGCTATTCTGTCGTGCCTTTCTCGTGTCTTGAGTGTGCAAACTCACTGCAACCAATAACATACTCGACAGCATTATCACAATCCTTCTTAAGACTGACAATGTTTTTTTTTTCCTCAAATTGCAAGTTGTTATATGAAAAAATTAAAGAAATGTTGTTAACTTAAACGGAAGAAGTTTAGAAAACAAATTGTTGCACTTGATAGAATCAAATCTGGAGTCCAGATAACTGCCCTGCCGATCCATCTGCTGATAACCTAATAAGCTGATATGGCAGAATCAGTCAGCTACTAGCCCCAAAAACACCACATCAAAAATACAGCCGCTCAATTAAGGTATTATATCAACATTCCAGATGAACTTCTGAAAGACGCTGATACAGTGAATAATCACAAGTGAGGATTCTGTTACTGCATTTTTAAAGAAGCTAAACCTAAAAAAAGTTTTTTATATTGGTGGTTAAGCCTGGGGTGCAATCACAAAAAATGTGCACTTCTAAATAAACTTGTATTTATGAACACTTTACAACACAACTATTGACTTCTTAAATACTTTATTGTACAACGCATCAAAGATTGAAGCATTATTTATATATAGTAATTCTATAGTACTTAATTATCATTCACAAAATCAAGAAGCATGCGGAATTGATGATAGGTATAAGTTGAATGCAGAAAAATGCGTAAAATTTTCTAATGTGATCTGCTTATATCACGATGTGATTCTTTGGACCACGAGCACACATTATAAGAGGGTTGAGCTGTATTTGGCTCTACAAGTTTATAAATGTGGCAGTCATATAACTCAAAATAATAACACATTCAGAAAACCACCATAGTTACTGATTTATGGTATGGCATAGTTCAGCATCAACAGATAGATTTTTAGTTTTTCACCTTTACAATGGCTACATATTTAGAAGCATTAGTAACCGGTAAGAATGACTCATGAGATCTGAGCGTGCATTCATGCAGCCTGCTGCCTCTGTTTTCAGTGCTAAATAGTTATCCAGATGTATTAGCTGACATTTACAGAACTCTGCTGAGAGTCGCTCTTCAAGATATAAATAGGATATTGAATGAAATATTTATAAGCTGGTTCAGGATAAAAACTTTATTATTTCTATTTTTAAAAAACCCTGTATGCAATAAACCAATTAAAAGCTTTTGCTCAAGTGCTTATGTGCTGTACAATAAAATATAGGTTTGCCCTTAGGATTCTTATGGCAAACTCCTGTGGTCCTACCAGAGCAGTATTTTTATTTTGCTGCATGTCCATTTTCATCCCCCCCAAAAGGTCGTTTTTTACAGGCATGCTGAAAAATGGACCTACGCGTGTCTGCACCAGCACGGGCCATTTTTCAGCACACCTTTGTAAAAGGATCCCTCAGTGAAGTTATATGGTAATACTTTTAAAACAAATAGGAGGAAATATTTTTTTCTCAACGAATAGTTAAGCTCTGGAACTTGTTGCCAGAGGTGTTAGTGTATCTGGGTTTAAAACAGGTTTGGACCAGTTCCTGGAGGAAAAGTCCATAGTCTGTTATTGAGATAGACATGGGGAAGCCACTGCTTGCCCTGGGATTGGTAGCATGGAAAGTTGCTACATGGGTTTCTTCCAGGTACTTGTGACCTGGTTGTCCAGTGTTCGAAGCAGGATACTGGGCTAGATGGACCATTGGTCTGACCCAGTATGGCTAATCTTATGTTCTTATAGTTTACAACTTTGTAATAATTAATGAGAATAAAACCTGAGACTATAACAGGTAAAGAATTTAAGCTGTGTCCAATAAAGAACTTTTTTCCAAGAAGAACCAAGTAGTGTGACCTTATTGCTAGTTATATCTTGGGTAAATTTCTCTAGCTTTGCATTAGAACGTTTGGCTTGACATTTTTCTGGATTCATTTGACTAGCCTTACGTGTTCTCTGACCTTGTATCGAGCACAATGTATCCAATCTATTTTACTCAAATGCCTCTAAAACTATAGCCATGAACAAGATGAGTTTGTATTAGCAATACTAAGCGTCATTCTCAGTTTCAGGATCCACAAGTCTCTTTATAGGCATGCAACATGATTCTTTCACATGGAATTTTTTGAAGTACAGCAGAGAAATTTATATTTACACATTAAGACTGATCAAAGATAACATAATATGTGGGTGTTTTGAGACTTGCCTTGCCTCTAATGTGGCTCGTTGATGAATGCTGTTTGATGCAGTTACATGTTTACCCTTTGAGAGGAGGAAAACACAAATTTTAATTTCAAAAAGCACTGATTCCTTAGATTTAAATATGTTTATGTCACGATTCTGTTATATTAACACTTCTGCAAAAGGGTTTAAATCAAATGATGCACAATTTTATCATTCATTCCAAGTGCTGTTCCTTTTTTTTTTTGCATCATGAGCAAAATGTACTGTGTGTAGGTTCAAATTATCTTCTGTCAAGCCAGAGTCTTGTTTGCTTTTGTGTGCTGTGAGTAGATTGATGTGTTAGCCCTGTGTTAGTCCACTTTTAAAGGTAATAAATAGAAAAAAACATAGAAAAGAAAATAAGATTATACCTTTTTATTGGACTAACAATACATTTTTTTGATTAGCTTTCGAAGGTAACCACCTTCTTCAGATCAGAAATAAGCAAATGTTGATACATAACAGTATATTAAAGTGAAACAACAAAGCATTCCAATGGAAGTTTCAGAGGAAGAGGGTGGAGTGGGTTAGGTGAGAAACAGGGGTAGCTGGGTGAATGAGAGACAGGGAGAGATGCATGGTAGATAAGAGGGTGACAAAGCAGTAGAATTTTATGGTTTATAATTGACTAGAAAACCCAGATCTTTGTTAAGTCCTGTCTGGTGGATGTCAAAATATTTAATCATTTTGATTTCATTCCTGGATTGTCTTAAAGTTTTGTTTTAGTATTCTCATGAAATCATTGATACAGTGTTGTGATTTTGTAAACTGCTGTTCCACAGAGGTGACATCCTAGTTGACACTGGCATTTTTCATATGACGTCTATGTAAATTAAATCTCGTCTTTAGCATCTGGCTTGTTTCTCCAATGTAGCACCCTTCTTCACACTTTTTCATTGAATGATATATACCACATTTGAAGATTAGCATGTGAAGGGTTCCTTTATGTTGAATGTTTTTCCTTTGTGAATAACTGTGGGATCCTTTGAGATGTTTTGGCACAGTTTGCAGCTAAATATATTGCAAGGATGTGTGCCACTCTGTTCTTTTTGAGTTTCTATCGGGAGCTTGCTTTTCACTAGTTTGTGTTTTAAGATGGATGGCTGTCGGAAGGCCAGCACTGGTGGGGATGGGAATATCTCTTTCAGTAGTTCATCCTCCTTGGAGTAGTGGTTGTAAATCTTTTCTGATTCTTCTCAATTTTTCTAGCTCTGGGTTGTATGTCACTACAAGGGGGATTCTCTCTGTGCCTTTCTATTCCTTGTACTGAAATAGGTTTTCCATGGGTATTTTAAGGGATGAGGAAGGGGGAACGCTGGAACTTCCCTTAAAAACATTAATGGCAGAAGGCGATTACCTTGCTAGCGCCCATTTCATTTCAATGAGAAACGGGATTTTTTTACTAGTATTTGTATAAGTGCCAAAATTCTACCTCAGTGCTATTCTGTAAATACCAGCTTAAATTACAAAGCACATATTCACAAGCAGGGTGTACTGTTAGGGTTTCAAGGCAGAAACTAGGTTCGTGAGCCCTTGGGCCACTGCTGAGGAGCGGCAGTGGCAGGCAAAACCACCCCACACCAGAGACAAGGCAGAACTCTGACAGAAACAGCTAGACTTCACCTGCACTTGACCGCCCTTCCCCAGGAGTTGAGCCCCTGGGTGCAGGCAGCCGGCAGGACTTACCGGACAGGGCAGGAACTGGATACCAACTAGGCTGAACAGAGACTGATGGTCAGAGGGGAAAGGAATATACATGGGCAGCAAGGCAGGAAACTGGGCTAGGACTCACAGACAGTCAGTAAGTCACAAAGCAGGAAATGGACAAGCTAAAGGACAGGAACTGAAAGCTGACAAGCAGCCACTGAAACAGGGTACAAACACTGACAGAAAAGAGTCAGGACTGAAAGCTGCCACACAGCCACTAAGAAAGAGACACAGACAAACAGAAACTAGACCAGGAATACAGACCAGAAACAAGACTAGGAAATAAGCAATAAACCTAAGCTAAACTACACACAGACTAACTAGAACCGGACAAGAAACTCAAACAAGAAACCAGACTAGGCAGAAGTGCAACAAAGCACCAACAAACCATGGACCTTAGACGATGCAAAGGCAAACACAGAAGTTTCCAGGTGATTAATAAAGCCCATCAGCTGCAGGAATCACAAGGCAGCTACGAGTGTTGTTCAGGCACAAACAAGAGAAGCAAGTCTGGCAGCCCGGAAGATCTGGACCGGACTGGGCTGAAGTATGGAACGGGTGACAGTCCATAGCAGCCACCGGTTCTGGCCACCAGAGGGCGAGGTGAGCACAGACAAGGAAACAGTTACCATCGTGACATGTACACATCGGCACAGCTTGGGCTGAGCATGGGCAAGACTCACAGGTGTAATACTGTAAGTTATATGTACATCTGCGGAACTTAGTTGCTAACATATAAGCTCTGAGTCTGGTGTAAGTAATCACACCTGATTTTTTTAGTGTGCATTTAAGCGGTTAGGCACCTATGTTCCTTTGCAGAATAGGCTCTTGCCAGGCTCTCTCTGGATTCCTGATTATAAGCATCCCATTATAGAATTGCCCTCATGAAGGGTAACTGAAATGGTAAGGGTGTCTTCTAATACAGAGGAGTCCCTTACCTTTCTGAGTTTATCCTCAGTAGTAACAGTTTTTTGGGATTCTGCCAAGTACTCGTGAACTGGATTGGCCACCAATGGATAAAAGCTTCTATAAAATTACATTATATATGTGCTGCTCTCCAAATTTTGATGAAGGAGTGGCCTTGCAATCCAGAGGTGGCCGTTTCAAATACCACTGCTGCTCCTTGTGATCTTGGGCAAGTCACTTAACCCTCCATTGCCTCAGGTACAAACTTAGATTGCGAGCTCTCCTGGGACAGAGAAATATCCAGTGTACCTGAATGTAACTCATCTTGAGCTACTACTGAAAAAGGTGTGAGCAAAATGGAAATAGAAATAAAATAAACATCATTGAAAATATTATACTAGTATAGGCGTTAAAATTAACATGATTTTGTTTTCATTATAAATAATTTC
This sequence comes from Microcaecilia unicolor, assembly GCF_901765095.1. NCBI lineage: Eukaryota > Metazoa > Chordata > Amphibia > Gymnophiona > Siphonopidae > Microcaecilia > Microcaecilia unicolor. The sequence continues at coordinate 389,671,393 of NC_044032.1, forward strand.
TGTAAGCTGTTACAGCTCCAGTATACACAGTGCAAAATAAGACAGCAGATGTAAATTCTCAAATTGGACGTATTCCAAACACTAAAATGAAAATAAAATGATTTTTTCCTACCTTTTTTGTTTGGTGACTTTGTTTTTCTATCCATATTGGTCCCAGTCTCTGATTCTGCTGCTGTCTATCTGTTCTCTTAACTCCATTTCCAGGGCTTCCTTTCCATTTATTTCTTTGCTTTCCTCCTTTCTTCTTCATTTCTTGCCCTACATCCATAAGTAAAAGCTGGGTCCTCCTTCGTGGAATTGACTGGAGGAGGTATAACGTGGATCCAGCTTTTGCCTATTTTCTCCGTCCATGTGCAGTTTTTCTCCTCTCTTCTCTTTTCCTCATCTCCATCCATGCGCATCTTCTTCTTTTTTCTTTCCTTCCCTCCATCCATGTCCAGCATTTCTCCTCTCTCTTCCCTCCCCTGTATCCATATAAAGCAATAATTAGTACATAAGTACATAAGTACATAAGTAGTGCCATACTGGGAAAGACCAAAGGTCCATCTAGCCCAGCATCCTGTCACTGACAGTGGCCAATCCAGGTCAAGGGCACCTGGCACGCTCCCCAAACGTAAAAACATTCCAGACAAGTTATACCTAAAAATGCGGAATTTTTCCAAGTCCATTTAATAGCGGTCTATGGACTTGTCCTTTAGGAATCTATCTAACCCCTTTTTAAACTTCGTCAAGCTAACCGCCCGTACCACGTTCTCCGGCAACGAATTCCAGAGTCTAATTACACGTTGGGTGAAGAAACATTTTCTCCGATTCGTTTTAAATTTACCACACTGTAGCTTCAACTCATGCCCTCTAGTTCTAGTATTTTTGGATAGCGTGAACAGTCGCTTCACATCCACCCGATCCGTTCCACTCATTATTTTATACACTTCTATCATATCTCCCCTCAGCCGTCTCTTCTCCAAGCTAAAAAGCCCTAGCCTTCTCAGCCTCTCTTCATAGGAAAGTCGTCCCATCCCCACTATCATTTTCGTCGCCCTTCGCTGTACCTTTTCCAATTCTACTATATCTTTTTTGAGATACGGAGACCAGTACTGAACACAATACTCCAGGTGCGGTCGCACCATGGAGCGATACAACGGCATTATAACATCCGCACACCTGGACTCCATACCCTTCCTAATAACACCCAACATTCTATTCGCTTTCCTAGCCGCAGCAGCACACTGAGCAGAAGGTTTCAGCGTATCATCGACGACGACACCCAGATCCCTTTCTTGATCCGTAACTCCTAACGCGGAACCTTGCAAGACGTAGCTATAATTCGGGTTCCTCTTACCCACATGCATCACTTTGCACTTGTCAACATTGAACTTCATCTGCCACTTGCACGCCCAATCTCCCAGTCTCGCAAGGTCCTCCTGTAATCGTTCACATTCCTCCTGCGACTTGACGACCCTGAATAATTTTGTGTCATCGGCGAATTTAATTACCTCACTAGTTATTCCCATCTCTAGGTCATTTATAAATACATTAAAAAGCAACGGACCCAGCACAGACCCCTGCGGGACCCCACTAACTACCCTCCTCCACTGAGAATACTGGCCACGCAATCCTACTCTCTGCTTCCTATCTTTCAACCAGTTCTTAATCCATAATAATACCCTACCTCCGATTCCATGACTCAATTTCTTCAGGAGTCTTTCGTGCGGCACTTTGTCAAACGCCTTCTGAAAATCCAGATATACAATATCAACCGGCTCCCCATTGTCCACATGTTTGCTTACCCCCTCTCTTCCCGCCAACCCCTCCATCCATCCATGTCCAGCAATTCTCCTCTATCTCCTGCTCTCCATCCATGTCCAGCATTTCTTCTCTCTCCCCTGCCCTCCCCTCCCATGTCCAGCAATTCTCTCTTCCCTGCCCTCCCCTTTCATGTCCAGCAATTCTCCTCTGTCCCCTACCATCCATGTCCAGAGATTCTCCTCTCTTCCCTTCCCTTCCCTCTCATCCATGTCCAACGATTCTCCTCTCTCCCCTGCCCTCCCCTCCCATCCATGTCCAGCGATTTTCTCTTCCCTGACCTCCCCTTCCCTCCATGTCCAGTATGTCTCCTCTCTCCCCTGCCCTCACCTCCCATCCATGTCCAGCGATTCTCCTCTGCCCCCTGTCCTCCCCTGCCATCCATGTCCAGCGATTCTCCTCTCTCCCCTGCCCTCCCATCCATGTCCAGCGATTCTCCTCTCTCCCCTGCCCTCCCATCCATGTCCAGTATGTCTCCTCTCTTCCCTGCCCTCCCCTCCCATCCTTGTCCAGCAATACTATGTTCCCTGCCCTCCTCTCCCATCCATATCCAGCGATTCTCCTCTCTACCCTGCCCTCTCCTCCCATCCATGTCCAGCGATTCTCCTCTCCCCCCTGCCCTCCCCTCTCATCCATGTCCAGCGATGATTCTTCCCCCAGCCCATCCTCCTTCTCCACTGCCTGCCAGCCAGTGAAGTAAAAAAAGAAAGGCTGCCGGCGTCGGAGCTTCCCTCTGCGAGTCCCGCCTACTTTGTTTCAACTTCCTGTTTCCGCATAGGCGGGACTCGCAAAGGGAAGCTCCAACGCTGCCAGCCTCTCTCAATCGCTGCACCATTTGCGCTGCCGAGTCCGTAAAAAAAGTAAGAAGGGGAGTGAGAGGAAGGGTTCGGGACTCCCTGGGGGAAAAAAGGGTGCTGGTATGCCATACCAGTGTGTACTGGCACAAAAAAAGCCCCGAGCATGGGACTCTTGATATTCATACCAAGTATTGTTCTTAAATTTTATTGACCATAGTGCTTGTTAAAGCTAGCAGATGGGCATCACTGGAAATAAGTCCTCTGGTTCTCTGTAAAGAGGACAATTTCCAAATTGAGCCTTATTGTTGCAGTGGTTACAGGTACGTTTTACTTGAGGACTTTGCATTAGTTTTAGAGTGAGAGCACGGATGTACATTCAGGAAAGAGAGGAGAGGGTGGTTTGACGCAGTACTCGGACATTATGTTGGCTTGGAAGGAATACTAAAGTGAAATCAAGTGTGAAAATACTGTAGATCATTAGATGTCACTGTGAACAAATTTCAAAGGATGGATTTTATTACTTTAGGGTGCCACTGCCCCAGTTTGCTAAATGAAAGATCTATGGTTCAGTCCATAGGTTTCAAAGTAGAAATGACAACAAAGAAGATAAAATACACATCTGAATCACTAAGAAGTAGCCCATACAGGTCTGGAAGTATGTGGGGGAGGAAGGGTGTGTGGTGAAGGAATCATATGGAACAACTTCATAGAATTATTTTCAGCCCCATTGTATTGTGTGTGTGTGTGTGTGTGTGTGTGTGTGTGTGTGTGTGTGTGTTTCACGTTTTTAGAGTTTCTGTGATGCAGAAGCTAGAACTGCTCCTCCCAGTGTAGCTCATACAATTATTTTCCAATGTCCACTGTGTTAGAAAGAATAAAAAAGCACCCATCCACTTAACTCTAGCATTAGTACTGAATTCAGTAGCCCAACAGGGCAGGAGTGACTGGGGAGTGGGGATAGTTTGTGCCCCTTCTACTAGAAATCTGGGAGACCCCCCAGTAATTGGCGGGGGAAGGCTCTTATGGTGATGGAGTTTGTCTTTGAGGGAAAGGGTGGTTCTATTATGCACCAACCCTTTTGCTCCTGGGTTGTGTCAAGCTGCATATTAGAGGCCCAGTGCTCCCAGGGAGGAAAAATAATACCAGCTGTCAAAGCTGGAGTTAATTTTTCCATAAATAACACATCTTGCAAAATTCAGCTCAAACTGCGTTATTCATTATTTACCATGTTATTGCAGGTTAATGACTCCTGTGGTAAATTAAGCTGTGGTAAAATGCAAAGTTACCACAGCTTAGTAACTGACATGTTGGTCTTTCTCTACTATAATTTACTATGTTACAATGTAATTACCATCTCAGTCTCCTTTTGCTTTAATTTTTACAATTAGAGAAAAAAAATATATAAATTAGGGGCCCTTTTACAAAGGTGCATAGTAGGCGCCTACTCATGTCCAACACATGTCAAATTGGAACTACCACCCAGCTACCATGTGCAGTGCTTACCTGGCGGTAATTGGCAGTGTATGCGCCTACACCAGCGTAGGCCATTTTTCAGCGTGCCTTAGTAAAAGGGCCTCTCACGTTACCTAGGATTTGCCCACTGGGTATTGCATCTTCTCTGCATTCTGACTGCCATTTCTTGAAGAACGCTGGTTATTGATTTGAGAAAGGGAGAGGGACCCCAGCAGTGGATCTTAGTTGAGGAATTAATCAGGTTCTTTTGGGTTTTTTTTTTAAGATTTCCTAGTCCTAAACATTGTGTGCCAAGTGAGATTGAGAAGTCTTGCTTAGTGCCAGATTAAATTTTACTATTAACAATCATTTACCAATATTAGTATTCTGTTACTCAATCTATAGGCACTCTTTCCTTCCTAAACAAATCCATGTTTGGCTGACAGATTTAGGAGACAGGTAAAACCAAAGATAAATAGGGATGTGCTATTTAGTGTACACAACATTTCTTTAGCATTCAGTAGATTGATACAGTGCACAAACCAAATAGGTTTTAGCATGCACAAAAAGATTTTACTATTTGCTAATAGGAAATTGAAAGTTGAAATAAGTGAAACTTTTTCAACTGTATACCTTTAATATCCTTAAAAGTACCTTCAAATTAGCTTTTTTAGTTACTTGATAGGGAAGTTCTTTGATTAAGCACATTTGACCTTTTTTGGTGTGTTTCAATTTTTTTATAACTGAGTGCCTCCTATAACATTGAAGCGTGGAACATCTCATTTAGAATAATGCCATGAATTTGTCTTAAAGTAACATTAAGATCATACAGTGGCTTAAATTTTGCCTATGCAGCCCCCATGGTGCGGGAATGCCCACTTAGGAAGGGGGCCAGGGAACCTTGCTCTGTGGAGATGGAGGCAGAGTATGACAAACATTAGTTTTAGAAAAAATTAATGCCACATCACCTGGACCAAAATTTTGCAATAGCAGCCACAGGATTTTCACAGATGTTCTCATGAGACTTTGACCCAGCAGTGGTAATTTCATAATGGGGCACCTACATTAATAGGGCAGAAAGGTTAATAAGATGACCTTTTAAGATATTTGCACAAATTCCACAGAGAGACCAGTTGAACTGTGGGTACTGACATTTACATCTGCTCAAGAGATGTCCCTTCTCTAAATTGCTTCTACCAACTGGGCATAATATTCCAGATGAGGTCTGAACAATGGGTATATTCTCTTTACTGGTCTTACTTTAGCATTCCTCTGATACTGGCCACTACTATAGTCTACTGTTTTGCAACCATAAGAGCTCTGGAGATGATTGCCCAGAAAATTCCGTCCTGTTGGTTACACATCTCTTCCCACATCATTTGCTGCGCCCTTAGAGTTCTGCACCCAAAACATGACTTGGTTTGGTTTTTTTTCATTGAATCTCAACTGACAAGATGACCATGTCTCAATCATCTTCATCAATTTTGTTGTAGATCTTACTTTAATGTGCAATAAAATATTGTTTTTTTATTAAGCCCTCTGTGAGATCACTGTTGAAAATATCAAACAGAATCTGTTTCAGGAAAGATTCCAGAATTATTCTATTGATAATCCTTCCTTTCATGGGAGGAAAACTGTTTACCAATGCCATCTGTTCATCACTCTATCATGTTTTAATTGTCACCAAAGCTGGGACCAACCACTAAGCTTCTCAGTTTATGTATATGGGCTAGTGGCGGAAGCTTTACTGATACTGAGGTGCATTAGATTACTGCCTCCCTCTGATCAAAAATTTCCTTCATTCAATCCAAGAAATGTATCAGATTCATTTGTCATGCTCTTTCTCCTGCCTTGGATTCTACAATATAATTCACTATTCTTTCCTTTTAATAGTGATTCCATAAATGTTATTTGTAGATCCAGAAATAATATAAGGGAATATTTCTTCATACGAAGGGTGGTGAGTGCATAGAGTAGCACTTCACTGAATGTGATGCCGGCTAAAACAATGCTTAATTCAAAAGCACATTGGACAACATCTTTTTATTTATTTATTATTATTTTTTAGGGTAAACCAAGAATTTGGACATAGTCTATGGTGCTGCAGTTGGGCCTGTCAGTTGCAGTGTTGAGGTGTTTTGCTCTTTGTTTACCAGAATAGCTTGGGGTGGTCAGCAGTGATCTTCTGAAAATGATGACCTCCTCATATTTATAAAAGAGGTTGAGATGATGGGAAAAAGGGAAGACAGAAGGGTTAGTTAGATTGTATAGCTTTTATTTGTTAAGCCATCATCAGCCAAGAGGTGCTGTTCATCATCTTTTTGCTTCGGTCTTCACCAAGGAGGATTTGGGGGGGACACCGGTGCCGGAAGAATATTTGAAGCGGGGGAGTCGGAGAAACTAAACAAATTCTCTGTAACCTTGGAGGATGTAATGGGTCAGTTCAGCAAGCTGAAGAGTAGTAAATCACCGGGACCTGATGGTATTCATCCCAGAGTATTAATAGAACTAAAAAATGAACTTGCGGAGCTACTGTTAGAAATATGCAATCTGTCCCTAAAATCGAGTGTAGTACCGGAAGACTGGAGGGTAGCCAATGTTACTCCGATTTTTAAGAAGGGTTCCAGAGGAGATCCGGGAAATTATAGACCGGTGAGTCTGACGTCGGTGCCGGGCAAGATGGTGGAGGCTATTATTAAGAATAAAATTGCAGAGCATATACAAAAACATGGACTGATGAGACAAAGTCAGCACGGATTTAGTGAAGGGAAGTCTTGCCTCACCAATCTAATGCATTTTTTTGAGGGGGTAAGCAAACATGTGGACAATGGGGAGCCGGTTGATATTGTATATCTGGATTTTCAGAAGGCGTTTGACAAAGTGCCGCACGAAAGACTCCTGAAGAAATTGCAGAGTCATGGAATCGGAGGTAGGGTATTATTATGGATTAAGAACTGGTTGAAAGATAGGAAGCAGAGAGTAGGATTGCGTGGCCAGTATTCTCAGTGGAGGAGGGTAGTTAGTGGGGTCCCGCAGGGGTCTGTGCTGGGTCCGTTGCTTTTTAATGTATTTATAAATGACCTAGAGATGGGAATAACTAGTGAGGTAATTAAATTCGCCGATGACACAAAATTATTCAGGGTCGTCAAGTCGCAGGAGGAATGTGAACGATTACAGGAGGACCTTGCGAGACTGGGAGAATGGGCGTGCAAGTGGCAGATGAAGTTCAATGTTGACAAGTGCAAAGTGATGCATGTGGGTAAGAGGAACCCGAATTATAGCTACGTCTTGCAAGGTTCCGCGTTAGGAGTTACGGATCAAGAAAGGGATCTGGGTGTCGTCGTCGATGATACGCTGAAACCTTCTGCTCAGTGTGCTGCTGCGGCTAGGAAAGCGAATAGAATGTTGGGTGTTATTAGGAAGGGTATGGAGTCCAGGTGTGCGGATGTTATAATGCCGTTGTATCGCTCCATGGTGCGACCGCACCTGGAGTATTGTGTTCAGTACTGGTCTCCGTATCTCAAAAAAGATATAGTAGAATTGGAAAAGGTACAGCGAAGGGCGACGAAAATGATAGTGGGGATGGGACGACTTTCCTATGAAGAGAGGCTGAGAAGGCTAGGGCTTTTCAGCTTGGAGAAGAGACGGCTGAGGGGAGATATGATAGAAGTGTATAAAATAATGAGTGGAATGGATCGGGTGGATGTGAAGCGACTGTTCACGCTATCCAAAAATACTAGGACTAGAGGGCATGAGTTGAAGCTACAGTGTGGTAAATTTAAAACGAATCGGAGAAAATTTTTCTTCACCCAACGTGTAATTAGACTCTGGAATTCATTGCCGGAGAACGTGGTACGGGCGGTTAGCTTGACGGAGTTTAAAAAGGGGTTAGATAGATTCCTAAAGGACAAGTCCATAGACCGCTATTAAATGGACTTGGAAAAATTCCGCATTTTTAGGTATAACTTGTCTGGAATGTTTTTACGTTTGGGGAGCGTGCCAGGTGCCCTTGACCTGGATTGGCCACTGTCGGTGACAGGATGCTGGGCTAGATGGACCTTTGGTCTTTCCCAGTATGGCACTACTTATGTACTTATGTACTTATGTACTAAGGGAGCAGACAGAATGAAACATTGTTCTCAAATATGCTAATAGTAATGCAGTCATCAGACTGAAATATAAACTGAGACCAGCCAAATTGTGTTGAAATTGTAGAATATTGAGAGGACCATGGAAAAAAAAGATTGCAAAAGTTACATAATGATGGATAAAATCAAGTGAGTTAATGTAGTAACATATGCATACAGTATCATATTAAGTTGAACCAAGACATGGAGGGTTTGGAGGGCAGTTTAATACAATAGGATCATTTTTCTATGTTTTGGCCAATTTTGTTATTCCATATCATCATGCTGATCAATCCATAGACTGGTGGGTTGTGTCCCATCTACCAGCAGGTGGAGATAGAGAGCAAACTTTTGCCTCCCTATATGTGGTCATGTGCTGCCGGAAACTCCTCAGTATGTTCTCTATCTCAGCAGGTGGTGGTCACACACAGCAGCAGCTCTGGCTAGGCCTCCAAGCCTAATTTTTAGGTTTTGTTGAGTGCCTGGGGTTGAGGGCTCTTTTGAGCAAGTGCAAACCTGGTGGTACCAGGTCCCTCCTTTTCTCCCCCCTCCCGCTGGCTCCGTTAAAAAAAAAAAAAAAAAATTTTGAACGTCCTTAAAGGCGTTTATTTCGACGTTTATTTAAACGTTTATTGCAGCTACTCACTGGGACACCAGGTCGTTACAGCTCGGAGCGGCAAGCAGGTAATTTTTACCTTTTTATAGCGGGCAGGGGGTTCCCCGATTCTTCTCCTCGTGGCATATGGCGTCGGAGGGCGAGGGCGCAAAGAGTCGCTCCCCGGATCGCTTGGGTGCTTCTAGAGGGGATGCGGGGGTCTTAAAGTCTGATTCGCCCTTGTTGGGTGACAGTTTTGTGACCGATGAGTGTTCCGGTCCTTCCTCCGGTGTGGCGGTTTTTCCCGCCATAAACGCCCATCCCCGGCTCCTCGCCTCCGCCATCTTGGCCGGCCACGCGGCTCGGACGGCTTCTTCTTGGGCCGCCCTTGAGGTAGGAGACATTAATGCCATGAACGCCCTTAATTTGGGCGACGGCACAAAGGTGGCTAAAATTAAGCGTCGTTTTTCCCGCGCGGCTCCTTCGCGGAGTGTCGCGCCGGACGCCATCTTGGATGCGCAGCATGTCTCTCCCCCGCTCTTGCGAGCGCCGGTTGAGGGTGCGTCTAGGGCTGTTGCCCAGGCTGCGGAAGTGCACAGTCTGGGGGGTTTCTCCCCCGAGTTTATTTTGCTGCTGCATCAGGCCTTCCTTATGCAGAACGCTGCCCCTGCTCCCTCGTCAGGTAAAGAGGTTGAGGCCCCCGGAGGTAAACGCCCTCGGGTTGATTCCCAGGCCTTGGAGGACTTTGTCTCCTCCGCTGTAGATGAGGGCAGCGTATCTGAGTTCTCCCAACGGTCCTTTACGGATTCCTTGGAGGAGACGGATCCCCGCTCGGATGGAGCGGATGACCCCTCTGCAGCGCGACTCTTTGGCTCAGAGGATTTGCCCAACCTGTTTGTGCAGGCCATGGGCATTTTGAAGATTTCCTCTCCGGAGGACGTCTCTCCCTCAGCCCCTGTTGGCTCTGCCATTATGCTGGGGACGAAACACCCGCCTAGAACCTTCCACGTGCATGATGCCATGCACACCTTAATTTCGGCTCAATGGGATGTCCCGGAAGCGAGCCTTAAAGTGGCTAGGGCTATGTCCCGCCTCTATCCTTTGCCTGTAAGTGAACGTGAGGCCTTTCTGTGGCCTACCGTGGATTCTTTAATCACTGCGGTGACTAAGAAAACGGCGTTGCCGGTGGAAGGTGGCACGGCCCTAAAGGACGCCCAAGACAGAAGATTGGAGGCGGCCTTAAGGTCGTCCTTTGAGGCGGCTGCTTTAAGTTTGCAGGCCTCAGTTTGCGGCTCCTATGTGGCCAGGGCGTGCCTGACTATGGTGCAGCGGGCTTCCCCCTCGGATCATTCCTTGAGGGCTGATTGGCCGGCCCTGGAATCGGGCTTAGCCTATTTGGCAGACTTGCTGTATGACGTCTTGAGAGCCTCAGCTAAAGGCATGGCTCAGACAATCTCTGCGCGGCGGTGGCTTTGGCTGAAGCATTGGTCTGCTGACCACGCCTCTAAATCCCGCCTGGCTAGATTGCCTTTTAAAGGCAAGCTGCTCTTTGGGGTCGAGCTGGACAAAATCGTGACCGATCTCGGCACGTATAAGGGCAAGAAGTTACCAGAGGTCAGGGCTCGGGCTAGTACTTGCCCTGGTACCTCCAGAGGACGGTTTCAGGAAGCCCGTCGGTACCGCCCGGGCAGGTCGGGCTCCTCTGCCCCCTCTTCCTTCAAGAGGAACTTCTCCCCCAAGCAGCATTCCTTTCGCAGAGACCGCCGTCCCGGAGGTGCTCCCTCCGGTTCTCCCCCAGGGTCTCGTACCCAATGACGGGGCCTTGGTCCACGCCCCAGTGCAGATTGGAGGACGGCTGTCCTCGTTTATGGGCGAGTGGACCACAATAACTTCAGACGCTTGGGTGCTGGAAGTCATCAGAGACGGCTACAAGCTAGAGTTCTGCCGACCCTTAAAAGACGGGTTTGTACTCTCTCCCTGCAAGTCTCCGGTCAAAGCTGTGGCAGTGCAGCAGACCTTGGACAATCTGATCCGCCTGGGGGCGGTCGTTCCGGTGCCAGAAAATCAGCTTGGCAAGGGACGTTACTCCTTTTTCTTTGTGATGCCAAAGAAAGGAGGTTCTGTACGGCCTATCCTCGACCTCAAAGGGGTCAATTGGGCCTTGAAAGTTCGGCACTTTCGCATGGAGACCCTCCGCTCTTTTATAGCGGCAGTGAAGGCAGGAGAGTTCCTGGCATCCTTGGACATCAAGGAAGCGTACTTGCATATTCCCATCTGGCCTCCTCATCAACGCTTTCTGCGTTTTGCAGTACTGGGCCGACACTTCCAGTTCAGTGCCCTCCCGTTCGGGTTGGCTACTGCTCCGCGGACCTTCTCCAAAGTAATGGTGGTCATCGCGGCCTTCCTGAGGAAGGAAGGAGTTCAAGTCCAGCCTTATCTGGACGACTGGTTGATCCAAGCCCCCTCTTATGCAGAGTGCGGCAAAGCTGTGAACCGGGTGGTTGCTCTTTTGAGCTCCCTGGGGTGGATCATCAACTGGGAGAAAAGCCAGCTGCGCCCGACTCAGTCCCTGGAGTTTCTGGGAGTTCGATTCGACACCCAAGTGGGCAGAGTGTTCCTGCCAGACAATCGGATTGTCAAGCTTCAGGCTCAGGTGGACTAGTTCCTAGTAGCCTCTCCTATTCGGGCTTGGGACTACGTGCAGCTGTTGGGCTCTATGACGGCCACGATGGAAGTAGTGCCCTGGGCCAGGGCTCATATGAGACCACTACAACAATCTCTGCTGCTGCGCTGGACTCCGATGTCGGAGGATTATGCTGTGCGCCTTCCCTTGGACCCAGCAGTGCGCAAGGCGCTGAGCTGGTGGACGCAGACAGACAAGTTGTCTGCAGGAATGCCTCTGGTGACCCCGGAGTGGATTGTCGTCACGACAGACGCCTCTTTGATGGGCTGGGGAGCCCACTGCTTGGGAAGGACAGCGCAGGGGCTCTGGTCTCCTGCAGAGGCAAGTGGTCTATCAACCTCCTGGAACTCAGAACCATTCGGTTGGTGTTGTTGGAGTTCATCCCGGTACTGGCGTTGAAGCCAGTACGGGTCCTGTCGGACAATGCCACGGCTGTGGCCTATGTCAACCGCCAGGGAGGTACCAAGAGCGCCCCTCTAGCCAAGGAGGCCATGAATTTATGCCAGTGGGCGGAAGTGAACCTGGAACAGCTGTCAGCGGCTCTCTTTGCCGGAGTCATGAATGTCAAGGCGGACTTTCTCAGTCGCCATACCTTGGAGCCCGGGGAGTGGCAGCTATTTGCTCAGGCGTTCTTGAGCATCACGAAGCGCTGGGGCCAGCCGAGCCTAGACCTGATGGCGTCATCGGCCAATTGCCAAGTGCCGCGCTCTTTCAGCAGAGGACGGGACCCTCGCTCCCTGGGAGTAGATGCTCTTCTCCAACAGTGGCCGGCACAAGAGCTTCTCTATGTGTTCCCACCCTGGCCCATGTTGGGCAGGGTGATAGACCAGGTGGCAAAGCATCCAGGCCGGATAATCCTGGTGGGTCCAGTCTGGCCCAGACGTCCCTGGTATGCGGACTTGATCAGGCTCTCAGTGGACCATCCTCTGCGGCTGCCAGTGGAGCAGGGCCTGTTGCATAAGGGTCCCGTGGTGATGGAGGATCCCTCCCCCTTTGGTCTTACGGCCTGGCTATTGAGCGGCAGCGTCTGAGGAAGAAGGGCTTCTCAGACAAGGCATCGCCACTATGCTGAGAGCGAGGAAGCGCTCTACTTTTACTGCTTACGCCAGGGTTTGGCGTACCTTTGCAGCGTGGTGAAGCAGGCTCATTTTCTTCATTCACTGCTCCAATTTCTTCAGTGTTGGCATTCCTGCAGTAGGTCTGGAGAAAGGCCTGTCGCTCAGTTCCCTTAAAGTCCAGGTAGCGGCCCTGGCTTGCTTCAGGGGCCGCCTGAAGGGTGCTTCCCTGGCTTCACAGCCAGATGTGGTGCGTTTTCTCAAGGGAGTTAAGCACCTGCGCCCTCCTCTGCACTCAGTGGTGCCTGCGTGGAATCTCAACCTGGTGCTAAGAGCATTACAGAAGCCGCCTTTTGAACCCTTGTTGAGGGCATCTCTGAAAGACCTGACGTTGAAAGCAGTCTTTTTGGTGGCTATCACTTCAGCCAGAAGAGTTTCCGAGCTCCAGGCACTCTCATGTCGAGAGTTTTTTCTGCAGTTCACTGAGGCAGGAGTGACTATTCGCACAGTGCCTTCTTTCCTGCCCAAGATTGTTTTTTCGCTTCCATGTGAATCAGCAGCTCTGTCTCCCTTCCTTTCGTAGGGAGGACTCCCCAGAGGAATACTCTGCTCTGAAATATCTGGATGTGAAACGAGTCATCATCAGATACTTGGAAGTAACCAATGTTTTCCGGAAATCGGATCATCTGTTTGTCCTGTTTGCAGGTCCTTGTAAGGGTCTGCAGGCTGCTAAGCCTACAGTGGCAAGATGGGTCAAGGAAGCCATTGCAGCGGCTTATGTGGCCGCGGGGCAACTTGGGCATCAGCCCATACATTCTCCAAGCATTACCGCTTGACTGTGGCTGCACGGGCGGAGGCCCGGTTTGGAGCTTCAGTGTTGAGTTCAGGGATTTCAGTGTCCCGCCCTGGGTGAGTACTGCTTCGGTACATCCCACCAGTCTATGGATTGATCAGCATGATGATATGGAAGGTAAAATTATGTATCATACCTGATAATTTTCTGTCCATTAATCATAGCTGATCAATCCATAGCCCCTCCCAGATATCTGTGCTGTTTTTATTCTGGTTGCATTTCAGGTTCAAGTTTAGTCTTCAGTTACTTCAGAAAGACTTTGTGTTCAAGTTTTTTCACTTGGATTCTTCAAGAGTTGAGACGAGTTTGTGTTACAGTGAGCTGCTGCATTCCTCTCCCCTCCGTTTTACGGGGCTGGATTGAGACTTAAAATTCTGCCGGCACTCCCTCCCGCTTCGTGCGGCTGTAGGGCAGCTTTGTACCCCTCCCGCTTCGGCGGTGTTAGGGTCAGTCAGCTCCTCCCGCGGTTGCGGTTGCAGGATAAGCCAGATCCCCCCGCATCGGCGGGTGTGGTGTCCCTCCCCCGCTCCGCGGGGATGAGCTGGACGGATTCCCCTCCCCCACTTGTGTGGGGATGAGCTGGGTTAATTCCCCTCCCCCGTTTCGGCGGTGGTGAGCTGGGCAGAGTGTCCCTTCGTGGGTGTAATTCTCTAAGTGCTGAGTCCTGCGGATGGAGCTTTGATATCGACATACTGAGGAGTTTCCGGCAGCACATAACCACATATAGGGAGGCAAAATTTTGCTCTCTATCTCCACCTGCTGGTAGATGGACACAACCCACCAGTCTATGGATTGATCAGCTATGATTAATGGAAAGAAAATTATCAGGTATGATACATAATTTTACCTTATATTTCTTTGGTTCACTTCAGAAATTAATGTTTGTAGAAGTTAGCATACATAAAAAATGTTTAACATGTATAAATCAACATTACATGCATTCAGAGTGTTTTTGCATGTCATTTTTGATTTAGTGTGTGTTTTTTAAACACACAGAATTGTTCAGACTAAAACTGCAAACCAAATGCACATCCCTTAGGTTCAAGATGCATTGCAAAAAGGATGTTTTATGGAGTGATTAGCTTTAATGAGGATAATTTTATAAAATATTAGCCATCTGTAAAACCTGTTTATGCACAACCATAGTCAAACTATATGTGCATGGAAAATGTGTACCTATTTTTACATGATCTCTATGTAGGTGATCCCAGTATTTTTTGGAGAAGTTTCAGTGTACAGATGTATTTTATAAAATGCTCATGTACATGTGTAGAGTACATGCCTAAATTTTAACCTTTTAGACAGCCTAGTGGTTAGTGCAGTTGACTTTGATCCTGGGGAACTTAGATCAATTCCCACTGCTGCTCCTTGTGACTCTGGGCAAGTCACTTAACCCTCCATTGCCTCTGGTACAAATAAATACCTGAATATACTATGTAAACCGCTTTGAATGTAGTTGCAAAAACCACAGGAAGGCGATATATCAAGTCCCATTTCCCTTTCCCTTATATAGCATTTTCATTTTCTTTCTCTGTTTACATGTGAACTTTCTGGGTGACGGTATCAATAGAAATCAAACAAAATAAAACATGGAAAAGAAAATAAGATGATACCTTTTTTATTGGACATAACTTAATACATTTCTTGATTAGCTTTCGAAGGTTGCCCTTCTTCGTCAGATCGGAAATAAGCAAATGTGCTAGCTGACAGTGTATATAAGTGAAAACATTCAAGCATTACTATGACAGTCTGACAGGGTGGGAGGATGGGGGTGGGTCGGAGGTATGCATGGGGACATCATTGATATTCTAACAGGATGGGTGTGGATAATTGAGGGGTGGGGTGATCAACAGAGAAATACAGCTTTATGGTTTATAATGGGCTAGGAACCCCAGATCCTTGTTAAGTCCTTTCTGTTGGGTGTTAAAATATTCAATCATTCTGACTTCAAAGGTCTTACGTTCTTGTATGTTTTTAAAGTTACCTTTCAAGATTCTCACTGTGAAGTCACTGGTACAGTGTCCTGGTCCTGTATAATGTTGACCAACAGGCGTGGGAACCCTACTGGCACCAGTATTGTTCATGTGATGTCTATGTAAATTGAATCTTGTCTTAAGCATCTGGCCTGTTTCTCCAATATAGCATCCTTCGTTACATTTTTTACACTGAATGATATATACCACATTGGAAGATGAGCAAGTGAAAGATCCCTTTATGTTGAATATCTTTCCTTTGTGAATCCAGACTGCCCCAATTTGACTGCCCCTATCGGACCGACCGTTCACTTGTCTATTAGATTGTAAGCTCTTTGAGCAGGGACTGTCTCTCTTTGTTAAATTGTACAGCGCTGCGTAACCCTAGTAGCGCTCTAGAAATGTTAAGTAGTAGTAGTAGTAACTGTGGGGTCCTGTGAAATATTTTGGCATAGTTTGCAACTGGATAAATTACAGGGAAGTGTGCCCTTCTGTTCCTTTTCAGTCTGTGATGGAAGTTTACTTCTGATTAGCTTGTGTTTTAAGTTGGGTGGGTGACAGTACAACCCTATAAATATGTTTCACTGTGTTCTGTAATTTAAAGCCAGAGGCACCTTTCCAAACTGAAAATCTCCTATAGCAGAAGTAACTGTTGGAGTAGCTCTGTAATGTACACCATCCTGCAGTTTGTATGTATGTGCCAGGAAGGTTACCAGTGTATTAATGTAGAGAAAATCTCTGTACACCCTATTAGAGTCCATATTAGATCCTGTCCTATTTCATGTATAATAAAGCAGTTGAGCTTTTGATAAACCATTTGTTTTATGTTTTATTTTTGAAGGCTTCATCATTGTTAGATGTGTGAGTGCGGGCGAGAATTCAACTGTTGGCCATGAAACCAGTGGCTTGCCCTGTAGCTACCAGGACGTAAACTGCACAGGTACTGTAATGAAGAGTGTAGCAAACAGCAGAATTCAGTGCAAAGGTAGAAACCATTTGCTCTGTTACTATGGTGAAAAATCCTTTTTAAAAAAGTGAAATTTTATTTGGGGGGGGGGGGGGTTGTGTGTGTTTTGGCTTCTGCTATTTAAACGTATCTGACTAATGTTATGGGACAAATATTAGAAATTAAAGACCTTGTTTACTAAGCTGCGTTGTAGGCATGCTAGCAGTTTTAGCGTGTGCTAAAAATTAGCATGCGCTAATGCTAAGCTATACCCATATATTCCTATGGGTGTCTTTAGTGTTAGCGCATGCTAATTTTTAGGTTGCGCTAAAAATGTTAGCACACCTTTGTAAACAGGACCCTAGGTGAGGGCAACGATGCAAAATTTAAATAGTGATTAATCTTGTGAATAAAAATTAAAAACACGATTAATCACACTTAATGACAGGATGCATGTTGGGCAGTAAAAAATAAAGTTTTGAACAAAATGTAATACTAAACTGAAAATAGCACAAAGCGATTTTTTTTCAGACATTGTTGTAATCCATTACAGTTTTTTATTCTTTGTAGAATTTTTTTTATTTTTTGTTCTTTTCTTTTTATTCATTTTTTTTAGCCTCCTCAGTCTTCACCCAGTTTCTCTCCCCCCCTCCCCCAGCGTTTACCTCTAAAGCAGGTACAATCACAATCTCTGCCTGTGAAAACATGCTCCCTCCCAAAGGCATCCTTTCCCCAAAGCTACATGGCCTTACCTTCTGTAAAGGAAAGTAGGGAAGGAGATTTTCCCTTTAATTTCCATGGCATTATTATCATCCTCCCTCCCACTGCACCCAAACACTACCTAATAAGAACCCAGAGTTTCTCTCATGTCACCCCCCCCCCACCCCGATTTACCTTTACAACTGGACTCAGGCCTCATATTTTTTTCTCCTTCCTCGCTGCCTCAAAGTCTTTGTCTTCCCCTGCATGGCTGAACTCTGCAGATACTTGAGCCAAGAGGATGCAGAAAGTTTGGGAAGTCTTGTGGTTTCAAGTCCCAATATTACACGCCCTGCAATAACACGAATCCGCATATAATGCGATCATGTCTTGGCTTCCCTTTTTTACATACAGCTCCTCTGTTGGCAATGTCTAGCTATGCTGGGGTGGGTGGAGCACACCCCTATGCCTTTATGAAAAACACTCCAGCCAATGTCTAGCTACGCTGAGGTGGGACCCCCAGTTTCAAAACAACTTTGGGTGAGCTCTGTCTACATGGCTGAACGCCGCTTCTAGTGCCAGTGTGAAAACAACTTTGGGTAAGCTCTGTCTGTGTGACTGAATGCCATTCTTGGCACTATAATGCGATCCTTCATTTAACGTGATGTTATTTTATGGATCCCAATCATTGTGTTATATCGGGGTTTCACTGTATGTTCTGTGTAAGATATGCACCTATTTACTGAATGGGTGGGCAGATCCTAGAGATAGGGTGAAAGAAATATGGGAGAAGAGACAGGGCAAAAGATGTTGGAGAAAAGGGAAAGATTACAGAAGGCAAGGAAGAGTGTGAGGAGGGATGAGAGAGAGACAAAACAGGAAGTAGTTGCTCTCTGACTTTTTAACCAGCAATCAATGCTGGCAGACAGACAGCCAAGGACTGGCAGAGTGGCAGCAGCGAAACAACAAACTCCCATTGTTTTGCAGGGAGGAGAAGGAGCAGCTGCCCCCCCCCCCCCCCCATTCTGTCACTTATGCTTCCATTCTCCTACTCTAGCTGCCAGAGATAGAACTTGTTCTCTGACAACCAAGAGCTCTTTGCACGAAATGCACACATACAATCTATGAACAACTGGGAGATAATCATACTTGTGGCACTTGGCACAAAAGACTTAATAGCCCCCATCTTGCTGTTGGAATTCCATCTGTATCTTAGTATTGTTGAGTTGTGTGTTATTGAAAGTTGCTACCAAAGTAGGGATTCTTAACCTAATATAAATTTACTAAAAATTGTCTGGTAGCCCGATTTACTCCTGGGCTGCTTCTTGAAGGGCCCACGCTTGAAATCAGGAGCAGACCCCCATCACATTCCCCTCCCAATCTGAAGCCCCCAATCGTCAAAAGCCCCTCCCCCACCCTCCTATAGACCCCCTCTTCTCTCCTGGGCCTACCTTATAATATTGGTGGGGTCAAAGTAAGAGCCATCTTCAGTTGCTCCTGCCCCTGGCTGGCACCAGATTCTCCCTAAAGTAGCCTCACAGTACTACCATTAGGGTTCAAGCTGCCATATAAGGACTTTAAATGTCTTTTCATACTTCTTCTGACATAATACCCATACTAGTTTTGATTCCTTCCTCTGAACCGCTTCAAGTCTTTTTATATCTTTAGCAAGATATGGCCTCCAAACATGAACCCAGTTCTCCACGTGGTGCCTCACCAATGACATCTCCTCTCTTTATGCCTCTCTGTGCACACTAGCTTCTTTCTGTCTTGGCCACTGCCTTGCCACATTTTTTCACCACCTTGAGATCCCCAGACATCATCCCTAAGTCCCTGTCCTGGTCTATACATATCAGCCTCTTACCCCCTATTACATACAACAACTTTGAATTTGTACACCTCAAGTGCCTTACTCTGTGCATTGTGTGAAGTTGTATAAAGGTTGTTACTAATAGTCTATTCTCCTTGAAAAGCCTTCTCTCTTTCTTAGCCAAGTTTAACTCCTTTGTCTACCTACTGTCATTTCCTGATTATTCCTACTACCTCTGTCCTGATGGGTCAGCTGAGTATGACCTTTCTCTCCAGTCAAGTTCTGTCCTTTTTGGTTCTTTTATCTCTCTCTCCCCTCTGCGTATGGGTGCTGTTCTTGACCCCTCTGACCCATGTGCTCAGACATTCTCCATCTTGCCTTGGACAGCACATGTCCTCCTGTCCCTCCTCTAAGAAAACTCAACTTTTTGCCTCATTCATTCTTTCTCTCATGATAATACAGAAACCCAGCACCCCTTCTCTAAACTGCTTTAAGAGGCCTTGACAGTGACAAGACTTGCTTCGTAATGTAAGGAGAGAGACAGAGTAGTTGTTGCAAACGATAGAAGCAGCACTTGAAGGTTGCTTGGACTTGGGGAATCAGCATAGTGTTGAGGCTAGCTGTATTCCAAGGTTCCTGACTAGTGATTTTAGGGGGAGTTCATATTTTTATGACAGAAGACACAGAGCATGGTGGTATATAGAATTCACTGGGAAGAAAGGCGAGTAGTGGAGTGCCAATGAAGCAGCTCTTTAGTTTGCTTGGATTTGGGGGATCAGCTGCTTTTTAACATATTTATAAAAGATCTAGAGATTGGAGTAACTAGTGAGGTAATTAAATTTGCTGACGACACAAAGTTATTCAAAATTGTCAAATCACAAGAGGATTGTGAAAAATTACAACAGGACCTTACAACACTGGGAGACTGGGCATCCAAATGGCAGATGTTTATTGTGAGCAAGTGCAAAATGATGCATGTGGGAAAGAGGAACTCGAACTATGGTTACGTGATGCAAGGTTCCACATTAGGAGTCACTGACCAGGAAAGGGATCTAGGTGTCATCATTGATGATACGTTGAAACCCTCTGCTTGGTGTATGGCGGAGGCTACGAAAGCAAATAGAATGTTAGATATTATTAGGAAAGGATTGGAAAACAAAAATAAGGACATTATAATGCCTTTGTATTGCTCCATGGTGTGACCGCACCTCAAATACTGTGTTCAGTTCTGCTTTCTGCATCTTAAAAAGATATAGTAGAATTAGAAAAGGTACAGAGAAGGGCGACGAAAATGATAAAGGGGATGGGATGACTTGCCTGTGAGGAAAGGCTAAAGTGGCTCCTCTTCAGCTTGGAGAAAAGACGGCTGAAGAGAGATATAATATAGATGTATAAAATAATGAGTGGAGTGGAACAGGTAGACGTGAATCGCTTGTTTACTCTTTCCAAAAATACTAGGACTAGGGGGCACGCAATGAAGCTACAAAGTAGTAAATTTAAAACAAATTAGAAAAAGTATTTCTTCACTCAATCAATGTGTGATTAAACTCTGGAATTCTTTTCCAGCGAATTTAGTAAAAGCAGTTAGCTTAGCGGGGGTTTAAGAAAGGTTTGGATAGCTTCCTAATAGAAAAGTCCATAAGCCATTATTAAGATGGACTTGGGGAAAATGTACTGCTTATTTCTAAGATAAACAGCATAAAATGTGTTGTACTGTGTTGGGATCTTGCCAGGTACTTGTAACCTGGATTGGCCACTGTTGGAAACAGGATGTTGGGCTTGATGGACCTTCAGTCTGTTCCAGTATGGCAACACTTATGTTCTTATGATTCAGAATGCTGCAGCAAGACTAATAGAAGTTTGTAAGCGATGTGACCACATCACACCATTTTTTCAAAAACTTCACTGGCTACCACTTCAGGGCTAAATTTAAAAGCCCTTAATGGAGATGGGCTAGAGTGCTTGAAGAACAGAATCTCCCTCTATACACCTTTAAGGGCACTAAGGTCCTCTCATGGAGTATCTCTACCACACCCTCTCTTAAGGACATCACACAATTTGATACCTGCCAGCGAGCCTTCTGTGGAGTAGCCCGCCACTCTGGAATGCACTCCCTGAAAGGCTTCACATAGGACAAGGCTATCTCTACTTCAGGAAGCAGGTGAAAGCTTGGCTGTTCACTCGGGCCTTTGATGGAAGAAGTAACTAACTTGCTAGTCACACACACGTAAGAAGTGACACCGGTTGCACATACTATAACAGGACATTCATTCCTACCCTAGCTAAGATAATATTCAAGCAACTTTCTTTAAATTAGCCCCTTATTTTCTAATTTCAGTTACTTTGTCTTATCTAGCTATCTGGCTTATTTTCGAAAGAGAAGGGCGCCCGTCTTTCGACACAAATTGGGAGATGGGCATCCTTCTCTCAGGGTCGCCCAAATCGGCATAATCGAAAGCCGATTTTGGGTGTCCCCAACTGCTTCCTGTCGCAGGGATGACCAAAGTTCCCGGGGGCGTGTCGGAGGTGTAGCGAAGGCGGGACTGAGGCGTGCCTATCAGATGGGCGTCCTCGAGCAGTAATGGAAAAAAGAAGGATGTCCCTGAAGATCACTTGGGCAACTTTACTTGGTCCATTTTTTCTTATGACCAAGCCTCAAAAAGGTGCCCGAACTGACCAGATGACCACCAGAGGGAATCGGGGATGACCTCCCCTGACTCCCCCAAGTGGTCACTAACCTCCTCCCACCCTGAAAAAAACAACTTTAAAAACTTTTTGTGCCAGCCTGAAATGTCATACTCAGGTCCATCGCTGCATTATGCAGGTCCCTTGGGGGGAGGTATGTGTGTGTCTGCAGAGGCATAGCGAAGGCATGAATGTCCTTTCAAACATTTTGGGCGTCCTGAACTGCCCCCCGCACAGGGACGGCCAAATTTCAAGCAAGTGGAGTGGACGAGTGGTCTAGTGGTTAGAGCACTGGTCTTGCAATCCAGAGGTGACCGGTTCAAATCCCACTGCTGCTACATGTGATCCAAAATCCAAATAAATAAAGGGTATGTCGAAGGCATAGCAAAGGCATGGACGTTCTTCTTTATTTTTATTTGTTGCATTTGTATCCCACATTTTCCCACCTATTTGCAAGCTCACAGAAACATCCACATTTTGGACGTCCTCAACTGCCGTCGCAGGGACGGAGGCATAGCGAAGAATGTCCTTCACCCATTCTCTGAAAAAAAAAAAAGACGTCCCTGATGAGCACTTGGACGTTTTCACCTGGACTTGTGTTTTTCTAAGGTTGTAGACGGCTATTATACACGCAGCTTGTCTGCATGTATGAAGCCGTCTTTGGCATGCGCAAAGCAGCCACGCATAATGCTTGGCTGCTGTGCACTGGCTTCCCCTCCTTAGGAAGGAAATCGTGTGCAAATGAGCTAACAGCGAGCAGCTCATTTGCATGCGATTTCCTTCATGCATGCCCGTTCTTTTCCGAATCGCTAAGGGATCGGTAAGGGAAGGGCTTTTTCCGTTCAGTTAGTACAGCTGGCTGAAGGTAAGTGAGCTATGTACCTGGGAGCAATTTGTGAAGTGCACTGCAGTGCCCCCTAGGGTGCCCGATTGGTGTCCTGGCATGTCAGGGGGACCAGTGCACTACGAATGCTGGCTCCTCCGATGACCAGATGGCTTGGATTTGGTCGTTTCTGAGATGGGCGTCCTAGCTTTCCATTATGGCTGGAAATCAGAAAAGACCAAGTCCTGGGGACGACTATTTCTAAGGTCGACCTAAATTTGCTGATTTGGGTGTCCCCAACCGTATTATCAAAACGAAAGATGGACGCCCATCTTGTTTCGATAATACGGGTTTCCCCGCCCCTTGCTGGAGCCGTCCTGCGAGGCCGTCCCCAGGAAAACTTGGGTGTCCCTTTCGATTATGCCCCTCCACATGTTCCATCTTTGCTTACATCCTATGATGTCTATTAAAATGTTTTATTGCGTATTGTGTTGATATTGCAATGTAGCTTATTGTGCTATACTTTGTATTGTTATTTGAATATTTTTACTGCTGTAATTGTTTATTGCTTATGTTTGACTTATTCTTGCTGTACACCACCTTGAGCGTATTCCTTCAAAAAGGCAGTGAATATATCCCAATAAATATGTAAAGAAATAAAATAAATTCAACCATTTTCTAATGCAATTCACCTTCCTCCAGTCCCAACCCCAGCCTGCTCAGTTTATTTATGAGCCTCCTGTAAGGAACTGTATCAAAGGCTTCACTGAAATCCAAGTACATCAAATCCAGGGTATGTCCTTGATCTAGTTCTCTTGTCACCCGGTCAAAGAATTCAGATTTATTTTACCACAATCTTCCCCTGGTAAAACCATGTTTCCTTGGATCTTGCAACCCATTGGGTTCTAGAAAGTTCACTGTCCTTTCCTTCAGCAGGACCTGAATTACTTTTCCAAGCAGTGAGGTAGGGCTTACTGGCTTGTAGTTTCCTGCTTCTTCAGTTACCATTTTTGTGAAGAGAGATCATATCCACTCTTCTCCAGTACCATAGAACCTCTCTTGTATCCAAGGATCTATGAAACATATCTATAAGAGGACTAGCAAGAACTTGCTGATCTCCCATAATATCCTGAGATGTATCTCATGCAGCCCCATTGATTTGTCCGTTTTTTTAAGTTCATAAACTGAAAGTAGAAAAGGCCATGAGGCTGGATTAGATACAAGAAGGTTGAACCCAAATTGAAACCTAGACTGGATAGCATTTAAAGGTAGCTTAATACAGTTCTCTGAGATTTAACATCTAATGGTGAGGTTACTGTCAATCTTCTGTTGGTCTATTGAAGGCTATTACTGTGCTTAGGAGTTATTCATGTTATTAAATATTGAAGATGTTTTTCATTTTGTCTTTAACGGAACTCCTCTTTTGTGCTATAAACTTTGGTGGCTAGCAGGTGGAATGCATCCTTAGCAATGTGGACAGGAATAACTGGGCAGCCTGAAAAGAGCCCGTTTTTGTCGTGTTCTTCTGCCATCTACTATAAGCCCCACTTTTGCTCCATGTAACAGTCTGAAATGAGCTTTAGGTTAGCAATTCTATAACAGGGTTCCAATTATAGCTGCTAGTTATGGTGCCTTTTTCAAGCCTATTTTATAAAGAAAAGTATGAACCTAATCTTTATGGAATACTACTAGCACAAGTGGCTGGAAATGCATGAGCACTTACATCAGTTTTGTAACCTGTTTGCATCTGTTTGAGAGCTGGAACATGCTCCACCCAAACAGGTTTATTCATATTTAATATACTGCCTTTCAAAACAAATAGCAAAGTTAAAATAAATCAGAGCAGGAAAAGAACTCCATAATACAGGAAAGAAAAAAAGCCAAAGACATGACCACCAGCAAAGTACATGCCACCAAATCATGATGTGTATTTTTCCACTAGTCGGTATTTTATAAGCGGTCATTTATGAGCATATGTAACTACATACAACTTGGTGGTTCCTTGTAGAATTACCCCTTATAGGGCTTTGATTTTAACTTCTGGTTCAACTTGGGACTCTTTCACACAGCTACTAGCTACAACTCCTACTCTCGGAGTGATCTAATTATTTATCGTTGAGATCTATGTGAGCCCATGACTAAGACATAAATAAGTATTTGGGTTCCTAGATTATTTGACTTCCGATGCAGGCAATTACTACTACTACTACTTAACATTTCTAGAGCGCTACTAGGGTTATGCAGCGCTGTACAGTTTAACAAAGAAGGACAGTCCCTGCTCGAAGGAGCAATTATGCTGAAACATGGCAGTGCCAAGCCCTCATTTGTGATTTTATGATCTCCTATTGTATTTTTCCAGATTTGGATGTGTATATATTTTATATTCACCCTTGTGGTGGATTTTGTTGTATTAAAGATTTTGGAAACGTTCTCTTAGTGCCTTGATTTGGTGACTTCCACTACTTTGTTGTGTTGTTCAACTTGGGACTCTTCAAATCAGGTTTGCTACAGTTGCCTGATGCAAAGCATTTGTCAGTCTTCTGTTCCCCAACCTTCATTTATGAGCCAAAGTGCTATGGGCTTGACGTTGGCCTTGGGTCTCATGGCTAAAATTAGTGCTACAGCAAGAAGGAAGAAGGCCGTTGACATGGAGCGATTGCAGCAAAGGGGAAACCCACTGCTGTACATATCTTGAAATTAGGGCTTCTGGTTTGCTATGATGCTACAGAATTGCAGCAAATCATCCGCTGCCCTTTCCCACCATGACTGGCATTGGTCTGCCTTCCCCTTCAAAGCCAGTATTCTCTTGCACTGCATCTCTTGCCACCTCCCAGCAGATGCAGGACTGATCCTTCCTTGCCTGTTCTCTTATTGTTTCCTGCTTACTACGTGCCCTGTTATTCTCTCAGCTCATCCACCCCTCCTCTGCTTTCTGCCTCTGCAGCTGTAGATATGATCCTAGGATATGATCCTAGTACTGTAGCTGCTGGCAGGTCTCCCTCAGTGCTGCAAATCATGTGACTCTGTCAAGAGGTTATCACATCAACAGGTCTACAGCTGTCATCATTCTTCCAAGTAGCTGCCAAGTTTGTGTTATTTCTAGACTTCAGTGAGGTACCTCTTCTCAGGCTGTTTAAATCCCTCTTGTTTTGTTTTTTTATGTAAAATTTAAAGTGACAACATTCACAAGTACAGTTAAAGCAACATTTAATTTAAACCATGAGGATGATATAATCCAGTGTTAAAATTACATTTGTATTCTGTCTGGAGCAAATGTTTGTTTCAGTGTACCACTCATGAGAAAGGAACCGTTACTTCCAGAGCCTGCAACACTTGTATTTCAATATTTTTTCTGCTTCATGTACATATGATGGGCAATTCTACCACTGGGCACTTCCATTTAGGCACCTCAGGGACATGTGGTGGGAGCCAATTCTGTTAGTGTACCTGGGCATCCAGGTTCCATTATAGAATACTAGTGGAACTCAATATCGGTGCACCTAACATTTAAGCACCTGCAATTACTCTGGGGTAAATTTGGCAGGATCACGTGTAACTTAAGTATTTTGTAAAATGTAAATGGGAGCGCCACCCATGCTCTGCCTATGTGTGCATCCTTCTTGAATTTACATGCTGTGTAAGTTATGCGTGCCATTACAGAATAGCACTGAGTGCCCTGCTGGCACTTTCATGTGTAAGGCACTTGAAAAAAGTAAGAAGAACACCTGCATAAAGAGAATTACAGTAACTGAAGTGGGAGATAACAAGAGCTAAGATAAGAGAACAAAGGTGAGAGGTAGAGAGGAAAGGGCATACTGATCGGATACGATGAAGGGCAAAGAATGAGGAGCAGAGCACAGAATCTATATGAGGTTTGAATGTGAGAAAAGAATCAAAAATAACACAGAGTATCTTGATAGTCATTGAATGGGAGTGGGACTTCATCAAGTGATGGAGTGTAGATACATACCTGTGGCAGGTATTCTCTGAGGACAGCAGGCTGATTGTTCTCACAATTGGGTCGTCATCTGCAACGGCCCAGGAGACCGGCAAATCCATAAGAAAAAATAAAAACTTGTAGAATGCACCGGCACACAGGCAGAGCGAACCGCGCATGCGTGAACGGCTTCCCGCCCGCAGCACGAGCATGCCCTCTCAGTTTCATAAAAAGCAAAACAGAATATAACAACTCCAAAGGGGAGGAGGGGGAGGGTTTGTGAGGACAATCAGCCTGCTGTCCTCAGAGAATACCTGCTACAGGTATGTATCTGCACTTTCTCCGAGGACAAGCAGGGTGCTTGTTCTCACGATTGGGGTATCCCTAGCCCCCAGGCTCACTCAAAACAATGAACTTAGGTCAATTGGGCCTCGCAAGGGCGAGGACATAACATGGATTGACCTGAAAAGAAACAGAACTAAGTGAGAGTGCAGCCTGGAACAGAACATAAATGGGCCTAGGAGGGTGGAGTTGGATTCTAAACCCCGAACAGATTCTGTAGCACCGTCTGCCCAAACCGACTGTGGCGTCGGGTATCCTGCTGAAGGCAGTAGTGAGATGTGAATGTGTGAACTGATGACCACGTTGCAGCCTTGCAAATCTCTTCAATGGAGGCTAACTTTAAGTGAGCCACGGACGTAGCCATGGCTCTAACATTATGAACCGTGACATGGCCCTTCAGAGTCAGCCCAGCTTGGGCATGTGAAGGAAATGCAATCTGCTAGTCATTTAGAGAGTGTGTGTTTTCCGATGGCGACCCCCCTCCTATTAGGGTCAAAAGAAACAAACAACTGGGCGGACTGTCTGTAGGGCTTTGTCCGCTCCACGTAAAAGGCCAATGCTCTCTTACAGTCCAAGGTGTGCAACTTGTCCTCACCAGGGCGGGTGTGTGGATGGGGAAAAAATGTTGTCAAGACAATTGACTGGTTCAGATGGAACTCCAACACCACCTTCGGCAAGAACTTAGGGTGAGGTTGGAGGACTACTCTGTTATGATGAAACTTGATATAAGGTGCATGCACCTTATGATATAAGGTGAGCTTGAAGCTCACTGACTCTACGAGCTGAAGTAACAGCCACCAAGAAAATGACCTTCCAGGTCAAGTACTTCAGATGGCAGGAATTCAGTGGCTCAAAAGGAGCTTTCATCAACTGGGTGAGAATGACGTTGAGATCCCATGACACTGGTGGAGGTTTGACAGGGGGCTTTGACAAAAGCAAACCTCAGATAGGCTTACCCTCTACACATTGATGATAAGCACTAATTGCACTAAGGTGAACTGTTACGGAGTTGGTCTTGAGACCAGACTCTGACAAGTGTAGCAGGTATTCAAGCAGGGTCCGTGTAGGACAAGAAAAAGGATCTAGGGCCTTGCTGTCACACCAGACTGCAAACCTCCTCCATTTGAAAGAATACCTTTTGGTGGAATCTTTCCTGGAAGCAAACAAGACTCAGGAGACACCCTCCAAAAGACCCAAGGAGGCAAGTTCTAAGCTCTAGGCTGTGAAAGCCAGAGACTGGAGGTTGGGATACAGAAGCGACCCCTCGTTCTGGGTGATGAGGGTCGGAAAACACTCCAATCTCCACGGTTCTTCGGAGGACAACTTCAGAAGAAGAGGGAACCAGATCTGACGGGGCCAAAAGGGCGCAATCAGAATCATGGTTCCACGGTCTTGCTTCAGCAAAGTCTTCCCTACTAGAGATATGGGAGGATAAGCATACAGAAGGCCTGCTTGTTGGTGTAATACATAGCAACCTGATTGTCTGAATTAGAATGATTTAATTGGACAGCCGATCTCTGAAAGCCTTGAGAGCATTCCAGATCGCTCGTAATTCCAGGAGGTTGATGTGAAGATCCTTTTCCTGAAAAGACCAAGCTCCTTGAGTGTGAAGTCCATCTACATGAACTTTCCACCCCAGGAGGAATGCATCCGTCGTCAGCAATTTTTTGCGGCTGAGGAATTTGGAATGGACGTCCCAAGGTCAAATTGGATCGAATGGTCCACCACTGAAGGGAACTGCAAAAGTCGGTGGAGAGATGGATCACACCCTCTAGATCCCATGTGGCCTGGCACCACTGGGAAGTTAGGGTCCATTGAGCTGATCTTATATGTAGGTGTGCCATGGGAGTCACATGAACTGTGGAAGCCATGTGCCCTAAGAGTCTCAACATCTGCCGAGCTGTGATCTGTTGAGACGCTCGAGCCAAGGATACTAGGGCCAGGAGATTGTCTGCCCTTGCCTGGGGAAGATAAGCTCGAGATGTCCATTTGTCCAACAGAGCTCCAATGAACTCCAATTTCTGAACCGGAACAAGGTGGGATAATTGATTATGAACCCCAGTAGCTCTAGCATTCGAATAGTCATCCGCATGGACTGTAGAGCGCCTGCCTCTGAGGTGCTCTTCACCAGCCAATCGTCGAAATAAGGGAAGACATACACTCCCAGTCTGCGTAGCGATGCTACGACAACTGGCAGGCACTTTGTAACGCGAGGCCAAAAGGCAGTACACAGTACTGAAAGTGCCGAGTTCCCAACCGAAATCGAAGATACTTCCTGTGAGCTGGGAGTATCGAGATGTTGGTATAGGCATCCTTTAAGTCCACAGAGCATAGCCAATCGTTTTCCTGAATCAAAGTTGATGCTTCCCTCGACGCCGATGCCGCCGACCTCGGTACTGACGTCGACGTCGAAGGACCGGACCGATCAGCAAAAAGTCTTTCACGTTGAGCCTCCCGAGATACTTGGGTCCGCTTTGGGTCCTCTTTTTCATTAAAGAGCACAGCTTACAAGCAGCTGGCAAATGTTCGGGCCCAAGGCACTGGAGACACCACGCATGGGGGTCGGTACCCGAGATGGTCCGGTTGCAGTGAGTACAACGCTTAAAGCCGCTAGGAATCCTCGATGACATGGACAGAAAAACGGCGGCTGTGAAATTAAAGGACTCGATCGTGCCAAATAAAAAGGCACAAAAAAGGAAAAGAAGACCCGGCCGAGCAGCCAAAAAGCCGGCCGCGACGAAAAAGAAGGAAACTTTAAAGAAAAACTAATAAAATAAGGGAAAAACTAAGTCTTTTTTTTTTTTAAACAAACTACTGGGATGTAGAAGAAAAAAAGAAAAAGGGGAGCGGTAAACGCTAAACTAAGTCTCCTGAGCTGAAATTGAGCACAATCGAAAAAAACATATCACTCAAGACGTGTATCAAAAGAAACTGAGAGGGCACGCTCGCGCTGTGGGCGGGAAGCCGTTCGCGCATGCACGGTTCACTCTGCCTGTGCACTGATGTGTTCTAGAAGTTTTTGTTTTTTCTTATGGATTTGCTGGTCTCCTGTTCTGTTGCAGACAACAACCCAATTGTGAGAACAAGCAGCCGGCTTGTCCTCGGAGAATGGGGGAAGAGAAACACTACAAGAAGAAGGGAAGAGAACAGATTCACACTTAGAAGTGTTAAGAAAGAGAAGGTTGGACTTGAGCCAGGAAGATACGTGAGAGAGTCAGGAGTCAAGGCGCTGAGCTGCTGAGGCATCAGATGCTTCACAGAGAATTTGGATACCACCTGTATAGTAGAATGGGATACAGGAGTGCTCTTGGATAATAGTGAGTAGAGGAGCTAGGAAGATATTAGAATAGGGGCGAGAATAGAACCTTGGGGGACGCCAGAAAGTAAAGGCAGGGAATTGGTGGAAGAATCTTGAAAGCAGAGCTGGTAGGAATGGTTACTAAGATAATTACAAACCATGAGAAGACTGTGCTGGAGATACCAGTAGAAGGGAGGCAGTAAAGAAGGAGAGTATGATTAACAAGGTCAAAAGCGGAAGAGAGATCTAGAGAGACTAGAATGACAGAGTGGTGTTGATCAATGGAGGTGCGGATAAGATCAGAGAGGCCAATAAAAAAGAGTTTCAGTACTGTGGGAGATCATAAAACCGGTTTGATAGGGATGGAGAATGTTGCTCTGTTCAAGGTGGTGAGTGAGTTGCACATAAACCAGTTTTCCCAGGCCTTGGAGAAGAAAGGGAGATTTGAGATAGGGTGGAAGCTAGAGGGAAGACACAGATCAGGGTGGTGAGTTTTAAGGGTATAGACCAAGGTATGCTTCCAGGAGGTTGGGTTAGTACCTTTGGACAGAGGGGAAGGAGAATAATGTGCAAAAAAAGACACAAGATGTGGGTCATGGATCAGCAGATAAAGAGGAAGGAATGAGGGATAAAAGAAACTTGGACAGGGAGTGGATAAAAGGAAGTTTGAAAGAGGCCCATGTAGATGATGGGCAGGGGGAAAGGGGTAGTGGGCAAGGAGGACAGGGGAGGGGACAGAGGGAGGGTAGGAGAGTCAATCAAAGTGAGTCAGATTGCCATGCTGTGGCAAGGGTGTCCAGAGGCAGAATAGAGGGATCGTAATTGGGGGAGATGTTAGAAGAGGAAGCAATGGAATTGATGAGTTAAAAAAAGTGCCCGAATACGGTAAGTTGCGATCCATCTTTTCAAAGAAGGTTCTTTTGGTTGGTGACTCTCACGGCTATATTCCTGATATAGAGAACGGAAGAGAGCAAGACAGAATGCTGAACACAATTTGCACCATTTATGCTCAGCAGGTGAGAATAGAGCAGGCAAAGACCGGGGTAAACCAGGGAGAAAAATGAGAGTGGGAAGGGAGAATAGAGGTAAGAGAGGCATGATGGTTAAGAATGGAAGTGAGTCATTGAGTTGAAGAGTGCAATCGTTGATTGGCAATGACGGGGAAGGAGGAAGTAGAAAGAGACGAAGAGAGACAGGCAACAGAAGAATCATTGAGGAAGTGGGGGGGGGGGGGAGGAGGAGGTGGCTGGAGACAGGGCAGCTGGAGTGAAATAAGGAAGTTGTCTGACCAAGGAATGAGGAAGAAAGGATGGAAGATGAAGGAATAGTGAGGGGTGGGGAAGTAAAGATCAAATCAAGGGAATTGCCGGCATTGTCAGTGGGGAAAAATGTGTTGCATGAGTCCAGGAGTATTTGTGAGTGAAAGGAATGAGATGTTGAAGTCAGAAGGGAGTAGATTGAAGTAGAGGAGCAGAAGCAGGATATACAGAATAGAGCATTCTAAGACAAAAATTTGTCCATAGAAAGAGAGGAGGGGGAGGGTGGTAGAGTAAAGCAATATGCAGAAAGAAGAGGAGAAAGAGATGAAGAAGGAAAACTTCAGAAATCATTTGGGGCTTAGTGATGCAAAGAGTAAGCTGGAGGGAGGAGCAAAGAAAACAGTCAACCCCACCACCATGGCGGGATGGGCATGGAACATGTAGGGAAGAGAAGTTAGGTGGACATGCAGCAAGGACAGAAGCCATGTCTCCTGGGTGAAGCCAGGTTTCAGTGGCAAAGAAAAGTTCCAGATCATGGCGGTATATAAGGTCAGATACAAGGGAGTATTTCTGTCCTAAGGAGCAAACATTTAGGAGGCAGGCATTGAGGTGAGAGGGAGTGGAGAAAGGGGTATATAAGGGAGAGAGAGTAGAAGGGAGAGGGACAAGCTCCTGAACAAGAGGGTGTATATGAGAGAACTGGGGAAGATGCGGTCAGAAGATAGCCAAGATCACTGAGGGAAGCAGAGAGGGGGAGGAAGACAGGGACATGTGGTATGGAGAGAGAGAGACAGAAAGGAGGTGAGCATTAGGAGGAGGAGAGTGACGAGGCAAGGAGCGCATAAGGAGTACATCTTCCTGCTGCTTAGTCACGCTTCTTCAGCACAAGCGCCTTGCACTGGGTTGTTAAAAATAGCCGTGGAAATATGACGTCACCTCAGGGAAGTTGCAGCGGGGAAAAGACTGGTTTCGGGCAGCATTCAGTATGACAAGTTGAACTTGAAATCATAAGAGCACAGAAAGCAACATCAGACAGAGAGCAGTACAAACAACTTTGCTATGGTTGGCTGATACAAACTGTCAGTGTCCTCCCCTCCCTTATAAGACATCTTGCTATGGGCCTGACATAGCTTTGAATATCAAGACTAAATTAGTGCAACTGCAGGAAGAAAGAAGGCCATTGAAAATGAGTTATTGCAGTAGAGGCAGTACACACTGTTTTGAAAGGTCATTGCCCCAGTAAGTATCTCAAGTAAGGCTTTCAGCTAGATCCAAATTTATCCAACAGGGTTTATCTAGTCCTGGGTTTCTCTCATTGCATGCAGGGGCTTGTTCCTTTTCTTAGGGAATGTGAAGGGGAAATCAGAACTACAAATCCCTGCATGCAATGGGTATAAACCCAGGACTGGATCAATCCTATTGGGCAAACCTAGACCCAGTTGGCAACCCTAGTCCCAAGGGTAGCAAATATTGCTTAAAAAAGGCATTAGGTACTATGCGTGAAAACATTTATGGTCTAGTAATAGTAAATCTTGTGCAGGGTGGTAAAACTGAATTGATCAACTTTTGGTTCACAGGTTTCACACTCGAATTATTCTTGCTTATCACTTAACATTTTTTACATCATAACAGGCATTATTCATAGCATATAGAAACTACAAATCAGACCACCTGTTGGGAAATGAGATGGTTGTTATGTAACAGTAATCTAGGGGGAAGGGGGGCTTTCTAGGTTCTTACAAAAAATCTTTCTCTGCTCTATTCTTCTCCAAATAAAATAGAAACCCCTCATTTTCTCTTTACTTCCAATTTTCTTAAATACCCTTGTTGTATATTTTTTTTAAATTTCCTTTTGATCTATATTGAAAATAAGTTTTACATTCATTCTAGATCACTTTGTAACTGTGAAACACAGAGAACACTTCTCCAGATGTCCTGAGGAGTACACTTATTATTGTGTTAAAGGCAGGTGTCGATATGTAGCATCACACAATACACCGTCCTGTGTGTAAGTATTGGATATTTTCACTATTCTAACTGGGAAAGAGTAAACAACAGAGGCATAACTTGGAAATATTTAGGTAATGATATATTCTGTTGAGAGAGATTCAGTTTATAAGCTCCAAATGCTATTACAACGTCACATGGGAGTTTTGAAAGAGTGACACAGTCTCCTGTTGAAATAGGATAGGTTTCCAGTGCTGAATCTATTTCAGGACTTGATTCTGTCCCCAGCAGCTTCAATATAGATAGGGAAATCTGTGTATATAAGGTGGGATGTGTTTTTCTTATTGGGCAACAGTTGGATCGCCGATTTAGTTGGTTAACTAATTAAGAGCCGGTTTCACACATAGGAAAGATAATGTATATGGTCATAATGGGATGCTAACTTGATAATTTGACATGTTTTGAAGGGGTGGCTACTTTTTATTGATAAAATGTTAGAAAAAGCGTTGTATCTTATTCTAATTGTATTTTACTTCACAAATTAATTCAGTTCTTGTTTACATTAAGAATTTATTTATCATTTTTAGTGCTTGATCTTCAAACATACTTGTCTCTGAACAAATTCTCCTAATTCTTAAAATTTGACTGATCGGTAAACTAGTCTTCAAGTGGTATGGGTGAGAGCTACAAAAATGTAACAAAGTATTTCGATAAGAGGATTTTTGAAACAGAGTAGTTTGTATCCAATTCGATTTTTTTGAACACCCTTACATCCAAAAATTCCAATTCTTGATGATGGTAATGGAATGTAAACTTCAAATTTTGTTGTAAAGAATTTAATTTCTCCATAAATTGCAGGAGTTCTCTCTCTGAGCCCTCCCAGATGAAAAATATGTCATCTAAGTACTGTTTCCAGTATGAGACATTTCTAAATTCCTCTAATGTATATACCAGAACATCCTCAAATTTTGCCAGATACAACGTAGCAACCGAAGGGGCTAACGTTGCCCCCATTGCTATCCCTATCTTTTGCTCATAAAATTGCTGCTGAAAGAAAAAATAGTTCTTGCCAATTACCAATTGAGCCAATTTCATAAGATATTCAGTTGATATACGATGGGGGGCAGGTCATTGATCTAATATTTCTTTTATAACCATCAAAGCCTCCTCCTGCGGGATGACGGTATAAAGAGATGTAACATCAACCGTAACAAAGATGGAATTATCTGTGAGCCTCACATCTTGAAGACTACATAAAAAATGCGTCGTATCTTTCAGATAAGATTTTACCTGCAGAGCCATTGGTTTCAAAAAAAACATCCAGTAGTAAAGATAAAGGTTCCAATACGGTATTACACAATGCCACAATTGGGCGACCAGGCGGGGTCAATTATTAAACTTGAAAGAGCAAAGATGGATATTTCAGTTGCAAACATTGTCTCCGGGTGGTTTAAATGCAGAAATAGATTGGTGGTTTTCCGGAGAGCAGGGAAATTATATAGGTAATCTTGAGTCTGTCGGAGGAAAAGGCCCCGGGCTGCATCTCAAAGAGCATGAGGCACTGGTTAAGGAACCCCCGACAAGCAGAAGGAGTACCATCAAACCGAGGAGGCTCCAGAAGCCGCAACCCAGGAGTAGGGAAAAAGGACCCAGATGAAGCAGCAGGTGGTTAGCGTCGAGTTTGGAGAGTGGACATCTGGGAACACACATCCTGTAAGACTCCAGACAGTCGGTTTAGCTGGGCCTGTTGCTGGAGAACCTGGCTCAGATCTGACAGTTCGGGTTTGTCCGGCGAACTCATGGCTTCAGCTTACTGTGAGACTTGTGAGTTCTTGTGCCAAGTGGAGCACTGCTGAGCGCGATGGCATGCCCCTGTACTCTGCTTGGCGGCCGAGGAATCCCGAAGTTGACCGCTGTTCCCCAGAGGTTGAGCCCCCAGGTGCGGGCGGCCAGTAAGACTTGTGCAGGAAGCTGAGGAGAGGGGCGCTGAGGAACTAGCCAGAGGGAAACAGAAGGGAATGGTCCTGGTACAAGCAATGTCCAACCAGCAGGCAGCAGGCAAAAGAGTAATCCAGGTACAAGCAATGTTCAACAGGCAGGCAGCAGGCGAGAGAGTAATCCAGCTACAAGCAATGTCAACAGGCAGGCAACAGACTACAGAGTAATCCAGGCACAAGCAAAGTCAGCAACGAGGGACCAGCAGAAGAAGCAGACTACAGAGTAGTAACACCTACCAAAGTAGAAGCCGAAGCATGGAGCCCAAGGATAAATCAGCAGATAAAGTGCTGGCATCTGACGTCAGCAGGAGCCTAGCAGGGTGAGAGAGAGCAGCCATTGGGAGAGAGCAAGAAGAGGGCACAAGCAGTAGCCAACAGGAAAGGAGCAAGGGAAAGGGAACACCCTGAAAGGCCACGCGGGATGATGGGGTGGATCTACGCAAATGTGCAGTGCATCGCGACGCGGAGACGCCAAGTAGGCAAATGGAAGCGCTGTACAAGGAGGCTGGAAGCACGCCGTGCTGGTTAAGATGGTGCTGCAGTGGATCCCCTCGAGGACGTCGAGGTAGGGGACGTGACAGCCACGCTGGTTACGACGGCGCTGCAGTGGTGCCCCGCGCCGCTCGAGGATGTCGAGATAGGGGACGTGACACCAAGACAGCTGTCTCCTCCCAAACACTTTCTAAAATCCTATTTAAATGGTGCATGAGTTCCACTGTCTTCAGACCAGTTGACCAAACGATCTTCACACAAAGCAGTCACCCACTGTCTACATTCCTAATGAATGATTTGCCAATTACAGCAGCCATCCTAACCCCTTCCTCCTGGACACAAGCCCCTGGAGAGACATCTTTGATGTTACAGAATATTGCATCACCCAAAAGGCAGATCCTGGCTACACGAACATTTCCTGGCACACAAAGGTGATACTTTCTTCCCAAGTGATCTTTCTTCTCCAAAGCAGCACAGAAGCTGCCAGATTTGCATTGGGACTGCTCTATATTCCTGAAGGTCTCCTTTTGTACCTCGGTGCCTCAGCTTCTCCAGATCTGCTACTGTAGCTTCCTGAGATGTGTTCATCTTCTGATAGCCAGGAGCTCTTTACACTGAGTGCACACACATGACCACTTACTGATTGGGAGGTGATCATTTATGTGCCATTTAATACAAAGACCAGATATCCCCCATCGTGCTGCTGGATTGATTTTTCAATATTAGTATTGGTAAGTTGTTATTTAAAATTGATAAGGGAGTAGGAATGCAAAAAGCACCAGGAGCCTTCAAAAATAGTGCTTTTTGCTGTATTTTGGACTTTGTTCTGTACTTTGGATCCTCTCTGTACCTTTTTAATATTTAGTCAGTGGAATTGACTGGCATTTGAGCTGCTGACTGATGATTCACAATATTTACATAAATTTTGTAAAAGGGTGTTGTGGTGAAAATTTGTGTGCTTTATTCTCCTGATAGCAAGCATTTTGTGGTAATTTCCCTGTCAGCACTCGCAGATTGAGTGTTAGTTCTTTTTAAATTATTTTTTCAAGAGGGGTGGGGTTGTCATGAGCAAGAAATGAGTGGAAGTGTTATCCAGATAGCCCTAGCAATAAGTGCTCCTGTGTTAATATTTTTGCAGGTCTTGTGTACTAGCAGAAAAATTAATGCAGGACCTGAAAAAAAATTTAAAAAGCCCTTTTTAGGGCTGTGTTAAAAATGGGTATAGCTCATGAGAAAGTCCTATGTTAAAATGCACTAAGCCCAATTCTTAAAACCTTTTAGTAAAATGGCCCCTAAGTTCTAATTCTAGGCAGACAAGGTTTATTGCTTAGATTAAGGATGATTTTCAGCCAAATATAGCTAATTAGATTTGGCTGCAAAATGTTGCTCAGTCTTTTTTTCTTTAATTGACTTTTTTTTTTATCTTTTAAATTATATCTGTGGGTTTCTTGATATTTTTCACAACTTTGTAGACACCCCAAATTCTATATATGGTGCCTAAAGTTGTGCGACTAATTTGGCCACACGCCAAATTGTACACACAACTTAATTGAACAACAAGCCAATCAGCATCGATAATTGGCAATTAACCAATTATCAGCACTAATTGGCAATAATTAGGATTTACACGCATATCCGACTCTATAACAGAATGCGCCTAAATCCTATCGCTTGTAACAGTTTAGGGGTGTTCCCAGATTTTATGCACATTGACACAGAATCATGCCTAACTTAGGGGTCCTTTTACCAAGCTGCGGGAAAAAGGGCTCTGCGATAGCAGCAGGGGCCATTTTCCCCACGAGCCAGGGCCCTTTTTCCCGCAATGGGTAAAAAGCCCCCCCCCTCCCAAATGGCTATGTGATGGGGAGCACTAAGGGCTCCTGCAGTAACTGTGCAGCGCACAGTGCTGCCTGATTACCGCCAGGTTAGTGCCCCGGTAAAAATTTGTCATTGCGCTGGAAATGGCACATGCTCAAGGTAGAACTAATGCCGGAGGCTGCATTGGGTCGGCAGTAGTTCTGGGTTGCCGCATGGCAACCCTTTAGTAAAAGGGCCTCTTAGGTGCCAGTATTTTAAGTCTGCTTATATCAGGCCTAATTGCAGCCTTGTACAGTTAGGCTCAACTTAGTGCTATGCAAGATTCTATACAGGACCCATACTCTTTATAGAATCGCGCTAAGTGTGTTTCATTTTCGGCATTGATTTTTAGGCACAACTTATAGAGTTTACACCTTAGAGAAAAAGGCAATGTACATGCGATGATATAACTCTCATACTTTTCTGGGTCCAAGAGTGCATCTTGATGATAACATAAGGCTTATTAGTAACATGTTTTTATGCCATGGCTGGAATAGTCTAGTGCAGTGATGGCGAACCTATGACACGCGTGTCAGTATTGACACGCGTAGCCATTTTCGGTGACACGCGGAGAAGCAGCGGAGTTCCTTGAGCGCGACCTCCCTCCCCCGGTGAAATCACCCCCCCCCCCGGTGCATGTTTACCCGCTGGAGGGGGGTGCCGTGTGCGCTCCTATTGGCTCCCTCCCTGCTGCTCCCTCTGCCCCGGCTCCTGCACGGCCGTTAGGGGATCTTTGATCTCACTTCCGGCCGGCGGAGCAGAGAGCAGCGGAATGCCGTGGGGGACGCATCTCTGAGGGCCCTGTGATCACCATTACCCGCAACCATCATCCAATCTACTGTTCTGGGGTGTCGTGGATTTGTAATTGACCATCATTACTGAGATAGGTGAGGGGGAGGCTGGGAGAGGCGAGGGCATGTGCTATGGGTGCCGTTTCCCGCCATTAGAAATAGCGGCAGCCGTCTTAATTTACATAAGGTGGTCAGTTAGGCTAGTTAACCCCTAATTGCCTGCAGGGCTAACAGGCTATCTATAATTCTATCTTCTGTCACTGCCCCCCTGATGGAGAACCCAAAAAATAAAAAACCAAGGTTAAGTAAAGGAAGTGGTAGTAGCAGTAGCCGACCCTTTCAAGAGACATGGACCGAGATGTATGGCATTATAGAAAAAAATGGCAGATCATTTTGCGTTCTATGTACTGAAACGGTAGTAAGCAGAACGTGGAATATAAATAGACATTTTGAAACTAATCATTCCCAGCTCTTGAAAAAAAGTGAGGATGACAGGAAGGAATACATTTCCAGGCAGCTACACTTTTATAAGAGCCAATCTAAGTCCATCCTTAAATTTGTAAAAGGTTCTACAAATTTAACATCTGCAAGTTTGAGCATTGCTCACTCCATAGCTCAGCATGGAAAAGCACTCAGTGAGGGAGAATTTATTAAAGAAACTCTCCTAAGATGTGCACCAGTTCTATTTCACGATATGCAGAATAAAGATGCAATTATTAAGAGAATATCTGAGTTACCAGGAAATTTGGAGTGCCTGGATCCGATTACCAGACACTTTTAGCACCCTGAAAAATATAGCAATGGCTTTACTCACAATTTTTCCCTCTACGTAGTTTTGTGAAACCTTATTCTCAGCGTTAAATAATATCAAAACCAACAAAAGAAACAGATTGAAAGATGAAGTTAGTAGTGCTTGCTTGGGCTTGAAGTGTACAAAATACCAACCTTCAATTGAAGATTTAGCCAATGAAATTCAGCAACAAAAAAGTCACTAATAGGCAGATTAGTTAAAGAATTCCCCCTCCCCCTCACTTATCTTAGTTCACGGCACCCCACACAAGTTAAATAATATCAAGACCAACAAAAGAAACCGACTGACAGATGAACAAAGAAGTCACTAAGTAGGTAAGTTAAATAATTAGTTTTTGGTTTATTAAATACAGTTTTATATTACAATTATACATTTTTGTTATTTAAACTATAAATATCGCGAAATAATGGTTTTTTTCTCG
This sequence comes from Microcaecilia unicolor, assembly GCF_901765095.1. Taxonomy (NCBI): domain Eukaryota; kingdom Metazoa; phylum Chordata; class Amphibia; order Gymnophiona; family Siphonopidae; genus Microcaecilia; species Microcaecilia unicolor. The sequence continues at coordinate 389,710,846 of NC_044032.1, forward strand.
AAGTGACACACCACCCGAGTTATGCTCGGTTTTTTGGCGAATTTTGACACACCAAGCTCAAAAGGTTGCCCATCACTGGTCTAGTGTGATGAAGTATCACTGAAATGTCAGAGGTTTCTCTTTATTTTCATTAGAGTTGGGATATAATTGTCTTAAGTGAAAGAATTTACTAACCAGGAAGGTTCTTAAAATTGATTGGATGAAACTTGGAAATTATGCAGTGGGGCCTGTGTGGTAAGCTATTCCACAATGCATGTTTGTAAAATCAACTTTGAAACATTTTTGCAGGAGGGCCAGTACCTGTTGTGTGGGTTTTTGCAAAATATTTGTCATTTGAATCTTTCTGAGATTTGTTTCCCACGTGTCATTCCTATTTTAATAACCACCTTTAATGCAATTTTTGGTATATCACAGTTGGAGATTCATCATTTTATTTATTTTGTAATCATTGTGATATAAACAATTTCCTTCCCTTGCTTATCTCCTCCTGTCCTGGTGGTCTGCGAGAGGGAATCAAGCTCAGCTACTAGTTTTCTAAAGTACTAAACTGCAGACTGAAAGTTTGGAGGAAGCATGTTGAGCTGCTACTTCATAACCGCAGGAGTATTTTAATTTATCAGATTATACCTCAGTGTACTGCTATAAACGAGAGGTATGGATGTTGTTTATCCTTACTCTGTATGTTCTAGAGCAATACCAAAAACTCGAATGAAGAAAACGATCACTCACTCAATGTTTACATTCAAAACAAGAAAATAGTGATCAGTCCCAGCTTGCCAGTATGTCCGTCAATAAGCTAAGTCTCTCTCAGTTTCTCGTATGCTCGTTTTTGTGAAACAATATGAATGCTGATAGTAAATACAGATGTAAATGTTGACCGGACCTGCTAGACTTGTTCAGGATTGTGAGAAAACAACAACAAAATATGAATTAATAAAAATAAAAATAAAAAGTCACTATAACAGATTATAGAAAAAGAAGTGATACATTTTGGACTCGGAGGTTTTTTGGGTGAGCCAATGATTGAGTATAGCTGTGCCAGGCACGTTGAATCTTGCAGTTCCTGTGAACAGTGCCTTGGTTTCAGCAACTACTGGGCTCTTTTTCCTCCTACCTAGAGACATAAATCGCTAGATATAGTGATTTATTCCTGAACATGCTGGCAAGCTGGGATTGATCACTATTTCTTGTTTTGTCTGTATGTTCTAGGCCATTTCTGCTTGCTTTTCCCATTAGTTACCTCCTCTGTCCAAATAATTCCCAGCCCAGTGTTTGGTGGTATAGGTAATGGGAGAGAGAAGACCATTTGAGTTTTACAATCTTCTTACTGTGCAGTAACAGAGGGTACAAATAAGTGATTCCAGCTGGAAAGCTAAGCAGGCCTGGGAATCACAAAGCAAGGAGAATCATGAAACTCACCAAAATATCTCATTTCTATATCATAACTTGTTGCAGTGGTGCTGAAGCACTTTTTAAATAAGCTGGCTAGTACAACATCCTTTGTCAGCTGCATCTTAAAAGTTCACCCCTCTCATTTAAAGGTGAGAATTTCTAAGCCAGTGGTTCCCAAACGGTGTTTGAGATAGCCACCATGAATATTCATGATAGAGATTTGCATGCAGTGGAGGCTGTGCATGCAAACTTCTCTTGTGAGTATTCATTCTGGATATCCCAAAAACCTGACTGGTTGGGGTGCTTCCAGGACTAGGTTTGGGAACCACTGCTCTAAACACTTTTTATTATCATTGTAAAAAAATGCAGCATATTTTAGCTGTCGGCCTTGCCTGAAACCCTCTCTGAAAGCCTTCATTTTTCCCTCCTTTCTTTTGGCAGGTGTGTTGAGGGTTATACAGGGTCACGGTGTGAAAGGCTGGACCTTTTCTACTTGCGAAGTGATCGGGGACATGTTGTCATGATTAGCCTTATAACAGCTATATTAGTACTTACCATGCTCACAGTCATCACTTGTGTATGTTATCAGTAAGTAGAAAGCCTTGAACACATCATTTACCTTTTCTTTTTATTATTTAAAAAAACAAAACTTTGCACAGTATGGTGTTAGTAACAAGGTCTGTCTGGAGTGTTAGAAACATCAGGGTTATTAAAAATGTTTTAAGGGGTCCTTTTACTAAGGTGCGCTGAAAAATGACCTGTGGTAATGTAGGCGCGGGTTTTGGGTGTGCGCAGAATCATTTTTAAAAATTTTTGCAGAGAATGGACGTGCCGCAAAATAAAAATTACCGTGCATTCATTTTGGGTCTGAGACCTTACTACCAGCCATTGAACTAGTGGTAAAGTCTCACGCGGTAACTGGCCGGTAATGACCTACGCACGCCGAATGCCACTTGGCGCGCATCCAATAGGCGTAGTAGAAAATGACAATTATTTTTCAGATGCACACCAAAAATTAAATTACCGCAAGAGCCATGCAGCAAATCCATTTTGGCGCACGTTGGGCATATATAGATGCTTACGCGGCTTAGTAAAAGGGCCCCTAAAGTTGTTCATTCATCTTTTTAGAATTGGACGTCCCTTCCCCTTCAGTAGTTTGGAGTTGGATGTCCCTATTTTGAGTCTTCCCTAGTCCCACCCAAAAGACTTCCAGACCACACCCCTTGCTTTTTTAATGTACTGCAGTGTCAGATTCCATATCCTGCTTTTGTAAAATTGGGATTTGGACGTCCAGTTTTCAGATGTCCAAAACAAGAATAGAGCTTCTAAAATAACCAGTATAGCTTACTAGATATTACATACTAGGGCCATGATGGCGAACCTATGACACGCGTGTCAGTACTGACACTCTTAGCCATTTTCGGTGACACGCGGCCGCATGTGGCCGCATACAGAGAAGCAGCGGCATTCCCCGGGGCGGATCGCCGATGCGTCCCCCCCCCCAGGTGCAGCGCGACCTCCCCCCCCCGGTGCATGTTTACCCGCTGGGGGGGTGCCGTGTGCGCTCCTATTGGCTCCCTCCGAGTCCTCCGCTTGTTCCCTCCCTGCTGCTCCCTCTGCCCCGGCTCCTGCACGGCCGTTAGGGGATCTTTGACCTCACTTCCGGCCGGCGGAGCAGAGAGCAGCGGAATGCCGTGGGGGACGCATCTCTGGGGGCCCTGTGATCGCCATTAACACATAACCACAGCAACCATCATCCAATCTACTGTTCTGGGGTGTCGTGGATTTCTAATTGACCATCATTGCTGAGATAGGTGAGGGGGAGGCTGGGAGAGGCGAGGGCATGTGCTATGGGTGCCGTTTCCCGCCATTAGAAATAGCGGCAGCCATCTTAATTTACATAAGGTGGTCAGTTAGGCTAGTTAACCCCTAATTGCCTGCAGGGCTAACAGGCTATCTATAATTCTATCTTCTGTCACTGCCCCCCTGATGGAGAACCCAAAAAATAAAAAACCAAGGTTAAGTAAAGGAAGTGGTAGTAGCAGTAGCCGACCCTTTCAAGAGACATGGACCGAGATGTATGGCATTATAGAAAAAAATGGCAGATCATTTTGCGTTCTATGTACTGAAACGGTAGTAAGCAGAACGTGGAACATAAATAGACATTTTGAAACTAATCATTCCCAGCTCTTGAAAAAAAGTGAGGATGAAAGGAAGGAATACATTTCCAGGCAGCTACACTTTTATAAGAGCCAATCTAAGTCCATCCTTAAATTTGTAAAAGGTTCTACAAATTTAACATCTGCAAGTTTGAGCATTGCTCACTCCATAGCTCAGCATGGAAAAGCACTCAGTGAGGGAGAATTTATTAAAGAAACTCTCCTAAGATGTGCACCAGTTCTATTTCATGATATGCAGAATAAAGATGCAATTATTAAGAGAATATCTGAGTTACCAGGAAATTTGGAGTGCCTGGATCCGATTACCAGACACTTTTAGCACCCTGAAAAATATAGCAATGGCTTTACTCACAATTTTTCCCTCTACGTAGTTTTGTGAAACCTTATTCTCAGCGTTAAATAATATCAAAACCAACAAAAGAAACAGATTGAAAGATGAAGTTAGTAGTGCTTGCTTGGGCTTGAAGTGTACAAAATACCAACCTTCAATTGAAGATTTAGCCAATGAAATTCAGCAACAAAAAAGTCACTAATAGGCAGATTAGTTAAAGAATTCCCCCTCCCCCTCACTTACAGTGGTGGAAATAAGTATTTGATCCCTTGCTGATTTTGTAAGTTTGCCCACTGACAAAGACATGAGCAGCCCATAATTGAAGGGTAGGTTATTGGTAACAGTGAGAGATAGCACATCACAAATTAAATCCGGAAAATCACATTGTGGAAAGTATATGAATTTATTTGCATTCTGCAGAGGGAAATAAGTATTTAATCCCTCTGGCAAACAAGACCTAATACTTGGTGGCAAAACCCTTGTTGGCAAGCACAGCGGTCAGACGTCTTCTGTAGTTGATGATGAGGTTTGCACACATGTCAGGAGGAATTTTGGTCCACTCCTCTTTGCAGATCATCTCTAAATCATTAAGAGTTCTGGGCTGTCGCTTGGCAACTCGCAGCTTCAGCTCCCTCCATAAGTTTTCAATGGGATTAAGGTCTGGTGACTGGCTAGGCCACTCCATGACCCTAATGTGCTTCTTCCTGAGCCACTCCTTTGTTGCCTTGGCTGTATGTTTTGGGTCATTGTCGTGCTGGAAGACCCAGCCACGACCCATTTTTAAGGCCCTGGCGGAGGGAAGGAGGTTGTCACTCAGAATTGTACGGTACATGGCCCCATCCATTCTCCCATTGATGCGGTGAAGTAGTCCTGTGCCCTTAGCAGAGAAACATCCCCAAAACATAACATTTCCACCTCCATGCTTGACAGTGGGGATGGTGTTCTTTGGGTCATAGGCAGCATTTCTCTTCCTCCAAACACGGCGAGTTGAGTTCATGCCAAAGAGCTCAATTTTTGTCTCATCTGACCACAGCACCTTCTCCCAATCACTCTCGGCATCATCCAGGTGTTCACTGGCAAACTTCAGACGGGCCGTCACATGTGCCTTCCGGAGCAGGGGGACCTTGCGGGCACTGCAGGATTGCAATCCGTTATGTCGTAATGTGTTACCAATGGTTTTCGTGGTGACAGTGGTCCCAGCTGCCTTGAGATCATTGACAAGTTCCCCCCTTGTAGTTGTAGGCTTATTTCTAACCTTCCTCATGATCAAGGATACCCCACGAGGTGAGATTTTGCGTGGAGCCCCAGATCTTTGTCGATTGACAGTCATTTTGTACTTCTTCCATTTTCTTACTATGGCACCAACAGTTGTCTCCTTCTCGCCCAGCGTCTTACTGATGGTTTTGTAGCCCATTCCAGCCTTGTGCAGGTGTATGATCTTGTCCCTGACATCCTTAGACAGCTCCTTGCTCTTGGCCATTTTGTAGAGGTTAGAGTCTGACTGATTCACTGAGTCTGTGGACAGGTGTCTTTCATACAGGTGACCATTGCCGACAGCTGTCTGTCATGCAGGTAACGAGTTGATTTGGAGCATCTACCTGGTCTGTAGGGGCCAGATCTCTTACTGGTTGGTGGGGGATCAAATACTTATTTCCCTCTGCAGAATGCAAATAAATTCATATACTTTCCACAATGTGATTTTCCGGATTTAATTTGTGATGTGCTATCTCTCACTGTTACCAATAACCTACCCTTCAATTATGGGCTGCTCATGTCTTTGTCAGTGGGCAAACTTACAAAATCAGCAAGGGATCAAATACTTATTTCCACCACTGTATCTTAGTTCACGGCACCCCACACAAGTTAAATAATATCAAGACCAACAAAAGAAACCGACTGACAGATGAACAAAGAAGTCACTAAGCAGGTAAGTTAAATAAATAGGTTTTGGTTTATTAAATACAGTTATATATTACAATTATACATTTTTGTTATTTAAACTATAAATATCGCGAAATTATGGTTTTTTTCTCGAAGTGACACACCACCCGAGTTATGCTCGGTTTTTTGGCGAATTTTGACACACCAAGCTCAAAAGGTTGCCCATCACTGTACTAGGGTATTGTTGCTATAGCTAGAAGGTTGAGTACCCTTTCTCTTGATCCACAAATAAATCAGTTTATTTCTAAGACTTTTTGATGATAAAAAAACGTCACCAAATTTGTAAATATTTATCAGTTGAACAATTTAGACTTCTGGTCCAGGCAGTGATCTTGTTCCAAATGAATTACTGTAACATCGTGTATCTGGGATGTTTTCATCAACAACTGAAAAAATTGCATTCCATGGCATCCCACAGATCAATCCAGAGACTTGTGGGTTGTGCCCCTCTACCAGCAGGTGGAGATAGAGAGAACCTCCGAGGTTTGCTATATGTGGACCTGTGCAGCCAGCTGACCCTCAGTATTCTCTCTATCTAGCAGATGGAGGGACATCTCTGTGCAGCTCTGGTTTGATCTGGCTACTGATGTCCTTTGGGCCTAGTTTAGCACAGACAGGGGTTGAGTGGCTGTTTGCAGCTTGTGGTGTACACCTGGTGGTGCCAGGTCCCTCCTGGTCTCCCTCCACCTTTCCTCCGTCGCCCGGGGCTGGTGGCCTGATTGTGTGTTTCCTTTCTCTCCTGACTAAAAAAAAAAAGTAAGAGATTTTGTTTTTGTTTAATCATACGGAGGAACTAGACGTTCTGCCGAGTCAGTTTTGGGGCAGGCTTTTGTGAAGCATGTCATTGCCTTCTGAGGCAGCTAAGTGCTGCTCCCGGTGTGGGGGCCGGAGAGCAGCATCGGGGGAGTGTGAGTTGGAAGCACAGGGAATAGTTTTGGCGGTTTCCTTGGGGCAGTTAGTGCAGCACATGTTGGCGGGCGCCATTTTTCCTCTCAGGTGCGACCCGCTCCGCACGTGGTGGTTGATAGACAAGAGGCGCAGCGTGCTTCTGTGGCACTGGCTCTGATGGAGGGAAGCGAGGTACAGGGAGCAGGGGAGTCCCTTGCAGTTCCATTTCCCCCGGATTTTATTTTATTAATGCACAATGCCTTTCTTTTGAAGAAATCAGGAGCTTCTCTTCAGGCAGCCCTGTCTCTTCCTCAGCTAACTTTGGTTGCTGCAGCCTCTCAATCTTTCCTGCCAAAACGTCCCTGGGTGGAGATTTTGGATCCCGAGGAGCTGTCTGACACAGATGGCCCGATTTTGTCTCCGGGCTCTCCCTCAGAATCTTTGGATTTGGCAGATGAGGTCACCCTGCTCTCTGAGGAGGGGGATGATCCGATAGCTGCCCGCCTTTTTCGCAGAGAAGAACTTCCCTCCCTGATTGTTAGGGCATTTGAGGTTTTGGCCATTTCCCCCCTGATTCATCAGGGGGGACGGGTCCAGTGCCCTCTGTTATGTCTGGCACCAAATGCCCACCTTGTTCCTTTCATATGCATGAGGCCATGAAGATCCTTATTTTGGCGCAGTGGGATACGCCAGACAGTGGGCTTAAGGTTGCTTAGAGCTATGTCGCTCTTTATGCGCTACCTGCTCCTGACTTAGACATGCTGAAGGTCGATACAGTGGATTCCTTAATCACAACGGTCACTAAGAAAACCACTTTCCCCGTGGAGGGTGGCATGGTGCTCAAGGACCCTCAGGATCGTAAGTTGGAGACTTGTTTGAAGCTGCCCTTGAAGTAGTGGCCCTTTCCCTGCAGGCCTCAGTTTGTGGCTCCTATGCGGCGCGGGTATGCTTATCGTGGGTACAGAAAGCCTCCTGTCCGGAAGATCTCGTGGCTGTTTTGCCGGCCTTGGAGTCTGGTTTAGCCTTCCTTGCAGATCTTCTTTATGATCTTTTGAGGGCTTTGGCGAAGGAGGTTTCCCTAGCGGTCACAGTGTATCGCTGGCTGTGGTTGCGGCATTGGGCTGCAGACGTGGCCTCTAAGTCACGTTTAGCAAGGCTTCCTTTTAGGGGAAAAAACTTTTGTTAGGGACAGACTTAGAACAGATTGTGAAGAACCTCGGTGACTCAAAGGACCAGCGCCTCCCGGAGGACAGGTCCAAGTTTGTACGACCGGTGGGACCTAGACCTAAGTTTAGGGATACACGGCGTTACTGTCCAGGTCGCGAGGCCTCTTTTCAGAGAGCAAGGTCTTTTCAGAGGCCTCAGCCCTTTCGAGGTGACAGGCGAGCCTTCCTTTCCGGTAACAGAAACCAGCCTGCAGCCAGGTCTGCCCAATGATGGGGCCCTTGTCTATATCCAGCCGGTTATTGGGGGCAGACTGTCCCTATTCCTGGTGGATTGGACCAGGGTAACATCCAACGAATGGGTCTTGGAGGTTATCAGAGACGGCTACAAGTTAGAATTGGCTCGTCCGATAGCAGACTCTTTTCTGGACTCTCCTTGCAAATGTCCCGCCAAGGTGCGGGCCGTTCGACACACCCTCCCCAACTTACAACAACTGGGTGCTATCCAGCCTGTACCCCCAGCAGAAAGAGGATGCGGTCGATACTCCATTTATTTTGTGGTGCCAAAAAAGGGCAGTTCTTGGCGACCCATCTTAGATCTCAAGTACATCAACAGGTCCTTGCGGGTTCAGATTTTCCGCATGGAAACCCTCCAATCGGTGATCGCAGCGGTACAGCCAGGGGAGTTTTTGACCTCTCTCAATCTCAAAGAGGCCTATTTACACGTTCCAATCTCTCCTACCCACAGGCGCTTTCTTCGCTTTGCAGTGCTCGGTCATTTTCAATTCAAAACAATGCCCTTCGGCCTACTTCAGGACTGCTTGGGTACAACCCACAAGTCTCTGGATTGATCTGTGGGACGCCATGGAAGGAAAAATTCTTACTTGATTATTTTCTTTCCATTAGTCCCAACAGATCAATCCAGAGCCCCCCCCCCCCCCCTCCCTGGGTTTACTGTCTGTGGTTTTGTTGCGGTTGGTTAGCTTTTTTTCGGGTTCCGTTGTTCTGAATGTTCCTTCGGTTTTTTTTGTTTGTTTTTTAAATCATTTATTTATAATTTTTCATTTTACAAGGGTCACTTGCAAACAGTAATACAGAGATGACTGTACATTAATACAATATTAGAGGAAAACAATCTCAACTAGATAAATAGATTATATACAATATTTCTCTTTCTTAGAATGAATGTTCCTTCATTTGATTAAAAAATAAAATACATAAATATAGAAGTGGTGGAAGTATGTTGAGCAATTGATCTGACAATGTCAGGAGAGTTTTCTATTGTTTCCATTCCATTGCTTTGGTATCGTTCATACTGAGGTTCAGCTGGCTACTGTCACGTCTGTGGTCGTGACCCCTCTCAGGCGTACCTTATTTCTGGTGGTCAGCTTCTAGGCTGGCTTTTGTCTGTTCTTCCTGAGTTAGCTCTGTCTCTGTGTGCTGGCTGCTTCCAGCATGGCTCTGATTTCTCCACTGTGCTGCACCTGTGTATGTTGAGCCTCTCTATGCTTCAGTATGCTTTCTGCCTGCTTCTTGGTTTGTGCTCCCCTCGCCCTCCGGTGGCCAGAACCGGTGGCTGCCATAGACTGTCTTGCTGTCCCTACCCGTTCCAGGCTTCAGCCTAGTCCGGTTCAGATCTTCCAGGCTGCCAGACTTGTCTTTCTTGTTTGTGCCTGAACAGTATCCGTAGTTGCCCTGAGATTGCTGCAGCTGAGCCTCAGGTGCTGATGGGCTTTATTAATCACCTAGAAACTTCTGTGTTTGCCTTTGCATCGTCTAAGGTCCCTGGTATGTGGGTGTGCTCTGTGCACTTCTGCCTAGTCCAGTTTTATTCTGAGTTTCTTGCCTGAATCTAGTTAGCTTGTGTGTAGCTTAATTCTAGTTAGCTTATGTGTAGCTTAATTCTAGTTAGTCTGTGTGTAGCTAGTTTTGGTTCTATTGCTTACTTCCTAGTCTTGCCTCTGGTCTGTATTCCTGGCTTGGGTTTCTTTCTTAGTGGCTGCTTGGCAGCTTTCAGTATTGCTCTGCTCCATGCCTGTATTTCTAGCTACTGGAGCTTCAGCCATAGTCCTGTTCTCTGCCTGTATTCCTAGCTACTGGAGCTTCAGCCATAGTCCTGTTCTCTGCCTGTATTCCTAGCTACTGGAGCTTCAGCCATAGTCCTGTCCTCTGCCTGTATTTCTCAGCTACTGGAGCTCCAGCCATAGCCCTGCTCCCTGCCTGTATTTCTCAGCTACTGGAGCTCCAGCCATAGCCCTGCGCCCATGTCTGCCTTGCTTTTGTCTAGGTGCCTGTGGGCACTTCTGTATTCTGATTCCTGGTGTTCCTGCCTGCTAGTTCCAGTACCAGTTTTCCTCCAAGTCCTGCCGGCTGCCTGCACCTGGGGGCTCAACCCCCGGGGAACGGCGGATATGTGTAGGTGAAGCCTAGGTCCAGTCCGATGTGTTCCTGTCCAGTGTGTTTCAGTTCAGTGCGTACCAGTCCGGTGCGTTCCAGTCCAGTGTGTTCCAGTTCAGTACTCCAGTCCGGGGTTCCAGTCCTGTTTTGTCTTGTCTCTGGTTTGGAGGTGATTTTGCCTGCCACTGCCGCTCCATGGCAGTGGTCCAAGGGCTCACAACCCAGTGCTTCCGGGAGAAGCGTGACAGCTGCAGAGGTCCACATATAGCAAACCTCGGAGGTTCTCTCTTTCTCCACTTGTTGGTAGAGGGACACAACCCACAAGTCTCTGGATTGATCTGTTGGGACTAATGGAAAGAAATGATCAGGTAAGAATTACATTTTTCCATCAGTTCAGAACACAAAACAATTCTGACAGAATCTCAGTTTATTTTAACCATCTTACTGGCATCCAATACAATTCAGGATTCAGTTCAAACTGGCTTGCTTTCTTTTTAAGCTGTTGCAAGGTTTAAAGCTGCATATTTTTATGATCACATCCACTTTTCTATTTGGGTAGGATCCTGTAGATCTAATAATTCTAGTCTGTTTTATTTTCCTTCTGTAAGGGGTAGAAAACATTTAAAACAGATTGAGCTCTCTCTGGGTTTCCAAGTGTCTAGATTTTGAAAACATCTCGCTTCTATCTTTCAGATCTCATGTTCATACTTTGATTTTAGAAAAAATCTTAACATTTTTTTTTTTATTTCAAAAAGTTGTATTATAAAGTAATTAGTCTTTTGAATGGCTTTGTATAATTTCAAATCCTGATATGATTAATTACAATTTGTTTTCTTTTATGTTTATATTATATTATAATTTAACTTTGATTATTCTAGGAGTTTGTTCCTGTTCTTGTTCTGTTAACTGCTTTAGAACTACAAAGTATTAAAGGTCTACAAGCTTTGTTATATTTCATGTACAGTACAATAAGTTTATTTAGAAAAAATTCAAAAGGATCAATAGTTCTTGTTAATTCTTATTTTTGTTTAAGCCGTTGCAGGCAGAAGCAGAAACCAAGAAAGGAAGAGGAAATGGAGAGCTTAGAGATAGTGCCCACCGCTAAAACTGAAGAAACTTTGGAAACATACCTAGCATAAAGGTAAGTGAAGGTGATGGCAGTGTTAAAACTGAAGGCTTTTTCTGTTATTCACGAGAGAGCATATGATGTGTTCAAGCACCTTCCTTAATGATTAGGCAACATTGCTATCTCACATGAAGGCCTGCTGCTGTGATAGGTAAGGTATTTTAGGCACATTTTATCTAAGCAATAGCATCTGTTGAGAGGCTCTAGCCATCCGTCTGTATGTATGCATAGGCACAAAGACACAAACAGAAGATATACATGTGGACACAGATATGCACATACGCACAGATCAGACAGGTATGCACATACAAAGAAACATACACATATTTCTAGCCTCTTAAAGTATTTGCTTTCTTTAATATCCAGACCTATAGCACTAGCCCAGCATCTAACAAAAAAAAAAATAATTCAGCTGTTTATTGTAGGATTTTAAGATAAACATTTACTTACAGTTCATAGACCTGAAATGAGAAGCCTTTTTGCCTCTGGGCAACAGTCTTTGACTTGGATATTCACTATTATTAAACAGGGTTTAGAGAGTCTAAAGAATTAATTGATTTTTTGAGAAGGTGAGGCTTGACAGGAAGATGTTTGAAAGGATAAACGTGAGAGTTGCTTGGGTTTAAAAGACGAGCATTAAGGGCACTATGAGTGTTAAGGTAAAAAAAAAATAAGTCTGCTTTCCAGGAGGGGTTCAGAGCAACTGGGGCAAGATGGAGGAGTTTGCCTTCCAGAGACAGGAAGGGGGACAAGGAGAAGCACCCACAAGGCTATTGGTCATGGAAAGGGAGATAGGGTCACAGTGAAGGTCACTCAAGTTCACTGAGGGCATCCTTTAGTTTTAGAGGGAGAGGTTGCATGCATCTGCCAGGGGCTGACCTATCATAGATTGTAAGGACAATCAGGGAATGACAATGGAGACATAAGACTCAGGTTCAGCTGAGAGGGAAGAAGAAGTCATAAGCAAATGAATGACCAGTAAGAGTAAAAATTACATACTAAGCAGGAGTAGCTGCAGTAACATGCTGGATTCTACTGTGTTCAATGCAATGCTCACATACTACAGAGGAAGTAACAGTAGCATTGAACATCTTAAGAGGAGATAGCATCATTAAACACGCTGTAGAGTTATAATATAAAGAACAAATACAAACATGCACACAGTACTGTGACGGCAGAATAATACACATACACATGCGCCTCAAACAGCATCTATCACTCTAATGACATGCTTTATTTTATTTTTATTTTTATAAATAGATTTTATAGGCCAAATATGGAATAGTATGATCCAAAGGTGCCGAGGAACAATGTATAGAGAGTGATGAGCAAAAGGCGGACATGCTGAATAAAAACCCACATTCGTTGTATGACCCTGGAGAAGGACTGTAGATAATTAATAAGGCTATATGTGGGAGTGGGGAAGATACCACAGCATCATGAAAGAATGGTTGTTTATAAGGAATTTGAAAAGCAAAGTGGACAAAGCCATGGGTCTAGATGAAATAACATCTCAGGATACTGAGGGAGCTCAGGGAGATTCTGCTGAGGGATGTGTTTAATAGATCTTTGGAGACAGGAAAGGTTCTATAGGATTGGAAAAGGGGTTGGCTGTGGTCCCTCGTCACAAATGTAGTAACAGAGAGGAGGTAGAAAACTATAGCTGGTGAGTCGCTTACCTTAGTGAAGGTGCTACCGAAGGAAAGGGTAGTGAAGTATCCAGTGTGTTTATTCTTTCAAAAAAGGTGCCGGTACTCAAATGCTGGGCAACCCTTCAAGGGTGGGGTTATCACTGAGGGACTCATCCCACAATAGCCAGAACCCCTACAACCAGTCACAGAATCTATGACAAGGCAGTATTGGTGTGTAGAGCCTGAGCTCTTTCATTAAAATTTGGGGTCCATGGGTCAATTTTAGCAGACCATGGAAAAGGTGCCGGTACTCAGTACCCCCAAGTACCCCCTCAAAAAAAGCCATGGAAGTATCTAAAGTCCAGTGGGTTGCAAGATCTAAAGCAGCATGGTTTTACCAGACACAAATCATGTCATGAATTTGATTAATTTCGTTTCTCTACTGGCTAACCAAAAAATTAGATTAAGGGCAGGTTGTAGAGGTTGTAGATGTAGTCTACTTGGATTCAAGTAAGGCTTTTGATACTGTCCTTCATAGGAGGCCCATGGGTAAATTGATCAGCTGGAGGATAGCTCCCAAGGTGGTGAACTGGATTAGAAATTGCCTGAAACAGAACCTAGTGTTTAATGGAATTCACTCTGAGCAAAGAAAGTAAATAATGGAGTGCCCTCTAGGATCAGTCTGTGAGGACAGTTCTGTTTAATAACTTTGTCAGTGATATTATGAAAGGGCTAGAAGGAGACAGTGGTTCTGCAGGGACCGCTGTTTTTTAAAACATATTTATAAATGATCTGGAAATGGGAAAAACTAGTAAGATGATGAAATTTGCTGATGACTCAAAGTTGTTAAATCACAAGAGGATTGTGAAAAATTGCAAGAGGACCTTATGAGACTGGGAATCTGGGCATCCAAATCATTTATTGTTTATTGAATTTGCTATACTGCTTAGTTGTGACCAAAAAAGCGGTTTACAGTTAAAATTGTAGGAAAGAAAAGAACGCCAAATTATGTTAGGAAAGAACTAGCTACTATCATACAGGACGTGAAAGATTTAACTAGGTTAAATATATAAGTGATGCTAAGAAGACACAGTCAAATAATTACATTCTGCATTCTAGCAATTCCTGAATCTGTCATCGCAGGATCATCCATAGTTATATTGAATAAGCGTTTAGAAGAGTGCGGAAAGTGATGTAGGAAATTTCAAGGCGGAGGTGCTGTGGGAGTTCCAAAGTGCTGGGGAGAAGAAATAAAATTCACTTGGTCTTGTTGATTCCCATCTTGCCTGAGATGGATGGGGAAGAACCAGTCTGTTATCGTTTACAGAGCGCAATGTTCAAGAAGGTATATAAGGGACTACCAAAGAAGAGAGGTAGGCAGGAGATCCAGTATAAAGCACTTTGTGGGTTAATGTAAGAATTTTAAACTTGACCCTATAATCAACCTCTCAACACACATCACAGTAACCTGGAAAATAATTACTGCAGTGGCACATATCCCTCAACTTTATAAGAAATATAAAATACTTTATTAAGCTGTGTTAATAAAATGTCTTCTTGTCCCTTCCTCTGGTTCTGCTGCTTTCTCTTCTTTCTGAAGCTGACATGAACCAGTTCAAGTCCCTTCCACCACCTTCTCCTTATGAAGGAGCAGACGAATACGGGTTTGTCTGCCAAATTACTTTGTGAAGTAACACTAAATCCTGCATGGAAGCTTCTCAGAGTCTATGTAGCAAGCTTGACAGCACCGTTCTGAACACACAAATATCACTAACTGTACCTTTAAAAAGGTAGCAGTAAATATACAGAACCACAATATGCTTCCTATTGGAAAAGCCAGACAAATCAGACTCCTCTGGATCTACGCACAAATTACATGCCAGCAGAATCTCTCACCTTGGTCACCCACAGAACACAGACCAATCCTCACCAATTACAGAATGAAGGACCAAAATTAGAAAAGGAAACAGTGAGAAATCACATTTTCTGTAAGCAGTACAGCACAGGAGAAATAAAAAGGGATTATCTTAACACCATCGATTGACTTAGCGGTAAGAGCTCATGTACTACCTGCGTGGTAACCGTGCAGAGCACGCCAACTGCCAATTACCACCGGGAATGCCCCCGCAGTAGAAAATTATTCTCTATCACAGGATTTGGCGTGCGTCAAACTCAGAATTACCACCAGGCGCAAATGCTAGCCCGGCAGTAGTGCCGATTTGGCATACTCAACCCGTGCGTTAGCCCTCCCGCGCCTTTATAAAAGGGCCCCTAACTGCGTTAAGTACTTTGAAAATGAGCCCCAGTGACTCCAGCCAACTTATTAGTGGAACATAACCACAGAGGCATGGTGTAGTCGCATTTTCAATATGGAACAGATTATTTTGAGTTAGTCTTCACTGGACCAAACTTGATTTCCTTGTGCCATCACAATCCAGCTGGTTAGGTGGAGGATAAAGGATTTTTTTTTTTTACATTTATATCCCACATTATCCAAAGCAAACTTGGGTTCAGTGTGGCTTACATTTGAAAATACAGTGAGACAGAATAATAGAATTCAGTTATATCATGGGAGCAAAAAGATGGATATGTATGAAATATTTTACAAAGTTGAGATTAGCATATATACCCAACTTGGCATTTAAAAGTCTGTCCTTTAATGATGCCTACATGTTCAGGAACCATAGCCATATGTATAAACATGCACACACCAGAACAAGCATCTATACACACATTGTAAAAGTAAACAACTTCTACAGAGTACATCCAAAGCTTAATTTTTATTTTCTCATTTCCATCTTCCGGAATTCTAGACAGCAGGTGTCTACATTTGGAATGCCTCAAAGCATTCCAAAACAAGTAGTCAGAAACAATAATACAGTTTATACCTAATCATTCAACCACCCTTAGGATTCACCTTTGGGTTTAAAAAGCAAAACCATGTTCATGTAAGGACTGGATAAATGAATTTAAACAAAGTTTAAAGCAAATGCCCTTAATATGTAGTACTTGGTAGCAATAATAAAACAGTGATGGAATATTCACATAGAAGGCAGCCTGAGCCAACAGATTTATTTTCCACTAAACATAATACTTTGTATGAACTTGGTGGCTAACAGTGTGCTGAACTGGATAATGTTGCCACATTCAGACTGACTCTGGACAGAACTTCTGCATGAAGAAAGCCCTTCTCTCATTATTCAGTACCTCTCTGTGAAATAGCAGTAACAAAAAAGGCAAGTGCATTTTTATAATATACCACTGCATTCTAGAAAACAAAAGGAGCAAGTTCCCACATGCTATCATTTTCTTTTGATGTAGGCACAGGAAAAAAATATGTTAAATGTTCCCAGGTCTCAACCTAATTAAAAAAAATTTAAATTGTACTTATAAATAGTACGTTTGATTGTTAAGCACCTGATTCTGATAACATGATGTCTGTTTTGGTGGCCCTTTACTAGGTGAAAACACCTCTGCACGAATACAAGTGGTCCATATAACCAGCCCCTCCAAATGACACAATTATTTACAATTTAGAACTAATTACTCAATATTTCCCCTGTGTACATCTGCATGCTGCAAAACCGGCACGTTTGAAAATATGAGCAAGATCAAGTAAAAATGTTACCAACAATAAAGGATGACAACATGGATAGAGCAGCTCATAGGTTTGCTTGCTTTGTTTTGGGTGAACGGGGATGACCGACAGCTGCACAGAGGAGAGGGAAAGGGAGATCCACCTAATTGGCTTCAGCTTTTTGACCTGGCTCCCTGCACCGCTGCCCTTCTTCAATTTTCTGGGCTTCCGGCAGTGTCAGTAAGGTAAACACACTGCCTTCGGCAGCACCAGGAGCTCTTTCTCTGTTGCAGTGTCCCGCCTAGGTGGGACAGGAAAGTGGCCACCAAAGGCAGTGTGTTTACTTTACTGACGCTGCTGGCGGCCCATAAAATTGAAGGACAGCAGTGCAGGGAGTGGGAGGACAGCTAGTAGTTCCTCAAACACAGGCGCTTGACCTGGCCATCAGGGTTGGGGGGGCCTGGGCCCCCCTGTAGCTACACCATTGGGAGTAAGACTGAAGAATGGGGGAAAGTGTGAAGGGTCTGCTGTCGGCTGAGGAAAAGGACTGGCAATAGAGAATGAAAATGACTTGCCCAGCTTCCCTGGTTCTCAGCCTACTGCTGCAGAGCTGCCAAGTTACCCAGCTCCAGGAGGGAGACTTTTTGGCCAGTCCAGTTTTTTAACTTATATCTCAAGTCAGTGTGATTTTTGTAGTGTCTGATCCCATTAATTGAAATTAGCATTTTGAGTCCCATAATGTAGCAGGATAGGGTGGTAGAAATCCAACACTGGCTCAGAATTTCCCTCCTGCAACTGGTTAATATGGTAGCTCTCCAGCTGTAACCATTATCTCTTCCATTCAAACCCTGTGCTTGCCTAGTCCCCATGCTCACTCACAGATTATTACTACTATCATACACATAGCTAGGGTCTGCAGTTTTTTCTGCTACTTCTGGAGAGGTGAAATGACAGTGGGGGATGGGGTCCCTGGTAGGGGGGCACACTATGTTTGTCTAGGGCCCAATAGGGTATTTATCCAGCCCTAATCAGGCCATGAGGCCAAGGAAATTTAAGAAAAGAATGCAAAATAAATGTTATAGTATTTTTTTTTTCAGGGATGTTGACATTATTGAATTTTATTTATTTCACAGTGACATTTTTATTTAACAACAGAATGTCACTTGAAATAGGTTGATTGCCGCTGGTAAAGCTCGTGCATGCCTTTACCAACTGCCTTTCTTTCACTCCCTCTTCCACAGGTTCTAGCCGAGGGCACCTGCAGGCAGGTTCCATTGTACAAATCGACCTGGCGGCTACATAGCGGAGCGCGGAAAATGCCACAGGAAAGAAAATGGGATGAGAGATGGTTTATGTACTTTGTTTTATTTTTAATATTTTTGATGGCTGTGAATTGTTTGCTTAATTCTTTAAAAAAAAATAAAAGCATTCCTAGTGAATTCTTAAAAGCTGCAAAATTTTTAACTATAATATTAAAAGTCACAGCATTTAGCGCCAGCTGATTTCTAGTACAGTCTAAAAATGTTAGTGCATCTTAGTAAAAGACCCTCTAAATTAGCAAAGCAGGTGCCAGACGGGTTCTAGGTAGTGCAGTACACTTTGAATGCATGGCATTAAGGGGACCCCCTCAGCCTTACTGACATTAAGGTAAGGAGACCCACTTTAATGCTGTGCTTGGTTTGACAGAAACAGTAATTTTTTAATGACTAATTTGGAAGATAGTTCCAGGAGCCACAATTATGGGTACCCTCCAGCCTGCTGCTGGTTTTACTGGAGAGGAAGTCCTGAGTACTGGAGGGGTGGGAAAGTTCTCTCTCTCTCTCTCTTAAATCTAGTAGAGAGCATACCATGGAGAGAGCGCATACACTTAGCCCTAAATTCAGAAAGGATGACAGAACCCTCTAGAAGCAGAGAGGTATGTGAAAGCACCGGGGTTGTTGTTTTTTTGTGCCCAGGTCTTTGACTTGTCTAAATTTATCTAATAAATGCATAGCCACTGATAGTGGTTTTATTTTTTGTACTTTTCTGTGTCTGTTATTTATTCGCAGTTCTTTGCTGCATGCAGTGCTGAATTTCACTTCTGTTTTGTCCTTGTAAGGCAATGTGACTTTATAACAGTGCTGATGTACTATAGTTATGAATATGCTGTACTGTTCAAATGGTAAATTAAAAACAAGAGACTGTCAAGAGTCAGTAGGCTACGCATTATTATAACTACACTTTTCTGCTGAGTGGTTAATTAGATGCATCCTTTTTATCAACTGTGCTGCTAATGTTCTGCATGTGCAAGCAAGCAAGCAAGCTGTATGGTGTAGTTAATACATTTCCAGGGCCAGACATAACATACAGTCTTTTTGGTTGGTAGCTGTGGAGAAATAGCTCCTAAACATGTCCTGTCCCACCTGTCGAGTTTTCAGAATGTTCACAATTAAAATTCAACAAATCTGCAAGCCCTGCTTCTTTTGCATTAAAATTTCTCATGAGTATTCATTGTGGATATTCTGAAAACACTATGGGTTGCAGGTCTCCCTAGTCAGGTATGGGAATCACTGCTGTAGGGTGCATATTAAAATCTGCTCTCATTTGCTGCCAGTGGCCCCTGAAATGGAAACACAATAGAAGGACCTGTAAAATGCACTCTTTATTATATTTTTTTTAACCAGTAATTTGGGTCAATTTTCAAAGGGACTTGATACATGTGGAGCAGCATTTTAGAAAGGATGTACAAATCAAAAGGACATCCAGTTCAAGACTCATATTTTCATTAGTATTTTAAAACAGGATCTGCCAATGTAGAGCCTGTTCCATAATACATGTTGAAATAAATGTTTCTAAGCTGGTTACTTGTGGCAGCAGCATCCATTTTAGAATCATAAATGTCTAAAATATGAACAGGGCATAAACAGACACAGAAACAATGCAGACAGTGATACAAACAATTTTTCAGTGGTTGGTCCATTTTTATCCTGATGAAGCAGGAAGTTAGCTGCGAAACAAGGGCCTTGTTGGGTAGACCAGTAACTCCAATTAGAGAATGTGTATTTGGACCAAAGTGAAGAGTATGGTGAACCGAATAAGACTGAAAAATAAACAGATAAGTTTTGTTTTTTAAAGAAAATCATGTAAAAATTATTTTAAAAATTGTTTCTTGTGGAGATATCAACAGATGGTGGAGGTTTTGTATGCCTTTGATGGAATGTGGGAAGCGCAGCATAAAAGCACTTGAATAAATTCTGAGGCTTTTTCCTCCACATCTGTAGTAACCATGTTCAGAAGTTCCTCAAAGGGTGTATGTGGGGTGATTTTTTGAACTTGCAATATTTTGTCCCCTATTCTCATTGTATTGATATGTATAGGTCAGGGGCTTAGCCAGACTTCAGCGGGAGGGGGGTCCAGAGCCCGATGTGAGGGGGCACATTTTAGCCCCCCCTCCCGGTGCCAGCAGCCCCTGCCACTTTTAACACCCCCCCCCCCCCCGTGCCGCCGCCCCTCCCCCGTCCCTTTCGGCCCAACCCTCCCACTGCTGCCAACCCACCACCGCGAGGTACCTTTGCTGGCGGGGGTCCCCAACCCCTACCAACCGAAGTCCCCTTCAGCGCCAGTCTCTGAGTCCGGCGCGTTCGGTGATCTGGATTCTGTTTCTGTGAGTCCTGACATCCTGCACGTCCTACCCTCTCACCATATATGCATGTTTATGAGTTTTAGACATGTATATCCCAGCTTTCTAAAATCAGGATTTAGGGGGGAAGTTAATCAACATGGGCTACCATTAAGATGTGTCATTTTACCGTTAACGGCAGAAGCAGGAAGACACCCTCTACGAAGATCCACACAAAGAAGTCAAAGCAGGAGTAGAGGATGGCACAGTGACCAATCCACCAGGGAGATGTAGTTCAAAGCAGATTTATTCAAGCATCGAAATGAGAAGACCTGACACGGGCCTTGTTTTTTAGTGGATGCAGCCACTTGCCACAGGGGTCAATATACACACTTGTATGTGAAAACTAAATCATAATAAATCCACATTTTGTTTTCTCATAATAGATGCATGAAAATATCAATAAACATGCGTAAAATATAAAATACAAAGGGTCCCTTTTACCAAACTGCGGCAAAAGGCCTGCGCTGGCATCGGCGCGTGTTTTTTGAGGTGGCGGTAAGGGCTCCCACACCAACCCAGCGGTACAAAGATAAAAATATTTTTGTAGCGCTGGATCTGATGGCACGCTGGGAGTGGGAACTACCACCGGGCTGCTGTAGTAGACCAGCAGTACTTCTTTTTTTGGCGAGTGGACCACCGCTTTGTAAGAGGCCACAAAAAGAATAAAATGAATAAAAAGAAAAGAAGTGAACTACAACAAATATGTACTATCACAATATGATAAAAATATATATATATTGAAATGTCTATAAACATATGGTAGACGCATATTAAAAGGAATGATATAAATATGACTCACTGGAAGAGGTGGACATAATAGTGGTAAAAGGAATAAACACGCCAAGTGTTCAAACATTATTAAAAAGACAGCATTGCTAAAGTAGTGACTACATAAATAGATAAATACCTTAAAACAACTGACTGTAATGTCTGGTGCTGTAGTAAAAGTCAATAAAAGCCTAACTTTTTTTGGATTTTTGCTCACACCTTTTTCAGTAGTAGCTGAAGCTGAGTTACATTCAGTTACTCTGGATATTTCTCTGTCCCAGGAGGGCTCACAAGCTAAGTTTGTACCTGAGGCAATGGAGGCTTAAGTGACTTGCCCAAGATCACAAGGAGCAGCAGTGGGATTTGAAGCGGCCACCTCTGGATTGCAAGACTGGTGCTCTAACCACTAGGCTACTCCTCCACTAGCAGCATTCTATATAGAAGCCTGCCCTTGCAGATCAGCAATGCGGCCGCGCAGGCTTCTGTTTCTGTGAGTCTGACGTCCTGCACATACGTGCAGGATGGCAGACTCACAGAAACAGAAGCCTGTGCGGCCGTGTTGCTGATCTGCAAGGGCAGGCTTCTACATGGAATGTTGCTAGTGGAATAGCAACATTCCATATAGAATCTCAAATAGTAGCAACAGAACCTCAATAGTAGCAACATTCCATCTAGAATCTCAAATATTTATTTAGATTTTGCTCATACCTTTTTCAGTAGTAGCTCAAGGTGAGTTACAGTCAGATACTCTGGATATTTCTCTGTCCCAGGAGGGCTCACAATCTAAGTTTGTACCTGAGGCAATGGAGGGTTAGGTGACTTGCCCAAGATCATAAGGAGCAGCAGTGGGATTTGAACTGGCCACCTCTGGATTGCAGGACCGGTGCTCTAACCACTAGGCCACTCCTCCAATAAATAAAATGTGGGCATTTACACCAAGTTTTAGTTGGCGTAAATGGCGGCACCTAAATTTTAGTCATGATAGGGCTGCTACGTGTATTCTATAATCCGCGCCTAATTGTAGGTGGGATTTATAGAATATCGCTAAGCGTGGGGGGGTTTTCAGCAACAGTTCTTTTGGCGCTATAAATAGAATGTAGGCCAAAATGGAGAAAATGCTTTTAGCACATCTGGCACTTTGTCACAAGTAATTTGGAAAGACAGGCAGGCTGCTTCTTAGTGCATGACCTTTAAAAGGCTCTTTGAAATGCTGTGTACTACTTGGCAGCACTCACGCTGAAACTGTAATTTGAATTAGGAGCCTGTTTAATAATATGTACTGTCCAATGCAGAAAATAGTAATTAGGTCACATTAAAAGTTATGAAAATAATTTGTAAACATGACAGCAGTGTTTCTGGAAGGTTTATCCCCTCAGTAAGCACCAAATGCCACTGTGAAGAAGTTTGATGGTCTAAGTGTATAGTTTATGGAAGTGCCAGAACAGAAACTACAAGAATAGCATGAGATGATGGCAGGAAGCTTTGTAAGACTGTATATTAACTGTCTTGTCTGTCTGTATTATTTTAGATTGTAAGCTCTATTGAGCAGGGACTGTCTCTCTGTGTCAGGTGTTCAGCGCTGCGTGCGTCTGGTAGCGCTATACAAATGTTAATAATGATATAATTTATTTATTAGGATTTATTTACCGTCTCTTTGAAGGAATCCACTCAAGGTGGTGTTCAGCAAGAACAACTCAAACATAAACTATATTTATTTTTCTGCATTCTGTCCATTGGTGAACCAAGGACTACAATCTTAGTGTTAATTTTAGGTTTCCATTTACTTGATATACAAGGGCATGGGCTCTTGATCGGCATGCTGATATCAGACACCTGCATGAATGTGTCAGCAGTTGATATACTTTCAGAACTTTACTGCGTCCCACGTTAGGCCGTTTTCACCGCGTTAAGCTCAATGAGATCAAAACAAAGTCCTTTTACACATTGCAACAAATATTTCTGGGCCACGTTTTCATCCAGTCTGAGCCTCCTCATTTCACTCTAGGTTTGGGGTTTTAGATTCTTTCTAGCTGTTTCCCTTAAGGTGCTTACAATCTAACTGGGTACCTGAAACAATAGGAGATAAAGTTATGTATCCCTTATTTTTAATCTGGTGCTGTAATCACTAGGCCAAGCAGGTTAGCCTGAAGAGTTATGAGCTCAGGACTGCACATGCTCAGTAACTCATTGGAGTGCCAAGAATGATGCGCAATTACTTGTACAACATGCAGAACAAATTAGTCTCAGGAAGCCGCACAATATGAAAACCTTAACTGCAAAAATACTACTACTACTACTATTTAGCATTTCTATAGTGCTACAAGGCGTACTCAGTGCTGCACAAACACAGAAGAAAGACAGTCCCTGCTCAAAGAGCTTACAATCTAATAGACAAAAAATAAATAAAGTAAGCAAATCAATTAATGTGAATGGGAAGGAAGAGAGGAGGGTAGGTGGTGGTTACAAGTGGTTACGAGTCAAAAGCAATGTTAAAGAGGTGGGCTTTCAGTCTAGATTTAAAGGTGGCCAAGGATGGGGCAAGACGTAGGGGCTCAGGAAGTTTATTCCAGGCATAGGGTGCAGCGAGACAGAAGGCGCGAAGTCTGGAGTTGGCAGTAGTGGAGAAGGGAACAGATAAGAAGGATTTATCCATGGAGCGGAGTGCACGGGAAGGGGTGTAGGGAAGGACGAGTGTGGAGAGATACTGGGGAGCAGCAGAGTGAGTACATTTATAGGTTAGTAGAAGAAGTTTGAACAGGATGCAAAAACAGATAGGGAGCCAGTGAAGGGTCTTGAGGAGAGGGGTAGTATGAGTAAAGCGACCCTGGCGGAAGACGAGACGGGCAGCAGAGTTTTGAACCGACTGGAGAGGGGAGAGGTGACTAAGTGGGAGGCCAGCAAGAAGCAGATTGCAGTAGTCTAAACGAGAGGTGATGAGGGTTTTGGTGGAGTGCTCGGAAAGAAAGGGGCGGATTTTACGGATGTTGTAAAGAAAGAAACGACAGGTCTTGGCAATCTGCTGGATATGAATAGAAATAGAAATAGTGAGAAAGAATAACTAGGAAGTTCAGAAGTGAGGTGTAGAAATACAAGGGTCTTGAGAGGAAGTGAAAGGCTTCCGTATGAA
Organism: Microcaecilia unicolor; assembly: GCF_901765095.1. Classification (NCBI taxonomy): domain Eukaryota; kingdom Metazoa; phylum Chordata; class Amphibia; order Gymnophiona; family Siphonopidae; genus Microcaecilia; species Microcaecilia unicolor. Next base: position 389,735,028 of record NC_044032.1, read on the forward strand.
GGGGTTTACCCTTTCAGCATCAACTTCTGAACCTCAGAAATCACTTGTTTTTGGGGCACCCTACCACTAGGCCCCATCCCACCCCCAGGTCCACATCCCTTCCAGTTGCACATTCTGGAATTTGAGAGTGCAATTTATACTATACCAATTAAGTGCAGTCACATGCATAATTGCCAAATAGTCCATTTGGCACCAATTATAACCAATTATCATCTAATTATGAAGTCGCATGCACATCTGACCCTATTCTATACGTTGGCGCACTGCTCTTGAATTTGACAACACAACTTTATAAAATTAGGGGGATTATTGCCATTTAACATGAGTCAAATAACATGCATGATTGCTGTAGTGCATAGGGTAACTGGAAGTTGCTAACTGGAACCATCGCTATGGTTGGCAGCAATTATGTTGATAATTTTCCAAAGTACGTATAATTGTGCTAAATATCACAAAAAGAAACATTGTTACTACCCAACACTGCACACAAGTCCACTGAAAATTATTTCACACATATTCTCATAACATGCTCTATGGAAAGGTTCTGTGGCACAATATTGAGCCTGCAATGGTCAACTTTTTAAGCCACTGAATTAAGCCTAGCAATTCAATGCCGGGCCATGTCCAGACACTGGCATTCAGTATCCGGGTCAGTGTGGCCACCCAGAAATTAACTGGGCACTTGCTGATATTCAGACCATTTCCTGGTTAGTTTAACTGATTAGCAGACTAAATATTTCCACGAACTGGTTAAGAGCCTGCTGTGCCCAAGCTCCACCATGGACTGCCTTGATACTATTCAGATAGTGGTCAGATCTGATATTCAGTGACACCGCCTGGTGAAGTGCTGCTGCAAATCCGTGGCTAGCCTGCTTAGTATGTTTTAAGAAGACAGGAGCCTTCCCTGCCCACTTAAATCACTGAATATTGCTCCTCCCCCCTAATTGCTTTCCCATGCATGTCATATGTTGCTGCCATGATTCCCTCAGGGCTGATAAATACATCCCAAACACATGATGTGTGGATGCAACTTGTGGTCTGTGGGCTGAATGTGGCTTGCCATTGAATTTTATGCAGCCCATGAGATCATGGGAAGTATACACAGCAACCAGAGTTTGGGCAATTCTAAACACGGAATTTTGCAAATATTTTCAGAATTGCCACTCTAGCAGTTTATTTTCATCATTTTTAGTTAAAATGTACTTATTTATCTCAACTATATAATTATATGGGAAAACCAAACTGGTATAATGAATAATGCTACTGTCACGGTTGTGACTGTATCCCATACCTACACTCACCTCGCCTCCGGGTGACCAGGCCCTATGGCTGCTGTGGACTGTCGTCTTCCTGCTTCCCATACATGTTCCAGAGTTTATTCCAGTCCTGGTGTTCCAGCACTCCTGACTTGCCCTCACTGCCAAGCCTCACCTGTGACCTCATCTGTAATTGCCTTTATTAAGCACCCGGGAACCTTCAGGCTTGCCTTTGAAACAGAGGTCTTCCGAGGAGCTTTCGTCTGTGTGTGTTTGTTGCAGTTCCAGTCCTGCTACTTCTTGTCTTGTTGTCTTCAGCTTTAGTTCCCTTCCTGTTTGTGTCTGCCCTGTTTGTCTTTAGCTTCAGTTCCCTTCCTGCTTGTGTCTGCCCTGCCAGCCTTCAGTTTTAATTTTGACCCTTCTTGTATCCTGTTTGAGAATCCTGAATCCTGTTCCAGCCAAGCTTGTGTGAGAATCCTGAATCCTGTTTCTTTGAGAATCCTGAATCCTGTTCCAGCCAAGCTTGTGTGAGATTCCTTTTTTTTTTTTTTAGTTCCAATATTTTTATTTAATTTTATCAATGAAACAAAACACAAATGACTAAAATGTTAGCCAGTATACAAATATGAACAATAAACTGAGCATCAAACAATATACATATCTGATACAAGATAAAGATATCAATTATTATGGTTACAGATTTGTAACGATGGTTAGGTAGACATATCATGAGAACAGATAGTTAAGAGAAGATATCTACACAAGAATACTACATATTTGATCTTGAAGGGGAGACCATATTTTCCTGTATTTGGTAATTGAATTATACTTCTCAGCCGATGCATATTCATATTTGGCAAGTATACATACTGAATTCCACCACGTTGCCTTGGATAAGTCTTTCCAGCAGAAGAAAAATATTCTTAATGCTGTTTGGAGAAGTAAATCCAAAAGTTGTGATTGATATTTATCCAGTGGGGCAATGTATAGCTAATGATCCTAATATGGCTATTTTATATGAGAAGGACACTGGTATCTTCAATGTCGATGATATGATGGTGTTCCATATTGATCTCCAATATTCTTGTATAAAAGTACAGGAGTAAATAATATATTTAAGAGTTCCTTTATCTTTATTACATGACCAGCATTTTTCCGTGTTGTTTTTGAGAACTGATGTTTTTAGTTTGGCAATTTTACTTGGAGTCCAGAGAGCTCTATGTGCCAAGTAAAACATGGATTGCGATATAGATGCAGATCTAGTAGTATGTGTAGTTCTAAACCAAATTTTATTCCATAGTTGTTCGTCGAGTTGAAGATTTAAATCATGTTCCCAGGATTCCATAATATTAGTAGGTGCTTTGAATTTTGCTTGTTGGAGGCAGCTCCTTTAGATAACATTAAAGTTCTACCAATTTGCCAATAACTAGGAGGATCAGTAGAAAGTAATGTCAATAGTAGCAGTTATGCAGTTCTTAAGTTGTATCCATTTATAGTGGTGGGTATTAGGAATACCAAATTTCAAGCATAGCTGTGAGAAGGGAACCCAGGTTTTGTCTTTTAGAATATCATTTAATGACAATGTGCCGGCTTTTTTCCATAGAGGCCACTTTATACAAGTTTTGTTGATTTTAAAGGTAGGATTGTTCCATATTGGGGTAAATATGGAATGCCTTAATGGCTTTTCAACAGTGTCAAGTTCATTGAATACAGTATTAAGAGTTATAAACAAAACATTCTTATTTAACTTAGTATATTGAAACCATGGAAGGTAATGTAAAGGCACATCTTTATGTTTATGAGTTTCTATATAGAACCAAGAAGGGTAATTAAGTAGTTCTTCTTTGGGCATAAATATTGAATTTTGTTTCAGGAGAAAAGATATGTGATAGTCATAAAAACTAGGAAATTTACTCCAGCATTTGCTGAACTAGCTTTTAATTTCTTTATGGCTATTCTTGGAGTCTTGTCTGCCCATAAAAATTTTGTTAAATTTGAATCCTGTTTGTTTGAGAATCCTGAATCCTGTTCCAGCCAAGCTTGTTTGAGAATCCTGAATCCTGTTTCAGAATCCAGCATCCGGTTCCAGCCAGACCAAGCCAAGTCTGTTCCAGCATCCGGTTCCAGCCAAGCCAAGTTCGTTCCAGCATCCGGTTCCAGCCAAGCCTGTTTGAGAATCCTGAATCCTATTCCAGTCCTGCTTATTCCAGCCCTGCCTACCAACAGCTTCAGTTCCCATCCTGCTAGTTCCGGTCCTGCTTGTACCAGCCTGTCTGTGTTCAGCCTCGCTTCCTGTTTGGGTGGTTCACCTGCTGCTGCCGGTCACTGGCAGTGGTCCAAGGGCTCACTAGTCCGGACTTCCTGACAGTTGTGACAGCTACAAATAAATACCAGCTTGTATACCAAACAGTTAATCTCACAGTTTCATCAAAATAGTAAACATCTGTTGACCTCAAAGCTTCCTAGTGAGGTAATTCAATAGTGAATGTTTGCATCCTCAATGGATACACCTCAACTAGGATACGCCTGCAAAAGGTGGGGAAAATGTGGGATACAAATGTAACAATAATATATACGGAGCCAAATCCTATCATTGGTCTGTACATCAAATGAAGAGGGGAAAAAAGAACCAATATAAAAAAACAGTTATAGAAAAATAACATTGGTTCCAAAAAATCCCCCCTTGTTTCTCAATTTTTACTTTTCAATATGAAACTGTGAAAGAAAGCGTTTGCCTATTGAAAATAAGCGATCTCAATTACAAAATTGCAAAAAACGTTTCAGCAGTCACAAGAACCCCCTGAATGGTGCACCAATCAGTACGTATCCGATATTGAAGTGTAAACATCAGAATCCTCTGTCATCTTCCAACACTTTTTTACAATGTCACCATTCATGCACTACTGCCGAATTTGTAATCCAACCAAACCGTGAGCTATAAAATCTTCTGATCCCACCAGCAAATAAACTACACAATCTTATTTATTTATTTATCACAGAAGGTTTATGGATGTCTGTGCATTCATGGTTCTGACATTATACAATGTTGCAACCTGCTCAGGGTCGTACTGACATGCATGAAGCTCTCTGTGTATAAAGGTTGCCCATCCCTAGTCTAGCAACTCATGATTGGAGTAAATTGCAGCTAATTCTGTTGCGCAATCAGAAAAGTATGAAACAGGTCAGCTTGTTGGTCCTGTTGAGCCCAGAAACATCCCTGTCATTAACTACTGATGGTTACAGTCAAGGTCTAACTGTCTTACCTTATTTTATGTTTAAATTTTGTTTATTGAGTAACGATAACATGAGTAAACAATTGTCATCTTCAAAATAGAAAACACACATATATATATTGGCAACTCAACTGAAATCATGGTACATTTTCATTATCTCCCCCCCTCACCCTTCCTTCTCACCCCCTTCCCCCTCCTCCTCCCCACCCCTTCCCACCCTTCCCGCACAGGTATTCAAATTAGAACTCATGCAGTCCTAACATTAACAGTTGTACAGTGAGTTAAGAATTCTACTCCGCGCCGCTGGCTGCAAAGTGTCCCAAAAGTTTCCCACGTCTTTTGCAGGTGCTTACCCTCCCTAGAGGACAAATCTGCAATTCCACATCTCTCCAATTTCAAAAGTTCAATCATGTGTGTCCTCCAGACCCCAACAGAGGGTGCCGTATTCTCTCTCCAGTAAAGCAGTATGATCTTTTTCCCCACCAGCATCGCTTTCTGCAGGAAAGAGCGGAACCCCGATGGGGCAGGTCGCACATATTTGCACTCTCCAAAAAGCATTAAAGGTTGTTTCTGTATGGTACAACCCCAATAGGTCCGTATCTCCGCTAGAATACAAGACCAAAGTTGTGAAATGCATGGGCATAACCAAAACATGTGGCCGAGCCCAGCCGGGCCCCTGCCACACCATGGGCACCTGTCCGTGCTGCCAAAACCTGCTTTAAACGCTCGTGCTGGAGAGATGTACAATCAGAGTGCAAACTTGTATTGTAACTCCCAGTGACGGGTGAAGATGGACGTGTGGTGAACTGTTGACAAGAAGCCACTCAATACCTCACCCGTTATCTCCGCCGCCAAGTCTTTTGCCCAGTCTTGTGATTTACCAATATAGTCCAGGTCCTCTGTTGAGTCCTGTAAATATCTGTGATGGTATCTTAATGGGACCACATTCTGCGCCCCCAATGTGAGCGCCGTGTTTAATGTATCCTGAACATCCTCGCTCAAGTTGATCTAGCCAAGCTTTGTTATGTAATGCTGCACTTGGAGATAGGCGTAACGGTCCACTTCAGTCACTTTAAACTCCTGCTGTAACTCCGAGAAAGGCCGCATTTGGCCCTCATCCGACACGATCTGATAGATGTAGTGGATCCCCAGTTTCCTCCAACGTGCAAAAGCTGCAGAGGAGGACCGCTCCGGAGAGTCTGGGTTATGGTGCAACGGCAAAAAGGGTGTCGCTGTCCATGCGAAGTGATGTCGTTTGCAAAGCCACTTCCATGCTGCTCTCGCTGATGCTACTAAAGGGTTCTTCCCCATCCCAGGATCTAGCTTACCCCCCGCTGCATGCAACCCCCATCCTAGGTGTACAGTGGGAGAGATCGCCATCTCTAAAGGTGTCACCGAGAAATCTTGCGTCCCCATCAGCCAGTCCCATATATGTCTCATAGAACATGCAATTGTTAAATATCTTATATTAAGCAGCCCCATCCCTCCGTGAGCTTTGGGCTTTTGAACTATTTGTAATGGGAGTCGGGGCCTCTTCCCGCTCCAGAGGAACTTTTGGGTTAGTTGATTAAGGATCTGCTCCTCTTTTTTCCTCAGATATAACGGCAACATCTGAAATGTGTAAAGCCACTTAGGAGCTATCATCAGATTAAACAGGCCTATGCGACCTGCGAGGGAAAGCGAACAGGCGCCCCAGAGCTGCACAACACGTCTGGTCTCGGCCAATAACGGGGACACATTTTGCTCATATAGTGTCCCCATGTTTGCCGGAATGGTCACACCCAAGTATCTAATCTGGTGGCCAGCCCATTGCACCGGAATCTGGCCCTTCCAAGTGTGTCGCAGTGTCTCCTCTAGCGGCAGCGCCAGGGACTTTGACAGGTTCAGTTTAAATCCGGAGAGCCTGCCATATCGGGTTATAGTATGTAGGAGGTGCTCTAAGGAATTCTGCGGATCTCTTAATAACATCATTATATCATCAGTGTATGCCAATATTTTTAGTTCCCTCCCCAGAACTCTGATCCCCTGTATATTGTTCTGCATGCGGATCTCATGGAGTAGTGGTTCCAGAGACAGTAGGAATAACAGTGGTGACAGGGGGCATCCTTGTCGTGTGCCTCTTCCTATGTCAAACCCTTCTGTTCTAACCCCATTAACCAATACCTTAGCACGAGGTTCTGAGTACAAGGTTTCAATGGCTTTTAGGTACCACCCGCTCAGGCCTATCCAACTCAAGGTTGCGAATAAGAAGGACCAGTGCACCCAGTCAAATGCGCATTCTGCATCTACGCTATCATTTTTGGGGTCTCCGGCTCCCTCCCCATAAGCATAGCCAGAATAAGCTTCCGCACATTTAAGACCGACTGGCGCCCCCGGACAAAACCAGCCTGTTCTTCTCCCACCAGCATGGGCATCAGGGGCGCCAGTCTGTCTGCCAAAATTCGGGACAGCAGCTTGACCTCTACATTAATCAGAGAGATTGGCCGGTAAGAGCTGGGTTGTAGAGGGTCCCTGCCAGCCTTTGGTATCAGACTTATCAAAGCAGTGTTGGCATGTAAAGGAAAATGACTTGTCTCCACTATTGTATTAAGATATTCTGTTAGGGGCCCTAAGATCTGTGCTTTCAACATCTTGTAAAATTCGCCGGAGAGGCCGTCGGGCCCTGGTGCCGAGTGCAATTTCAACACGCCTATATCTTTCTGAAGCTCTTTGGCTTCCACCGGTTTAGTTAGGGAAGCAATGTGTTCTGTAGAAAGTTTCTCCACCCCCACCTCTCTCAGATATGTTTGTATTACCTCTCGCATATTCGTCTCCTCCCTCTCCCTTTTATACAAGGCGGCAAAATTATGATGAAAGGTCTGCGCTATCTCTTCCAACTTAGTTGTTATCCCCCCTGCAGGAGTTCTTATGCCTGTAATACAGTGTGCCTTACGTGCGCCCTTCACAAGCCTAGCTATCATCTTTCCCCCTGTCTCCCCAAACTTTTGCAGCCTATATTTCCTAAACAGTAGGGATCTCATTGTGCGTTCATGTAATAAGCTGTTAAGCGCTGTTTTAGTTGATGTAGGTAGCTCGTACTGGGACTGTGTGGGCCTTCTGGTGTATTCCCGCCTCGCCTGCCATAGTTTCCTCTCTAGTTCTACTAAGCCTTGTGTGAGTTGCCGATTCCGTTTATGGACATAGGCTATCATCTCTCCCCTTAAAACTGCCTTAGCAGTGGACCAGAATAATACAGTATCCTCAATATGATCATAATTATGGGTGAGAAACTCCTCCCATCTCTGCTGTAAGAATTTTCCAAACTCCTGGGATGAGAACAGATATGCTGGGAATCTCCACCCTGGGGACTGCTGAAAATACCTTGCGGGTTCTATATCCACCCATATGAGGGAATGGTCTGAGATCTCTTCTGGGCCTATGGTAGCAGCTAGAACCTTCGGAAAGACAGCATGGGATGCAAGACTGTGTGTGGTGTGCTCTGGAAGTGTGTGTGTAGTCCCTCTCATCTCCGTGTAAGATTCTCCACGGGTCCACTAACCCCATCTGTTGACAAAAGGTTTCAAGAAGTGAGGAAGTCGGCATTGAACCTGGTTGTGTTTGAGTAGATCTATCTAGATCGGGATCCATAACTTGATTCAGATCACCTGCAAGAATTAGGGGAAGGGCCGCTTGCTCCTTGCATCGTGCCAAGAGCTGGGCGTAAAACCCATGGGCTGACGTGTTTGGGCCATAAACTGACACCAATAGTGACTCTCTTCCCTGCAAGTTCAGCTTGAGCCCCACATATCTCCCCTCTTCGTCTTTAAACACCATTTTTGCAGCACACATTAAAGATTTGTGTATCAGGATGGCTACTCCCCCCCTTCTGCCCGCCACTGGGGAATAAAACACCTCCCCCACCCAATGGCATTTCAATTTCTCATGTTCCTCCTAAGATAACCTCGTCTCCTGGAGGCATGCTATACCCACTCCTTGTCTTTTTAGGGCTGCCAGTATTTTAGTTCTCTTTATTGGAGATGAAATGCCACCCACGTTCCAGGAGATCAAACGCACCTTACCCTTCTGAGGACCTGTCTCCAATTAGCGTGTCCCAAGAGCCAGACTGCTCAACAATATCATCCCCGGGGTACCCAGCCCTACTCCGGAGATGGCCCTCCCCCACCGCACACCATTCATCTGTGTACCTTATCCAACCTTCCAGTGTACCTCTCTGCAACAAAGTCCTAGGTCTACTAAGTGCACTTATGGTCAAGTGAATACCCTGTGCTCTCCCAGCCCCCCTCTCCCCCCCCCCCCACCTCTGCTGCCCTACTCTGCCCTTCTCCCCCCCCCCCCCTTTTATCCTGCTCTGTATCTCTGTCTCCTATCATCTACCCTTTGCAAACATTGGGAGCCCCTACCATGCACGAGGCCCATTGCCCATACAGTGTGCTAAACAGTGCAACCTCATTTCTTACTATCAATTTGAGAGCAACAGCAGCATATTCTCACATGGCGAGCTCACTCTCCGGCCTGGCTTTCCGTCTGTTCTGTCATCTTTTTCTCCAACTCAGTGATGTACTCCTGCGCTGCGGTCTCTGCTTCAAACGACCTCCATTTTCCGTCCTGTCGGATTTTCAGCACAGCTGGATAGAGAAACATAAATCTGACATTGAGGTCCTGCAGCCTCCGACGTTCCTGGAGCAACGTGGAGTAAGCTTGAAAGATTCTGATGAGATGGCCATCAAATTTGGTATCCTCTCTCTTTAGTGTGTAGCCCCGCAGTATCTCTACCTTGTGCAGGTAGTTGTGCGCTTTTAAAATAACAGCATGCGGGGTCTGGCGGCCATCTTGGATACGGCCCACGCGGTGCACCCGCTCCAGGCAAAGCACTCCAGTGTGATCTGAAAGTGCGAACTCTTTTACCAGCCATTTCTCCACTACTGTCGCTAATACAGAGCCACTCACCGATTCTGGCAAACCAATGAGCCGCAGATTACTACGGCGTGCTCTATTTTCTAAGTCATCCACTTTGGTGTTCAGCGCTGTCACTGTGGACTTAAGCTGTTGCAGTTGCTGCTGCAGCGGGGTGCACGTGTCCTCGAATGCCACACTCTGTGCTCAAGTTTCCCAGTCCGCTGTACTGTTTCTGCCAACCAGGATTCAAAGGACTCGAATTGCTGTGATATTTTATCCAGACGCGGCTCCATTGCGGTAGCTACCGCCGCCATCAGCTGCGACAACTGCTCCTCTGTGAAAGCCGAGCCGTTCCGCTGCGAGGCCTGTTCCGCTCCCGCAGCCACTGCTTGCGGTTTTTCTTTTTCTTTTTTTGCGCCTCGGGCCGGCATTATTTTGGACGGCGTCTCCAGGAACTTGTCCATGGACGGCTCCCCTGGGTAAGTCGCGTCTTTTCAGTGATAAAATTGAGGTTTATTCGGAATTTGTTGGCGATTTCAGGCGTTGGGCCTCGGAGAGCAGAGACACATGTCTCACTCCCTCAGCGCATCACGTGACTCCTCCTTACCTTATTTTATATCATTACTTTCCTTTCGAACAAACTTAGAGGCTTTAGGGTAAGACTATACAAGTGATAATCTGAGTAAAGTTGTCCATCTCTCAGCTGAAAGTTTTGGAGGCTTTCTGCTCCTGCTGCACTGGCAGTTTAAGGCTATGTGCATCCTGGACCCACCTCTCTAGACCTCTCCTTGCTTGTTTGTGGATGAAAAGGAGATGAAGACTATGCAAGGAAGAGTGGTTGTGTGTATGAAGGTCAATTCTGGAGTCAATTAATTAGTATATCACAAGAATTCTTTCATCCAAGACCAGATTAACATTATATTGAGTCCTAAGCAACTTGTGCACATAGTTGATGATATCACATTGTTACGATGATAGTGGCTCCCCACCATGGCATTAGACTGTTGGCATTGCCAGGATGTGATGCCATAAATTATGTACAACAATAACCTGACCTACACACTAGTATTGGGAGCAGAATAAACCAAACAGCTTCCCTGCCCATCCTCACACCTACGGGCCACAGTCACTGGTGAGAGTTTGATTTGCACAAGTACTGGCTCCAGGCTAGATGGTGGCTTTTCTTAGGAAATTGTGGTGAAAACCAGGACTGGATTGAAGTACATTGCATCATGCCCCTTAAACACCACTGGGTAACCCTCTCATCTTATACTATGGGGTCCATTTACTGAGCTGTGTAATGCAGCTAGTATGGGTTTTACTGTGCGTTAGACTTGAGTGCACTCCTGTGTCAACCTGTAATGCATATTAAGACACTGCTCACGGTGAAACTTAGTGCTTCCTGCCTAATGCACTGAGGGGCCCTTTTACTAAAGGGTTGGCGTGGCAACAGGCTTGCCATGCGCTGATCTGGAACTACCGCCGGGCTACACAGGAGCCCAACAGTAGTTCCCACCCCCAGCGTGTGATGGCGCTATCAAAATATTTTCTATTTTTGTAGCACCGGTGCTTACCCAGAGGTAATCACTGCCCTGTTACCATCAGGTTAGCGTGGGAGCCCATACCGCCACCTCAATGGGTGGCGGTAAGTGCCCCCCCCCCCCCCCGAAATGGCCATGCAGCAAGCGGTTCACTTAGTGCACAGCCATTTCTTTTTGTGAAAAAAGACAGCCATTTACCTGCTGCAATAAAAGGAGGCTTCAGCACATGGCCTAGTGGTTAGGGTGGTGGACTTTGGTCCTGAGGAACTGAGTTCAATTCCCACTTCAGGCACAGGCAGCTCCCTGTGACTCTGGGCAAGTCACTTAACCCCCCCATTGCCCCAGGTACAAATAAGTACCTATATACAATATGTAAGCCACATTGAGCCTCCCATGAGTGGGAAAGCACAGGGTACAAATGTAATAAAAATGCTGACACTGGTGCAAACCCCTTTTTTACTGCAACTTAGTATAAGGACCCCTGAGTGAGCATGACAGGAGCAGAGCAGAGGCATATGCCTGTCAGTGACAACTAGTGCGAGGGTCAGTACTGTGCACTAAGATGTCACAAGTGCTGATTGCATGGCTGCACTTCACACCACCTTCTATATGTTGGGTAAATGGTTAAATAGCACTGGTTTGAAACTTGTGTGCGATAGTATCATTGGTCTGAAGTTTTGGTACTGGTGTTTGTTTTTCATTCTCTTTCTAACCAGTGTGTTGAGGATTAGGTAGTTGTAGGTTCACCACAGAGCTTGTGATCCTTCTGTTGATAGGGTACCGTATAGGATCACTGTTATCTTCTGGAGTCCATATTTTCATTGGTGGTGCTTCATCCAGGTACTAGCCAAGCTTGACTCTGCCTAGCCTCAGAAAAATCTAACAAGTTGAGGCTCTCTCAGTCCAGTATTGCTTGCATTAGTGCTGACAAAATTTCAAATTTGTGGTAATTTAAGCTATCTTTTTGCAATTTTCCTCTGATACACCAGGTGGCGCCATTGGTTCAGCAAATGATCTGAAACTTCTTGTGAGCACTTTATGAGGTTGGAATGACCAAATGTTAAATAGCCCCCTGCCTACAAAGATGCATGGCAATACTGGCACACCAGCAGTCACTAGTGTGGCTTTGAAAATGGAGGGGGGGGGGGGGGGGGGGGGGGGAACGACAGACATCACCAAGCTTTAAGAAAGAAGCTCACTTTCTGTTCCATTACATTTTATTTTCTTACCATTTATACTATTTCTTTATATGTCTCCTTGCACCAGAAGGAACTTCCAAAGTGGTGATCAAAGAAAGAAGCATAAGAACAAACAAAAAAGACAGAAAAGTATGCAAGAAAAGAGAACAAAAATAAACTAACAAATAACTTTCTGAATAAGTGTCTTCCTTATACGCCTGCTCTTTAAAAGGGTAAATTTATTCTCTGTTTTTGCTTTTGTTTTATCCATGTATATCTTGATGTGAATTTATTGTTTAATATTGTTTTATTTTTTATATAATCCATTTCAGATTTATTGGGAAATGAGAATATTAAATTTGAAAAATAAAATCTAATTAACCTGTTACAACCAGTAGTATTACAATTGCTTGTTCTTAAACCCCAAAGATTTAAAAAAAAAAAAAAAAATCTTTTCCACTCCATCTCCACTCATTTCATAGAGTCCTGGCTCTAGATTTTTTTTTCTTTCTCTGTCTCTCTGAAGGATCTCAAGGTGACGAAATAATACGATAAGGTGGTGGCCACAGCCAGAAGGATGCTAGGCTGCATAGAAAGGGGTATAGCCAGCAGAAGAAAGCAGGTGTTGATGTCCCTGTAAGTCATTGGTGAGGCCCCACTTGAAGTATTGTGTTCACTTTCAGAGGCCATATCTTGCTAAAGTTGTAAAACAACTTGAAACGGTTCAGAGAAAAGTGACCAAATCGTATGGGGTTTGCATTAGAAGATGTATAAGAAGAGACTTGAGGGACTGAACATGTATACCCTGGAGCAGTGGCGTTCCTAGGTTGGCGGACACCCGGGGCGGCGCCCCTCCCCCCCGGGTGCAGCACCCCCCCCCGATGCAGCGTGGACCCCACCCTGGGTGCAGCACCCCCCCCAATGCAGCGCGGACCCCCCCCCCCCGGTGCACACTGCTGGGGGGGGTGGGGTGCCGTAGCGCTCGCCTGCTCAGAGTTCCCTGACTTCGCGTATAGAAGGCATTAAACCAAACAAGCTTAGCGGTGTTTAGATGGCAACACTAGTAATTGGGAAGCACAGCCAGTGCTGGGCAGACTTCTATGGTCTGTGCCCCAATCATGGCTGGACAGATCGAACTTCAGTAGCTGACGAATAGGGCCAGTATATCAAATAGGTAATACAGTTCAGTAGTCCCTCATCGACACCATGGGTGCTGACCTGTTGGTACCACAAGGATTAATGCTGTTGCCTATTTTATCTTAATATCTACCTCAAGCCACTTCCTGAGCTGAGTGGAGGAGTGGCCTAGTGGTTAGGGTGGTGGACTTTGGCCCTGGGGAACTGAGGAACTGAGTTTGATTCCCGGCACAGGCAGCTCCTTGTGACTCTGGGCAAGTCACTTAACCCTCCATTGCCTGCCGCATTGAGCCTGCCATGAGTGGGAAAGCACGGGGTACAAATGTAAGAAAAATAAATTCAATCAATGGACAGTCAATTCTATGTGTACACAGATGATATACAGCTACTCATACCCATTGAACCAGACTTACCCGTAGCCCTAAATAAACTGACTACCTGTCTAACATCAATTCAAGAATGGGCTAAAACAACAAACTTTGCCTGAACCCATGTAAAGCTGAGCTCCTGTGGATCCCTAACACAAGTGGTTACATACATTATATCAAACAAAATCCCCTTTGGGAGATCTAAACTCCCCTTAAATCACAAGGGGGGGATCCTTGGAGTATAGCTAGAATCAACACCTTCGCTGATCCCCCAGATCAAAGCATCCTTCAGGAGCTGCTTCTATCACATGCAACACATCAAGAAGGCAAGTCTCATCCCACTGTTCACGCCATGGTAACATCACGACTGGATTACTATAATGCACTGTGCATTGGGCTACAAAGAGTTTGCACCAGCTCCAATTGATTCAGAATGCCGCAGCATGACTGATAGAAGGTTTTAAGCAATGTGATCACATCACACTGTTTCTTCAAAAACTTCACTGGCTACCAGCATAATCCAGGACTACATTTAAAACTGTATGGGGCTGATATTCAGACCTCAGGAGGTAAGCAGGCTGCCTCTCGCGATCAGCACTGAGACCAAAAACTCAATGCCGGGCTGTTTCTGGTGGACCAGCATTGAATATTCAGGTATTCAAACTTCTCTTACTGACCTATAAGTGTATTCACTCTGCTGCTCCCCAGTACCTCTCCACTCTTGTCTCTCCCTACACCCTTCCCCCCCTCGAGCACTCCGTTCTGTTGACAAATCTCTCTTGTCTGTCCCCTTCTCCTCTACTGCTAATTCCAGATTCCGTTCCTTCTATCTCGCTGCACCACACGCCTGACCCTCCCAATGCAGAAGCCAAACTTCCTGAAGCCAAACCTAACCACTCTGTTCCAACACCCTGTCCCCTCAACACAAAGTCCTGTCCCCCAACAGAAGCATTGTTCCCCCTGGACCTCCCCCCCTCTCGAGACTTACCCGGGGATCAGCATTAGTGAGACAGTGGTCCTGGGTGGCAGCGATCCTCCACTGCTGCTGCTTGGGTCAGCGCCTGAATCCAAAATGGCACCAGTGACCCCCTAGTGGTAGTCTTGGGATATTTCCTCTAGGGGTCATCTTTCCAAGAAAAAAAATGTATTCTTTAATGGCAAAACTCATAAAACAAAGAGCCTACACAGTAAATGGCAGCACTGTAAGTATTGCAGTGAGCCCAAGAACATCCACACACCTATTATGATCACCTAATAAGCCAGATTATTGCAATATAAATCCCTACATAGAAATTCCCTGCAAACAGAACACCTGGCCTCAGTCACATATGCCGAAGCACAGCATTTCACCCTGTACTATGCAAAATGTCAAGATAGCACATATAAATTCCAAATATTGGCGTATTCCAATTACTGAATTGAAAAATAAACTTCTTTTGTTCTACCTTTGTTTTCTGGTCTTTTTGTTTTTCTAAGGGCCCTGTTTACTAAGGTGCGCTAGCGTTTTTAGTGCGTGCTAAAAGTTAGCATGCACTAACCGTGTAGATGCCTATAGGAATATTATGGGCATCCACACGGTTAGCACAAGCTAATGTTTAGTGCGTGCTAAAAACGCTAACACGCCTCTAGTGCAGCTTAGTAAACAGGGTCCTAAATTTGGTGGTTCAAGTCTCTGGTTTCTATTTTCCTGTGTCTTTTCTTGTCTTTCTATCTACTTTACTTGCCCCCTATATCCATATTTGATGCTGAATTTTTTCTTTTCACTCCTTCCCCAGCCCCTTATTCCCTAGTCTTTCACTAACTCTCCCCATTCTCTCTCTGCTCCCATGACAAGCATCTCTCTTTTATTCCCCTCATCCATTGTATTGCCCCTATTTTCCCCATCCAGCACCTTAAGTACAAAAGTACATAAGTATTGCCATACTGGGAAAGACCAAAGGTCTATCAAGCCCAGCATCCTGTTTCTAATAGTTGCTCCTCTCATACAGCTTCTTGCCCCTGTCTTTCATCCCTCATCATATGTGTTCCCTCTGCCCTTCCCCCATTTACTGTCTCCCATCTATCTTTTTCTCTATCCTCTGTGCCCAGAATTTTATCCTCTATATTTCCATCTCTCTCCTTGTCTAGCATCTCCCCATCTCTTTGTCTCCCTGTCTCTCCTGGGTCCATTCCCTACCTATGTCCAGCATCTTCCCTGTCTTCTTCCTAACCTTCCCCAGTATCTAGCATCTCCCCTCAGTATTATGCATACCAGCATCCTGAATCTCCCTTCCATCTCCTTCTGTCCTCCACTTCCAGCATTAATTACTTTTATGCTACTTCAAATGTTTGACATACTGCTATAAAAGCCCAAGGGCAAACAATGTACTTTCCAACGAATCAACACCTGAATTGACATACGGCCAGATAAGGGATCTTTAAATACAGTTGAATTGTTTCCATGGATGTGTATGTGGGCTTAGTGTTAAGTGCTTGAAATAATTGAGTATAACATATGTAAAATGTTATCCATGAAACAGAAATCCATTTTTTACAAGCATGTGAAAGCATTACTTGTCAATAAAAGTAACCAGCTGCCCTTCCTTGGACTTCAGTCCCTTCCCCAACTGGCTGCACGAGTCTATAGAGGCATAGAAGTTTGCACTATTTAATGTTCTTTGTTACTTTGGGTTCCTTTTATTAAGCTGTGGTAAGAACTAACACATGCTTACTGCAGGTTAAAATCCACTACCGGGGAGTGCATTCAGGCGTCCCGCGGTAGTTTTGTGTTTGGCACACTACCCATGCACTAAAAAATTAGAAAACAGTTTTTAGTGCTAGGGTGTGTTTGGAGGCAGAGAGTAGGCTGCCAAGTGCTAATTGGTCTTTAGGGTAGGCTTGCTAACCCTGATTAAACTTATGAACCGATCTACCTAACGAACACCGAAGAAGCAACGACAACGACATTGACCCAGACCATATCTCCCACATCACCCCCCACATCACCTATCCCTACCAACCCATCGATTCTTCCACTTCTCCATCCAATCACTACCCCATATCGCCTATATTTACCGACCCATCCAAGCTATTCCTATGCTACATTTAATTTTCCTACCTATCTAACAAAATTCTATATATAACCTAATACTATGTAAGCCGCATTGAACCTGCTTTTAGTGGGAAAGCACGGGATACAAATGTATTAAATAAATAAATAAATAAATAAATAAATAAATAAATAAATAAATAAATAAATAACACCTCATACTAACCAATTGGTGTGTGATTATTGTGGGAGTCCTTACCGCCTAGTAAATAGCTGACGGTAAGGTCTCCCGCACTAATGGCCACGTGCAAATTGGGAAATCAGCGTGTGGCCATTTTGCCATCACACTAAAAGTGGCCTCAGTGTGCGGAAAATCCACATGCTAGTATTAGCACAGGCCACGTTTTATGCTGCTTAGTGAAAGGGCCCTTTATTTATTTATTTGTTTGTTTGTTTGTTTGTTACATTTGTATCCCACATTTTCCCACCTATTTGCAGGCTCAATGTGGCTTACATAGAACCGGAGAGGCATATACAAAGTGATGTTGTGGTACGATAAAGTTCATGTGGCACAGCCATATTAGGGAATCGTAGAATGGAAGAGTTGTGTTATGTCCATTACGTGCTTTAGTTTGGTTGTGTTGCAGAGATCAGGCATTTAAGTTGGATTGGTAGGGTATGCCTTTTTAAACAGGTTAGTTTTGAGTGATTTCCGGAAGTTTAGGTGGTCGTACGTCGTTTTCAAGGCTTTTGGTAATGCGTTCCACAGTTGTGAGCTTATGTAGGAAAAAGTGGATGCGTAAGTTGATTTGTATTTAAGTCCTTTGCAGCTTGAGTAGTGCATTCTTCAGCATTTGATACCTTTTATTCAGGGGCTAGCTAGGTGAGGCCATGGGGGCATGGGCCCCCGAAGATTTAGAGCTAGCCCCCTGCTTTCACCCCCCCCCCCGCCACCGACTCTCCCCCGCCACATTCTACCCCCTCCCCCCGCCGCCAACCCTCCCCCACCGCTGCCGTCCCTGCCAGCCGAAGTCCTCTTCAGTGCCGGTCTCCAGCGCCAGGGGGGGGTCAAAAGTGGCAGGGGGTCAGTGGTCCTGGGGGGGAGGGCTAAAATGTGCCTCCTCACCTTGACCCCCCCTCCTGCCAAAGTCTGGCTACGCCCCTGCTTTTATTAAATTGAGATATTAACATATGTATTATCTGCAACTATTTTGTTGATCTTTCTTATTGCATGTTATCAGACAATTAAGAACGCAGGCCCTACCCTGGCCTTGCCCCAACCCCACCCACTTTAGCCTCCCCAAACAGCTGAGCCACCGACCGCCTATGAGCACAATATTCACAATCAAATAACTATTTATCAAAATTATTTTGGACCTTCAGAGGGTAGAAATCTTAGTTCTCGTGAAATGATTACACTAAGACTCATTCACCAGACATCATCATTGGCCTAAATGAGAATTTCTTTATATCCTGCTATCATTCATGTGAAGGATAATTCTAAAAATTGGCACCTCAGTCTAGCCTTCTGCTTAGCACTAACTTTATAATGAAGTCTTGATGGAAAGATTCTATTATAGAATGGTAGTGTAAACTCAGGTTTGGTATCCAAGTTTGGGTGTGCCTCTTATGCCATATCAATGACAGACATAACTTGGCATGCCCAGGTTCACCAAGTGACGCGCATAGTTTATACTATTCTATAAACTACACGTGTAAATGGGAGACATGATCATAACCCACCCATGCTCCATCCACATGTACACCCCCTTGCATCTAAGCGTTATGGCACTTAAATGTTACCTTAGAAAATAGCATCTAGTCCACATAGGTGCATATCAATTTAATTACATAAGTAATGCCACACTGGGAAAAGACCAAGGATCCATCGAGCCCAGCATCCTGTCCATGACAGCGGCCAATCCAGGCCAAGGGCACCTGGCAAGCTTCCCAAACGTACAAACATTCTATACATGTTATTCCTGGAATTGTGGATTTTTTCCAAGTCCATTTAGTAGTGGTTTATGGACTTGTCCTTTAGGAAACCGTCTAACCCCTTTTTAAACTCTGCTAAGCTAACTGCCTTCACCACGTTCCCCAGCAACGAATTCCAGAGTTTAATTACGCGTTGGGTGAAGAAACATTTTCTCAGGTTTGTTTTAAATTTACTACACTGTAGTTTCGTCGCATGCCCCCTAGTCCTAGTATTTTTGGAAAGTGTGAACAGGCGCTTCACATCCACCTGTTCCACCTCACTCATTATTTTATATACCTCTATCATGTCTCCCCTCAGCCGTCTCTTCTCCAAGCTGAAAAGCCCTAGCCTCCTTAGTCTTTCTTCATAGGGAAGTTGTCCCATCCCTGCTATCATTTTAGTCGCCCTTCGCTGCACCTTTTCCAATTCTACTATATCTTTCTTGAGATGCGGCGACCAGAATTGAACACAATACTCAAGGTGCAGTCGCACCATGGAGCAATACAATGGCATTATAACATCCTCACACCTGTTTTCCATACCTTTCCTAATAATACCCAACATTCTGTTCGCTTTCCTAGCCGCAGCAGCACACTGAGCAGAAGGTTTCAGTGTATTATCAACGACGACACCCAGATCCCTTTCTTGGTCCGTAACTCCTAACGTGGAACCTTGCATGACGTAGCTATAATTCTGGTTCTTTTTTCCCACATGCATCACCTTGCACTTGCTCACATTAAACATCATCTACCATTTAGCCGCCCAGTCTCCCAGTCTCGTAAGGTCCTTCTGTCATTTTTCACAATCCTATCGCAATTGTATCTTTGACGCACGTAAGTGGCGCCTACCTCTAGAAGGCAATTAATAGAATGGCCCTCTTAGTGTTTAAACATAATCTGCCTATTTAACCAGCCAGCAATGCCAGCCAGTGCTGAATATTGACTTAGCCGGCTAAGTTTATAGCGGCCAAAAATAAACTGGATATTCAATGTCGGTCACCGGAAACAGCCCAGCATTGAATATCTGGGTTCACAGCCGACTGTGCGAGTTAGCCGGCTGCATCTTAACAATCTGAATATTGGTCCCACTGATTATAAGACTACACAGTCCGCATGCAAAAACAAGAGACAGTGTATGAACTCATCTATGTTGATATGCTTTGATGGATATATAGTTGTTGATGGAATGCGGTTCCCAAACCTGATCCTGGAGGCAACCCAGCTGGGCAGGTTTTTTGGATATCCACAATGAATATTCATGAGAGGGATTTGCATGCAGTGGAGGCACTGCATGCAAATCTCTCTCATGAATATTCATTAGGGATATCCTAAAAGCCTGACTGGCTGAGGTGCCTCCAGGATCAGGTTTGGGAACCAATAAGGCATGATTTTCTTCTGAGCACATAACGCACAAATTGTTAATTTTTTACTCAGATTTATATATTAAATAATCTTATGATCGATTTATTTACCCAGACTCTTTCTTGAAGTACCAATGTGTATTGTTATTTGAATATGTTTTACTGCTGTAATTGTCTATTCCCTACGTTCAGTTTATTTTTGCTGTACTCCACCCTAGGAGAATTTCTTTAAAAAGGTAGTAACTAAGTGCTAATTTTAGGATTATTGTCAAAAAAAAGAAAGAAAGACAAATAAAAGGAAAGGGCCAGCATGATCAGAAAAACAGTCACCAGACAACAAAGGTAGAAAAGATCATTTTATTTTCATTATAGTGTTTGGAATATGTCCACTTTGAGAATCAGGTGCTCAACATACTAAGTTTATATTTATTTACTTATGGCATTTTATCCCACATTAAACATGAATTAGATTGGAACCTGGGATCATTTAATGTTTTTTTCCTGGAGTAATGCATTGCCCCCTGCCCCAGGCTTTCTCCCAGGCTATAGCCAGCTCTGCAATTTGGGGGGGGGGGCGGCGCAGAGGTGGACCGGGGAGAGAGCCTGTTGTTAAACATTTACCAGCACCCCACTGATTATAAGGTAACCAGGAGCAAAACAGTGATAACCCTACACTAGGCCTGTATTTATAACATCAAAATGTGAGACCAGTAATCTTCACCAATATTATCAACAAAATTGCCCATCCTACTATTTCTCTCTCCTCCCCCCCCCTCCCCCCCCCCCCCCCCATTTTAGCAACAAAATCAGAAGAGTACTGGGATTAAGCCTGCACTTACAGGTACCCTTTTGAGCTCCAGTGTAAGGCACGGACCTGTAAAAGAAGAGTGTGCAAATGGTTTGAGGGTGGGAACTTATCAGAGCCATGCATACAGACTTTGTCCCCATATTCATTGCACTATTGTGCCAATAGAGTGGCAGAATAGGATATATTGGGAAGGAAGGACTCAAAAATATTTAGGGTGCATTTTCCCTTTCTCTCTCTCTCTCTCTCTCTGACTCTCGCTCCCTACCAGGGGCGTAGCCAGACACCCAATTTTTGGTGGGCCTGGGCCCAAGATGGGTGGGCAGAAGAACCCACCGTGCCCTACAGGTGATTTGGTCTCTCCGCTCACCTGCATGCCATATGGTCTCTCAAACATCCCCCTCTCCCGCATACCTTTTAAATAGCAGATTTTCACCGGCAGCAAGCAGCAACTAATACACACTGCTCATGTTGGCCCCACAGCCTTCTCACTGATGCAACTTCCTGTTTCCGCTTAGGCAGGAATAGTCAGAGGGAAGGCTGTGGGGCTGGTGCAAGCAGTATGTATTAGTCGCTTCTTGCTTCAGGTGAAGATCTTCTATTTGCAAGGTATGCAGGAGGGACAGTTGTTGG
Source organism: Microcaecilia unicolor (assembly GCF_901765095.1). Lineage (NCBI taxonomy): Eukaryota > Metazoa > Chordata > Amphibia > Gymnophiona > Siphonopidae > Microcaecilia > Microcaecilia unicolor. Next base: position 389,756,438 of record NC_044032.1, read on the forward strand.
GAGTCTTCAGCTGCTGGGGCTTGGGAATCCCTGCAGGCCACATCATAGGTGTGCTGCTACTGGGTAGGCATGAGCCCAAAGTGGGTGGGCCTGCCCTGAGCCCACCCAGGCCCACCCTTGGCTACGCCACTGCTCCATACGCCTAGAACCATCTACCCTCTCTCTTCCTTCTTCTGCTCATACCCTGCTCTCTTGACCTATATCCTGCAGCATTCTCTATACCACTCCCCATCCAGCATCCCTCTATCCAACAGCATTTGTCTGCCCTCTGTCTCCTTTCTCCCTACTGGCAGTTGCTCCATTTGGACTCAGGTACAGATTACACTTGCTCCGTCCCTCCTCCTTCCTCTCCTGCATGCTACAGGGCATGATGAGTCTCATGCTGTACTGCTATGTGACTGCATCATATAAGCATTTCTGTACTTGTGCCAAAGTCTTCCAGCCTATGTGAACATGACCCTTTGGGCTGGGTGATGGTGTGATGCCCTTTTACATTCTGTGCCTTGGGCAGGAGTTCTCTTCTTCCCACACTTGCCTGGCACCTTCATACAAACTGTATCTGAGAATATTGACAACTTTGTTAGAATTAGTTGATGGCATGATACAAAAGCTGCCTTTAGTGGCCTTGAAGCAAAAAGACAAATAACTAAATGCGATATTATTGAACCTTCATTTTCAGAGGAAGATACCAAATCTTGTGAGAGGAAGTGTGGAGATGTAAGCTCCTTTGAGCAGGGACTGTCCTTCTTTGTTAAACTGTACAGCGCTGCGTAACCCTTGTAGCGCTTTAGAAGTGTTAAGTAGTAGTAGTAGATGGTGAAAAGAACATGCAGGGATCTCCTTGCAGAAAGAGGCAATGGTGAAGATAGCTAAATCATGCATATTGTGTTTGTTATCTCATAACCCAGCTGGAACAGAAACCACTCTGAAATATAAGTTAAATAAATAAGTAACTGTTTTACCGTATGAACTACAATTGAACTGTGGCTGTCTAATTAGCATATACCCTCAGGCTCCTGCAGAGAGACAGGAAGTGACTGTAGCATGAATGATTCTTAGGAGTTGCAAGAATCACAGAAGCAAATTAAGCAATGATGCAATACATGAACATCAAAGAATTCAGAAAACTGATTCATCTTTGGTGTGGTCAGTGCAAGTTGTGTTGGGACAGGGGCACAATAGATGCTGAGTCAGAATGACAGCTCTAGTTTATCATTCAATCATAAAGCTAGTGGCAGCTTTCATAGTAACAGAAGCAGTTTACTCTGGGACCTGCTTTTACACTATGGAATAGTTATCTTATCATGTAAGAAACAATAAGTAAAAGGGATGGGGAGGGAAGGGAAGACAGGAAGGAGATGCACATGGATGGAGGGGAAGGGAGTTATTAGCATGCATGCAACAGCAAAAATCACATTAATTATGCAAAAGCATGCCAAATGCTTTTAAAGTTCTGTTATTCCCGTTAAATTGCCCTGTTGGCACTTTGCAATAAATAATTAGATTTTGGGTTGCTGTTTGTGCACTCAGTCTCTGAAAGGTTCGCCATCACTGTGATAGACAATTGTGAGACTGGTGCTTCTAGGATAGTTTTGTATGGTATTTTTTAACAGGAAGGTGAAAATTAAATGCATTCCCTTTGGGAGAAACAGATAAAAGTGCATTGAAAGGGGATGGGATTTGATATACTGTCTTTCTGTGGTTACAATCAAAGCGGTTTACATATTATATATAGGTACTTATTTTGTACCTGGGGCAATGGAGGGTTGAGTCACAAGGAGCTGCAGTGGGACTTGAAGCCAGTTCTCCTGGTTCTCAGGCTACTGCACTAACCATAAGGCTACTCCTCCACCCCAAATTCAAGGGGGAAAGGTAAAGTAATCATTCAAGGTCATGAAAATTCCAATATGAGATGTAGACTTTGATACTATTGATGTTCATTGAGTTGACTGCAATCTGTTTGCAAGGTTTCCTATTGGATATTGTATGGAATTATTATTTTTCTGAATTAAAGATATATTTAAGAAAAAAATGTGATTATATATATATATATATATATATATATATATATATATATATATATATATATGTCAACATTTTTATTGATGATTCCACCTGGTAACACATCCATTAGAGTACATACATAGCAAATCTTAAGTTGCTATCATCAGTTTTTGTTTTATAACAGTACCCTCTCTTATCCCCCTCCCCCCTTACTACCTTCACTTTTGCCATGTACATTGAAAGAAATAATAGTCAGCTTGTTACATTAAACTCAAACCGTAATTCCAATAGTATCACCTTACATTATTCCGTGATTGAACCCCTTGTTACTATTATTCCCCCCTCCCCTCCCACTCATCCCCTCCCCCCCCCTGTCTTTTTAAATACTCCATGCTCATTCGTAATCCTTTCATGGTCTAGTCATAGCCATCCTCTTCATTTTCCTATATTTAATGTGTTGGTAAAGGTTCACTGCCTTACTGGTGCTTCTTAAAGCTGTATGTACCATTATCCTCTCTGTATATATATATATATATTTTAAAAAATGGTGCACCCTGGTTCGGAAGGGAATATTAGGAGTATCAAGGTTAAATAACGTAATAAAAGAATAAAATATGAAATGGGACATGTACTGTCTCAGCAAGTTGTGTAAGCTGTGCCATACAACTAAGAACCAGAGAAGATGTTGGAAAGTAACAAAATTAACCAATGCAAGCAGAAATAAAGAACAAAGAACCAGGTTGTTTATGTGCATCTATGCCTTAGCCTTTTGTAACTCCCTGACCCTTAAGAATATTGCAGATGTAAGCAGTAAATAATGTGGTCCAGCTCTAAGCAGGGTACCTTATTTTTATAAATCTTATAATAACTGGGGACTTTACTGGAATTGGTGAGTTGTCGAACTTTGCTGATGATAAGCAGAACATAACCTAACCAATGATTTTTCAGAGTTTGTGTCCCATGATTTGTAATGTAAACCTGCTGCCCAATTAATTGTTATAATGTTTTAAAATAAAAGGGCAAGGAACCTGAATGGAGCTGAGCCAGTCCCATGTGAATTCACTGAATAAGTGAGACATAGAGGGGCATAATTGAACGAAAATGTCTATCTCCATGGGCGTTTATCTCTGAGAATGGGTCCGTGAAGGGGTGGACCGAACCGTATTTAAAAAAAAAATATACGTCCATGTTTTATTCAACAATTTGTGAGCTGGGCGTTTTTGTTTTTCAGCGATAATGGAAAATGAAAGCGCCCAGCTCAAAAACAAATAAATCCAAGGCATTTGTTCGTGGGAGGGGCCAGGATTCGTAGTGCACTGTCCCCCCTCACATGCCAGGACATCAACCGGGCACCCTAGGGGGCACTTTTACAAAAACAAAAAAAAAGGTAAAAGAGCTCCCAGGTGCATAGCACCCTTCCCTTGTGTGTTGAGCCCCCCAAATCCCCCTCAAAACCCACTGCCCACAAGTCTACACCATTACTATAGCCCTAAGGGGTGAAGGGGGGCACCTACATGTGGGTACAGTGGGTTTGGGGGGGTTGGACGACTAATAAGCATTAAGCAGCACAATTGTAACAGGTAGGGGAGGGATGGGCCTGGGTCCACCTGCCTGAAGTCCACTGCACCCCCTAATAACTGCTCCAGTGACCTGCATACTGCTGCCAGGGAAGTGGGTATGACATTTGAGGGTGAAAATAAACAGTTGTGAAACGGCATATTTTGTGGTGGGAGGGGGTTTGTGACCACTGGGGGAGTCAGGGGAGGTCATCCCTGATTCCCTCCAGTGGTTATCTGGTCATTTAGGGCACTTTTTGGGGCCTTATTCGTGGAAAAACAGGGTCCAGGAAAAGTGCCCTAAATTCTCGCTACAAACGCATATTTGTTTCCATTATCGGCGAAAGGCGCCCATCTCTGATCGGCCAATAACCACGCCCCAGTTCTACCTTCACCACACCTTCGACACGCCCCCGTCAACTTTGTACGCTTCCGCGATGGAGTGCAGTTGAAAACGTCCAAGTTCGGCTTTCGATTATACCGCGTTATTCGTTTTTGGGAGATAAACGCCTATCTCCCGATTTAGGTGGCAATATAGGCGTTTTTGTCTTTCGATTATAAGCTGGATAGGGATCTCTCCTACTACTACCACTACTACTTATCATTTCTATAGCACTACTAGACGTACGCAGCGCTGTACACTTGAACATGTTGATACAGTCCCTGCTCGACAGAGCTTACAATCTAATAAGGACAGACAAACAGGACAAACAAGAGATAAGGGAATATTAAAGTGAGGATGATCAAATAAGGGTTCTGAACAAGTGAATAAGGGTTAGGAGTTAAAAGCAGCATCAAAAAGGTGGGAATTTAGCTTAGATTTGAAGACAGCCAGAGATGGAGCTTGACGTACCGGCTCAGGAAGTCTATTCCAGGCATATGGTGCAGCAAGATAAAAGGAATGGAGTCTGGAGTTAGCAGTGGCGGAGAAGGGTGCAGATAAGAGAGATTTATCCTTTGCTATATACATATATACCTATCAGTGGTGTATGTCTGAAGTTCTTTCCCTTGGTCTCTCCTAGAGATGGGAGTAAAGAGCCGGGTATGCAACCTACCAAGGTAGGGGTAACAAGCAATCACATCCATACTTTAAGAATACCCGCTGGTGAAAGAAATAATGGTGAATCAGAAAGAAGTACAAAAGCAAAATGATAGTAACAAATCACCAGAGACAGACAGTATTTACCCCTCAGATCTAAAGGAAGTCAAATATGAAATTGCACACCTGCCACTGCTAATCTGTAACCTATCATCATATTTGGCTGCTATGCTTAATGACTGGATGGCAGCCAATATAATGCCATTAAAAATATGTATCCAGGGGTGATCCTGAGCTTGACATCAATCCCATGTGAAACAGTGGAGCCATTGTTAAGAATAGAATAAGTGAGTATGTCAATAAACATGGTTTAATGAGTAAGAACCAGTATAGATTTGGCAAAGGAAAACATGTCTTACTTAAGATTCTTTCTGGAAGAGTAAGGTAAAGTATGTGGAGTGGAGGTGTAGGCGGCGGCCTATTAGCTAGAACAGCAGGCTGAGTACCAAGAAATCCAGAGTTCAAATACCACAGATTCTCCTTGTGATTTTGAACAAGATAATGAACCCTCCGTTCCTCAGGTTACTAGAAACTTAGGGGCCCTTTTACTAAGCCGCGTAAGCATCTACGCGCACCCAACATGCCAAAATGAAGTTACTGCACGGCTTCTGCATGGCTTTTGCAGTAATTTTTATTTTTGGCACACGTCCGATATGCATGGCTGAAAAATCATTTTTCTGCCGCGCACATCGGATGCACGCCAAGTGGCATTTGGCATATAGCTCATTACCACCCAGTTACCACTTGAGACTTTACCACTAGGTCAATGGCTGGTGGTAAGGTCTCAGACCCAAAATGGGTACGCAGCAATTTTGATTTTGCCGCACATCCATTTTTGGCAAAAACTTTTAAAAAAGGCCTTTTTTTACAGGTGCACTGAAAAATTATTCTGCGCGTGCCCACAATACCGCAGACCATTTTTCAGCACACCTTAGTAAAAGGACCCCTTAGGGTCAACATGCAGCATAGTTTAAGTGCGCAGAAGAGCCTCCAGGAGGATGCCTCCTTCCCACTTAAACAATGCTGAGGAAAGCAACCCTTGATTTTCAGCAGCACTTAACTATACAGTGGTACTGAAAATCTAGTGTGACTGCTGCAGCATGTGCCGAGGTGATTCAGGGGCAGAGTTGGAAGGAACCTGGAGTTATGTAGGCACTGATAATATTTAGGACCAGTGCCTGCATCACTAACTAGGCATAAAGAATCACCCAAAAGTCAGTACTAACTTTGCCCGGTTAACTATGCAGGTAGGCACTGATTATCATCCATACATACATAACTTCTGGGCTCCACCAATGACCCAAATATTTAGTGCTGGTTCTTAGATATGGCCCAGCACTGAACATTCAGGTCTAATCAAGCTTTCTCTGTATTCAATAATGGTGGTTATAAAGCAGATTTATTGTACCATTTTTAACACATTTTTTAAAATTTAGGTTTATTAGTGATTGTTTTGCTTTTATATTTCCATTGAATTATTTTATGTATGTTTTTATTTTGTAAACTGCTTAGTTCTTGAGTGTGTGTGGGGGGGGGGGGGGGGGGGGGGGGGGGGGGGGAGGGTAAATTTTAAAATGAATGAAATAAATAATCTAGCCAGTGGCAGTCAGTGTTTAAAGAAACTCTGAATACCACCAGCCAGTATTTACCCATTAGATTCTAAGCCCTCTAGGGACAAGGAAAAACCTACTCTACGTGAATGTAATTCTCCTTGAATTAGTACTGAAAAGTGTGAACTAAATCCATGTAATAAACAAACAAACAAACAAATAAATAAATAAAATATGAATAAGGGTGAACAAGGATTTTCAGAAAGCATTTGATTAAATCCCTCATGAAAGGCATCCCAGAAATGAAACAGTCATGGTATTACAGCAGGACGCAATGTCCTGTTATGAATTGGAGGCTGTTTAAGAGATCAAAAAAGTGGAAACAGGATCATGGTAGAGTACCCAGGAATCTGTCTGGGACCACTGTTTTTTTTTTTTTAATTCACTAGCAGTCTGAAAAAGAAAGCAATATGTGAGCTGTTAAAATTTGCAGATACAATTATTTCAAGTAATTAAAATACTAAGAAAAAAAGCTAGAGTCAGCAGCAAGATGGCAGTGGCATGATTGGTCTGTCCCATGGCACCCTTACCCGCTGAATCTTTTTTTTTGAGGTCCATATGGGAAGAAACAGAAGGGAGTTTCCCATCTGGTTTCAGCTGCTCGCCCTAGAGGTCCGGCAGTGGTCGGACCGATTAATGTCTTTATACACCTAGGGCAGGCATTGGAGAATGCTCTGATGAGGTCACCACAGGAGAAAATGATGCTAGCAGGAGAGACCGTGTCCTCTTTGGCATCTGAAACATCTTTATCCCCTGAACAATGTAGCCACCCCAGCCAGAAGCTGAGGCCCTGGTAATCGAGTGACGAACAAAGGTTAATACTCAGGAGGGATCTTAACAAGTGATTGGATTCTTGGCATCATCTCTTTTGACTTTACCTTCTGAAAGAGGAATATTCCAAGAACTGGAAGTCGTGAATTCTCTAGAGTCATTTTAAAAAATGCCATCTTAAAGATTCTTTGGGGCAAGTCTCTTTTTCATCTATTAAAAAGCCTCAGGTTTTGACCTTAGAGTCTTTTTGGCTTGCAATAAACAATTTAGGAAAAGTGTTGTCTACTCAATTTCAGTCAGCGAATGAGAGAACTGATGGGATGTCAGATTCTGTTTCTGAACAAAAATGAATGTTATTGACCAAGGAAAGCATCTGGGAACGTTAGAACAAAAATCCACAAAGTTTGAATATCTCAAGGAAACATTGGTTAAAGATAATCTTGTGACTCAAAGGAAATTGGAAAATATGGAAAACCAGTTTAAGGAAAAAAATCTTTGATTTATTAACTTTCCTAGGAAGACTAGTTTCTCAGTGGAAAAAAATTCAAAACAATATTTGGTGGAAATACTGAAGCTTCCACCCAATAATTTACCAATTTTGAATAAGTTCTTTTCTATGTCTTTGGGGGTATGTAATTGTGAAAATACGGGTGGAATGGATTTGCCAGCTGATAGTTTGACTGTTTCTAGTATATCTACTGAGGTCTCATTTGGACTTTCTTTCACCTTGCTTGCTATGTTTATACTAGAGTCAGCAAAAGAAAACATTTTAAAGCTGTACTATAAGATTTGGGGGTCATCAAATTTGGTTATTCCCGGATGTGGCTAATGCCACTAAGAAGAAGCATAGGCAGTTTTTGATACTTTGCCCCTTTGCCCATGTGCTCTACAGACAGGAGCTCATTTCCTGTTAAAATTTCCTTTGTTGATGTTTTATTGGGTATAAGAATGTTAATTATATTTTTTGATCCAACAAAATTATCTTTTCTTAATAGCTTAAAAGACATAGCTGTGTCATCACAGGATTAAGGATGAGATGGTTTATAGCAACCACTGAAAAAATTGGTGCAACAGACATCTGTAGATTCTGTAAGAAAGAGCTAGAAACAGTTACTCATCTTGTGGTAGACTGCGAAATGCTGAGGGTGGAAAATTTGTTATTAAAAAAGGCAAAACAAAGTGGTACGTCTCATTCATTGGAAACTCTGTAAGCATTATACAACAGACTACCGGCAGCATAAGCTACAGTTGCTGGGGGAGGAGCTCTAGCTACAGCAAGAATGCAGGCAGCTGCAGAAGAGCATGCCGACGGAGAACCTGGAGGCAGCCCAGAATATTTGGCAGCAGCTTCTGGGGATCCGGTGTGATCTCCAGGATTACACGTCAGCCTTGGTGAACACACTGCCTGGCACCAGTGGCCACACCATTCTGCCAAGCTTCACAATACCCACCTCAACTGCCAAGCTGCAACTGCCATCCAAGCGCCCAAGGATGGGACCCAGAGTACCCCAGGCCACTGGGAAAACCATGAGGCCAGATCCCTCAAGGGCAGCATATGCTCCCTGTTGGGTGCTGGGCCCAGCAGCAGATCATCCACCCGGCCAATCATGTGGCCAGATTTCCAGGGTTCAGCAGAGGCAGCAGGGGAGGACTATGAAAAACTTTCTGCCCTGCAAGGCCCGGGCCATTGCCAGTATCTAGTGGACGGGGTGGGAGAGATGGATCCCAGAGAGGACAGGGGAGGGGGAGGGGAAGGATGAGTCACCTCATTGCCACGCTCTGGAGGTGTGTGCTGGGTAGAGAGGAGTGGGGTGTATATGTGCTGGGGGGAGGGTATATGTTAGGGAGAGGGAGTGGTGGTGGTGGGGGGATGTTATAGAGGTACTGCATACAAAAGTAGTGCTGAAAACTGGTGAGAATGAGTCTTTGTCTGGAGTGGACCCCCAGCTGGTATGCTCCCTGGTCAGCTCTATATGCAAGTGGGAGGGGGGCTCCTCATCCTCTGGATCTAGCGGCTGCTGCGGTAGTTGCTGTCCCACCTCTGGCAGGGCCTGTCATTTTCGGAGCGCCAGGTTGTGCAGCGGGCCATGAAAACTTTGTCCACCTTTTCAGGGCTATAGATGAGCTCCCCTACGGAATGGTCCAGATACCTGAAGCAATTCTTGAGCTGGCCAAACATCCATTCTGTGATGGTGTAGGGTGTGAGCTGGGTCTCCCTTCCACATGGTGGCCAGAGCTAATCCTGCTTAGCTTGGCTGACTGTTTCCCCAGTATGGGCTCTAAACCACCTCCTTGCTGCACTGCTTGTCCTGGTTTAACCACTCCCCCAGCTGACCTGCACAAAGGATCATCTCACGACCGTGACACACAAAACTTCAGCAGTCTTATCGTTCTTGAAAACCACAGGTCTTTATTTTCTCAGCACTTTTTAATACAGTCTTAATCTTCAAGCAGTTTCCTCATCAACAATGCAAGAGTCAGTTCAGTTTTTCTACATTCAGCTTATTAACACAGTCCAATCTTAACTCAGAATATCACAAACAGCAAATCTTTGTCTTGCTTCCAATTGTAGCCTCCCCTCATCAGCCCTATCTTCTACCCTTAGATAGTTTATGGGTTAGCTTCTTCCACCAGTGGCTTCCCCACTGGATTATTTTCTCCTCTCCAAGTATACACAGCTTGGGCCACACTCCCGCCACCAGAGCCTTACCTTTCCTGAGGAAGTTTGAGCAAGCCCTCCAACCTCCATGCACTCCTCCTCTTTCTCTTCTCCTCCTTCCTCTATATCCCATTCCATCTCCTCCTCCACCCTGGGTTCCCCCAGCTGCTGCTCATTCCCTGGATCAGAACTAATTTCCAAATCATTCACCCCTTCCTCCAGTTCCTGAGAGGCCTGCTGATGCCCCAGTGGTTTCTGGGACTGGTAGTTTCTCTCCCTAACTAGTGTTTTCACTGGGGCTTTGACCACTAGAGGGCAAACCTTTTGTCTAGAAGGGATTAGTGAAGAAGAATCATTACATTTCAAAGGAAAACCTCTTCCCCGTCCCGGTCTCAGCATGACTGGAACTGGACTCCTTTCAGAGTCCTCACAAGGGTTACCATATTTTGCCCCCAAAAAGGAGGACACATGCCCTGCCCCTTTCACACCCTCGCTCCACCCCTTTCATGCCCTGCCCCATCCCTTCATGCCCCGCCCTGCCCCTTTCACGCCCTCGCTCCACCCCCTGTTACATTTCCCCTCCCCCTTGTCACACACCCTGTTACTCCCCCTCCCCTTACCTTACTACTGCCCTGGTGGTCTAGTGACCTCTTCGGGGCAAGAAAGAGCCCCCTCTTTCCTGCCCGGAGCGCTGCCCTGCATGCATCCTTCCTGTTCGTGATCTTGGCGCCGATTCAAAATGGCTGCCGAGAGTTGAAGTCTCACGAGGTCACTTCAACTCTTGGCGGCCATTTTGAATCAGCGCCGAGATCACGAAGGAAGGATGCATGCAGGGCAGCGCTCCGGGCAGGAAAGAGGGGGCTCTTTCCTGCCCCGAAGGCGGAAGATGTCACTAGACCACCAGGGCAAAGTAAGGGGAGGGGAGGCTAGCAATCTGCCCGTTTGTCCGGACATGTCCTCAAAAAGAGGACATGTCCGGGTAAATCCGGACATATGGTAACCCTATGTGGGTGTTTGCCTCTTGTTAAACCTACTAATTATTGCTTTAATTCTAACTGTATTTTTCTGAAAATGATTGGACGTGATAAAATTACTAGCCTTATCTCAGATCCGTCCCCTCTTTTTTTTCCCCCAGTTTCCAGACTATTAAAGGTTCCCCTCTAATTAGCAAGAAAGGCACAAGTAAATAGAGGGCAAAAATAGTACTGGAGACCAGAGTGACTTTAAGATAAAACATCCCAGTAATTAACAAATGTGTACAGTATGAAAATAATGAAAAATAAAAGGCAAATTGGTCTCTATGTTGTTCATAACACTTCATTAAATGAACATGAAAAGGACTCCTTGGAGGAGCTCCATATCTCTCCAACTCTAGCATCCCTCACACATCTAGTAACAGCAAAGGTGGTAAGCTATATTCCTTACTTCTGGTGAATATCTTTTAGATGGTTACAGACGGTGCATTATTGAGCCTTGGGTGGGTGGCAGCAGGGTTATCCAAATGGAGTTTGTAGTTAATTCTCTTTTAGATTATATTTGTGTTCCATGAGTACTGGAAGCTTGCTTTGTGAACAGGTGAAGGATAAGCACCAAAGTGAGTGAATTATCCCTGACACTTTTAGGAAGCTAGCACTCACCAATTCCACTGCTTTTAGCTTTCAGTCCTTTCCCTGATTGGGATTTACAGTTGTGAGCAGCTTCACCCTTTAGTCTTCTCTAACCAAGATTTAGGATCCATTCTCCCTGTGACCAGATCTTTTACTTTAGGGTACTCTGTTCTCTGTGGATCAGACTGACCTCGCTGAACAGTTCACTGCAGGTGGCAAATACTGTCCCTGCTCTGTATGGCTCCAGGATACAGCTGATTTAGACTGGCAGCCCCTGTATTATTACTTCTCCTTCTCCTCCCTTAGCCCAGATGATCAAAAGCCCTGCGCTGTTCCAAATAGCGCCCTAAAAATAGCGCCGGGACAGCGCAGGGCTTTTCTGCATCGATGATCAAAGATAATGCATGCAAATCTAAGCAGCGCTATTATCTTTGATCATCATGTTTAAAGTGCGGGAGAATTGTGCTGAGCATGCGCTCAGCACAATCCTCCCGCACTTGTTTGACAGGTCTGGGCTGTCAAAAGCCCAAACCTGTCAAACAGCCTGCCCCGAGGCCCGAACGAGGCCCCCCCCCCAAACCCCCAGAAAACGTCGTGGCCACTGCCGGCCAAACCCTCTCCCATCCTCCCACCCAGCGACGGGGGGGGGGGGGGGGTTACATGGTCTGTAGCCCCGCCCAGTGCATCCCAGGATGCAGTGGGCGGTGCTGGGCGCCGCCATTTTGGGCGTCGACTGACTGGAAGAGGAGGGAGGCAGGCATGCTGCGTCCCTCCTCCAACACAAGGTAGGGGGGGCGGGAGGGGGCCGGGACGGGGCCAGGGGGGTGTCATGACACCACGGACCACCAGGGAATTTGAGGGCAACGCTAGGGGGAGGATTTGGGGTGGGCTGGAGGTCCGGTGGACCTCCAGCCCCCCCCCGGTGGATGGAGCAACGATTTCTGGGGGTTTCGGGGGCTGGAGACCCACCGGACCTCCAGCCCCCCGTTCGCGTTTGCCTTGGGGGGGAAGGGGGGCCTGCCAGCATGCAACTGCATGCTGGACAGGGCTCACCATTCCTCCCCAATGATCCGCAAAATCTAACGCCAGCTCGGAGCTGGCGTTGATTTTGCTGCGGCCAGCGACCCAATCTTTGGCGCGCTGGTCGCTGATCATTGGGGATGAATGCGTTAAGCGCCAATTAGCATGCATTTGCAAGCTAATTGCGCTAGAAGCCCTGTTTAGCATGCATTTGCATGCTACTTGCGCTGAGAGCCCTGGAGTGCGCTGTTTCAGGCGCTCGAGGGCTCTGATCATGGGTCGGCTGCAAACTCTGGCGCTAGTATGGCGTTAACAGCCTCTAGCGCCAGAGTTTGCTTTTGATCATGAGGGCCTTAGTTTCTTGAGTAGGGAGCTAAAGCTCTAGTGGGCCCCAGGATGGAGTGTTCCACTTACTATTTCTCTACATCTTAGCTGGACTCCTTCTTGGTAAGTAGAGATGTGGTTCTTCCCTTATTCTTAGATTTTATACTTCCCTCCAAAACCCATGGAGGGGCATTTTCTAGAGGACGTCCAAATCAGAATAGAGATGTCCAGCTCATAACATCCAAAATGGACATCCATCTCACATGAAGTTTGCAACAAGGTGAAAGCTTTTGTGGCCTCAGCATTGCCCCGGCTGTGGAGTTGGAGAAAGCTGGGAGTAAAGCAGTGGAGAAGAGACTGGAGGGCACAACTTGCTAAAAAAGGTAGTGCTGTCTGTTGAAAGTTAGATTGTTTCTGAGCAGGATTGTGCACTGGAAAACTCAGACTGTATTGTGTAAGAGATAATGTGGCATCACCTAATCACCAAAACTGTCTGCTGATAAGATAGTGCTGCTGGAGGTTTGGTGGGATTTAAAGCAGAAAACTGCAATTGGCAAGGGGAAATGACTCTGCAATATGTAAAGATGGGAGGACGACCCATTGGGAGATAAAATCTACTGACTGAAGGTAAAATTATGTATAATCATACCTGATAATTTTCTTTCCATTAATCATAGCTGATCAATCCATAGACTGGTGGGTTGTGTCCATCTACCAGCAGGTGGAGATAGAGAGCAAACTTTTGCCTCCCTATATGTGGTCATGTGCTGCCGGAAACTCCTCAGTATGTCGATATCAAAGCTCCATCCGCAGGACTCAGCACTTAGAGAATTACACCCACGAAGGGACACTCTGCCCAGCTCACCACCGCCGAAACGGGGGAGGGGAATCCGTCCAGCTCATCCCCGCGGAGCGGGGGAGGGACACCACACCCGCCGATGCGGGGGGATCTGGCTTATCCTGCAACCGCAACCGCGGGAGGAGCTGACTGACCCTAACACCGCCGAAGCGGGAGGGGTACAAAACTGCCCTACAGCCGCACGAAGCGGGAGGGAGTGCCGGCAGAATTTTAAGTCTCAATCCAGCCCCGTAAAACGGAGGGGAGAGGAATGCAGCAGCTCACTGTAACACAAACTCGTCTTAACTCTTGAAGAATCCAAGTGAAAAAACTTGAACACGAAGTCTTTCTGAAGTAACTGAAGACTAAACTTGAACCTGAAATGCAACCAGAATAAAAACAATACAGATATCTGGGAGGGGCTATGGATTGATCAGCTATGATTAATGGAAAGAAAATTATCAGGTATGATTATACATAATTTTACCTTCCATATCATCAAGCTGATCAATCCATAGACTGGTGGGATGTACCGAAGCAGTACTCACCCAGGGCGGGACATAGAAATCCCTGACCGCAACACTGAAGCTCCAAACCGGGCCTCCGCCCGAGCAGCCACAGTCAAGCGGTAATGCTTGGAGAATGTATGGGCCGAAGCCCAAGTTGCCGCCTTGCATATCTCTTCCAAGGAGACGGAACCGGCCTCTGCCATCGAGGCCGCCTGAGCTCTTGTAGAGTGAGCCTTCAGCTGGATAGGCGGCACCTTCCCCGCGGCCACATAAGCCGCTGCAATGGCTTCCTTGACCCATCTTGCCACTGTAGGCTTAGCAGCCTGCAGACCCCTACGAGGACCTGTATACAGGACAAACAGATGATCCGATTTCCGGAAATCATTGGTCACTTCCAAGTATCTGATGATGACTCGTCTCACATCCAGATATTTAAGAGCAGAGTACTCCTCTGGGTAGTCCTCCCTACGAAAGGAAGGGAGACATAGCTGCTGATTCACATGGAAGCGAGAAACAATCTTGGGCAGGAAGGAAGGCACTGTGCGAATAGTCACTCCTGCCTCAGTGAACTGTAGAAAAGGCTCTCGACACGAGAGCGCCTGGAGCTCGGAAACTCTTCTGGCTGAAGTGATAGCCACCAAAAAGACTGCTTTCAACGTCAGGTCTTTCAGAGATGCCCTTGACAAGGGTTCAAACGGCGGCTTCTGCAATGCTCTTAGCACCAGGTTGAGATTCCACGCAGGCACCACTGAGTGCAGAGGAGGGCGCAGGTGATTAACCCCCTTGAGAAAGCGCACCACATCTGGCTGCGAAGCCAGGGAAGCACCCTTCAGGCGGCCCCTGAAGCAAGCCAGAGCCGCTACCTGGACCTTAAGGGAACTGAGCGACAGGCCTTTGTCCAGACCTTCTTGCAGGAACGTCAACACTGAAGAAATTGGAGCAGTGAAAGGAGAAAGAGAGCCTGCTTCACACCACGCTGCAAAGATACGCCAAACCCTGGCGTAAGCAGTAGAAGTAGAGCGTTTCCTCGCTCTCAGCATAGTGGCGATGACCTTGTCTGAGAAGCCCTTCTTCCTCAGACGCTGCCGCTCAATAGCCAGGCCGTAAGACCAAAGGGGGAGGGATCCTCCATCACCACGGGACCCTGATGTAACAGGCCCTGCTCCACTGGCAACCGCAGAGGATCGTCGACTGAGAGCCTGATCAAGTCCGCATACCAGGGACGCCTGGGCCAATCCGGACCCACCAGGATTATCCTGCCGGGATGCTTTGCCACCCGGTCTAGTACCCTGCCCAACATGGGCCAGGGCGGGAACACATAGAGAAGCTCTTGTGTCGGCCATTGTTGGAGAAGAGCATCTACTCCCAGGGATCGAGGGTCCCGTCCTCTGCTGAAGAAGCGCGGCACTTGGCAATTGGCCGATGACGCCATCAGATCTAGGCTCGGCTGGCCCCAGCGCTTCGTGATGTCCAAGAACGCCTGAGCAGATAGCTGCCACTCTCCGGGCTCCAAGGTATGGCGACTGAGAAAGTCCGCCTTGACATTCATGACTCCGGCAATGTGGGCCGCTGACAGCTGTTCCAGGTTCGCTTCCGCCCACTGGCATAGACTCATAGCTTCCCTGGCTAGAGGGGCGCTCTTGGTACCTCCCTGGCGGTTGACATAGGCCACAGCCGTGGCATTGTCCGACAGGACCCGTACAGGCTTGAACACCAGTACCGGGATGAACTCCAAAAGCGCCAACCGAATGGCTCTGAGTTCCAGGAGGTTGATAGACCACTTTGCCTCTGCAGGAGACCAGAGCCCCTGCGCTGTCCTTCCCAAGCAGTGGGCTCCCCAGCCCGATAACGAGGCGTCCGTCGTGACGACAATCCACTCTGGGGACACCAGAGGCATTCCCGCAGACAACTTGTCTGTCTGCATCCACCAGCTCAGCGCCTTGCGCACTGCTGGATCCAAGGGAAGACGCACAGCATAATCCTCCGACATCGGAGTCCAGCGCTGCAGCAGAGAGTGTTGTAGTGGTCTCATATGAGCCCTGGCCCAGGGCACTACTTCCATCGTGGCCGTCATAGAGCCCAACAGCTGCACATAGTCCCAAGCCCGAAGAGGAGAGGCTACTAGGAACTGGTCCACCTGAGCCTGAAGCTTGACAATCCGATTGTCTGGCAGGAACACTCTGCCCACTTGGGTGTCGAATCGAACTCCCAGATACTCCAGGGACTGAGTCGGGCGCAGCTGGCTCTTCTCCCAGTTGATGATCCATCCCAGGGAGCTCAAAAGAGCAACTACCCGGTCCACAGCTTTGCCGCACTCTGCATAAGAGGGGGCTCGGATCAACCAGTTGTCCAGATAAGGATGGACTTGTACTCCTTCCTTTCGCAGGAAGGCCGCTATGACCACCATTACCTTGGAAAAGGTCCGCGGAGCAGTAGCCAACCCGAACGGGAGGGCTCTGAACTGGAAGTGTCGGCCCAGGACTGCAAAACGCAGAAAGCGTTGATGAGGAGGCCAGATGGGAATATGCAGGTACGCTTCCTTGATGTCCAAGGAAATCATTAGAGCCAAAAAACAATCCTTCAGAAAGTGGAGAAGAGAACCAACTGAAAGTAACAGGATAGATCATAAGGAATGCCAAGCCAAATGCAAAGCGGAGATAAGGAGGGCAAAAAAGGACTTTGAGAAGAAATTAGCGTTGGAAGCAAAAATACATAGTAAAAACTTTTTTAGATACATTAAAAGCAGGAAACCGGCCAAAGAGTCGGTTGGGCCGCTGGACGAAAATGGTGTTAAAGGGGCGATCAAGGAGGACAAAGCCGTAGCGGAGAAATTAAATGAATTCTTTGCTTCGGTCTTCACCGAGGAGGATTTGGGGGGGACACCGGTGCCGGAAAGAATATTTGAAGCGGGGGAGTCGGAGAAACTAAACAAATTCTCTGTAACCTTGGAGGATGTAATGGGTCAGTTCAGCAAGCTGAAGAGTAGTAAATCACCGGGACCTGATGGTATTCATCCCAGAGTATTAATAGAACTAAAAAATGAACTTGCGGAGCTACTGTTAGAAATATGCAATCTGTCCCTAAAATCGAGTGTAATACCGGAAGACTGGAGGGTAGCCAATGTTACTCCGATTTTTAAGAAAGGTTCCAGAGGAGATCCGGGAAATTATAGACCGGTGAGTCTGACGTCGGTGCCGGGCAAGATGGTGGAGGCTATTATTAAGAATAAAATTGCAGAGCATATACAAAAACATGGACTGATGAGACAAAGTCAGCACGGATTTAGTGAAGGGAAGTCTTGCCTCACCAATCTAATGCATTTTTTTGAGGGGGTAAGCAAACATGTGGACAATGGGGAGCCGGTTGATATTGTATATCTGGATTTTCAGAAGGCGTTTGACAAAGTGCCGCACGAAAGACTCCTGAAGAAATTGCAGAGTCATGGAATCGGAGGTAGGGTATTATTATGGATTAAGAACTGGTTGAAAGATAGGAAGCAGAGAGTAGGATTGCGTGGCCAGTATTCTCAGTGGAGGAGGGTAGTTAGTGGGGTCCCGCAGGGGTCTGTGCTGGGTCCGTTGCTTTTTAATGTATTTATAAATGACCTAGAGATGGGAATAACTAGTGAGGTAATTAAATTCGCCGATGACACAAAATTATTCAGGGTCGTCAAGTCGCAGGAGGAATGTGAACGATTACAGGAGGACCTTGCGAGACTGGGAGAATGGGCGTGCAAGTGGCAGATGAAGTTCAATGTTGACAAGTGCAAAGTGATGCATGTGGGTAAGAGGAACCCGAATTATAGCTACGTCTTGCAAGGTTCCGCGTTAGGAGTTACGGATCAAGAAAGGGATCTGGGTGTCGTCGTCGATGATACGCTGAAACCTTCTGCTCAGTGTGCTGCTGCGGCTAGGAAAGCGAATAGAATGTTGGGTGTTATTAGGAAGGGTATGGAGTCCAGGTGTGCGGATGTTATAATGCCGTTGTATCGCTCCATGGTGCGACCGCACCTGGAGTATTGTGTTCAGTACTGGTCTCCGTATCTCAAAAAAGATATAGTAGAATTGGAAAAGGTACAGCGAAGGGCGACGAAAATGATAGTGGGGATGGGACGACTTTCCTATGAAGAGAGGCTGAGAAGGCTAGGGCTTTTCAGCTTGGAGAAGAGACGGCTGAGGGGAGATATGATAGAAGTGTATAAAATAATGAGTGGAATGGATCGGGTGGATGTGAAGCGACTGTTCACGCTATCCAAAAATACTAGGACTAGAGGGCATGAGTTGAAGCTACAGTGTGGTAAATTTAAAACGAATCGGAGAAAATTTTTCTTCACCCAACGTGTAATTAGACTCTGGAATTCATTGCCGGAGAACGTGGTACGGGCGGTTAGCTTGACGGAGTTTAAAAAGGGGTTAGATAGATTCCTAAAGGACAAGTCCATAGACCGCTATTAAATGGACTGGAAAAATTCCTCATTTTTAGGTATAACTTGTCTGGAATGTTTTTACGTTTGGGGAGCGTGCCAGGTGCCCTTGACCTGGATTGGCCACTGTCGGTGACAGGATGCTGGGCTAGATGGACCTTTGGTCTTTCCCAGTATGGCACTACTTATGTACTTATGTACTTATGATGCCAGGTACTCCCCTGCCTTCACTGCCGCTATAACAGAGCGGAGAGTCTCCATGCGAAAGTGCCGCACTTTCAAGGCCCGATTGACCCCTTTGAGGTCGAGGATAGGCCGGACCGAACCTCCTTTCTTTGGTACCACAAAGTAAATGGAGTAACGCCCCTTGCCAAGCTGACTTTCTGGCACCGGAACGACCGCACCCAGGCGGATCAGATTGTCCAAAGTCTGCTGCACTGCCACAGCTTTGACCGGAGACTTGCAGGGAGAGAGTACAAACCCGTCTCTTAAGGGTCGGCAGAACTCCAGCTTGTAGCCGTCTCTGATGACTTCCAGCACCCAAGCGTCTGAAGTTATTGTGGTCCACTCGCCCAGAAACGAGGACAGCCGTCCTCCAATCTGCACTGGGGCGTGGACCAATACCCCGTCATTGGGTACGAGACCCTGGGGGAGGACCGGAGGGAGCACCTCCGGGACGGCGGTCTCTGCGAAAGGAATGCTGCTTGGGGGAGAAATTCCTCTTAAAGGAAGTGGGGGCAGAAGCACCCGACCTGCCCGGGCGGTACCGACGGGCTTCCTGAAACCGTCCTCTGGAGGTACCGGGACGAGCACTCGCCCGAGCCCTGACCTCCGGCAACTTCTTGCCCTTAGACGTGCCGAGATCAGTCACGATTTTGTCCAGCTCGACCCCAAAGAGCAGCTTGCCTTTAAAAGGCAATCTAGCCAGGCGGGATTTTGAGGCGTGGTCAGCAGACCAATGTTTCAGCCAAAGCCACCGCCGCGCAGAGACAGTCTGAGCCATGCCTTTAGCTGAGGCTCTCAAGACATCATACAGCAAGTCTGCCAAATAGGCTAAGCCCGATTCCAGGGCTGGCCAATCATTCCTCAAGAAATGATCCGAGGGGGAAGCCCGCTGCACCATAGTCAGGCACGCCCTGGCCACATAGGAGCCGCAAACTGAGGCCTGCAAACTTAAAGCAGCCGCCTCAAAGGACGACCTTAAAGCCGCCTCCAATCTCCTGTCTTGGGCGTCCTTTAGGGCCGTGCCACCTTCCACCGGCAATGCCGTTTTCTTAGTCACCGCAGTGATTAAAGAATCCACGGTAGGCCACAGATAGGCCTCACGTTCACTCACAGCCAAAGGATAGAGGCGGGACATAGCCCTAGCCACTTTAAGGCTCGCTTCTGGGACATCCCATTGAGCCGAAATTAAGGTGTGCATGGCATCATGCACGTGGAAGGTTCTAGGCGGGCGCTTAGTCCCCAGCATAATGGCAGAGCCAACAGGGGCTGAGGGAGAGACGTCCTCCGGAGAGGATATCTTCAAAGTGTCCATGGCCTGTAACAACAGGTTGGGCAAATCCTCCGGGCGAAAAAGCCGCGCTGCAGAGGGGTCATCCGCTCCATCCGAGCGGGGATCCGTCTCCACCAAGGAATCCGCAAAGGACCGTTGGGAGACCTCAGACACGCTGCCCTCATCTACATCGGAGGAGACAAATTCCTCCAAGGCCTGGGAATCAACCCGAGGGCGTTTACCTCTGGGAACCTCAACCTCTTTACCAGAGGAGGGAGCGGGGGCAGCGTTGTGCATGAGGAAGGCCCGATGCAGCAGCAAAACAAACTCGGGGGAGAAACCCCCCAGACTGTGCACCTCCGCAGCCTGGGCAACAGCCCTAGGCGCGCTCTCAACCGGCGCTCGCAATAGCGGGGGAGAGACATGCTGCGCATCCAAAATGGCGTCCGGCGCGAAACTCCGCGAAGGAGCCGCGCGGGAAGAACGGCTCTTAACTTTAGCCGCTTCTGTGCCGTCGCCCAAATTAAGGGCGTTCATGGCATTAATGTCTCCAACCTCAAGGGCGGCCCAAGAAGAAGCCGTCCGAGCCGCGTGGCCGGCCAAGATGGCGGAGGCGAGGAGCGGGGGATGGGTGTTTATGGCGGGAAAAACCGCCACGCCGGAGGAAGGACCGGGACATGCATCGGTCGCGAAACTGTCACCCACCAAGGGCGAATCCGGCTTGAAGACCCCCGCATCCCCTCTAGAAGCGCTCGAGCGACCCGGGGAGCGACCCTTTGCGCCCTCGCCCTCCGACGCCATGAGCCACGAGGAGAAGAATCGGGGAACCCCCGCCCGCTATAAAAAGGTAAAATTACCTGCTGTCCGCTCCGAGTTGTAACGACCTGGTGTCTCAGTGAGTAGCTGCAATAGACGCTTAAATAAACGTCGAAATAAACGCCTTTAAGGCCGTTCAAAATTTTTTTTTTTTTTTTTTTTTTTAACGGAGCCAGCGGGAGGGGGGAGAAAAGGAGGGACCTGGCACCACCAGGTTTGCACTTGCTCAAAAGAGCCCTCAACCCCAGGCACTCAACAAAACCTAAAAATTAGGCTTGGAGGCCTAGCCAGAGCTGCTGCTGTGTGTGACCACCACCTGCTGAGATAGAGAACATACTGAGGAGTTTCCGGCAGCACATGACCACATATAGGGAGGCAAAAGTTTGCTCTCTATCTCCACCTGCTGGTAGATGGACACAACCCACCAATCTATGGATTGATCAGCTTGATGATATGGAAGGAGGTGTTTAAACCAGATTAATCTGGTGTTAAGAGAGCTGGAACAATAAAGAACTTTGATTGTTTTCTAATGGCTGTGAGTGTGCAAGAGTTTCTTAAAATCTACAAGAAGGAGAGAGAGAGAGAGGAAAAGTGAGGTGTCTGGCTAGCAAAGCTCAGGGAAGGTGGTGGAAGCAGAGCAGGGATGACCTCAGTCCCATCTGGAAGGGTGGCCTGGTTACAACACTTAACTGCCTACAGACTTCTGCTAGTATTCTAGAATGGCAGTTATGTGCCAAACAGCTGTTATAGAATTGACACTTAGCATCCAAATGTTTGTGCCTAACTTTAGTGGACCTTCCGTTTACCTCATATTGTAGTCCTTATATTAAGCTGTGTGGAAAAAGCTGCGCAGTAGCAGTGGGGGTAAATTTTCCTATGCGCCAGGGCTCATTTTACCGCAGTGGGTAGGATTACTCTTACAGCATGGCCAAGCAGGGGGGAGCTCTTACCGCCACCCATTGAGGTGGCTGTAAGGGCTCCCGCAGTAACCTGGCAGTAACCGGGCAGTTTGTGGCGATGCCCGATCACCGCCGTGTTAGTGCTGCACTATAAAATAAATTGTTTTTTTACGGCATGCCAGAAATGGTACATGCTCGAGGCAGAACTACCACCAGTTGCCGTGTTGGGCTGGTGGTAGTTCCAGGTTACCATGCAGTTAAGCTCGCGTTGGGCTCACCGATGCTTTGTAAAAGGGCCCCATTGTGTTCTATTCTTTAAAACAAGCCTGTTGATAAATGGTGTGCAGCATCAATCCCCAGGACTGAGTCCACCACCCTAACCACTAGGCCACTCCTCCACAAGTTAAAAACACATCCCTACTATATAGTGTAAACATTAGTTAAAGAACATTCCAGCAAGATCTTCTTTTGACACTGCAAAAGAAAGCCCATAGGATAAGATAATGAATGGCGTTAGTTACAAGGGATTTATTCTTTATGCCCCCTGAAGTTCATTATTTTTTTTCCAAAGGGTATCTCCAAAAGAGATTTATAATGAAAGGTAAGAAGGACATGTTGTTTAAGATTTGGTCAGGTGCACCAATCATATCAGTTGGTCTTTTAAGAGATATGGGGGCTCATTGTCAAAACAAAAAATGTCCAAAAAACATCATAAGGTGGTAGATGGACGTTTTTCTCTCAAAAAGGTCCAAGTTGCAATTTTCAACACCCCAATTTTAGACATTTTGCTCCACATCATTCAAATTTCAAGAAGGCATGTTGGGGGCGTGTTTTGGGTGGGACATGGGTGGCACCAAAACAGAGATGTTTTTTTCTGCAATAATGGAACAAAATTAAAATGTCTATGGCCAAAATTAAGATGTTTTTGGCTAGACCTGTTTCAATCATGACTAAGTGATCAAAGGTGCCTTAAATGGCCAAATGACCACTGGAGTGATTAAGGCATAAACCCCCTTTATCCCCCAGTGGTCATTGGCATCCTCCCATCCCCCCCAAAGCTGTGAAAGAAACTGAACATACCAGCCTGTATGTTCAGTTCAGATGTTATGGTCAGTCCTATTAGAGCAGCAAGCAGGTCCCTGGAGTAGCCTAGTGGTCAGTGCAGTGGACTGTAGAGAATGGACCCTTGCCTATATCGCACACTAACTGGTACACTTGTGGAACATGTGAGCCCTCCAAAAACCTACTGTACCTACATACAGTTGACACCTGCAGGCTTAAGGACTATGTATAGTTGGGTACAGTAGTTTTTTGGTAGGTTTTGAAGGGCTCACCATACAATATAAGGAAGTAACGGTGAGATGTGTACCTGGGACCTTTTATATAAATTCCACTGCAGTTCCCCTAGGGTGCCCCATTGCTCTGCTGGGATGTTTGTGTGGTCACTCTACTACGAATGCTGGCCCCCAAACTTCCCAATGTATGGTCCTAAAAGATAGGCACACTATGCCCATTACTCAGACTATTTTACCTGCCAGGAACAGCTCCTGGCTGGTTAAATAGCGCTTAACCGGCTATCCACAAATTTTCAGTGGCAGGTAGCCGGCTATCTCCCGTTGAATATTCCCAATCAGCGCTTAGTGGATAATAGGCTATATCATGCTATATATCCACGAATATTCACCACATCACTGGCTAAGTTTGTGGTCAATTTGGGTTGCCGAAAGAGCAGACCTATCTTTGGCTGGTTTAAACTTAACCGGCTTGTGCTGAATATTGACTTGGCCAGTTAAGTTTGAACCAGCTAAAAATAAACCGGATTTTCAATGCTGGTCACCAGAAATAGCCTGGCATTGAATATCCAGGCTCAGCATTGACCTCAGGCGGCAGCCCAGCTAACTCCCATGGTCTGAATATCGTCCCTACTGAGCTGAAAACATCTAACAAATGGCCATTTTCGAAACAAAGAATTGGATGTTTTTCTGGTTTCAAAATGACCATGTTCGCTACTGGATTTTAAAATGTTTTGTGATTTAGACATATTGAAAATGCCCTTCATGGAAACCAGCAAAAACTATAAATCAAGATGAAATTGTATTCGGCTGGCTAATGCTTAATATTTGTTCTATATTTGCTTTTTGGAAGGGTGGGGGAGTTTTGATTTCCTAATGACTCATTTTTACAAGTTGTTGAATAAATGCAGAATGTATGAGTGGTGAGTCAAGATCTGGAAGATGTACAAGCTGAGGCAACAGACATTCTTTGGGTTGAATGACTTGCGCGTGGCTTGGGAGGGAGAGAGGAAATCAAACATGTATCACCTTTCACTTATAATTCCAGGAATTTGATGTGCTTTTTCTTCAAACATCCTACCCTGATCCAGTCTGGAGCTTTTTTCTCCATGAAAGTTACGAGTCAGATACGATCCTTACGTTCACTTCAGTTATGTTAACATAGCACTTTGACAAAGCTAATCCCATAGTTAACTACACACATAGAAATGCTTCCATTTGTAGTTTTAGTGCTGTCTATCTTAAGAACAATATTGGGGCAATAATCAACTCACAGCAGTCTGCATTTTTAAAATTGCTGGCTGCCATGGACTATTTTATATCCAGATATTAACTGCTGGGCTGTACCCAGATTCTGGTATATCCGGTATATTGCAGCTGCTGGTATTTATCCAGGTACTGTTCCCAGATAAAGTTAGGGCAGCCTTTTTGCTATCCTAACTTTATCTGGCTAGCCCCGATGCTCAAAAGTTGCCATTAAATACCGGAGCCGCTGTTGAACGTACCAATTTCTAAACAGTGACCAATGCTCAAAGGAAATCGCATGCAAATGAGATGCACAAAAAAATCTACCAGTGGCTCAGTAGGAAAAGCGCCCACACATGCGCAAAACAGTCTCTCAGTAAGAGTCCATCTTCTGAACTTGCCTAGGAATCATTTTGTCCTGCTGTCAAGCCTGTGTCACGAAAAGTGAGCCCTTGGGCCAAACAACGTCTGGCAGCCAGACAGTTCTGATCTTACCTGGAGAATCAGGGCTGAGGCCTCCGAGGAGGAACAGGCTAGGAAAGACAGAAGCAAAGTCCAGGCTCTATCAGAGGTTCAAAGGCAGGCGGCAGGCAAAAGCAAAGACCAGGTTCAATCAGAGGTTCAAAGGCAGGCGGCAGGCAAAAGCAATGTCCAGGTTCAATCAGAGGTTCAAAGGCAGGCGGCAGGCCAAAAGCAATGTCCAGGTTCAATCAGAGGTTCAAAGGCAGGCGGCAGGCAAAAGCAATGTCCAGGTTCAATCAGAGGTTCAAAGGCAGGCGGCAGGCAAAAGCAATGTCCAGGTTCGATCAGAGGTTCAAAGGCAGGCGGCAGGCAAAAGCAATGTCCAGGTTCAATCAGAGGTTCAAAGGCAGGCGGCAGGCAAAAGCAATGTCCAGGTTCAATCAGAGGTTCAAAGGCAGGCGGCAGGCAAAAGCAATGTCCAGGTTCAATCAGAGGTTCAAAGGCAGGCGGCAGGCAAAAGCAATGTCCAGGTTCAATCAGAGGTTCAAAGGCAGGCGGCAGGCAAAAAGCAATGTCCAGGTTCAATCAGAGGTTCAAAGGCAGGCGGCAGGCAAAAGCAATGTCCAGGTTCAATCAGAGGTTCAAAGGCAGGCGGCAGGCCAAAAGCAATGTCCAGGTTCAATCAGAGGTTCAAAGGCAGGCGGCAGGCAAAAGCAATGTCCAGGTTCAATCAGAGGTTCAAAGGCAGGCGGCAGGCAAAAGCAATGTCCAGGTTCGATCAGAGGTTCAAAGGCAGGCGGCAGGCAAAAGCAATGTCCAGGTTCAATCAGAGGTTCAAAGGCAGGCGGCAGGCAAAAGCAATGTCCAGGTTCAATCAGAGGTTCAAAGGCAAACGGAGAGCAATCCAGAACACAGAACTCAGGGATCCGCAAGTAGAAGCCGAAGCAACGAACACTGCCAGCGACTGCCCTTAAATAGCCCCCTCTGTCTGGAGAACACTCAACAGCTGTTAGAAAGGAGGGGCACACAACCAGCCCCAGGGCTCCGGATAGGCTGGTCCCAGAGAGAAGGCGGAGTCGAGCCGCGACCAGCCAATCCGGACCCTGAAGGGGCGTTTCCTCTGCTCCCAGGTCCCGCACCCGGAAGGGACCTGCTAGTAAGAGAGCGCCGGCCATTTTGGCAGCGCCGGCGCTCTCCGGCCGCCACCGCGCTGAAGCGGCGAACCGGCATACCCCAGGAGGTGGGTACAACTCTCTGCCCACGCCGCCCATAGCCAGCGATACCCCGCTCTCCCCTGCTCGCGGAGCGGGGCATCCCAGCGGGCAAAGCGGCGCAGGTAAGGGGCGCGACACCTGCTGCACCTTTCCCCTGCAGTGCTCAGCTTATTTGCTTTCCTCTGGCTGCCCCCCCCAAATTGATTTTACCAGCGCACTTGGGAATCTCTTCCTTGGTAAAGCCCCCCCAGCTGTTAGGACTTGGGTAGTAAGCCCTTGTGCCATGACTGAGCACGGCGGATGCAGAGCAGCGCCGCGCTCGGTCAGGCGTCCGGACAACCCCTAGCTTCACCTGGGGAGCGACCACCGTTCTCCAGGAGTTGAGCCCCCAGGTGCAGGTGGCCACCAGGGCTTCGGGATACGAATGGGGTTGGGCCACCGCCGACCCGTTGGGTGGTAGCGACGGAACTAACCTAGTCCAATCCACAAGTTGGGGCATCAGCTGAGAAGAGCGCAGAAATTCTCTCCAAGGATCTGGCCGGCAGCAAAGCAGGGATAGTCAGGAACAGTCCAATGATCAAGGCAGGCAGCAACACAGCGGGTAGTCAAGATCAATCCGAGGGTCAAGGCAGGCAGCAAGACAGCGGTAGTCAAGTTCAATCCGAGGGTCTAGGCAGGCAGCAAGGCAGCGGGTAGTCAAGTTCAATCCGGTGGTCAGGGTAAACAGGAAAGTAGAAAGTAGAACACACGATCTCGAGCACCAGAACCTCTATAGCAATAGAAGCCGAAGCGAAGACTGAAGGCGACTGCGGTTCTTAAATAGTCCCCTCGCCGGTCGAACCTTCATCAGCTGGAAAGAGCACTGGAAGGAAGCTCCGCCCCAAAGACGCCGACAGCCCGTGTGGCCGACTTCAGGGCCGAAGTGGAATGGTCAGCCATCAGGACCGTAACAGAACGGCTGGCCAGCGAGACCGGCCACCAGGACCCCAAAGCATAGCCGGCCAGCGAGACCGGCCCGAACATGGCCGGCCACCGCTACCGGGAACGTGACCGAAGATGCCCGCACTGCAGGTGAGGGACGTAACAGTACCCTCCCCGGAAGCCCCCTCCTTCGTGCCAGTCTCGGTCTAGTAGGATGATGAACATGAAACTCCCGGACCAGATCGGGAGCATGAATATTACCCGCTGGCTCCCAGGAGTTATCTTTGGGACCAAAGTGCTTCCAAGCGAGGAGATAGAACAATCTTCCTCTACGGCGTTTGGAATCCAGGATTCGGTCCACCTCATATTCTGGGTCAGGATCGCTCTCAGGCACGGCCTCTCTCCTGGGTTCTGGATGCCATTTGGTTCTGCGGAAGGGCTTAAGAAGGGACACATGAAACGTGTTATGAATGCGGAGCCTGCTAGGCAATTGAAGCCGATAAGTTACCGTCCCGTCCCTACCCTGGACCGCACTGCGAAAGGCCCAATAAATCAAGGGGCGAACTTAAGGGATGGGAGTCTAAGTTTCAAGTACCTTGTGCTCAGCCACACCTTTTCACCTGGTAGAAAAGTAGGAGCTGCTTGCCTCTTGCGATCAAAAGTTTCCTTGGCTCTGCCTGTCGCCCGTAGTAGTTGATCCTGGATCTTCTTCCAGGAGTCTTGGAGAGTGCTGACTGTGGAGTGTACCTGGGGCGGAACCTGAGTAGGTGAGATAGGTAGAGATAGGCGACGATGCCGTCCGTAGATGGTGAAGAAGGGCGAAGTGTGCGAGGCAGAATGTACACTGTTGTTATATGTGAACTCGGCCCATGGTAACAGGGTAGTCCAGTCATCCTGGCGTTGGTTTGTGTATACACGAACACACAGTGGATCCAAAAAGAGTCCTCTCACGAGTGGTGTTTTCCTAAACAAGATCTTTTATTTTGAATCAATAAAAACAACCCAACCTGACACGAGTTGTGGTTCAGCCGTAGAGGCCTGCGACAGGGGTCTATAGATAAACATAAATAAATAAATAAACACATAAATACATTAAAAAACTAGTCTCAATGTGTATGCCCGTAAAAAGGTCTTCAGGGTCTGGTTCACCCTCTCCACCATGCCATTGGTCTGCGGGTGGTAAGCCGACGAGAACAGGGTAGTTACCCCAAAGGCGGAGCACAAGGCTCTCCAAAAGTGGGATGTGAACTGCGAGCCCCTGTCGCTGATGATCCTCTGAGGTAGCCCATGAAGATGGAAAATGTGTAAAATGAAGTTGGCAGCAAGGATGGCAGCAGTAGGAAGAGACCTCATAGGAACAAAATGGGCCATTCGGGAGAACCGGTCAATAACCACCCATATGACCATGTTTCCCTGAGAGGGAGGCAGGTCCGTAATGAAATCCATGGACAGATCCTGCCATGGCTGTTGGGATACCGGCATGGGCTGCATCAAGGCTTGTGATGTGAAGATTTGTTTCGGGCACACACTGGACAGGTGGAGACATACTGGAGAACATCCTGCACCATCTGGGGCCACCAGTAGGAACGAGAAATCAAGTGTAAGGTTTTATGAAAACCGAAATGGCCTGCAAACTCGGAAGAGTGACCCCAGCGCAGCACCGCCATCTTACTGGATGCGCTGGCTCCTAGAACGGAGGGAATACAGGCTGGGTTCAGCAGAGGATGTGGTTCCTCCTGATCTTCTGGAGCCTCGAAAATCCGGGATAATGCATCCGCCTGTATGTTCTTCTCCGCCGGCCGGAATACCAGGCGGAAGTCGAAGCGGGCGAAGAACAGAGATCAACGGGCCTGGCGCGGATTCAATCTGGTGGCATTTTGCAGGTAGAGGAGGTTTTTGTGATCCGTTACCACCGTGACGGGATGTACTGCTCCCTCCAACAAGTAGCACCATTCCTGGAAAGCTAACTTGAGGGCCAGAAGTTCACGGTCCTCGATCGTGTAGTTCCGTTCCACCGGGGAGAACTTACGTGAAAAGAAGAAGCAGGGGTGCTTCTTTCCTGACATGAGGGTTTGGGATAATACTGCCCCGGCCCCTAGGGATGAGGCGTCCATCTACACCAGAAAGGGTTTGGTCGGGTCTGGGCTGTGAAGCACTGGGGCAGAGAGGAAGGCCTTTTCCTTCAATGAGGAAAAGGCGGAAAGTGCCTCTGGGGTCCAGTTCTTCACGTCTGCCCCCTTCTTAGTGAGAGCCGAAAGTGGGGCAGTAATCAGTGAGTAATCGCGGATAAACTGCCGGTAATAGTTGGCAAACCCCAGGAATCTCTGCAGGGCCCGGAGTCCAGCTTGGCTGGATCCATTTGCAGCCCAGTGGCTGAGACAATATATCCCAGGAGAGGGAGTACCTGCTGGTGGAAGGAGCACTTTTCTAGTTTGGCAAATAGTCGGTGTTCTCTGAGTTGCCGTAGGACGGTGCGGACATGGACACAGTGCTGCTGCGGGGAGGTTGAGAAAATCAGAATGTCATTGAGGTAGACAATAACGGAGGTGTATAGCAGGTCTTGGAAGATTAAATTGACAAAGTTTTGAAACACCACAGGGGCATTACAGAGGCCAAAAGGCATAACCAAATATTCAAAGTGCCCCTCATGTGTGTTAAAGGCTGTCTTCCATTCATCGCCCTCCTGAATCCGCACCAAATTGTAGGCTCCCCTCAAGTCGAATTTGGTAAATATCTTGGCCCCTTGTAACCGGTCAAACAGCTCCGGAATCAGCGGAAGGGGGTACCGGTTCTTGATAGTGATCTTGTTCAACCCCCGGTAATCGATACAGGGGCGTAGTGACCCATCCTTTTTTGATACAAAAAAGAATCCCACTCTAGCCGGCGAGGTGGAGAGTCGAATGAACCCCTTGAGCAAGTTCTCCTGGACGTAACCGCGCATGGCCCAAGATTCTTCTCAGGACAAGGTGTACAGCCGTCTCCTGGGAGGATTAGTACCTGGGAGCAAGTCTATGGCGCAATCAAAGGACCGATGAGGTGGGAGAATGTTGGCCTCTTGTGCACTAAACACATCGTGGAACTCCCGATATTCCTCCAGTAGACCGGCCGGCGTTGCCTGAAGGGTCTGGGGCTGGGCAGTGCAAATTGGAATGAGCGGCCTGACCTGCGAAAGGCAGTTCTGGAAACAATTAGAACTCCACTGTCCAATCTCCCCTTTGGACCAATCAATAGAGGGTGCGTGCAGGCGAAGCCATGGCAGTCCTAGGATTACTACTACTACTACTACTGGATTACCGGGTGGATGGCATGGGAGAGGACCAGGAACTGGATCTTTTCTTGGTGCAGAACCCCAACCTGCATATGTAGGGGCGAGGTAATCTGTGTAAAAGACCGGGGAAGCCTGTGTCCCTGGATGGATGTAAACTGGAGGGCCGGTTGGCAAGGCACAGTGGATCCTCCCAACCGGGACAGGAGACCAGTATCAATGAAGTTCCCCCGGCCACTGAGTCCACCAGGGCCACCATATGCACCTTGAATCCTCTTCCTTGAAGGAGTACTGGAACCGATAACAGGTTATCCGGAAGGGAAGCCAACCAGCCCAGAGCCACTCCATTCACAGGGCCCGGGCCGGGGCATTTCCTGACTTGTGAGGGCAGGTACCTGCGAAATGTCCTGGCTGTCCGCAGTACATACATAGGCGATTCCTACGGCGATGAGCTCTCTCCTCTTCGGAAAGTCGGTGCCGTCCCACCACCATAGGTTTGTCCTCAGTCCTAGCCGGGACATCTCCAGAGGCTTTAGGTCCCCCCGGTCGGACTGGTCGAAACATAGATCTCTGGTCTGCTCATTGAATGCCCCTCTCCTGGAAACGAACGTCAATCCGGGTGCAGACCGTAATGAGTGCGTCCAGGGTGGGAGGAAGTTCCCGACCTGCTAGTTCATCTTTGATTCTGCTGTTCAGACCCTGCCAAAAGATGGCCATTAAGGCCTCCTGATTCCACCGAAGTTCGGCAGTGAGGCATAGGCCCCGACAGACCCGGCACCCTGCTGGATCCGTAATAGTTCCCCTGAGGCAGATGAGGGGCGACCAGGTACGTCGAACACCATTCGGAACTGCTGCAAAAACTCCCCCAGATCCGACAGCACAGGATCTCGCTGCTCCCACAATGGGGACGCCCAGGCTAGGGCAGGATCTGAGAGCAACAAGATTATATAAGTGATCTTAACCTTCTCTGACGGGAATGCTTCAGGTTGGAGTTAAAATAGCATCTGACACTGGTTTAGGAAACCCCGACATGCTGAGGGATTTCCATCAAAACGGGGTGAATCTGGGAGCCGCAAACGCGGAGCAGGAGCCTCCGCCCCCGGGGCCGGAGGAGGAGCGGAGCGTTTTTGCTGGAGCGCGGGCAGCTGAGCGCAAACATCCTGGAGACTGCTGGACAGGCGATTCAACTGAGCCTGCTGCAGCTGTAATACCTGGGCCAGGTCAGAGAGCTCAGTCTTGTCCGGCGAGCTCATGACTTCGGCTTACTGTTAGGACTTGGGTAGTGAGCCCTTGTGCCACGACTGAGCACGGTGGATGAAGAGCAGCGCCACGCTCGGTCAGGTGTCCGGACAACCCCTAGCTTCACCTGGGGAGCAACCACCGTTCCCCAGGAGTTGAGCCCCCAGGTGCACGTGGCCACCAGGGCTTCGGGCTAAGAATGGGGTTGGGCCACCGCCAACCTGGCAGGTGGTAGCGATGGAACTAACCTAGTCCGATATAATCCACATGTTGGGGCAGCAGCTAAGAAGAGCGCAGAAGTTCTCTCCAAGGATCTGGCTGGCAGCAAAGCAGGGATAGTCAGGAACAGTCCAATGGTCAAGGCAGGCAGCAACACAGCGGGTAGTCAAGTTCAATCCGAGGGTCTAGGCAGGCAGCAAGGCAGTGGATAGTCAAGTTCATTCCGGTGGTCAGGGTAAACAGGAAAGTACCAAGGATACAATGCAGTACTAGCTAGAATAGATGTAGGTAACCTAATACATGAAAACAGGTTCTAGCGTAGGCTTTTCAAAACAGCTGTAACACTGTCTTATCAGACTATGCGTAAGGGAGAAAAGCCCTCATAAACCTTAAGACACAATGTCTTTGGGTTTTGGACACTATGATACAACTTATAAATGTTTCAAGTGTCAGTTTAATCATAGGGCATAAAAACTCTCGGTTATGTCTCTATAATATTGATGTTAGAGCAGATCCAGTTATTTCTCATTAAAGAAGCTCGCTCTATAGCAGTCAACTATATTCAGCTCTTTGCTGCAGTAAGTTAGATTTAAGAGAGCACTTAGCTTTAAGCTCCAGTGATGATATTGAGTTCAGTTCGACGGGGCCACCGTTTCACACTTAGTAGGCTTCGTCAGGAACTAATGCTGGTATTTGTGCAGTATCTGTGAAGAAAACAAGTGAGTCAACGCTGGAAATAATCCTAAAAGGTCGTGCAGGCTGTAACAACTAACTCTGGGTAAATTTGCTTTCAGTTATTCAACTGTGTTCTCAAAATGGTGTCTGCAACGTCACACGCCAAGTCTAATCATTTATATATGTTTTGCCTGTGACAGAAATTACATCACTAGGCTTCTCCAATTAATTATATGAAATTTTTCCTCTTCTCTTAAAGGAACAGCAACACCTAAATTCATATTTTTAATAAAAGATGTGCCAGTCGATCGAGCTGTTAAGACCTAAAGGTTCCATGGATTTAAGATCAAAGATCCATCTTGCTTCTTTTTTTTGGAGGAGCAGTTTTCTATTGCCTCCTCTTCTTAATATATCTACCTTGTCGATGGCACAACATTTCAAGTCTTCAAAACTGTGTTTCATTTTGAGACAATGTTCTACTAGTGGCTCCTTAATAGCCTGTCTTTTAATATTTGATTTATGTTCCAGTAATCTTACTTTCAAGGGACGTGTTGTCATTCCAATGTAAACTTTGGAACATGGGCATGTGATGGAATATATCACATGATCAGATAAGCAGTTAGTGAATTGCTGTAATGTATAGGTTTTATCTGTGACTTTGTTATAGAAGGTTTTGGTCTGTAGTGTATTGTTACATACTGAACATTTATCGCACTTGTGATGACCTAATATGTTTTTTTTTTCTTCTTTGGAGTAGTGTCGATCTCTGCAGGGCATAATAAATCTTTCAAATTATTGCCTCTGGAGAAAGCTCTGCGCAATCTTTTGTCTTGGAGCACACAATTAGATTGTAAAATCTCCCATCTGTTTCTGATGATACGTGAGATGTGAAGGCTAGATTCATTATATTTCATGACCATAGTTAAAATGTTTGGGTCTGTTTCTCGTATTGCCGGTTTTTGCAGAAACAGATCTCTATTATTGTATTTTGCCCTTTTATAGGCTAGTTTCAAGGTCTGGTGTGAGTAGCCTCTTGCAGTCAAATCTGACTTTAATTTCTTCGCTTGTGTTTTAAAGCTAGATGGTTCTTTGCATATTCTTCTTAGTCTGAGCATTTGGGAGAATGGGAGATTTTTCTTCAATGCAGGTGGGTGACAACTGGTGTTATGAAGGAAAGTGTTTCTGTCCGTCTCTTTTTTGAACACTTGGGTGAAAAATTGTTGATTCACTAAAGTGATTTCTACATCTAAGTAATGGATGATTGTTGCTGAATGTTGTTCCGTGAACTGGATGTGGGGGTTACAGCTGTTTAACCATTGCATAAAAGTGGCAAGCTCATTGCTTGTGCCTTTCCATACCATGAATATGTCGTCAATGTATCTCCACCAGCACATGATCAATGCCTTGAAAGGAGAATGATACACCCATTCCTCCTCGAAGTTCATCATAAAGAGATTGGCTATAGAAGAGACGAAAGTCGCTCCCATTGCTACTCCGCTGGTTTGGAGGAAAATTTTCCCATCAAACATAAAATAATTTTCTATGAGTGCGATACTTGCTAGCATCATCCAAAAGTCTGTAGGGATCTGTTTGGGTCTTTCCCTAGATTCTAATTTTGATTTTATAGTATCCAATGCTTCGTCTTGTGGGATGGATGTGTATAAAGCACATACATCAAGTGTGGTCATGAGTATGGAATCTTCCACCTGTAGTTCTTCCAATTTTTGTAAGAAGTGTGTGGTATCTCTTATAAAAAGAAATCTACGTATGTAGATAATGGTTCAAGTATGGACACTTTTCCGGATATTATTGGTCTTCCAGGAGGTTTCACTAGACTTTTGTGTATTTTCGGTACGAAGTATATCACTGGTATTTTAGGGTTATATTGAACTAAGAATTTCTTGTGTTTTAGAGTAATAATACCCCATTGAGTGCGGTTCTTAAATAGTCCCCTCGCCGGTCGAACTTTCGTCAGCTGGAAAGAGCAATCCGGATTGGTGGCCGCTGAAGAGGGGTTGAGCGACAGCGGGAAGCAGTCAATCCTGCCCAATCAGGCGCGGAGAAGAACCCGTGCTGGAAGGAAGCTCCGCTCCAAAGACGCCGACAGCCCGTGTGGCTGACTTCAGGGCCAAAGTGGAATGGCCAGCCATCAGGACCGTAACAGAACAGCCGGCCAGCAAGACCGGCCACCAGGACCCCAAAGCATAGCCGGCCATCGAGACCAGGCCGAACACGGCCGGCCACCACTACCGGGAACGTGACCGAAGACGAGCCGGCCGTGCGGCCCGCACCGCAGGTGAGGGACGTAACACCAGCTGACATCATAAGGGCTTTCCCCAGCTGATAGGTTGTCTGCTTTTGTTTCTCTGCCCCAAGCTGTTGTCTGCTCTTCGACACTTTTGTTCCTCACACTCTTGAAAAATGCAAGCAGACTGCACATAATGACAGCTCCAGACCTGCTGGACAATTTTTGCATGTTAAAGGTAGGCGCTCCTTTCTGTGCATTCCACAGAATGCTCATTTTAATACTAATGAGTTTGTTGTAATTCATTTGCATAGAGTTATGCTGAACGGTAAAAGGGACGCAGAACCCCTTTGTATATTAGACGCTAACTAACGTGTGCCTTAGACCGGCTACAATTCGTCTAAAACAAATGTTGCAAGCATGGTAAACTTTGTGCATCAGCCCCTGAATACTGCCACTAACCAGATAACTCCTGACCCTACCCAGACTCCGCCCTTGGCCTGCCCCAGTACTACTGATAATAATGAAACTGTTTGGGCCTTCTCTCTGAACCAAAGTCCTGAAAGCCTGTATGAAGTTAACAGCCAATATTAAAAGCATTACTTCTGTGTGACCTAGAGGTTGTATTTTGTGACAAGCTGGCTCTGCAGGCTTGCAGAGAATTTTGAAGCTCTGCAGAAAAGAGGAACTTGGAGCTGAAATACTCTAAGCCAGAGGCGTAAAGACAGAATGTGAAAAGGTTTTTTTTTTAAAGAGTTAGCTGGACCTGCAGACATAAGATAAAAGGTTGATGGCGAAGTGGACCATGAAGTAAGAAGTAAACATTGTAATCAGTGATATGTTTCTGTAGCCCACCCAAACTAATCTTGATCAATTTTTGGAGAAAAGAGGAACATAGAAAAGGTGGAGTTAGTGACGAGTTTTACCTAGTTAGTGATGTGTCTTCCATAGGCACAATGTTAAGCATTCTGTATTTAAGTTAAGGTAAACCCTATATCTGTGGAGAAGTTACTCTGAGACTGTACTTGTGTGCAGCCGGTGTTCTCCCATGAGAAAAAGTCGTATAGACTGTATTGATATTGCCTGTCTGTCTTTCCAGTCTGGTAAGTGAATGTTATAACTGTGATTGTGAGCCCTTGTGCCCCGACAGAGCATGGTGGACAGAAGGGTGGCGCCGCACTCGGTCGGGCAGCCGAACAACCCCAGCTTCACCTGGGAGCGACCACCGTTCCCCAGGAGTTGAGCCCCCAGGTGCAGGTGGCCACCAGGACTTCCGGTCACAAACGGGGTCAAACGGCCGCCGGCCGTGGCAGGCAGCAAAGTATAGAAGAGTCAGATCCAATCCACAGTCAGGGCAGGCAGCAAAGCAGAGAAGAGTCAGATCCACTCCACAGTAAGGGCAGGCAGAAAAGCAGAGAAGAGTCAGATCCACTCCACAGTAAGGGCAGGCAGAAAAGCAAAGAAGAGTCAGGTCCAATCCACGGTCAAGTCAAGCGAAGAAGCAGACGGAGTAAAGCACAATCCAGAGAACCAGACCTCTAACAATATAGAAGCCGAAGCAAACTGATGACAGTGTTCTGTTCTTAAATAGGCCTCTCATCAGGAGACCCCTGCCACAGCTGACAGGCGAGGAACCTCATTGGGCATACCCATAGGAATAAGCCTCTCATGATGGCTGCCCCTCAGGAACCGATGCAGATGCTCTTCTCAAGATGGCTGACCTTCAGGAACTGATATCGATGGGCCTCTCAAGATGGCCGCCCCTCAGATGAACCTCTCAATATGGCCGCTGCCAGGAGCAGCAAGGTAGGAGTGTAACAGTGAATAAAGAGAAAAATTATTTAACCTTTTCTCATATCTAGTGGCGTCTATTTTGTTTCTCTCTAACCACGGGGTTGTGTGGAGCATTCCTCTGGGTTAGATAGGGCAAATAAATAAACATAATGATAGCAGAGGATTTGGAATTAAACATGTTTTGAGTTTAAACGTGAACTCTGCTAATTTTCAGTTCTTCCAAATTTGTTACACAGTCAGCAGATGGTAATTGGCTCCCTGCTGACAAGAGAAATTCAGTGAACTGTTAACAGGTTGTTGATTGGCTTACTGTTAACAAGCTAAATTCGGTGAACTGTTAACAGGTTATTGTTTGATGTTTGGCTTACTGTTAACAAGAAAATTTGGTTTTATCTGTTGCAAGCATTTTAGATTGGGACTTTTTAGTTTGGACGGCTTGTAACAAGAAAATTTGTTTTGATCTGTTCCCAGCATCGATTTAGGACAGCTGTGAACAAAGCGACCCCGTGGCTATTATAAAAAGTAGTTAAACTACTAACACTCTTTAACTGACTGTGTTAGCCACAGAAATTTTGCACGTTTGCATATGGGAGTATAAGTTACTTTTCGAGGCGCCGAATAGTTAACTGCACACCCTTGGAGAGTTGTTGTTGAAGTTGAAGGTCCAGGGCCGCCTGCGAGGACCTTGGATAAAGCCATGAGAATTTAGCTTCCGGACCTTGTCGCAGGAATGCTAGATAGCCGTTCAGTTCTGATTGCACTAGTGCAGAGAGTGCATGAAGGGGGTAAGTACTGATTACTGGAACGGATGTACCTTCCTGATTACTTGGTGCATTATTTTTAATCTATCATGCAAGTTATTAATTACTTTTCTTAGGACAAGTTTATAACTTAATTTTCCTTAATGTCTAATGTTAGTAACTGGATACTGATGTGATATTATTTTTCTACTCAGCTTTTCCATAATTGAAAAGTGCCTTACTAATGGTTTTAATCATTAGCTTAACTCTTGTTACCATACATAAAATCGAGACCAGCATTGTGCTAATGATATTTTGTTAAGGAATTGGGCACATATTAATTTAATTGTTCTTTGCCCTGCTCTATTTATATTATTTTATGTTTTTGAGTTATGTTACAGATTCTTGTTTACTCCACGTTGACGCCTTCCAGACGCTGCATGCCATTTCATATGTGAAACCCTGACTGTATACACTATAAAGCAACTTTCTGCCAACAGTGTGTTCCTGATACCAGAAAAGAGAAGATGCTGAAAACCAATGCTAGTCACTGTTAATTCTTCAGTTACATGGACATTTATACATGGATATTATGGACTTTAGTTTTCTGGATGTATATATATATATATATATATATATATATATATAGTTTTCTACTTTTACCCATGCCTTATCTTTCTACTAGATTCCTTGATGTGTCTTTACTGTTTATATCCTGTGGTATCCCATCCCTTTATACTGATACTATTTGCAATTTTTTAATAACATTTCTGTCTTACATTTCCAAGGAAATTGCCAGACAGAAGGGAGGATAGTTTGGATAGTTCAGAAAATCCCAAGGCCTTGAAAATAACAGTCCTGGTCCACAGAAAATACCCATAAGACCTGAAAGAATCATGTTTACGTTGATCCATTCAAAGCTGATGCTCTGTCAGTTACAGCAGCCTAGCTGAGATTTGACATGTGTCTGCTCAAGTTGTAGCCATACAAACTTCACCTGTGAAACAGATGGTGCTTGCATGGTTTCCATCTCTAATCTCCAAGGGAAGGAGCACCACATCCGGACATGCATCCCTTCAAATGAACTGATTCCAGCTGAAAACCCCTTTTTCTGCCTCAGTACAGAGGCTTTATGCAATACACATTGCTGTTACACAAATATGTGCAACAGCATCAACATCATTGCACCCAGTGGCCCCATAAAGGACAAAGGGCTTTTTACTACCCTGGGCCCTGTGGAGATGGCAGCTGTAACTGCAGTACCTGTTTTCCTGATTTGTGTTGTTTTGATTGTGACACTTTTCCTGTTCCATCATCATCAGCACATGTATCACAATTGACAGAGGCTGGATATGGAGGATCCCTCCTGTGAGATGTATATTTCCAAAGACAAAACACTCCCAGATCTGGTTTACGACCTGTCGACATCGAAATCTGGCTCAGGATTGCCCCTCTTTGTTCAGAGAACTGTAGCAAGAACCATTGTCTTGCAGGAGATTATCGGCAAAGGGCGCTTTGGAGAGGTGTGGCGTGGCTGATGGCATGGAGGTGAGGTGGCAGTGAAGATATTCTCTTTGCGTTCGCGTGAGGAACGCTCTTGGTTTAGGGAAGCAGACATTTATCAGACAGTCATGTTACGGCATGAAAATATCCTGGGCTTCATTGCAGCAGATAATAAAGATAATGGCACCTGGACTCAGCTGTGGCTTGTATCTGATTATCATGAGCATGGCTCATTCTTCGATTACCTCAATCGGTACACTGTAGCCATTGAGGGGATGATTAAACTTGCCTTGTCTGCTGCCAGTGGGCTTGCACACCTGCATATGGAGATTGTTGGAAAGCCTGGAATTGCACATAGAGATCTGAAATCTAAGAACATTCTAGTGAAGAAGAATGGCACGTGTGCTATTGCTGACCTTGGACTTCCTCTTCGTCATGATTTTGTCACAGATACCATTGATATTGCGCCAAATCAAAGGGTTGGAACCAAACGGTACATGGCTCCTGAAGTCTTGGATGAGACAATTAATATGAAGCACTTTGATTCCTTCAAGTGTGAAGACTTTCATATTATATTGCAACAAGATTCTGCTGTTGATAAGGTTTTAAACTGGGGCACTTGACTAGAAACTGACAGATACCATATGTCCCATCAACTCTCCCTTGCTTGCCATCATTATTTCTCCCTGGTATACCATAGTAGACCCCCCTTGATTATCAGAAGTCACACCAATTGCCCACCCAACTGATTGATCATGACAAGGCCAATAGAGACAGAGAAATGCATCGTACCTATGTTATTGGAATAGACGCCACTAATACAGACCCTATGGCCCACTTTAGGATCCTGACCATTGAACCCTCAAAGGTTAAACCTACAACCAGCCCCTTAATACCTGAAGTAGATCCTAAGAACCTCTTGGTGCCTAAAAACCTCTGAAGAAGCTAAAGTCACAATTAAAATTCTAAATATCACCGACCTCAGTGAAACTTTTGCCATAGAGACAGGCTACAGTGACCTAAATCTATGGTTAGATTGGGTACTACAAAAAGGTTAAATGTTACTGACTGTTAACCATTAGTTGTCCCTTTTCCCTTAAATTTTCGTAATGATTATAATGGAGCTGTATACATGTTAAAATTACTCCAAGGTACCAAAACTAATGATCAATCTTGTCTATCGCAGAAAAAGGTTACCAACCCATATTTGGTAGGAGATTTGCAATCATGCAACATCACCGTCACATCTTATAGTAATCTGGATTTCTCTGATTTCACATGCCCTTGAGCGGATGTATGGTGGTATTGCAGGAATAGAACACTTTATCTGACTTTGCCCCGTAAATGGCAAGGACATTGTGTTTTAGTTCAATTGATAATCCCCATAGCTATTGCATCACAATGAGGTGACAAACCCATCCCTAGCCATAGCAAACTCAGGAGAAAGAGAAAAGAAGTCCCCGGTTCATTTGATGAACCAGTTTATCTCGACGCTATAGGCGTGCCAAGGGGGGGGGGGGGTGTACTGGAAGAGTTTAAGGGCTGCAACCAAACTGCAGCTGGATTTGAGTCCATACTCTGGTGGGTGACTATCCGCAATGCTGAAGCTGGACTCTATGACATAGACCGTAACATTAGTGATGAATATGAAAACATGAATGCTGTTGTGTAAGACTGCTGTTAGGATAATATGTAATCCATTACTTCAATACCTTGCCAAAATATATAACTGCTAGTAGTAAGGAAAAGGCCTATAGGACAAGCTCTTTGTCATCCATGAAAAGTTACATACCAATACATAATTTCTTTTATTATATGACATATTACTTTTAGGTTAAGTTTTTTATATGATGTGTATTTTAGGTTTATTATAAGACATATTAGTTTTGGGTTTAGTTTATTATAAGACATATAGATTTTAAGATTATTACAAGATATATTATGTTTAGGTTTATTATACTTTACTGGTTTTAGGCTTTTATTACTTAGTTTATAGGATATGCCTTATCTTTTTCTTGCTAATCCGGTCCTTTTCCTCAGCAACCATGGGGAATAGTGGGAGTTACAATTAACATAAGTTCCAAGGGAGGAGGTACGTTTTCCAATTATCTATTATTCCCAAACTATCCATTAGATACACATTCTGACTACATTGCTCTGAGTGCTCTTGACCTACTCATACATCTTAGTGCCTTGGAGGTTGTGTGGCCAGGACGGGTAAGGTGAGTGCCTATTCCCACTCATGACCTAAGACAGCCCATGACCGAGGTACTAACATATTATACCTTAAGACAGGTCACAGTTCTAGCCCCAGGACAGGACAGTTATGTACAATGGGGCATTTCCCAACACCATAAAAATTGTGTATCCCTGTTTGTGAAGCCCTTGCTTACCAAGAATTCAAGGGGGGATATGATAATAATAAACCTGTTTGGGCCTTCTCTCTGAACCAAGGTCCTGAAAGCCTGTCTGAAGGTAACAGCCAATATTAAAGGTATTAACTCTGTGTGACCTAGAGATTGTATTTTGTGACAAGCTGGCTCTGCAAGCTTGCAGACGATTTTGCAGCTGTGCAGAAAAGAGGAACTTGGAGCTGAAAACCTTCAAGCCAGAGGCGTAAAGACAGAATGTGAAAAGAGTTTTTTTTAAGAGTTAGCTGGACCTGCAGACATAAGATAAAAGGTTGAAGGGGTGAACAAACGTGGATAAAGGGGAGCCGGTTGATATTGTGTATCTGGATTTCCAGAAGGCATTTGAGAAAGTACCTCATGAAAGACTCCAGAGGAAATTGGAGAGTCATGGGATAGGTTGTAGTGTTCTATTGTGGATTAAAAACTGGTTAAAAGATAGAAAACAGAGAGTAGGGTTATATGGTCAGTATTCTCAATGGAGAAGGGTAGTTAGTGGGGACCGCTGTTTTTAAACATATTTATAAATGACCTAGAGATGGGAGTAACTAGTGAGGTAATTAAATTTGCTGATGACACAAAGTTATTCAAAGTCGTTAAATCGCGGGAGGATTATGAAAAAGTATCGGAGGACCTTACAAGATTGGGAGGCTAGGCGTCTAAATGGCAGATGACGCTTAATGTGATCAAGTGCAAAGTGATGCATGTGGGAAAAAAGAACCCTAATTATAGCTACGTCATGCAAGGTTCCACATTAGGAGTCACCGACGAAGAAAGGGATCTAGGTGTCATCATTGATGATATGTTGAAACTTTCTGCTCAGTGTGCTGCTGCAGCTAAGAAAGCAAATAGAATGTTAGGTATTATTAGGAAAGGAATGGAAAACAAAAAACGAGGATGTTATAATGCCTTTATATCGCTCCATGGTACGATCGCACCTCGAATATTATGTTCAATTCTGGTCGCCGCATCTCAAAAAAGATATAGTGGCATTAGAAAAGGTGCAGAGAAGGGCAACGAAAATGATAAAGGTGATGGGACAACTTCCCTATGAGGAAAGGCTAAAGTGGCTAGGGCTCTTCAGCTTAGAGAAAAGGCGGCTGAGGGGAGATATGATAGAAGTCTATAAAATAATGAGTGAACGGGTAGATATGAAGCGTCTGTTCACGCTTTCCAAAAATACCAGGACTAGGGGGCATGCGATGAAGCTACAATGTAGTAAATTTAAAACGAATTGGAGAAAATGTTTCTTCACTCAACATGTAATTAAACTCTGAAATTTGTTGCCAGAGAATGTGGTAAATGCGGTTAGCTTAGCGGAGTTTTAAAAAGGTTTGGACGGCTTCCTAAAGGAAAAGTCTTTAGACCGTTATTAAATGGACTTGGGGAAAATCCACTATTTCTGGGATAAGCAGTATAAAATATTTTGTACATTTTTGGGATCTTGCCGGGTATTTGAGACCTGGAATGGCCACTGCTGGAAACAGGATGCTGGGCTCAATGAACCTTTGGTCTTTCCCAGTATGGCAATACTTATGTACTTATGAAGTAAGAAGTAAACATTGTAATCAGTGATATGTTTCTGTAGCCCACCCAAACTAAACTTGATCAGTTTTTGGAAAAAAGAGGAACATAGAAAAGGTGGCGTTAGTGATAAGTTTTACCTAGTTAGTGATGTGTCTTCCATAGGCACAATGTTAAGCATTCTGTATTTAAGTTAAGGTAA
Organism: Microcaecilia unicolor; assembly: GCF_901765095.1. Classification (NCBI taxonomy): domain Eukaryota; kingdom Metazoa; phylum Chordata; class Amphibia; order Gymnophiona; family Siphonopidae; genus Microcaecilia; species Microcaecilia unicolor. The sequence goes on from NC_044032.1 coordinate 389,799,016, forward strand.
ACCCTATATCTGTAGAGAAGTTACTCTGAGACTGTACTTGTGTGCAGCCGGTAATCTCCCATGAGAAAAAGCCTTATAGACTGTATTGATATTGCCTGTCTGTCTTTCCGATCTGGTAAGTGAATAAAGAGAAAAATGATTTAACCTTTTCTCATATCTAGTTGTGTCACGGTGGTGCCCAGGTTCCATGCTCTCAGTCCCCTCGCCCCGTGGTGGTTAGACCTGGTGGCTGCTGTCAACCGATGACTTAGAGTTTCCCATGATCCAGAAGATATGCTGGTCCGGTCCGGATCGTCCAGCTTTCCAGATTGTTGTGGGAGTTTTTTGGAACTAGGCAGTACCCATACCTGGTGAACTCCCTGGTAGGCTGCCTTTATTAATCACCTGGGAGGGGTTCTAGTTTGCTTGCAACAGGGTTCTTCAGAGGTGTTCCCTTGGTGTGAGTTGTTGCAGTGCCTTTGTGCTTTACTCTTTTGTGACTTTGACTCTGATTGCCTTCTGGACTTTTCTTCTGCCTGCCTAGACCCGGATTGTTACTGGACTATTCTTCTGCTTGCCACCTGCCTGACCCGGCTTGTTTCTGGACTATTCGTTTGCCTGCTGTTTCCCTCGAACCCAGGGTGTTTCTAGTGTTTCCTGCTGTCTGTCTGCTTGCTGCTGTGTCCTGCAGTCCGGCCTTCCTGTCCTGTAAGTCCTGCCGGCCGCCTGCAGCCTGGAGCTTAACTCCGGGTGAAGGTGAAGCCTTGCCCCTATCCACTGTGTTCCAGTTCCGGTTTGCCTTGTCTTGTGTTTGGGTGATTCTCCTGCCGCTGCCGCTCCTCGGCAGTGGCCCAAGGGCTCACAAACCTAGTTACCTGCTGTGTATACGTGACAAGTGGCGTCTATTTTGTTTCTCTCTAACCATGGGGTTGTGTGGAGCATTACTCTGGGTTAGATAGGGCAAATAAATAAACACTACCCAGTGGTCTGTCCATATAATCAGTGGCATTATCCAGGAACATGCCACTGAGTATCTGAGTTTGCACTGGTCAGCCCAATTTAACTAGGCAAATCATGTTACATATCTGTTTCTATATTTTCTTCAGTAAACATATATTAATATGAATAAAAACTCTCTTTCTGTAGGTAGTATTTTCACACTAAAATTTTTATTAGTTTGAAGTCACATCTGTCGTGCAACACAGGACACATTGGCATTTCCCTTTGATGGGTTTTCACTGATGAATAAACTTGTTTTACCAACTAGATCCTTAGGGGTTTTTTTTTTTTGGACTACTTCCTTTTGTTCCTTTTTGTTCCTGTAGCACATGCCTCATAAGAACGTAATAACCAGACTGGATCAGACTAATGGTTCATCTAGCCCAGTATCCTGCTTCCAGCAGTGGCCAATCCAGGTCACAAGTACTTGGCAGAAACCCAGTTAGTTGCACCATTCCATGCTACCAATCTCAGGGTAAGCAGTGGCTTCCCTATGTCCATCTCAGTAACAGACTATGGACTTTTCCTCCAGGAACTTGCCCAAACCTTTTTTTAAACCCAGATACACTGACCGCTGTTACAACATCCGCCAGCAGTGAGTTCCAGAGCATAACTCCATGTTTGTGCAACATTGGAATACACAATGTTTTTTTTCTTGTAGCATTAGTAGTGATTGTATACTGATTTTTACCCATTCTAACTCTTGAGCTGGCTATATTAAAGTTGCCCATTTGAAAAGCAAGGAGTCTTTAAGATAGTGCCTCCATTTAGGTGTGAAAACAAAACTTAAATAACCTCAATAATGTTGATATGTTATGAAGGGCAGGAGTGGTGCTTTGATGGCAGCTCTATCTGTGGGACCTAAGGCCAGTGCTGGGCAGTTTGTGTCCCGAAAATGGCAAAGAAAGATCAGGCTTAAGTATACATAGTTTACTGGCAGTGATTAGATCAGGCCTTCCTCTGGCCAGCCTCAGGTTCCTTTCCTTTGTAGCAATTTCCTTTTGCCAGGTGGGCAGAATGTGTCACAGAGAAAGCCTCAGGGCAGCTAGAGGAAGGACTGATTTAATCACTGCCAGCAGACGGCAGCCACTACAAGTTTTTAAACTCGCAGCTGAGGGGAGAGCGACTGGACCTAAGGGGTGAGGAAGAAGAAGATAGGAAAGTGGTTAGAGCCGTGGGAAGAAACAAGGATAGGAAGGAGGAGAAACAGTGTCTGGAGAGGGAAAGAGAGAGGGAAGACAATGCACGTGAAAGGAAGGGATGGGAAGGGAAGGGGGGAATTACTGCATGCAAAGCGATAAGAGAAGAGAGGATGAAATGCTGCACATGGGTGACGTCACCGAGCAGCATGGCTGCTTGAAGAAGCTCTCACTCGCCCCGGCCCATTTCAGCATCACTACCCAGCACCCGGTGCGGTTTAAGCCCAGTTTACAGTGATCTTACCTCATCGGAGCACATTCTTTCGCTCCATATGAGTTTGCAGGCGAACCTCTCCCAATTTGGTTTTTTGGGCAGTGCGGCAGCAAACCGCGTGGCAGAAGCATCAATGGAGGCCCCACGCTCCCCACAACAATCGGGAGACACTTCCTCCCGGGACCTTTTCCTCTCAGGAGACAATGGTGGGAGAGGTGGGGGGGGGGGGGATCATTCCCCGAACTGCGTGATTGGCTACAAGAGATTTGATCGGATCTTAAGGGGGTCCGCTGTGACCTGGCCTTGCTGGGGGCCGACCTCCGGGGAGAGATCCGAGATTTGGGAGCTTGCCTAGAAGATATGGAGGGGCGCCTTGAGGAGCAGACAGAAGCGGTGAGCGCTATAGACCAACAGGTGGTGGAGTTACGCTTGGATTACCAACAAATGGCGGATAAATTGGAGGACTTGGAAAACCGCAGCCGCTGCCGCAACTTGCGCTTTCAAGGTCTACCTGAGGTTCTGGCCTATATAGACTGTGAGGCGGTGGTGCAGCATCTGGTGAGCAGGCTGCTAACGGAGGCAGGTGCGCCTATGGAGCCTGAGGTGGTTCTTCTAGAGAGATCTCATAGAGCTTTGGGATGTACGAGAAACAACTTACCCAAGGATATTATTTCGTGTTTCCAGGATTATAAACTAAAAGAGCGGGTGTTGCAGGCAGCCCGAAAGGTACCTAACGTTTGCTGGGACACTTATGAAGTGGAAATCTATCAAGACCTAGCCTCAGCCACTTTGAAACGCCGAGCTGAATTGAAACCGGTCACAGCAAAGCTGCGGGAGATGGGAATTTGATACAGATGGCGTCATCCGTTTGCTTTAGTGTTCTATAAAGATGGACATATGCATCATATCAAATCTGTTGCTGAGGCTGGGGAAATATTACCTGGGGAGGAGCCTGTCGCATCCCTGAGGTCTTCTGGTAAACTGGGGTCTTCAGTGGCCCCCTCGACCCGCCCAAAGTGGCAGCGAGTGGGAAAAGGCCACAAGCACTTGCAGCGCCAACTCTCAGTGAACAAACTTCCATAGGGGGTTTACACTTGACTTTAAGTGAGCTCACTCTTTTTGATATATCTTGTTTACAGATTTTGCCTAGATGTGTTGGGTATTTGGGGATGCATATTTGCTCCCTCATTTGCTATTGTAAGCAACTTTTGCGGGTGTTAGGTACATATTAATATCATGTTTGTTATAAGTTTGGTCAGGGGGATGGGTTGAGAATTTTGGGACATTTCCTCCTCCAACATTGCTCTTCTCTGGTGGGGGGGGGGGGGGATAGTAAATTTATGAGTGGGTTGTGGGTGGGAGGGTGGGATCTGGGTGTTAGGGTGAGGGAAGAGATTAAATTGCAGTTGAGTGTGAGGTGGGGAGAGGGGGGAATGAGTGGTGTGATTGCTGGAATGGATGGATTAATGTGGGGTTTCGATTGCCTTTTGACTAGTTCTATACCTTGCCTGACCTAAATATATTGAGATGTCTGATATTTCACTGGTGAGTCTGAATGTAAGAGGGCTAAATATTCCTATGAAGCATCAACTTATGTTCCGAGAGCTGATTAGGTTGAGAGTGGATATAGCCGTGATTCAAGAGACACACCTGAAACCTATGCATGAATATGTGTGTACTCGCTCTAAATTTCCTTCAATATATTTTGCTTCCAATCGGGAGGGCTCTAAAACAAGGGGGGTTCTGATAGCCTTTAATAACACCTACCCACGACAAATTGAGAGTGTGGTTTGTGACCCGGGGGGCCTTTATTACTGGTAGTCTTTTTAGGGACGCGGAAATTCACTCTAGTGAATGTGTATGGACCCAATGCAGATCATAAAACATTTTTCTATCAGCTGGATCAAACTCTGCTAAAACATAGAGTGGGCTCAGTACTAATTGGGGGGGGGGGGTATTTTAATTTGACTTTAGACCCCCAGTTGGATAATTCGTCCATGGTGGTTCAATATGCTCAGAGGGATAGGTCCTTGCTACCTTCTTACTTAGGTGGCAGTTGGCAGATCTTTGGCGGGCAACTAATCCAACCCACAAAGCCTACACATATTACTCTTCTGTCCATAAATCCTTCTCTCACATAGATTTTTGACTTGGGGATAGCACTCTGTCAGGAATGGTCTGTGACCATCAGATCCTGTCTCGGTCATGGTCAGATCATAGCCCAGTTCTGCTCCAGCTTCACTTGGCCATGGAGTCCAGGCCGCGACCTGACTGGCAGTTAGATGACTCGCTATTTTTTTTTTTTGTTACATTTGTACCCCGCGCTTTCCCACTCATGACAGGCTCAATGCGGCTTACATGGGGCAATGGAGGGTTAAGTGACTTGCCCAGAGTCACAAGGAGCTGCCTGTGCCTGAAGTGGGAATCGAGCTCAGTTCCTCAGTTCCCCAGGACCAAAGTCCACCACCCTAACCACTAGGCCACTCCTCCACTCCTACTGGCGGACATGACCTATCTTCTCCAATTGGAAAAATTAATTAAAAAATATATCGAAGTCAATGATACAGGTGAGGTTTCGCCAGCGATACTATGGGAAGGCTTTAAAGCTGTTATGAGGGGTCATCTCATTGCTCTATGCGCTCATATACAGACTGAGAAATGTCAAGCAGAAAAGTTGATTCGCAGGAGGCTGGAGGGCGTGGAACGTTTCATGTGTCGCCAGGCCTCGAGACCTTCCGCCCGGTTGTTAGATCAAGCCCATAAGCTTCGACAAGATTGCCGAGATCTCGGAACAGCTTCAGTGATTCCGCCAGACTAATTTTGAATTTGGCAATAAGGCCAGTAGACTCTTAGCTTATAAACGTAAGCAACAGTGTGATCGAACATATATCTCAAGTGTTAGGAATGATAAGGGCGAGATGTGGTGTGACTCGGCTGGGATAAGGATGCAATTCAGAGAGAGTATTATGGCCAGCTGTACACTCCAGATAGAGACCCATCCGAGGCGGATATTTTAGCTTTTCTCGATCGAGTGGAGATGCCCAGTCTACCTATGAGCGCTCGAGAGAGGCTATCCAGGCCCACTGAATTAGTGGAGATCTTATAAGTAATCCGAGAACTGGCTCCTTGCAAGGTCCCGGGACCCGATGGTTTCACTAACAAATTTTATAAGGTTTTTGGTCGTCTCCTGGGCCCCTTGCTGTTAAAGGTGTTTAACTGTTTCCTAGAGGGTCAGCGAATTCCTGAGTCCTGGAATTTGGTGATCATTACTGTACTGCTCAAACCCGGTAAGGATCCCCAACTATGCAGCTCTTATAGGCCGATTTATTTATTGGGGGTCGACTATAAAATCTTCACTAAAATACTAGTTTCCCGTCTGCAGGTCTGTCTCCCTGCTTTGATACATGAGGACCGAGCGGAATTTGTGCAGGGTCGTCAGACCTTTGATAATTCATAGGGCACTTCACACTATCTATGAGGCCGAAGGATGTCTCTGTAATAGCAACAATATCCAAGTTTTCCTCAAACATTAGGGCTTGAAGATCTTGAACCTTTCTACTTAGACTACGAACATTTGTGCTCATTGCTTTCCATGTGTGAATTGAGTTAGGATGGTTTTTGTTATTTACATGACCTTTCCCTCTGCCATCATGTTTTTTTCTGGGGGTGACTTTCTGAATTCCCTTGTTTCCTTTTGTCACCCCCACCCTCTAGTTTAAATATCTAGAAATATACTGTCTGAATTTCTCCACAATAATTATTTTCCATGGTCGCAGAAAGATGTAGCCCATCATTACAGTACAGCCTATGATTTTGCTGGCACCCTGACATAATAGACCATACAAAAAAAAAAATGAAAAAAAACCCCAAAAACAACAAAACAGACTAAAGCCAAAACAGACCATGACAAAAAAAACCCTCCCCCCCCCCAAAAAAAAAACACGCAACAAAACAACCCAAGACAAAATAGACTCTTAATGAAGTTGGATTATGTTTTCAAGCAGATTATTTATGGTAAAATTATGTATAATCATACCTGATAATTTTCTTTCCATTAATCATAGCTGATCAATCCATAGACTGGTGGGTTGTGTCCATCTACCAGCAGGTGGAGATAGAGAGCAAACTTTTGCCTCCCTATACGTGGTCATGTGCTGCCGGAAACTCCTCAGTATGTCGATATCAAAGCTCCATCCACAGGACTCAGCACTTAGAGAATTACACCCACGAAGGGACACTCTGCCCAGCTCACCACCGCCGAAACGGGGGAGGGGAATTAACCCAGCTCATCCCCACACAAGTGGGGGAGGGGAATCCGTCCAGCTCATCCCCGTGGAGCGGGGGAGGGACACCACACCCGCCGATGCGGGGGGATCTGGCTTATCCTGCAACCGCAACCGCGGGAGGAGCTGACTGACCCTAACACCGCCGAAGCGGGAGGGGTACAAAGCTGCCCTACAGCCGCACGAAGCGGGAGGGAGGGTCGGCAGAATTTTAAGTCTCAATCCAGCCCCGTAAAACGGAGGGGAGAGGAATGCAGCAGCTCACTGTAACACAAACTCGTCTTAACTCTTGAAGAATCCAAGTGAAAAAACTTGAACACGAAGTCTTTCTGAAGTAACTGAAGACTAAACTTGAACCTGAAATGCAACCAGAATAAAAACAGTACAGATATCTGGGAGGGGCTATGGATTGATCAGCTATGATTAATGGAAAGAAAATTATCAGGTATGATTATACATAATTTTACCTTCCATATCATCAAGCTGATCAATCCATAGACTGGTGGGATGTACCGAAGCAGTACTCACCCAGGGCGGGACATTGAAATCCCTGACCTCAACACTGAAGCTCCAAACCGGGCCTCCGCCCGTGCAGCCACAGTCAAACGGTAATGCTTGGAGAATGTATGAGCCGAAGCCCAAGTTGCCGCCTTGCATATCTCTTCCAAGGAGACGGATCCGGCCTCTGCCATCGAGGCCGCCTGAGCTCTCGTGGAGTGAGCCTTCAGCTGGATAGGCGGCACCTTCCCCGCGGCCACATAAGCCGCTGCAATGGCTTCCTTGACCCATCTTGCCACTGTAGGCTTAGCAGCCTGCAGACCCTTACGAGGACCTGCAAACAGGACAAACAGATGATCCGATTTCCGGAAATCATTGGTCACTTCCAAGTATCTGATGATGACTCGTCTCACATCCAGATATTTAAGAGCAGAGTACTCCTCTGGGTAGTCCTCCCTACGAAAGGAAGGGAGACAGAGCTGCTGATTCACATGGAAGCGAGAAACAATCTTGGGCAGGAAGGAAGGCACTGTGCGAATAGTCACTCCTGCCTCAGTGAACTGCAGAAAAGGCTCTCGACATGAGAGCGCCTGGAGCTCGGAAACTCTTCTGGCTGAAGTGATAGCCACCAAAAAGACTGCTTTCAACGTCAGGTCTTTCAGAGATGCCCTCGACAAGGGTTCAAAAGGCGGCTTCTGCAATGCTCTTAGTACCAGGTTGAGATTCCACGCAGGCACCACTGAGTGCAGAGGAGGGCGCAGGTGATTAACTCCCTTGAGAAAGCGCACCACATCTGGCTGCGAAGCCAGGGAAGCACCCTTCAGGCGGCCCCTGAAGCAAGCCAGAGCCGCTACCTGGACTTTAAGGGAACTGAGCGACAGGCCTTTCTCCAGACCTTCTTGCAGGAACGCCAACACTGAAGAAATTGGAGCAGTGAAGGGAGAAAGTGAGCCTGCTTCACACCACGCTGCAAAGATACGCCAACCCTGGCGTAAGCAGTAGAAGTAGAGCGCTTCCTCGCTCTCAGCATAGTGGCGATGACCTTGTCTGAGAAGCCCTTCTTCCTCAGACGCTGCCGCTCAATAGCCAGGCCGTAAGACCAAAGGGGGAGGGATCCTCCATCACCACGGGACCCTGATGTAACAGGCCCTGCTCCACTGGCAGCCGCAGAGGATCGTCGACTGAGAGCCTGATCAAGTCCGCATACCAGGGACGCCTGGGCCAATCCGGACCCACCAGGATTACCCTGCCGGGATGCTTTGCCACCCGGTCTAGCACCCTGCCCAACATGGGCCAGGGCGGGAACACATAGAGAAGCTCTTGTGTCGGCCACTGTTGGAGAAGAGCATCTACTCCCAGGGATCGAGGGTCCCGTCCTCTGCTGAAAAAGCGCGGCACTTGGCAATTGGCCGATGACGCCATCAGATCTAGGCTCGGCTGGCCCCAGCGCTTCGTGATGTCCAAGAACGCCTGAGCAGATAGCTGCCACTCTCCGGGCTCCAAGGTATGGCGACTGAGAAAGTCCGCCTTGACATTCATGACTCCGGCAATGTGGGCCGCTGAAAGCTGCTCCAGGTTCGCTTCCGCCCACTGGCAAAGATTCATAGCCTCCTTGGCTAGAGGGGCGCTCTTGGTACCTCCCTGGCGGTTGACATAGGCCACAGCCGTGGCATTGTCCGACAGGACCCGTACAGGCTTCAACACCAGTACCGGGATGAACTCCAAAAGCGCCAACCGAATGGCTCTGAGTTCCAGGAGGTTGATAGACCACTTTGCCTCTGCAGGAGACCAGAGCCCCTGCGCTGTCCTTCCCAAGCAGTGGGCTCCCCAGCCCGACAACGAGGCGTCCGTCGTGACGACAATCCACTCTGGGGTCACCAGAGGCATTCCCGCAGACAACTTGTCTGTCTGCATCCACCAGCTCAGCGCCTTGCGCACTGCTGGGTCCAAGGGAAGGCGCACAGCATAATCCTCCGACATCGGAGTCCAGCGCTGCAGCAAAGAGTGTTGAAGTGGTCTCATATGAGCCCTGGCCCAGGGCACAACTTCCATCGTGGCCGTCATAGAGCCCAACAGCTGCACATAGTCCCAAGCCCGAAGGGGAGAGGCTACTAGGAACTGGTCCACCTGAGCCTGAAGTTTGACAATCCGATTGTCTGGCAGGAACACTCTGCCCACTTGGGTGTCGAATCGAACTCCCAGGTACTCCAGGGACTGAGTCGGGCGCAGCTGGCTTTTCTCCCAGTTGATGATCCATCCCAGGGAGCTCAAAAGAGCAACTACCCGGTCCACAGCTTTGCCGCACTCTGCATAAGAGGGGGCTCGGATCAACCAGTCGTCCAGATAAGGATGGACTTGTACCCCTTCCTTTCGTAGGAAGGCCGCGATGACCACCATTACTTTGGAAAAGGTCCGCGGAGCAGTAGCCAACCCGAAAGGGAGGGCTCTGAACTGGAAGTGTCGTCCCAGGACTGCAAAACGCAGAAGGCGTTGATGAGGAGGCCAGATGGGAATATGCAGGTACGCTTCCTTGAAGTCCAAGGATGCCAGGAACTCTCCTGCCTTCACTGCCGCTATAACAGAGCGGAGAGTCTCCATGCGAAAGTGCCGCACTTTCAAGGCCCGATTGACCCCTTTGAGGTCGAGGATAGGCCGGACAGAACCTCCTTTCTTTGGTACCACAAAGTAAATGGAGTAACGTCCCTTGCCAAGCTGACTTTCTGGCACCGGAACGACCGCGCCCAGGCGGACCAGATTGTCCAAGGTCTGCTGCACTGCCACAGCTTTGAGCGGAGACTTGCAGGGAGAGAGTACAAACCTGTCTTTTAAGGGTCGGCAGAACTCTAGTTTGTAGCCGTCTCTGATGACTTCCAGCACCCACGCATCTGAAGTTATTGTGGTCCACTCGCCCAGAAACGAGGACAGCCGTCCTCCAATCTGCACTGGGGCGTGGACCAAGACCCCGTCATTGGGTACGAGACCCTGGGGGAGGACCGGAGGGAGCACCTCCGGGACGGCGGTCTCTGCGAAAGGAATGCTGCTTGGGGGAGAAATTCCTCTTGAAGGAAGAGGGGGCAGAGGAACCCGACTTGCCCGGGCGGTACCGACGGGCTTCCTGCAACCGTCCTCTGGAGGTACCGGGACGAGTACTAGCCCGAGCCCTGACCTCTGGTAATTTCTTGCCCTTAGACTTGCCGAGATCGGTCACGATTTTGTCCAGCTCGACCCCAAAGAGCAGCTTGCCTTTAAAAGGCAACCTAGCCAGGCGGGATTTAGAGGCGTGGTCAGCAGACCAATGTTTCAGCCAAAGCCACCGCCGCGCAGAGATTGTCTGAGCCATGCCTTTCGCTGAGGCCCTCAAGACCTCATACAGCAAGTCTGCCAAATAGGCTAAGCCCGATTCCAGGGCCGGCCAATCAGCCCTCAAGGAATGATCCGAGGGGGAAGCCCGCTGCACCATAGTCAGGCACGCCCTGGCCACATAGGAGCCGCAAACTGAGGCCTGCAAACTTAAAGCAGCCGCCTCAAAGGACGACCTTAAGGCCGCCTCCAATCTTCTGTCTTGGGCGTCCTTTAGGGCCGTGCCACCTTCCACCGGCAACGCCGTTTTCTTAGTCACCGCAGTGATTAAAGAATCCACGGTAGGCCACAGATAGGCCTCACGTTCACTCACAGCCAAAGGATAGAGGCGGGACATAGCCCTAGCCACTTTAAGGCTCGCTTCTGGGACATCCCATTGAGCCGAAATTAAGGTGTGCATGGCATCATGCACGTGGAAGGTTCTAGGCGGGCGCTTCGTCCCCAGCATAATGGCAGAGCCAACAGGGGCTGAGGGAGAGACGTCCTCCGGAGAGGAAATCTTCAAAGTGTCCATGGCCTGTAACAACAGGTTGGGCAAATCCTCTGGGCTAAAAAGCCGCGCTGCAGAGGGGTCATCCGCTCCATCCGAGCGGGGATCCGTCTCCTCCAAGGAATCCGCAAAGGACCGTTGGGAGACCTCAGACACGCTGCCCTCATCTACATCAGAGGAGACAAATTCCTCCAAGGCCTGGGAATCAACCCGAGGGCGTTTACCTCTGGGAACCTCAACCTCTTTACCAGACGAGGGAGCAGGGGCAGCGTTGTGCATGAGGAAGGCCTGATGCAGCAGCAAAACAAACTCGGGGGAGAAACCCCCCAGACTGTGCACTTCCGCAGCCTGGGCAACAGCCCTAGCCGTACCCTCAACCGGCGCTCGCAATAGCGGGGGAGAGACATGCTGCGCATCCAAAATGGCGTCCGGCGCGAAACTCCGCGAAGGAGCCGCGCGGGAAGAACGGCTCTTAACTTTAGCCGCTTCTGTGCCGTCGCCCAAATTAAGGGCGTTCATGGCATTAATGTCTCCAACCTCAAGGGCGGCCCAAGAAGAAGCCGTCCGAGCCGCGTGGCCGGCCAAGATGGCGGAGGCGAGGAGCGGGGGATGGGCGTTTATGGCGGGAAAAACCGCCACGCCGGAGGAAGGACCGGGACATTCATCGGTCACGAAACTGTCACCCAACAAGGGCGAATCAGGCTTTAAGACCCCCGCATCCCCTCTAGAAGCGCTCAAGCGACCCGGGGAGCGACACTTTGCGCCCTCGCCCTCCGACGCCATATGCCACGAGGAGAAGAATCGGGGAACCCCCTGCCCGCTATAAAAAGGTAAAAATTACCTGCTGTCCGCTCCGAGTTGTAACGACCTGGTGTCCCAGTGAGTAGCTGCAATAGACGCTTAAATAAACGTCGAAATAAACGCCTTTAAGGACGTTCAAAATTTTTTTTTTTTTTTTTTAACGGAGCCAGCGGGAGGGGGGAGAAAAGGAGGGACCTGGCACCACCAGGTTTGCACTTGCTCAAAAGAGCCCTCAACCCCAGGCACTCAACAAAACCTAAAAATTAGGCTTGGAGGCCTAGCCAGAGCTGCTGCTGTGTGTGACCACCACCTGCTGAGATAGAGAACATACTGAGGAGTTTCCGGCAGCACATGACCACATATAGGGAGGCAAAAGTTTGCTCTCTATCTCCACCTGCTGGTAGATGGACACAACCCACCAGTCTATGGATTGATCAGCTTGATGATATGGAATTAGTTATTTATTTGTTGCATTTGTATCCCACATTATCCCACCTCTTTGCAGGCTCAATGTGGCTTACAATACATCTTGAATAGTGGTGATACAAGAGGAATTATACATTTAGTAACAACAGAAGTGTTTTGGTACATGATAGTGAAATGACATGGTAATAATATAACAAGATTTATGATTCTCACTAGATACCAAGTGTGGATAGTGAAGTCAAGCCGTAGGTAGGTGCCAGGACTTTCAAGTGACAAGCTGTGGACTTTCTCAGTAATTTATGGCTCCTCCACTTCTTTGTATCCTTCAAATTCGTACCATTCAAAAATAAATCTATTTCATCAGGCCCTTTTGTCGGGAGTCTATTTTGTCAGGGACTTTTATTGAATACCTCTGTTTTACGTAGTCTCTCTCCTCCCTTCCCACATGTAGGAATAACTTCAGAAAACACTGCAGTCCTAACCAGTCCCTCCCCAAGCTTCTGGAATGTTCTTTGTGCTCTGACTTCCTGATTTTTGTCCCCAGGTAGATTATAACATCAGTATTAGAGTCCTTACTCTCCTCTCAGACCATCTTCAGTATTTGGTCTGTTCTTCTGGTAGCTGAGGATCCTGGAAGGCACTTCACAAGGTTGGGTCTTTTGAAAATGCCTCTGATAATGGAGTCTTCTACCAGTATGAATTTTCTGCTTTACACCAATCTGAATATAGAAAATGATAACACTAAATCATTCTGCATACAACAGGAAGAAAAATAACCATAACAATAAAGAATGGAAGGGAGAAGACACATTTTTAAGTATTCTAAGGAGTCATTAATAAGATTGTAGAAAAGTGTGAATAGGTGACCAAAGAATATACAAAGCATTAGAAATTTTTTTTTTCTGCTGCATCCTAAGACAGTTGTTCTTATACCTGTCCTGGAGGACTATCAGCTAGTCGGTTTTCTTGATATCTACAATGAATATTCATGAGAGAGATTTGCATGCCTACTATTTCCATTATATGCAAATCTCTTTCAAGCACATTCTGCAGGGATAACCTGAAAACCAACTGGCTGGTGGAGCCTCAAGATAGGTTTGAGAACTATTGTTCTAAGACACCACATGATGTTTTTGAAAGTCTCGTTCCTCTGACTTATGAGACTGAATGTTCTGTGCTCCACTCTGGACTTTGGAGAATGCAGGCATCAAATGGCTAGCTTAAGCAAAGCATCTGGAAGTGACACAGCAGTCTCTCCCCATGTGCTTCAGAACTTGCCAGTGCTGGTCCTGCCTTAGGGTAGGAAGTGTGGCACACTTAAGCACTTAGCCTTGTCTGACTTGCATGCAGTAATAAGTCAATGCCAGAAGTCAACAACTGCACTTTAATTCTGAAACAAAGTTAAATTTTGAGAGCTGGAAGGTTTGGGGTATTATCTATGATTATAGTTTGGGATTTTATCCATAAGAAATAAATAGAAATAACATTGAACAAAAAAAAAAGAAAATAAGATAATGCCTTTTTTATTAGACTAACTTTAATTAGCTTTTGAAGCAGGGGTGTAGCCAGACGACAGATTTTGGGTGGGCCAGGGCAAGAAGTGGGTGGGCACCAAGTGTCCTCCCCTTCACCCGCCAACAAAAAAAAGTCTCAGCTGGCGGGAAAACGCTTCTTTCCACCTTGACAGTCTGCAGCAGGCATGTGCTGAAAACTGAGCATGTGCAGGTGCCAGTATCGTGGGGAGTAGTGTTTTCCTTACCATCAGGGGTAAGTCTTCAGCTGGTGGAGCTGGGATCCCCACCAGCTACTGCTAAATGTGTGCTACTGTTGGGTGGGCCTGAGCCCTAAGGGGGCGGGCCCCTGCCCACCCAGGCCCACCTGTGTCTACGCCACTGTTTTGAAGGCAATACCTTCTTTAGGTCAGAAATGAGCAAATGATGACAAATATCAGAATATATAAGTGAAACATAAAAGCATTCCAATGACAGTCTCACAGGGAAAGGTAGGGGTGGGGTGAGAAACAGGGAGAGATGGATGGATGATTGGAACATGACAAAGTGGTGAAACCCCCCTCCCCCCTCCCGTGGGTTGGTTTTATTGAGAATAAGGAGAGAGAAGAAATCCTTGTAAAGTTCTTTAAAACACAAGAAGGTTTATTCTTTCTGAGTTCAGTCAAGTGTTTCAGACACAGATTCTTTTGATCAATACCTGCAAAACTAGTTAAAAGGCATCCTCAACCTCTCTCTCTCCACTGCAACTGTCCCTGACACCTTCAAACACGCTGTAGTCACACCACTCCTCAAAAAATCATCACTAGACCCCACCTGTCCTTCCAACTACCACCCCATCTCCCTCCTACCCTTCCTCTCCAAGATACTTAAACGCGCTGTTCACAGCCGCTGCCTTGAATTTCTCTCCTCTCATGCCATCCTCGATCCGCTTCAATCCGGTTTTCGCCCTCTACACTCGACAGAAACAGCACTCTCTAAAGTCTATAATGACCTGCTCCTTGCCAAATCCAAAGGTCATTACTCCATCCTCATCCTCCTTGACCTATCCGCCGCCTTTGACACTGTCAATCATAATTTACTTCTTGCCACACTGTCCTCACTCGGGTTCCAAGGCTCCGTCCTCTCCTGGTTCTCCTCTTATCTCTCCCACCGTACCTTCCGAGTATATTCTCATGGATCCTCCTCCACCCCCATCCCGCTCTCTGTTGGTGTTCCTCAAAGATCTGTCCATGGACCCCTTCTTTTTTCAATCTACACCGCTTCCCTCGGCTCCCTGATCTCATCTCATGGCTTCCAATATCATCTTTACGCTGACGATACCAGCTTTATCTCTCCACATCAGACATCACGGTGGAAACCCAGGCCAAAGTTTCGGCCTGCCTATCCGACATCGCTGCCTGGATGTCCAACCGTCACCTGAAACTGAACATGGCAAAGACTGAGCTCATCGTCTTTCCACCCAAACCCTCTTCTCCTCTCCCTCCACTCTCTATCTCAGTTGATAACACCCTCATCCTCCCCGTCTCATCTGCCCGCAACCTCGGAGTCATCTTCGACTCCTCCCTCTCTTTCTCTGTGCACATCCAGCAGACAGCCAAGACCTGTCGCTTCTTTCTCTATAACATCAGCAAAATTCGCCCGTTTCTCTCCGAGCACACCACCCGAACTCTCATCCACTCTCTCATTACCTCTCGCCTTGACTACTGCAACCTACTTCTCACTGGCCTCCCACTTAACCATCTATCTCCCCTTCAATCCATCCAGAACTCTGCCGCGTGTCTTATCTTCCGCATGAACCGATATACTCACATCACCCCTCTCCTCAAGTCACTTCACTGGCTCCCGATCAGATTCCGCATACAGTTCAAGCTTCTCCTATTAACCTACAAATGCACTCGATCGGCAGCCCCTCATTACCTCTCTACCCTCATCTCCCCGTACGTTCCTACCCGTAACCTCCGCTCACAGGACAAATCCCTCCTCTCAGTACTCTTCTCCACCACCGCCAACTCCAGGCTCTGCCCTTTCTGCCTCGCCTCACCTTATGCTTGGAATAAACCCGAGCCCATACGCCAAGCCCCCTCCCTCCCCTTCTTCAAATCCCTACTCAAAGCCCATCTCTTCACTGTAGCTTTCGGCACATAACCATTTACCTCTACTCAGGAAACCTAGACTGCCCATTTGATTGGTTGATTGACTGCATACTTGTCCATTAGATTGTAAGCTCCTTTGAGCAGGGACTGTCCTTCTTTGTTAAAATTGTACAGCGCTGCGTGACCCTAGTAGCGCTTTAGAAATGTTAAGTAGTAGTAGTAGCAGTAATATTGTGGCCTGGCCTGATTTGAAGGAACTTTTTATCACTATGAACAATCCTCTTCCTGATAGTGCAGTTGTTGACCACCTTTTAAAGTGTGGTGGATTAAAGACTCACAAGTACACTCACATAAGTGATAGTTATTTTCAAAATGTAGTTTTACTAAAAGCAAAGTAGATTGAATTGTAGAGCAATAAAATTGTTGGGATAAAAATGTTAACAATAGTTGCATTCAGTGTAGTTATGGTACTTTTACTCTTTACTCAAAAAGTTAGGCAGTAACTTTTTTACTTTCACTTTAGTACATTTTTTAATGTGCTCTTCATTGTACTTAAGTACTTTGACTTAGTACTTTGAACAACACTGATAGTCAGGGAGGGAAAAAACTGAGCTGCAGAAACTGGAGAGTGAGCAGTGGCCATTCTGGTGAGTAGGGGTAGTGGAGCACAGTTGAAGATTGAAAGAAATTGAGAAGCATAAGAATCATTAGCATGAATGTTCAAATCCCCAAAAATGAGGGGAGGAGATGAGAGTTTGAGAAAGAAGGAAAATCAGGAGTCAAAGTCAGTGAGAAAGGAAGAAAGGAACTTATCAGGGGGTTGATATATGACTGCTACTTGGAGAGGTAGAGGAGTGAATAGATCAGCGTCTGATGTCATGTTTACTTAATAAGTCCACCATTTTTGAGCCGGCAGAGCCGTCGGACAGCAGTCATGTTTGCAGTTGCTATCTTGCTTGAGTAAGAAATGTGTGACCTAGCGATAGATGCTTACGTGGTCATGTTCCATGATTTAATTTGTTATATATATTTTTTTTTGCAGCCCCGATTTTCAAGACCCTGAAGCAGCAGTGCTAATCTGAGTCAAGCGAAATGCTGGTCAGTGTTGGTCTGGGGTGCTGACGGATGTTGGACATAGCTACAAGAGTTGAATGAGCTCCAGGAGGGACGTTTAAAGTTTGCTTGAGCTAAGTACCTTCTCAAGAAAGCAAAATCTCATACAGTCTTGAGAACTCCAATGAGATTTTGCTTTCTTGATGCACATTGATATTTTGATGCACGTGGAGAGTTTGATGCCTTGAGCAATTCTGATGTTTTCCATACAATAATTTCTGACATACTTGGAAGGTTTTTTGAAGCCAATGATGAAGTACAGATCAATTTGATTGCTTTCAACTCTATAGATCTGGAGCTCTTTGAGGTTTTTTTCCTTCCGTTTAAAGTATATTCTTTTTGTTTACACACATTTTTGCAATTTTGGTGGGTCATTTTTTCTTTCACTTTAAAAAAAAGAGAACAGGAGACAGAATGGGAGGTAAGCTCTAGGCATATGTCCAGAGAAAAAATAAAAGTACCTGCACAAATCTGTGCATGAACCAGAATGTTTCTATCACTTTTCTCTGCGTTCTCTAGTATATCCTTCACTAGGACAGATATATAGGAGCTTGTAAGGGTCCAGTGGTCTCCTATATGTGGATGGCTGCTGTCCAGTACACACCACCTTCAAGGTTTGCCCACTGAGGTAAAAGTGCTGCAGACCAGCTGACTTCTTCCAGAGTGACATTAATCAGACTTATTTCTTCACTTTCTGAAGGCCATGATTACCTGAATGCCAGATCACATTCTATATTTGTGTATGCACAAAACAGGGCAGGAAGAGCCAAAGGGCTTCTTCAAAATAGCTCACTTTCCCAGGGTGGCTGGGGTTATTGATTACAGTTATGAGTTTGGTTCCTTTATGGGTCTAGAAAAGGGGTTCTCAACAGAGTCAGTTTTTCAGACTATCTCTAATGAATATGGGTGCACTGCCATCATTAGATGCAAATCTATCTTATACATATTCATAGTGGGTATCCTGAAAAATCTGACTGTCTGAGTATTTCCTTCCTTAAAACCTGACTGGCTGGGGTGCCTCCAGGACCAGGGTTTGGAACCACTGGAATATACATACATTTTTGCCTTTAGAATAGTTCCTATTCTGCTCATTTTGGTGCATCGAGCCATCTCCTCAGGTCACACCCATGCAGTGGTCCACAACAGGGGGCGAAAAGAACGCTAACCATTGTACAGATTAGAAGTCAGAACAATCTGTAAAGTTGCTCGTTTGGCATCAATTCATATTTTCTTTATATATTTCAACATAAACCCACCCTGTAATAATACTCTGATGCAGGCTAATTAAATGTATGGAAGTATGTGGGATTTGCCTGGACATATCTCACTAAGATGTCTGAGAGTAAGATTTGAAGCGCAGCTGCTGTACCTGCTGCTGATTGAGAAATATCAGAGTCATCCCAGTTGCAAAATCGACAGTTCATTTAAATATGTAGAAGCCCCTAACATGAGGCCCGAGGCTTCCCACAGACCGCAAAAGCTGTGCCAGGTATAAACCGAGCAGCCAGGAAATCTCCATATATGGAGAACAGTTCCTGCCACACGACATGAGCAGGTGCTCACATTTCAGCACCTCTATTTGCTTGAATTACGAAGCACGGTGCAGTAGCTGTCTGCATTTTATTACCAGCAGGTGGTTGTCTGTAGGAGGAAATGCTGGCCGGTACTCAGATGTCAAATGACTGGCCTATGATAGCAGAGATGAAGCAATCATGACCTGCTGCCTTTAGTGCTTTGACCCCGTTTTTACTGCTGCAATTAAGGTCTTTGCAATTTTTAAGGCGGCCCAATATCTTGCAGAGCTTGGCTGCTCAGCCCCCGCAGATTTAATTCCTCTTGTTTCCTGCCTGCACAGAGTTAAAATTGTTTGCTTTTCTGGGCTGTGTGGGAGCTTGCGCTGTTATCTTGCCATACCTGCCGGATATTTGTATAGAATCTATTATTGATAGCATCTGGAAACAGTGAAAAACCACTCATCAGGCATTAAACCTCCTTTAGCTACTATGCCATAAAGCATTTGCAGGACAAGCAGGCAGGCTCCCCTGAAATGCATCAATATGTTAGACCTCAGCACACCTTGAGGGGGCGGGGGCACGGCAGGAAACGACAGTTATTGATGATTAGGGTTTAAGGCAAATAACACATTTCCTTCCTCATCACACCCTGAGCCATTCAGCTAACATTCTTTGAAGAGTAGTTTATGTTCCTGGAAAGAGATTATACTTCTTTGGAGTCATTATACAAAATTAAAAATGTGAAAACATGTTAGATTGGAAGCTCTGTGGGGCAGGAAGTTCCAACTGTACCTGAGTATGGGTTTGGAAAGTTGAGAAATTAAATCTCTAAACCACTTTCAAACTCCAGTCCTCAAGGACAGCAAACCAGTCAGGTTTTCTAGCTATCCCGTATGAGATAGACTTGCATGCAGATCTTTCTCTTGTATATTGGTTAGGGCTATCCTGAAATTCAAAGCTGGTTTTTTTTGGGCCGTTAAAGACCAGAGTTTGAGAATCCTAATCTAAAATCTAAAACATAACACAGATACACAAACACACTTGAAAACATTATTTGAAAGTTAATATTTATTTATTTTATTGAGACTTGATATACTACCATTTAAATAACAAACCAGGTTGCATTTTGGCTGAAACTCAATGCAGAAAAAACCCAATGCCTAATACTCACCTCTCAACATAACAAGAAAAAATTTACAGCCATTAACACACCAAATCTGAACCTTCCAATTTCAGACAACCTAAAAATTCTTGGAGTTACCATCGATTGACACATAACACTCGAGAACCACGTGACAAACACAACCAAGAAGATGTTCCACTCAATGTGGAAACTAAAAAGAGTAAGACCTTTCTTCCCAAGGACTGTTTTCCGCAATTTGGTACAATCAATGGTGCTCAGTCATCTAGATTACTGTAACGCACTCTACGCTGGCTGCAAAGAGCAGATAATCAAGAAACTTCAGACAGCCCAGAACACCGCAGCAAGATTCATATTCGGCAAAACAAAATATGAAAGTGCTAAGCCCCTACGAGAAAAATTACACTGGCTCCCACTTAAAGAACGCATCACGTTCAAAATCTGCTCCCTAGTTCATAAAATCATTCACGGAGAAGCACCAGCCTACATGTCAGACCTGATAGACTTACCACCCAGGAATGCCAAAAGATCATCCCGCAAATTCCTTGATCTGCACTTCCCTAACTGCAAAGGTCTAAAATACAAATTAATGTATGCGTCAAACTTTACCTACTTGAGCACACAGTTATGAAACACACTGCCGCGCAACTTAGAAATGACTTAATAACAAACTTTCGCAAACTACTGAAGACACATTCTTTAACAAGGCATACCACAAAGACCAACCAATGTGAATATACACAAACCCTCCACTGATATTCAGAACAATCTAACAATATCTGCTTGTTTATTCAAATATTATGTTCTATCTTTATTCTGTCGCCCAAGATCTTTCTGTAACCCTAAATGTCCATTTTCTAATATATTTCCATCACTTATGATGTATTGTAAGCCACATTGAGCCTGCAAAGAGGTGGGAAAATGTGGGATACAAATGCAATAAACAAAATAAATAAAGTGGACAACACGATGGTTTACAAAACCCAAACCTTTTGCATTCAGTTCATAAACCATTGGACAAGACTAGATGAAACACAAGAGGGAGAGAATTGATTAGAGCAGTAATTTGAAATCATGACAATTAACATATAGCTAGGATCCATAGGGCATGAGCAGACAGAGCCGTTTAACATCACCAGACTGATGAGACGCTGCTGTCCTGTGAACCACCAAAGGTGCTGCTGCTTTCTATGTTTGCATTTGGCTCTTATGCGCTTCTACTAATCATTTCTATAGCACTACTAGATCAACACAGTGCTGTACACGTACAAGAGGGATCTTGGGGTGATAGTATCTGAGGATTTGAAGGCGACGAAACAGTGTGACAAGGCGGTGGCCGTAGCTAGAAGGTTGTTAGGCTGTATAGAGAGAGGTGTGACCAGCAGAAGAAAGGGGGTGCTGATGCCCCTGTATAAGTCGTTGGTGAGGCCCCACCTGGAGTATTGTGTTCAGTTTTGGAGGCCATATCTTGTTAAGGATGTGAAAAGAATTGAAGCGGTGCAAAGAAAAGCTACGAGAATGGTATGGGATTTGCGTTACAAGACGTATGAGGAGAGACTTGCGGACCTGAACATGTATACTCTGGAGGAAAGGAGAAACAGGGGTGATATGATACAGACGTTCAAATATTTGAAAGGTATTAATCTGCAAATGAATCTTTTCTGGAGATGCGAAGGCGGTAGAATGAGAGGACATGAAATGAGATTGAAGGGGGGCAGACTCAAGAAAAATGTCAGGAAGTATTTTTTCACGGAGAGAGTAGTGGATGCTTGGAATGCCCTCCCGCGGGAGGTGGTGGAAACGAAAACAGTAACGGAATTCAAACATGCATGGGATAAATATAAAGGAATCCTGTTCAGAAGGAATGGATCCTAAGGAGCTTAGCCGAGATTGGGTGGCAGAGCCGGTGGCGGGAGGCAGGGATGGTGCTGGGCAGACTTATACGGTCTGTGCCAGAGCCGGTGGTGGGAGGCGGGACTGGTGGTTGGGAGGCGGGAATAGTGCTGGGCAGACTTATATGGTCTGTGCCCTGAAAAGGACAGGTACAAATCAAGGTAAGGTATACGCAAAAAGTAGCACATGTGAGTTTATCTTGTTGGGCAGACTGGATGGACCGTGCAGGTCTTTTTCTGCCATCATCTACTATGCTACTATGTTACAGGTACTTTCTCTGTCCCTAAAGGGCTTACAGTCTAACTTTTGTACCTGGGGCAATGGAGGGTTAAGTGACTTGCTCAAGATCACAAGCAGTTGCAGTAGGAATCAAACCCAGGTTGCCAGGATCAAAGCCCACTGCACTAGCCATTAGGCCACTCCTCCAGAATATATCTCTGAGGGGTCCTTGCAGTAGTTTAGGCGTGGGTTTTGGGCGCGCGCCAATCCATTTTTCAGCATGCTTGTAAAAAAAGGCCTTTTTAACATTTTTGCCAAAAATGGACGTGCGGCAAAATCAAAATTGCCACGCGTCCATTTTGGGTCTACAACCTTACTGACAGCCATTGACTTAGCAGTAAAATCTCACGTGGTAACAGGGCGGTAATGACCCACACATGCCAAATGCCACTTGGCGCGCGTCCGATACGCGTGTCCAAAGTAAAAATAATTTTTCAGCCGTGCATATTGGACACATGGCAAAAATGAAATTGCCGTAAGAGCCACGCGGTAGCCATGCGGTAACTCCATTTTGGCACACGGGCATGCGTAGACGCTTACACAATGTAGTAAAAGGGCCCCTGAGTTCTACCAACATATATCTTTGGATAGGGGCATGATTTATTGTAAATTACAAATGATGATTCACAGGTAGCTACAGTTCATGCCTTAATTACACTACACTACCCTAATTGCAAAGGTCTTAAGTACAAAACCTCTTATGCATCCAACTTCTCCACCATAGGCAGCCAACTATGGAACGCCCTACCCAGATCTATTTGCTCAACCAACAATTATCTACTTTTCCGGAAATCGCTGAAAACCCATCTATTCAAGCAAGCATACCCATATGATCTAACCTAATCTTATGAACCCTCTGCCCAACACCTAATCACTCGACAAAGATTATGACTTAGACCATGTCTTCCATCAACTCCCTTTATGTTATCCCTCAATCTATTCCCTCCTCCGGCCACCCCCACCCCCTTATCCCTTGCTCATTTCAACCTTCCCCTTCCTGCCTCTCCTACCCCCTTCTTACTTGCCCATCTCACCTATCTGTATATCTCCATCATTATTCTGTTATACCACAGCTTGTGTTCTCTCTGCTATACCTTGTAACCCCTATTACTATGTAAGCCGCATTGAACCTGCCTCGAGTGGGAAAGCGTTGGGGTACAAATGTAACAAACAAACAAACAAATAAATAAATAAATAAAGGTCTTAGAGGAGGAACATCATTGAGAGCGTTCAATAGTAGAGTCACACTAACTACATTGAGTATTTGTATTACATAGTATTTGTTATTAGATGTATCTATGAGTATTGAAGTGTTATTTTGAAGAGACGTTAGTGTTTTTAGGGCCATTTTCAGTGATGACATATCCCTAATGTGAAAACAGAAACTGTGGTTAGGGGACTGGAACAAACCACCAAAAAATAGTAGTGTTAAACTGACATATATAACATTTTAACTCAAGCTATTGGATAGTATCAGTATGTGCTTAATAAACATGTTTGTTTTCAAAAGCCTACCATTACTGATCGTGGATCAATCCTCTAGTCCGTTCATTCAATTAAGGAGCTCTGAGCTATTTTTTTAAAATGAGGGAATAAAAGGGTCCAAAGATTACAGCAGCATGATACTAGAATATGAATTGCATTGCATTACAGATAGAGGAATTAAATGCATCGCCAGGTAGACTTTTGACTATGATTTTCACCCTTTTACTAGACTGCCCATAATGAGTTTATGCTATAAACCTGAGATCACAGCCCAATGAGAAGAAAAGGTTTGTGATTTATCCGCACAGTTTTCCCGGGATTCTATATATTGCACTGCGTCAAAATAAAAGCATATTCCATAACAATATGCATAACTTAGGGCCCCTTTTACAAAGGTACGCTAACATTTTTAGTGCGCACTAAAAATTAGCATGCGCTAACTGTGTAGATGCCCACAGGAATACTATTGGGCTCATTTTCGAAAGAGAAGGACGCCCGTCTTTCGACATAAATCGGAAGATGGGTGTCCTTCTCCCAGGGTCGTCCAAATCGGTATAATGGAACGCCGATTTTGGACGTCCCCAACTGCTTTCCGTTGCAGGGACGGCCAAAGTTCAAGGGGGCGTATCGGAGGCGTAGCGAAGGTGGGACTTGGGCGTGCCTAACTCTAGGACGTCCTTGACACATAATCGAAAGAAACAAGGACGTCCCTGATGAACACTTTACCTGGTCGTGTTTTTCTTACGACCAAGCACAAAAAGGTGCCCGAAATGTCCAGATGACCACCGAAGAGAATCGGGGATGATCTCCCCTTACTCCCCCCGTGGTCACTAACCCCCTCCCACCCTCAAAAAATATCTTTAAAAATATTGATAGCCAGCCTCAGATGTCATACTCAGGTCCATCACAGCAGTATGCAGGTCCCTGGAGCAGTTTTAGTGGATGCAGTGCACTTCAGGCAGGCGGACCCCCCCCAACCTCTTACATTTGTGGAGAAAACAGTGAGCCCTCCACAACCCACCAGAAACCCACTGTACCCACATATAGGTGCCCCCCTTCACCCATAAGGGGGGCACAGTTGGTGGTGTACAGTTGAGGTAGTGGATTTGGGGGGGGGGGGGGCTCAGAACACAAGGTAAGGGAGCTATGTTCCTGGGAGCAATTTATGAAGTCCACTGCAGTGTCCCCTAGGGTGCCCGGTCGGTGTCCTGGCATGTCAGGGGGACCAGTGCACTACAAATGTTGGCTCCTCCCACAACCAAATGGCTTGCATTTGGTCGTTTCTGAGATGGACATCCTTGGTTTCCATTATCGCCAAAAATCAGAAACGACCATGTCTAGGGATCACCATCTCTAAGGATGACCAAATTTCAGGATTTGGGCGTCCCTGACCATATTATCAAACGAAATATGGACGACCATCTTGTTTTGAAAATACGGGTTTCCCTGCCCCTGGTTTGGGACATTTTGCGAGGACGTCCAAATTGAAACGAGGTTGTCCCTTCGATTATGCCTCCACGTGTGTCTACATGGTTAGTGTGCGCTAAAAACGCTAGTGCACCTTCGTAATAGACCCCCTAATTAGTTAACAAGTTAATCAGTGCTGATAATTGGATATTAACAACCAATTATCAGCACTAATTGGCATTAATTAGAATTTACACACACTATTTGCTAAGCATATTCTGTAACATGGTGCGCATAAATATAAGTCACAAAGTTGAAAAGTGAGTATTGTTATGGGCATGGAATGGGCGGGTCATGGGTGTTTCTAAAATCTATGCGCATTAGTACATATAAATACATAAGTAATGCCACACTGGGAAAAGACCAAGGGTCCATCGAGCCCAGCATCCTGTCCACGACAGCGGCCAATCCAGGCCAAGGGCACCTGGCAAGTTTCCCAAATGTACAAACATTCTATACATGTTATTCCCGGAATAGTGGATTTTTCCCAAGTCCATTTAGTAGCGGTTTATGGACTTGTCCTTTAGGAAACCGTCTAACCCCCTTTTAAACTCTGCCAAGCTAACCGCCTTCACCACATTCTCTGGCAACGAATGCCAGAGTTTAATTATGCGTTGGGTGAAGAAAACTTTTCTCTGATTTGTTTTAAATTTACTACACTGTAGTTTCATCGCATGCCCCCTAGTCCTAGTATTTTTGGAAAGCGTGAGCAGACGCTTCACATCCACCTGTTCCACTCCACTCATTATTTTAAATCTCTATCATGTCTCCCCTCAGCTGTCTCTTCTTCAAGCTGAAAAGCCCTAGCCTCCTTAGTCTTTCTTCATAGGGAAGTCGCCCATCCCTGCTATCACTTTAGTCACCCTTCGCTGCACCATTATGGCGTTCTTATAGAATACACCCGCTCCATGCCTAATTTAGTTGTCAGGATGTACACCAGGCTTTATTGGCGTAATTGGCCGTAACTAAATTTAGTTGCATGGACCGGTGCTCGGCTTATTCTATAAAGTACGCCTAAATTAAAGCATACTTTAGAGAATACGCCTAAGCGAATTTCATTTTGTTGCCAAATTTTTAGGCATGATATATAGAATCTAGTCCTTTATGTATGCAATTACCCTCCATGGACTGGGTTTTAAAATGACCGCTGCTTCTTAAACGCATTAAGAAATATGACTTCATCACAGTTCTGGAGCTCATCCACATTCTTCTCTGTTATGCACAGTATGCATTCATAGACTCCTTTAATTTAACCTTCTTGATATCAATACTGTTATAGAACCAAGAAGCTAATTAACAAAATTAAATTCCATTATGTTCTAGGGCAAATAATGTTAAAATATGACTACCGTTCTCTGTGCTCCTTTCCTTTGGTTTCAGTTGTATTTATGATAAAACAGTGTCTTTTTTAATGTTAAATGGGGGGAGCGGGAATTCAAACTATTTGTTCTGATGGTTGGGATCTTGCCAGTCAACTCAGCTTTAAATATATATATATATATACATACACAAGCACGTTCCCAGAAGACTTTTCATAAATTCCATCCGCTAGCAATGTTTGCACCACAATGGCAGATGTCACATCATGCACATCCAAGGAGCAGATTTTGCTCCTTGGGGCACTTCTTGACCCACTATTATGGCATTCTGTAAGCACTTTTCCTTTGTATTGTTTACTTTTCCTTTGGATCTCAATGCCATGGTCCTCCTCTGTGGAGCAGATGTCTCTTGCTTTATTGCCCATTCCGGTCATTTGGGGCAATAGACTCCTTTGCCTGTCATATAAATTGGCATCCAGACAGGCAAGGTGTCCTGTTCCTTGCCACTCTACTTCATTTTTTTCCTCCTATTTTGAAGTATTTAAAAATCTACCATCCTACTACAAACATAAGATCTCAAGGAAAGTTCTTATTAGATGTTCCCTCATTGTGCCAGGCTCGACTAGAAAGTTCTTTTTATAATTGGTCCAACAATGTGGAATGATCTTCCTCTAAAAATCAACCTCTCATTGTCTAGAAAACAACTGAAGACATACTTGTTCCAAGTGGCATATTATTAAAAGGCCAAATGAGCTGTGCATACTTTGCTTGCGAATTTTGTTATAGCAGTTCGATGATTCTAATTTTATAATTTTATTGCTTTTGTTGTTGTTTATTTTAGGTCAAATGTTGAGATCACCGGGTTTAGAGATGGCCGGCTTTGGTTTTCGGCCATAATGGAAACCGGGCCTGGCCATCTCAAACCCAGCAAAATGCAAGGTATTTGGTCGTGGGAGGAGCCAGCATTTGTAGTGCACTGATCCCCCTGACATGCCAGGACACCAACCGGGCACCCTAGGGGGCACGTCTAAAAATAAAAAAAAAATTGCTCCCAGGTGCATAGCTCCCTTCCCTTGGGTGCTGAACCCCCCCAAATCTCCCCCAAACCCACTCCCCACAACTTTAGACCACTACCATAGCCCTAATGGGTGAAGGGGGCACCTAGATGTGGGTACAGTAGGTTTTTGGGGTGTTTGGAGGGCTCCCATTTACCACCACAAGTGTAACAGGTGGGGGGAGGATGGGCCTGGGTCCACCTGCCTGAAGTGCACTGCACCCACAAAAAAATGCTCCAGGCACCTGCATACTGCTGTCAGGGAGCTGACTATGACATTTCAGGCTGGCATAGAGGCTGGTAAAAAAATGTGTAAATTTTTTTTTTTTTGGGGGGGGGGGGGTAGGAAGGGGTTGGTGACCCTGAGGGAGTAAGGGGAGGTGATCCCCGATTCCCTCCAGTGGTTATCTGGTCAATTGGGGCACTTTTTTGAGGCTTGGTCGTAAACATAAATGGACCAAGTGAAGCCGGCAAAATGCTCATCAGAGCCGGCCATATTTTTTCCATTATCGGGTGAAGCCGGCCATCTCGTAACCATGCCCCTGTCCTGCCTTCTGTACCCTGCCGAAACGCCCCCTTGAAGTTTTGCCGGCTCTGCGACAGAAGGCGCCGGCCAAAATCGGCTTTCGATTATACCGATTTGGCTGGGGTTTAGGAGATGGCCGGCCATCTCCCG
Source organism: Microcaecilia unicolor (assembly GCF_901765095.1). Taxonomy (NCBI): domain Eukaryota; kingdom Metazoa; phylum Chordata; class Amphibia; order Gymnophiona; family Siphonopidae; genus Microcaecilia; species Microcaecilia unicolor. The sequence continues at coordinate 389,826,810 of NC_044032.1, forward strand.
ATTTGTGTCGGAATATGGCCGGCAATCTCTTTCGAAAATAAGCTGGATGGTAACATAGTAAATGAAGGTAGATAAAGACCTGTACGGTTCATCCAGTCTGCCCAACAAGATAAACTCATTTTGCATGGTATGCGATACTTTATATTTATACCCAAGTTTGATTTCTCCTTGCCATTCTCGGGGCACAGACCATAGACGTCTGCCTAGCACTGTTCTTGCACAAAAAGTTCTGAAGCTAACGTCAAAGCCCCTTAAAATTTACACTCAAGCCCATCCATATCTATTCAGTCATGGTCAGGGCATAGACGTAGAAGTCTGCCCAGCACTGGTTTTGCTCCCAATTACTGGTGTTGCCACCCAATCTCCGCTAAGATTCCCGTGGATCCATTCCTTCTAAACAGAATTCCTTTGTGTTTATCCCACACATGTTTGAATTCCATTAACTTTTTCATCTCCACCACCTCCCGCAGAAGTTTTTCAAATCCTAATAAAAGGCTTTATTTTATTATTTCTGATGTGACTCATGGGAGGACTGTTTCTTCTTCATTATCTACTCTACCATAGCAGATGATTTGGGGTCTTTTTTCTTTTCTAAAATTGAACTTTTATGTTCCTCTCTGTTAGGATATGGTATTACAACTTCAGTTCCGATGTCTACTATTGGCTCTTAACCTGTGTATTTAGGAACCTCATCTTAGGCATCCTGTCAATGTCCCTCTCTTACTAGTTTTAGGCCTCTGCTGGCTTCAGTGAGACTCACTACTTGGATTCTGGACCCCATTCCTTCTTCTTGGTTGAAAATGCTCCTTCATGGTTTACTTCTCCTAGCTCTGTGTTTGGTGAAGCACAGCCTCTCCCTAGGTTGTGTCCCCTCCCTTTGGAAAAGGGCTGTCCTGTACCCTGTACTAAAAAGTACCTGCTTTGCATCCATCAATTCCAGGACATTATCACTCTGTGTCACTGTTGTGCTTTGTATCTAAATTGACTGAGAAAATACATGTGCAGTCGAAGTAGCTCATTATTTTTCATGTACTTTGGCAGGAATGTTTTGTGTTAAGATGCGTTATCAGTAAATAATGCATTTTACTGCCAGTAAGCATGCATTAATTGGCCAATAATGATTGTTGTTGCTATAACACAGTTTAGTAACTAGGATCTATAGACTGTAAGTCCTCTGGGCACAAGGAAATACCTGTGGTATCTGAATATAGCTCACCTGGAACTATCAAAGAAAAGGAGTGAGCTAATGCCAAACAAACAAAAAATGTCAATATCTGTCTTTCTTCTTTGGATGGAGAGAGAGAGAGAGAGAGAGAGAGAGAGAGAGAGAGAGAGAGAGAGAGAGATATGCTTTGCCTCCATGTTTACATGTTGCTGTATTTCATGCTATGTGATCAAACATTTACAGTTACCAGCCAAGGGCAGGGCAGTTTGATAATATAATGAATGACTCTAATCTTCCCGAGATTACAACTGAACTGACCTAAAGTGCCCTGCATAGTAAACAGACAGCCAGATGCACTAACTCCACGGAAAGAGCCCTTCCCTTACTGATCCCTTAGCGAATCGGTAAAAAATGGGCATGCATGAAGGAAATCGCATGCAAACGAGCTGCTCGCTGTTAGCTCATTTGCGTGCGATTTCCTTCCTAAGGAGGGGAAGCCAGTCGGCCAGCCGAGCACGCGCAGAGCAGCCAATCGTTATGCTGGCTGCTCTGCGCATGCCAAAGATGGGTTCACACATGTCACTCTCAAAAAACAAAAAGGACGTCCCTGATGAGCACTTGGACGGTTTTTTCTTCAGATTTTGTGATGGGCGTCCCTTTTGGACGTGTTTTTCTTACGTGCCCGAAATGACCATCACTGGAGAGAATCAGTGACACACCAGTGACACACCAGTGACAGCTAAACGTGCTGTGATTGGCTGAGAGAGACCTGGAGGGGCATAATTGAAAGGGACATCCAAATAGTTTTGATTTGGACATCCTCACACATACCGATCCCCTCCGGCGGTGGTCATTTCGGACACATAAGAAAAACACGTCCGAAAAGGACGCCCATCACAAAATCTGAAGAAAAAAAATGTCCAAATGTTCGTCAGGGGTGTTCTCTTTTTTTTGAGTGAAGGGCGTCCAAGTGTAAGCACTTGAAAGGCAGTATCTGATGAGCACTTGCACGTTTTTTTTCTTCCGATTTTTGCGATGGGCGTCCTCCTCTGCATGGGTCCTGCTCACAGCAGCCCCAACGAGAGGTGCAGACCTCCCTTTAGGTTTTCCATGGTGCATGGGGTCGGAAACGATAGTACATCGCATCGCATTCACATTATAATAGTAATTAGCTAATTTGTATTCTGTTTTTGTTAGCTGCTACCGTGACAGGAAAATGGCTTGGAGAACCCTTTTGTGCGTGTCCCGGTTTACTACTTGTGCGCTAAACTGGCTAGAACCAGTTTAAAAGCCATGTTGCTGGCTCGTTAAGTTTAGTGCATCTGGCCCTAAGGGAAGACAACTAATGGTGATTATAAGTGTCAGGGGCACTAAGGGTCTTTGGGTGCTGTATCATTCCTGACAGAAATGTGACTGAAATTAGATGAATGACTTAGATGAATGACTAAAATGTTAACAGTGGGGACTAACAATCATACTGATTTTATAAGGCCAGTTTTCCTGTAGGAATAGGGCTGAACATTGTTAGAAATAGTAGTCAGCGGACAGAAAATGCGCCTCATTCTTGCTGTAATTCCTGTTAATGGTGTGCAACCTCATTATTAGGCTCTGTTTGGACTGATTCTCGAATAGGTATAAAGATTGTTTCCAGAAGTAATACTACATGCTCTACTAAAAATATAGTATACATTATTCAATGTCCATGCAATATGATTTATGTTGGTCGGAGTAGTAGACCAATTAAAGTGCAACTTAATGAACATAAATCTAAAATAATGCATAGAGTTGAAGAGGCACCATTAGTGATGCATTGGGTTAACATGAATCATTCTATACATGATATTCACTGGCGTGACAGTGTGACAATTGGGTGGGAAGGTGGTGATCTTGAGCGTTATTTGAATTATAAGGATCAACAATGGATTTTTAAGCTTCAATCTGTGTAACTGGAGGGATTTAATTTAGAAATTGAGTGAGCATCCTTGATCTAATCTGATCATGCTCTATGATTGGTGTTCATCTATCACATGACCTACACGTATTGAACATTTAAAAAAGACGCCGCAGCCATGTTTTTTATAGCGAGGGATGTGAGCAACTTCATTTAGAAGTGCTGGAAGGTATGGCTGAACATAAATGGACAATGGTTACAACTGGCTATTGTTTTGTGCTGTTAAAATGATGAGCTTTCTTATGTTATCTTTTTGAAGAAACTGACTACAGATGTCTTTTTTCAGGGGAGCGCCTTGACCCAGCTACTGGCAAAACACGAGTCGGCACTACTTCCCCTTTTGAAAATAACTATTCAGCTAAGTGATATTTATCATTTTCAAAGGATTCAAAGTTTAAAAAGTTTAATACACCAAAAAATGTAAAATACTAAAAATAATGCTAAAAATTTTCAAGATGGTGATAGTAACATCATGGTACTGATGCAAAAGTAGATGCAGAGAAAATCCTTCTGACAAAAATACTGCGGGATTTGCATCACTGAGGCACCATTTCAATACTAATTGTTTTACAAATGAGTGAGCTATATGGAATCCTTTCATGAATTGCTTATGAGTGACACTGAATGGTTGAATTCATCATTTATAAGTGCTCCTGGTGGACCTAATGGTAATGATAGTGGAAATAGTGAGCCCAATATTCAGAAAATGCTGAGTTCTTAAATTTGAGTTCTTAAATTTAAGCTCCTAATGTAACCCAGTAAGGTTAGAATGTTTTATTTACCTGATTGAAGGGAGGTCTTCTGTGGGTCAAGTTGGAGAGCAGGGGTTGGAGAGTCATGGAGGGCACTGCTGGGAGGTCTGAAGTTGTGGGGAGTACGTGGACCTTGGCTGCTTGAGTTGGGAAAAGGTGGGAAGCAGAGGAAAGCCCTGATTGGGTCCTTTGAGTCGACATTTGACATCACTGCATTGGCGCAGTGGTGATGTCATTGAAGCTGCACATGTGCGGGAAGGGTTACTGGACCAAAACCAGTGCCAGGGGCTCTGGAGAAGCCCAGGAGTGTTGGGGTGGAAGCAGAACTGCTGGACCAATCACGGAGAAGCCCAGAAGACTGAAGAGCGAATTTTGGGGTTCCGGGGAAAGCACAGGTCAGGGTTTTTACGCATATGTGCACTGGAACTGCACTGCCGGTGGGAGGTGGTGACATGCACGAGCGAGCTGGAAGACAGCTTGTGGCAGAGCCATGCAGAGGTCACGAGCTGAAAAAAAAAAAAGAAAGAAACTAATTTTCAGAGAGAAAAAGGGTATTCTAATCCCAACTCCTACCCCTGGGGAAGGGACTACACTTCAGCCTTAGAGAAATTCTCCTTGCTTGGAGAAATAGTGCGGGGGGTAACGGTACGAGGGCCGCTTGATAACAGTGATCACAATATGATCAGTTTTGAAATTGGCATTGAAGGAAGTGAACTTAGGAAATTAAATACACTAGCGTTTAACTTTAGAAAAGGTGATTACGATAAAATGAGAAAAAACGGTGAAAAAAGACTAAAAGGAGCAGCTCGCAGGGTAAAACACTTGCATCAGGCGTGGATACTGTTCAAAACACCATCCTAGAGGTATAGGACAAATATATTCCGCATATTAGAAAAAGAGGAAAAAAAAGACCAAACGTCAGCCAGCGTGGCTAAGCAGTAAGGTAAAGGAAGCCATTAAAGCCAAAAAACAATCCTTCAGAAATGGAGAAGAGAACCGACTGAAAATAATAAGATAAAACATAAGGAATGCCAAGCCAAATGCAAAGCGGAGATAAGGAGGACTAAAAAGGATTTTGAAAAAAAGTTAGCGTTAGAAGCGAAAATACATAGTAAACATTTTTTTAGATACATTAAAAGCAGGAAGCTGGCTAAAGAATCGGTTGGGGCCGCTGGACGAAAGTGGTGTTAAAGGGGCGATCAGGGAAGACAAAGCCATAGTGGAGAAATTAAATTAATTCTTTGATTCGGTCTTCACCGAGGAGGATTTGGCAGGGATACCGGTGCCGGAAAGAGTATTTGAAGCAGGCGAGTCGGAGAAACTAACAAATTCACTGTAAACTTGGAGGATGTAATGGGTCAGTTCTGCAAACTGAAGAGTAGTAAATCACCAGGACCGGATGGTATTCATCCCAGAGTATTAATAGAACTGAAGAATGAACTTGTAGGGCTACTGTTAGTAATATGCAATCTATCCCTAAAATCAGGTGTGGTACCGGGAGACTGGAGGGTAGCCAATGTTACGCCGATTTTTAAAAAGGGTTCCAGAGGAGATCCAGAAAATTATAGACCGGTGAGTCTGACATCGGTACCGGGCAAAATAGTAGAGGCTATTATTAAGAATAAAATTACAGAGCACATACAAAAACATGGGCTGATGAGACAGTCAGCACGGATTTAGTGAAGGGAAGTCTTGCTTCACCAATCTACTGCATTATTTTGAGGGGGTGAACAAACATGTGGACAATGGGGATCCGGTGGATATTGTGTATCTGGATTTTCAGAAGGTGTTTGACAAAGTGCCTCATGAAAGACTCCATAGGAAACTGGAGAGTCATGGGATCGGAGGTAGGGTATTACTATGGATTAAAAGCTGGTTGATGGATAGAAAGCAGAGAGTAGGATTGAATGGTCAGTATTCTCAATGGAGAAGCGTAGTTAGTGGGGTCCCTCAGGGGTCTGTGCTGGGACTGCTGCTTTTTAACATATTTATAAATGACCTAGAGATGGGAGTAACAAGTGAGGTAATTAAATTCGCAGATGACACAAAGTTATTCAGGGTCGTCAAGTCGCAGGAGGAATGTGAAAGATTACAGGAGGACCTCGCGAGACTGGGCGATTGGGCGTCCAAGTGGCAGATGAAGTTCAATGTTGACAAGTGCAAAGTGATGCATGTGGGTAAGAGGAACCCAAATTACAGCTATGTCATGCAAGGTTCCGCGTTAGGAGTCACAGACCTAGAAAGGGATCTGGGAGTCATTGTTGACAAGACGTTGAAAACTTCTGCTCAGTGTGCTGCGGCGGCAAAAAAAAGCGCACAGAACATTGAGTATAATTAGGAAAGGGATGGAAAACAAACACGAGGATGTTATAATGCCGTTGTATCGCTCCATAGTGCGACCGTACCTTGAATATTGTGTCCAAGTCTGGTCGCTGTATCTCAAAAAAGATACAAAGGAATTGGAGAAATTGCAGAGAAGGGCGACGAAAATGATAAAAGGGATGGAATGACTTCCCTATTTATTTATTTATTGCATTTGTATCCCACATTTTCCCACCTCTTTACAGGCTCAATGTGGCTTACAATGTGTCGTTGTTAGTAGATAGTAAATTAGGAGATACCAGTTAGTGTTAAATGGAAAGTAGCATCATTGAAGATTAAACAAGTGAGAATAAGTAAAAAAACATGCTGTTATTAAGTCGAAATTGAAGTATGAGGAAAGGCTAAGAAGGTTGGGGCTCTTCAGCTTGGAGAAAAGGTGGCTGAGGGGTGATATGATAGAAGTCTACAAAATAATGAGCGGAGTAGAGCGGACAGATGTGAAGCGTTTGTTACACTTTCAAACAATAATAGAACCAGGGGACACAAGATGAAGCTAGAATATGTTAGATTTAAAATAAATAGGAGAAAGTTTTTCTTTACTCAGCATGTAGTTTGACTCTGGAACTCGTTGCCGGAGAATGTGGTGGCAGCGGCTGGCCTTACGGAGTTTAAGGAGTGTTTGGACAGATTCCTGAGGGAAAAGTCCATTGAACATTTTTTTTTTTTTGGGGGGGGGGGGGGGGGGGGTTGCCAGGTTCTTGAAGCCTGGATTGGCCGCTGTCAGAGACAGGATGCTGGGCTTGATGCACCCTTGGTCTTTTCCCAGTATGGCGGTGCTTATGTGCTTAAATACTCCTTGGCTGCATTTAGACTTATACCTATGACTCCTTATCAGACAGGCTGCAAGATGCAAGGCTAAACTTTCAGGCATTTATTCCCTAGATAAAATAATTTGGATTAAAGAACACAGGAAGAGATACACCATTAAACCAATCATAAATGATCATAGAAGCTTATTTATTACAAATAGGAAAATAGACATCTAATTGCTGCTTTGCCAATTACAATTCTTAAATAGTACATACAAACAGGCTTTTTCCTTTCGATGTTCCAGTGGAGGAATTTACCAGCCTGGAGCAAAAAAGTGCTACTTAGAGCTAGCAAGATTCCTGGTTATGTAGTGATAAACGATTCCTTTTATACCTTTTTCTAACTATATGTACATGACAATTCTCAGTCTGCTGTCTCTGCTGATGGCCCCCTTATCTAAACACAACATTTGATTTACTTGTACCAGCAAAACCAGTCTCATGACCTCCAACCATGAATCTTTGCACAGAATAGTCCTAGGGCTTAACCTCCTTCTTCACCCCTCCCTGTTTTTGTGCTTGCAAGTAGAATATTAAGATAAGATTATACTGGAATACTGTCTGACCTTACCTTGGTGTTTTACAGAGTTGGGCAAAGTCTGCTCCACAGAAAAAAAGGCAGGCATCTTAAAAGTTACACAGTGGTCTACCATCTTATTGACCACAGATTTATACAGTATGTGGAGAATAAAAAAAATAAAATATATATTTTCATTTATTTAAATAGTGGGAAAGTTTTGTGGTTGAAGAGATGTTGTGTACATTTATTGCTGTCAGGTCTGGAGGTGTGAGGGTCTCACGGGTCACAGCATGGCAAGTGTTCCAAGTTCTAAACTGTGGAGTTGGGCAGTTGGGTGGGTATTGCTGTGTGAGACAGACATGTATCTGGGTGCTGTGTGAAAGGGCCCAGATTTTGAATTAATTTGGGAAGATTGTGATGCTGGTGTATATAGTTTGACTGAATTAGTTAACTGTTGAAGCCCATGGTTTTATTTTTGGCTTCAGGGTTCCATATGAGTGGACATTGTGTGAATAGCAGCTTGAAAGTTGTTGCCTATAATTTTACATTTTTTTCAATTAAGGGTAAATGAGAAAAAACAGACCTTGTCAATTATTATTATATTCTAAATGTCTGTTCAGAAGCTATCTAATAGCTATGAAACTTACCTGTTCTGGGACACCGTCATGTTGTTGACCTGTGGAAAGAAAAGTAAAAACAAAGAATCAATTTCTTACTAAAGTGATAGGGAAAGTAATTATAGAACTTTGCTATAGGTAAACTTATTCTATACTTATCTAATTTTGTTGTTGTTCTATAGTGAATGGTTAATAACTTTACAGCAATGTTTAGTGCCTTTGATCTACTTTTCAAATGTGCTGCTGGCAAGGGCAACAGGAAGTCTGAAAGTGCTAATATGAGGAAATGCAGATGACCCTCTAACTCTAGCTCTTTGTGTAAACTAGAATTAAGGTTTGATTGGATTATTTAACATTATGATGCTTAGTTTTAAGGAAGAGGTGTGTTGTCCTTGTATGGTTTTATAGAGGATCATAAAAGCACATATGTGAACATGATAGTCCATGCTTTCTCTGCACCAGCATGTAGGGGTAGATGAAAGATCTTGAGTGCAGAAAACGCGGAGTGGTAAAAGTTCTATTTTGGACCAGTTTATTGTAAAACCAGAAAGATCCCCAAAACTTTCAATTATTCCAAAATCTTCTGGAACAGAATGATTGGGAGGAGAGATATATAAAAGGAAGTCATCTGCATGTGCAGATAACTTCACTGGGATGCCTGCTATACTAATACCTTTTATAGTATACGAGGAAGTTTCTAACACCAAAATAAAAAGTAATGGGGACAGGGACATCCCAGATGAGTACCCCTTGATGTCGGGAATGGTTGGGAGAGAATAGAGTTAACACAAACATGAGCAATAGGATTTGAATACAATATTTTAACCATATCGATAAATTGGTCACCCAAATTAAACCGATGAAGTACAAAGAGCGAAACAATCCCATTCAATGTAATCAAATGCTCTCAGCATCCAGGGAAATCACTTATGCTGATTCTTCCAGTTACTGAGCAGCCTGTAACACATGACAGAATACTCTGGTATTACCTGAAGAGAGTCTAACCTTTGACAAGTCAGTTTGTGATAGATGAATTAGCTTTGCTATAATTTTGGAAAGCTGATCTGTAAGGATGTTGGCATATATTTATAATTGTAGCAGGTCAAGAGAGTAATCCAGGTACGGGCAAAGTCAGTAGGCAGGCAGCAGGCAAGAGAATAATCCAGGCGCAGGCAAAGTCAGCAACGAGGGACAGAGAAGAAGCACACTACTGAGCAAGTAACACCTACCAAAGTAGAAAGCCGAAGCATGGAGTCCAGGAAGAGCTCAGCTGATAAAGTGCTGGCGTCCTGACATCAGCAGGGACCAGAAGGGAGAAGGAGCACAGCCATAGGACAAGAGCAGGGAAAGGAGGAACCGGAAGACCAATAGGGAAGCCATGCAGAGAGAGAGCAGACTCAGGTGCATGGAAGCAAAGCAATCAAGGAGCCTGAAAGCCAAGCAGAGAGAGAGAGAGCAGAACCAGGTGCATGGAAGCAAAGCAATCAAGGAGCCTGGAAGCCAGAGAAAGACTACACACACATGGCTCAGGGCTGTGCCAGTCAAGTGTGTGTTCGATGGGACCATGCGCAGCCTGAGGATGCCGCTTGCGTTGAGGTAGGGGACATGACAGTACCCCCCTCCTTAAGGACCCCCCTCTGCCTAGGTCCAGGTTTGGATGGGTAGCGGGTATGGAACTCCCATATCAATTCAGGTGCATGGACATTGGCAGTGGGCTCCCAGGAATTATCCTTGGACTAAAGTGCTTCAGGATAGCAAATAGAACAGCCGTCCCCTTTGATGTTTGGAGTCCAGAACTTCATCTACCTCGAATTCAGGATCAGGCTCGGAGTCAGGAACAATGATCTTCTTCGGCTCTGGGTGCCATTTAGAGTTTAAGAATGACTTTAGCAGGGACACATGAAAGGCATTGTGGACCTTGAGGTTAGCTGGTAACTGGAGACGGTAAGTGACAGCTCCACCCAAGATTGTACTGAAAAGGGTCCAATGTATCGGGGAGCAAACTTGAAGGAGGGTAAACGGAGCCTCAGTATTTGGTACTAAGCCAAACGTTTTGTCCAGGTTGAAAAATCGGAGCAGACCGCATTTTACGATCTGTGAAAAGCTTGTATCTGGCAGCGGCTCGCTGAAGATGTTGTTGGACCCTGTTCCAAATGTCCCAGATATCAGTGAGGGTCTGCTGGGTCCTGAGGGATCAGAAGTGGTAGTCGTGGGTGGTGCCCATACACCGTAAAAATTGGTGACGTATGAGAGGCAGTGTGGAAGCCGTTGTTATAGGGCGAATTTGGCCCAGGGGAGTAATGTAGACCAGTCATCCTGTCGGTTATTGGTGTACATTTGCAGGAAGGTCTTGCGAGTTTGATTGACCCGTTCCACCAGTCCACTGGTCTGTGGGTGGTATTGGATGAGAAATGGGTGGTGATGCCAAACAGCAAAACACAGAGCTCTCCAGAACCTAGAAGTGAATTGCGATCCCCGAGCACTTATGATTCGTAGAGGGAGACCATGTAAACGGAAAATATGCTGGATGAAAGCTTGGCAAGAGTAGCGGCCGAAGGGAGAGATCTCATGGGAATAAATGGGCCATTTGAGAAAATCGGTCCACCATGACCCAAATGACCGTGTGGCCTTGGGAAGGTGGTAAATCCGTAACAAAATCCATAGATACTTCCTGCAAAGGCAGCTGTGGAACTGGCGAGGGCTGTAAAAATCCCAAAGGCTTGCCAGGAGAGGATTTGTTTTTGTTTCAGGCACAGATGAGACAGGTGGAAAACAAATTGTAAGACATCCTGCGCCATGCGTGGCCACCAATAGTATTGAGAGATCAAGTGAAAGGTCTTGCAGAATCCGGAGTGACCGGCAAACGTGGAGGAGTGTCCTCACTGAGAACCTTTTTCCTAGACTGGGTTGGTACAGAAGTTTTTGTGATTGTGGGAGTGACCATGGGGGTAGGACGCCTCGGGTTCTTCAGGAGGTTTGAAGGCCCTGGATAGGGCATCAGCTTGAAATATTCTTTTCAGCAGGTTCGGAATACCAGGCGGAAGTTAAAGCGGGCAAGAAAAGAGACCACTTGCCTGTCGCGGATTTAGTCTCTTAGCATCCTGGAGGTATAGAAGAGTTCTTGTGGTCGGTGATCACTGTGAGGCGATGTAAAGCTCCTTCTAGGAGATATCGCCATTCTTGGAGTGCCAATTTAAGGGCTAACAATTCTCGGTCCCCAATAGTGTAGTTACGCTCTGCTGAAGAAATTTGGGGAAAAAAAGAAACAGGGGGTGACGCTTGCCAGAGTCCTGAGGCTTGAGACAGAACGACCCCTGCCCCCAGAAAAGAGGCATCCACTTCTAAGATGAAATGGTCTTTTGATATCCAACTTTGAAGAACAGGAACAGACAGAAAGGCTTGCTTTAAGGTGGCCTCTTGGGCCTCCGGTGTCCAGTTCTTTACATCAGCACCCTTCCTGGTCAGTGCGGTAAGAGGGGCAGTGATGAGGGAGTATTGGTGGATGAATTGTCAGTAGTAGTTAGCAAACCCCAAAAAAACGTTGCAAGGCCTGGAGACCCTGGGGCATGGGCCAATCCTGTATAGCTCGGAGTTTGTTGGGGTACATTTGAGGCCCTCTGAAGAGACGATATATCCCAAAAATGGAATAGACCGTTGATGAAACGAGCACTTCTCTAGTTGGCAAAGAGACGGAGGCGCTGGAGAACCATGCGTACATGACGAGGGTGGTTCTGAACAGAAGCAGAAAAAAAAACAGAATATCATCCAGGTAAACTATTACTGTAAAGTACAGAAGATGAAAAATGAAGTTTATGAATTCTTGAAAAAACGCTGGTGCATTGCAAAGGCCGAACGGCATAACTAGAGATTCAAAATGTCCTTCGTGAGTATTAAAAGCTGTCTTCCATTCGTCCTGTGGCAGATTCAGACCAGATTGTAGGCGCCTCAGAGATCCAGCTTGGTAAAGATAGACGCCTCCTGCAGACAGTCAAAAAGCTCCAGAATACGGGAAGCAGGTACCGATTCTTATGTTATCTCATTAAGACCCCGGTAGTCGATACAGGGTCGCAGAGAGCCGTCTTTCTTGGTCAGAAAAAAATAAACCTGCCCCCGCTGGAGATGAGGAGGGTCTGATGAAGACCTTTTGGAGGGTTTTATTGAATGTACTACTGCATGGCAGTAGATTCCTCCCGGGAGAGGGTGTACAGCCGGCCCCGAGGTGGAGTCTTGCCGGGAAGTAATTCAAAGGTCAGTCAAAAGGACGATGCGGAGGAAGGGGAATCAGCCTCCTGAGCACTGAAGACATCTTGGAAATCACAATATTCCACAGGAAGGGAAGCATCACAGGGGAGCAAGAGCCCTGGGGAGGCAGTAATAGTCCACAGAGAAGGAACCACTGGCGTGAGACAGATAGAAAAACATTGGGAACCCCAACTGCCAATATGTTAGTGGTCCAACTGATATTAGCTGAGTGTTGTCGTAACCAGGGGCAGGCCCAAAATAACAGGATGGATGGCCTGGGAAGAACCAGAAGCTGAATTTCTTCCTTATGTAAAATCCCGACTTGCATCTGCAATGACAGAGTGACATGGGTAATAGAGTAGGGTAGAGTTAGTCCCTGAATGAAGGTCACTTGTAACGTTGGTTTACAGGCAATCGAGGGAGTTCTTAGCTGGAATAGGAGACTGGCGTCAATAAAATTTCCTCCGGCCCCAGAATCAGTCAAAGCCACAGTGTTAATACAGAGTTCCTTCCAGCGCAGGGAAATAGGGACCGAGACAAGATTGTCCGCAAGAAGTGAAAAACGACCCAGGGCCACCCCCTTCAGTGACCCTGGGTCATGGCATTTCCTGGTTTATTCAGACAAAGTCTTAGGAAGTGGCCAGCCTGCCCACAGTAGAGGAACAGTTGATTGTCCCGACGGTGAGCCCTCTCCTTCTCAGAAAGACGATGCCGTCCGATAACCATTGGCTCTTCAGGAGCTCCAGAAGTAGGACTTGCCGTACCTTTTGGAGAAGAAGGGTGCAGCATCCGAGGAGATGGTCTCTGAGAGCGTCACTGAGTACAGCGTTCCAGTGACCTTTCTTGAAACTGTACGTTGATACGGACACAGAGGGTGATCAGAGCATCCAAAGCATTTGGAAGTTCCCGGCCGGCCAGTTCATCTTTGATCCGGTCGTTGAGTCCTTGCCAGAAAATGGCCATAAGGGCCTCTTGGTTCCATCTTACCTCTGAAGCTAGGGTTCGAAAGCGAACGGCATAAGCACCAACAGAACATTCCTTGTTGAATTTGTAGAAGTTCTGCGGCTGCAGAGGTGGGCCGTCCCAGCACAGCGAAAAACTTACCAGAAGTGGTGAAGAAATTCTCCAAGATCAGTGAGTAAAGGGTCCTGTTGCTCCCAGAGAGGAGATGGCCCAAGCCAAGGCGGATCCGGAGAGTAGAGAGATCATATTAGGTTATCTTGAGTCTATCCATAGAAAAGGCTGCTGGTTTGCAATTTCAAACAGCATAAGACATTGGTTGAGGAACCCTTGGCTAGCAGGAGTGCCGTCGAACTGGGGAGGCTCAGGAAGCCACAACCCTGAAGTAGGTAACACGGATCTGGACGACACAGCAGGACGCTGTCGTTGGGATTGAAGGGTTGACATCTGGGAACATACATCCTGTAGAACTCCGGACAGACGGTTTAGCTGGGCCTGTTGCTGCTGAAGAACCTGGGCTAACTCAGACAGGTTGGGTTTGTCCGGTGAACTAATGGCTTCAGCTTACTGTCAGACTTGTGAGTTCTTGTACCAAGTAGAGCGCTGCTGAGCCTGGTACTCGGACCAGATTCTGCTTGGAGGCTGGACAACCCTGGGTTTCATCTGCGCTGACCGCTGTTCCCCAGAGGTTGAGCCCCTATGTGTGGGTGGCCTGCAGGACTTACGAGACGGAGCAGGGAGCGGGGTGGTGTACGTAATGGCCAGACAGGCAGCAGGCAAGAGAGTGATCCAGGTACAGGCAAAAGTCAATAGGCATGGCAATAAACACAGAGCAAGTGAGTAATCCAGGAAAAAGGCAATGTCAACAGGCAGGCAGCAGGGGCAGGGGGGGTGTTGATCCATGTATAGGCAATGTCAATATGGCAAACACAGGCCAGAGAGTAATCCAGGCACAGGTAAGGTCAATAGCAGGCAGCAGGTCAAGAGAGTAATCCAGGTTGAGCGAAGTCAGTAGGCAGGCAGCAGGTGAAGAGAGTAATCCAGGTACAGGCAAAGTCAGCAACGAGGGGACAATGTAGAGAGAAGAAGCACCTACTGAGCAAGTAACACCTACCAAAGTAGAAGCCGAAGCAAGGAGTCTAGGGAGAGCTCAGCTGATAAAGTGCTGGCATCTGACATCAACAGGGAGAAGGGGCACAGTCATAGGACAAGAGCAGGGAAAGGAGGAACCAGAAGACCAATAGGAGAAAAGCAGGGAAGCAGGCAGAGGAAGAGCAGACCCAGGTGGGTGGAAGCAAAGCAATCAAGGAGCCTGGAAGCCAGGCAGAGAGAGAGCAAAGCCAGGTGCATGAAGCAAGCAATCAAGGAGCCTGCAGCCAGAGAAGAACTACACACACATGGCTCAGGGCTGTGCCAGTCAAGTGTGCATGTCGACGGGACCCGGCGAAGCCTGAGGATGCCGCTTGCATTGAGGTAGGTGACATGACACTATCTCATTATAAAATATCTCAGTCTCCCTTTCAAATGCTGAATATTAGACACCAGGGAAACCAACATAATCCATATCTAACAGATTAAAAACACAACTCTAAATGGCACCCGCTCTGCCTCTAAAAAAGGAAGCCACACAAAGTGTGGAGGTGCACTTAATCCCCACGAAACAATACCGGAAGAAAAAAGAGAAGAGTGGGGGCTCTTTTCAATCAATAAGGGAGACGTATATTTGAAAAAGGTATAATTTTATTATAACAGGTCGACTCATTTACACAGCTGTGTTTCGGCAACGTAGCACCTTCTTCAGGAGTCTACAAAGCCAAATATAAAACATAAATATGACTATAAACTGTAAACAACAATAATCATAAAAGAATATTTAATATGTTAACGTAGAAGGCATCTATAAAAGCATGGATTATAATTAAAAAGGCATCAAATAAAATTTATAGTACCAAAAATGCAATGAAATGTTTTCATGAAAAGCAATACAAATAACAAAATTAAAACATAATAAAAACAACACAAACCAAATAAGATGTTGTGTTTTGCAGATGAAAACTTAAATTCCTAAAATGCGCAGAGAGGCAGGAATGACACATCAATATCATATCAATATCTATATATATAAAACTCACCCTCAACGTTCTATTGGCTGCCTGACGTCATGAAGCCAAGGTTCGTATGTTGGAAGCTCTGAAGCCTCGAAAATCACAGTCTCTTGGGCCCCGCCCTCGTCAAACGTATGAACGTTGATGGCGGAGGCGGAGCAAGTCTCACCGCCCGTCGCGTCAACGTTATGACGTTGATGGCGTAGGCGGAGTAATTCACCAACATCGACGACAAGTGGGGGGGGGGGGGGGCCACAGGAAAGCCTTGCTAGCGCCCGTTTCATTGGCTTCAGAAACGGGCCTTTTTTTACTAGTCATATATAAACTCTAAGCATGGAATTCTTTAAAAAAAACGGAAAAACTATAAATGAACACAGTGACATGGTTAACACATTTGTAAAATGAAGCCCAAAATGGTGCAAACATTATCCACTGTAGGCAGTGTGCACATACTTCTAATGATGTGGAAACAACGAGAAAGATGCATAGATGTAAGTAAAAGATATGACACTTGTTGTAGTAAACAATGGGACAAATGTTGTGGTGGCAAGATGTTCCAAAAATATACTTTTACAGTTAATTCATATTAATGGATCTCAGAGTAACATAAAACATTGGAATAATAATTAATGAAAATAATAAGATTATATATGTGTATACATATGTAAGTGCAGGTATATTGGCACATGCTAGAAGCATGATTGGTAATGTTTGCTCAAGAACACTGCCCCTAACATTACATAGCACTATAAAAAAGGTAGTGAGTTAACAAAACATACTCTTTTGATGTACAATATATATCACCATATTTCCATAATAATTAAAAAATAAAAAAATAAAAATAAAAAAAATCAAAGGAATTAAAATAGTAAAAAATATATCTAAAAGAAGAGGTAATGAGATAACTCTACCTCACCTGGCAGAGCAAACTAGATTCCATAAAGATGGTTTTAGATCCACAAATATTATACAAGCTAAGTATGCTCCCTTTCCAGTTTCCTAAAATCTTTTTTATTTTTAAATATAGAAAATGGCACAATGAAACTCCAAGAATAGTCCTTCAAAAATGAAAGTTTCCTAAGGACGTAGGTGGAGTACATTTTCCATCTTTTGAATATTATAATCAAGCATTTCCATTACGAGCTGCTTTATGGTGCTCTGATAATATCTCAGATTCCTCTCCCATTTGGCTTCTTATCAAACAAAATCTATCTAGAACTATTCCTCTCAAGTTTAAATTTGGCTCAGTTTATACTAATAGTAACAAAGGATCTGCTCTCATACAAGATACTCTCTCTGCAATCAAATCTTTCATGTTCTATTAATGACTCCTTCGACATTCCTTTTGGGATAATCCCCTTATATGCATAGATAATAAACCTATTTATTAGCTAAGCTGGGTCAATTGAGGTATTTGCCTCTTGGACGATATAGTGCATGACAATTTAATTAGCTTTTTAAATATCTGCATAGTAAATACTCTTTGCCCTCCTCACAATTTTTTTATTAGCTTCAACTTCGCTCATGTCTGACTGCTGATAAAAAACAAAACAAAAAAAAACCTTCTATGTTAACTCATTCTCCCCCTGAAAATTCAAGATTTTGTCAGAAGTGTTAATTCTGGGTACTGTATATACTTGAATATAAACCAATGTGAGTATAAACAAAGATAACAGTCCCCCCCCCCCTCCAAAAAAGGGTGAAAACTGTTAACTTGAATATAAACTGGGGGGTTTTACATGCAAGTGTACAGTAACTCCTCCCCCACCCGATGATGGGAATTTCTTCCTCCACACATTCCCTCTGCAAGGTTAATAGCATTTTTCTTCCTCCACCCCCTCCCCCCACCGGTTATGCAGCTCCTTCTTTCAGCTGATGCTGATATAAGCTGGATAAAAAGTGCTGGTTGTTTACCCTAGGACAGTTGGTGTGTCTTTTAGGGCCTCAGGTCTGTAGAAAGACTGGCTGACTATTTGCTGCTTGCGTGCTGCCAGCCTGCAGGTAGCTACCGGGGAAGATTGGGGTAGTGAAGAGCTGCAGGTCCTGCCATGAACAAGGAAGTGCTCGAGCTAAGAACTCTCCAGGGCAGTGAGGACCTGGGCTGCTGAGAGAAGAGAGGCTTGCAACTGTTCTTGAGCCTAGTGGCAGCGGTACCTATTTAACCCAGCTTGCACTGACAAAAGCTTTGCACTTTTTCAAGGCCTATTGGCTCTCGCCCTCTCCAGGTCTCGGAGAGCGCAGAAACCAGCAGGCCTGGACCATGCATAGATGCTCAAGGTCCTGTACCAGCCCAGTGCAAGGCATTTTTCAGCGTCAACTGAAGGAGGAAGGAGTTGGAGGTTACAGCTGGTAACCGTGGGGAGGGGGGGGGGGGGGGGGGGAGGAAGAAAAATGCTGGTTACAGTGGGGAGTGGAGAGACTCAAATATGAACCAAGATCCCCATTTTTGGGTCTTTTTTTGTTGGCCCAAAAATCTCAAGTATATATGGTAAATCTGTGTCTAGGTTTGACAAGCTATTTCATAATAAGAATCCTACTGACATCAAGGCTTTACAAAATCTAAGGTCTTTCAGCACTGCTAGCTCCCTATCTGAAGATCAATGGTCTATTTTTTTAGTCCAAGACTAACAAGCCTTTGGCATCAGCCTTGATACTCCAATCATTATTCTTTCTGATGCATAAGGCTCTTTGGACACCTGTGAAACGAAATAAAGCAAAACAGTACATAATTTAATCATTGCTGCTCTTGCAATGCTCATATTGGCACTCTAATGGAAAGATAATGCCAAAGTATCTTTTCTGTTTTGGTGGAATTCTACATATCTATTTTATAAATATGAATCTTATATTGTTGAGAAAAGTGAATATGCTATTAAACATCTGAAAATTTGGGAACCGTTCAAATTATTTTGTGATTCTACTCCCTCAATTGCCATGTAAGACACTACATTCATTATTGACACTGTGGAAGTTGTATGCATGTTCAAACGCTTATTTATTCCCAGTGCATATTTTCTACCGAAAAAAGGTGCCGGTACTCAATGCCAGGTCCACCATTCGGGTGGGGTGGGATCACTGAGGGACCATCCTACAATAGCCAGGGTCCCCTGCAACCTCAGTCACAGAATCTATGACAAGGCAGAATTGGTGTGTAGAGGCTTGAGCTCTTTCATTAAAACTTGGGGACCATGGGTCAATTTTAGCAGACAATGGAAAAGGTGCCGGTACTCAGTACCCCCAAATACCCCCTCAAAAAAGCCCTGTCTATTCTTCTTTTTATATAACCTCTTCAATAAAGATGATTTGAACTTTTTAAAAAAGCATGATATTCTAGATGGTGCTTTGATGTCAAATGGTGACGGAACCCACAAGGGAGGGAGCGACATTGGATCTGGTGCTCACAAATGGGGATAGCGTGTCAAATGTCTGAGTGGGTGCCCACCTGGGCAGCAGTGAACATCTAACGGTTTGGTTTGATATGACTGCTGTAGTGGAGGGCAGCCACTCTAAACTCAAAGTCCTGGATTTCAAGCGTGCTGACTTTACTAAAATGGGGGAATACCTGAGGAAGGAGCTGATGGGCTGGGAGGAAGTACAAGAAGTGGAAGGACAGTGGTCCAGGCTGAAAGAAGCTATAAATAGGGCCACAAACCTTTATGTAAGGAAAGTAAATAAAAGCAAGAGAAAAAGGAAACCGATATGGTTCTCCAAACAAGTGTCTGAGAAAATAAAGGCTAAAGAGTTGGCGTTCCAGAAATACACAAAAACTCAAGAACAGGAACACGGGAAGGAATACCGGAGGAAGCTGAAAGAAGCCAAGAGAGAGATACGTCTGGCGAAAGCGCAAGCGGAAGAGCAAATGGCTAGAAATGTAAGGAGGGGTGACAAAACTTTCTTCAGGTATATTAGTGAAAGGAGAATGACTAAAAAGGGAAATGTGAGACTAAAAGATACTGCGAACCGCTATGTAGATAGTGATGAAGAAAAAGCAAATTTGCTAAATAGATACTTTTGTCCTGTTTTCACAGAAGAAAATCCTGGAGCAGGACTGCGATGGACTGGAAAAAGTACAAATGAAAATGGAGTGGATACAGCATCATTTACAGAAGAGAGTGTGTATGAACAACTTGTAACGCTAAAGGTGGACAAAGCCATGGGACCGGACAGGATCCACCCCAGGATATTAAGGAAGCTCAGAGAGGTTGTGGCGGGTCTTCTTAAAGATTAGTTTAATAAATCCTTGGAGACGGGAGAGGTTCCGAGGGATTGGAGAATGGCGGAGGTGGTCCCTCTTCACAAAAGTGGTGATAGGGAAGTAGCTGGAAACTACAGGCCGGTAAGCCTCACTTCGGTTATTGGAAAAGTAATGGAAGCCATGCTGAAGGAAAGGATAGTGAATTTCCTGGAAGCCAATAAGTTGCAAGATCCCAGACAACATGGTTTTACCAAAGGGAAATCGTGCCAAATGAATCTCATTGAGTTCTTTGATTGGGTGACAGGAGAATTGAATCAGGGACGAGCTATGGACGTAATCTACTTAGATTTCAGCAAAGCTTTTGACACGGTTCCCCACAGAAGGCTTTTAAATAAACTGGATGGGCTGAAGATAGGACCCAAAGTGGTGAACTGGATTAGGAACTGGTTGACGGACAGACGCCAGAGGGTGGTGGTGAATGGAGTTAGCTCGGAGGAGGGAAAGGTGAGTAGTGGAGTGCCTCAAGGATCAGTGCTGGGGCCAATTCTGTTAAATATATTTGTGAGTGACCTTCCCAAAGGGTTAGAAGGTAAAGTTTGCCTATTTGCGGATGATACTAAGATCTGTAACAGAGTGGACACCCCGGAGGGAGTGGAAAACATGAAAAAGGATCTGAAGAAGCTAGAAGAATGGTCTAAGGTTTGGCAATTAAAATTCAATGCCAAGAAATGCAAAATGATGCACTTAGGGAATAGAAATCCACGGGAGACGTATGTGTTAGGCGGCGAGAGTCTGATAGGTATGGACGGGGAGAGGGATCTTGGGGTGATAGTATCTGAGGATTTGAAGGTGACGAAACAGCGTGACAAGGCGGTGGCTGTATCTAGAAGGTTGTTGGGCTGTATAGAGAGAGGTGTGACCAGCAGAAGAAAGGGAGTGTTGATGCCCCTGTATAAGTCATTGGTGAGGCCCCATCTGGAGTAATGTGTTCAGTTTTGGAGGCCGTATCTTGCTAAGGATGTAAAAAGAATCGAAGTGGTGCAAAGAAAAGCTACAAGAATGGTATGGATTTGCGTTACAAGACGTATGAGGAGAGACTTGCTGACCTGAACATGTATACCTGGAGGAAAGGAGAAAGAGGGGTGATATGATACAGACGTTCAAATATTTGAAAGGTATTAATCCGCAAACGAACCTTTTCCGGAGTTACGAAGGCGGTAGAACGAGAGGACATGAAATGAGATTGAAGGGGGGCAGACTCAAGAAAAATGTCAGGAAGTATTCTTCACGGAGAGAGTGGTGGATGCTTGGAATGCCCTCCCACGGGAGGTGGTGGAGATGAAACGGTAACGGAATTCAAACATGCGTGGGATAAACATAAAGGAATCCTGTTCAGAAGGAATGGATCCTCAGGAGCTTAACCGAGATTGGATAGCAGAGCCGGTAGTGGGAGGCGAGGCTGGAGGTTGGGAGGCGGGGATAGTGCTGGGCAGACTTATACGGTCTGTGCCAGAGCCGGTGGTGGGAGGCAGGGATAGTGCTGGGCAGACTTATACGGTCTGTGCCAGAGCCGGTGGTGGGAGGCGGGACTGGAGGTTGGGAGGCAGGGATAGTGCTGGGAAGACTTATACGGTCTGTGCCAGAGCCGGTGGTGGGAGGCGGGGACAGTGCTGGGCAGACTTATATGGTCTGTGCTACTGAGGCGGTGGTGGGAGGCAGGGATAGTGCTGGGCAGACTTATACGGTCTGTGCCAGGCCGGTGGTGGGAGGCGGGGCTGGTGGTTGGGAGGCGGGATAGTGCTGGGCAGACTTCTAGCTGAAATTGGGTGGCGGAGCAGGTGGGGGGAAGAGGGGGTGGTGGTTGGGAGCGAGGATAGGGGAGGGCAGACTTATCGGTCTCTTTACCAGAGCGTGACTGGGAGGCGGGACTGGTGGTTGGGAGGCGGGAATACTGCTGGGCAGACTTATATGGTCTGTGCCCTGAAAAGGACAGGTACAAATTCAAGGTAAGGTATACACATTGAGTTTGTCTTGGGCAGACTGGACGGACCATGCAGGTCTTTTTCTGCCGTCATCTACTATGTTACTATGTTATGTCTGTGCCAGAGCCAGTAGTGGGAGGCAGGGATAGTGCTGGGCAGACTTATACGGTCTGTGCCAGAGCCGGTGGTGGGAGGCGGGGCTGGTGCTGGGCAGACTTATACGGTCTGTGCCAGAGCCGCTGGTGGGAGGCGGGACTGGAGGTTGGGAAGCAGGGATAGTGCTGGGCAGACTTATACGGTCTGTGCCAGAGCCGGTGGTGGGAGGCGGGGACAGTGCTGGGCAGACTTATATGGTCTGTGCTAGAGCCGGGGTGGTGGAGGCAGGGATAGTGCTGGGCAGACTTATACGGTCTGTGCCCTGAAGAGCACAGGTACAAATCAAGTTAGGGTATACACAAAAAGTAGCACACATGAGTTCTCTTGTTGGGCAGACTGGATGGACCGTGCAGGTCTTTTTTCTGCCGTCATCTACTATGTTACTATGTTACTATCTGGAGGGGGCTAACCTTCAATCGGAAGAAGAGATTGACAATAACATTTGACAACACAACTCAGGGCCCCTTTTACCAAACTGCGGCATAAGGAGGCCTGTGCTGGCGTCAGCGCGAGGCCCCCTTTTACCACAGTCAGGTTAAAGGTAGGTCTTTTCTAATCTGCAGGAAATGGCCGTGTGGCAAGTAACCACGCGGCCATTTCAGGAAGAGCCCTTACCACCATCCAGCAGTAACCTTAATTATACAGCAATTAAAGCCATAGCAAGGAGCAACTTCACCCCATAGTTCCTATTTAATTTTAAAAGTTTTTTCATTTATCAGTTTTCCAATTATTACATTCAAGTAAAAACATCTTGAATGATTAAGGAATGCAAGAAAATAGACGTAACAAGGGAAAGAAAGCCAAAACCTTAGTCCACAATATATGATGAGGTCAAGAAAAAGAAAAAAATTACTGAATGAAAATACAATTTATAAGACAAAGAGCAGGTGAGAATCTAAGGAGTCCTTTTACTACGCTGCGGTTAAAAAGTGGCCTTAGTGCATGCTTACTTGTGTCATTCCTGCATGCTGCTAAGCAGCAGCATACCGGAGCGGGGGTGGTGGGAACCGTCCCCCCCCCCCCCCCCCCCCCACTGGGTGCACGCTGCAGGAGGGGTGCAGGGAGCAGCCGTGCAGCTGTCGGCTTCTCCGGTTCACTGCTCCCTCTGCTCCTACTTCTTGTTCCAGGACAGAAGAAGCAGGGAACCGACAGAGCCAACAGCTGCGCAGCTGCTTCCAGCAACCCCAGCAAGTAAGAAAAATGCACCCGGGGGGGGGGGGGGGCTGCAACCAGGGAGTGTCGTGCTGCACCTGGGGGGGGGGAGGGGGACAACGCTGCACAAGGGGGAGTGTGTGCAGTGGTGATCTGCCCCGGGTGGCAGCTCACCAAGAAACACCACTGGTGCTAAGGGACCCTTTTACTAAGCTGTGCTAAAAAGGGGCGTGTGCTAGCGTCAGTGAATATTTTTGATGTGCACTGAGGCCCGTTTTTACTGCAGCAGGTAAAAGACTGGTCTCATTCTGAGCAAAAGAAATGGCTGTGTGGTAAGTGAAACAACTTACTGTGTGGCCATTTGCAGGAGGGTTCTACAGAGCTCCATTTCGTAGAAACAATCCTTCTTCAAGAACCCCTGCAAGTATGCACACACGACGCCTGTCGGGGGGTAACACTCATGCGGTAATCCAAAATTGGCGACACTGGATGAGGGAATTGCCAACTCACTGAGCTGCAGAAATAAAATCCAAGGGAATGATGCCCTGCAACACGTGGGAAAATGTGGGATACCAGTTCAATAAATAAATACCCACAATATTTCAGTTTTTTGACATGTTAATTTTTAAAGAAATTGAACAGTGATTTATGTGAATACTAGTAAGAAAGGCCCGTTTCTGAGGCCAATGAAACGGGCGCTAGCAAGGCGCTTTCGTTCCCATCCCCTCCCCTTGATGCTGGACTTAGACTTACCCTCCGTGCTTCAGGGTGGTCATGGGCGCCCGCCCCGGCCGGCGACCCGCCCCGTGACGTAGAGAGTGGCTGGCTGGCTCCCTCGCTGCCTGTGACCTACAGCCTGCCTGGCTCACTCCCTCCAAGTCGTCGTCGCGTAGTAGATCGATGTATGCCCCGCCCTCGCGTCGTCAAACTTAGTGACGTTGAGGGCGGAGCGATGCGATTGGTCAAGTGTCATAGCTCCGCCCTCAACGTCATCACATTTGACAACGAGGGCGGGGCAAATAGTAATGGGGCTATATTCCGATCTCTGGCACCTCACAAACCGGAAGTTGCAGCTTCATTAGAATGTTGAGGTAGGCAATTATGTGCGGAAGGGGCGTGGCTGTGGGTGGGTCTATCAGTGAGAGTGGTGCATGAGTGACAGTGAGTGGTGACAGCCTAAGTGCAGGGCTCCAGGGTTTCCTGGCACAGAGTGAGCTTCAGAATGTTTGAGGTGAGAATTATTAATATAGACTAGTAAAAAAGGCCCGTTTCTGACATAAATGAAACGGGCACTAGCAAGGTTTTCCTCAGCTCCCCTGCAGCCACCCATGTCCAGTGACCCTCCTCTCCCCCTGCAGCCACATGCCAGCGAATCTCCTCTCCCTCTGCACCCACTTCAGCAACCCATGTCTAGCGAACCTCCTCTCTCCCCTGCCCCCCTCCTGCCACCCATGTCCAGCGGACCCTCCTCTCTCCCCTATCCCCCTCCAGCCACCCATGTCCAGCGATCCTCCTCTGGACGTGGATTCAGCTGTGAGGCATGTTTTTTTTCCCCCTGGGTTCTGAAGTTGACATCATAAGGCTACGGTGATGTCAGCCTGATCTATGGAGCCTAGCAGACCAACTCAGAATGAGTCATGGTCCCAGGCAAGCAGAATGTTGGAGGTGAGAATTATTATATAGGATGGTGGTAATTTAGAAGTTCTGTTATTGTTTTGGATATCTGATAATTGGCATTTAGATGTTTATGTTGCATGGACGTCTAAACACATTTTACAAAGGCAGATATGGACGTCTAACATTGCAGTTTGTCCCTATGGCAAGTGGGCTTGGTCTGGGCATGTTTTGGGAAGGACTAGGGAGGGCCCAAAATATGGACATTCAACTTTGATCACAGAAGGGGAAGGGACGTCCAAGACTAAAAAGATGGACCTCCATATTTGGACCTGGTATTTATCACATGCAAGTTACAGAAAGCTGCCCTGATTGAGCAGCTGACCACTGGAGGGATTAAGGCATGACACCTCCTTAATCCCCCAGTGGTTTTTCTGTCAAGCTTCAGGTATTATGTACATTCTTAACTGAGCACCATACAGATTGACAAGTAGCCTAATGGCTTGTACGTAGACTGTGAACTGAGGGACCCAGGCTCAAATCCCACTTCTGCTGTTTTTTTTTCTTTAAACTTAGCCCTCCAGGGCAAAAAAATACTTGCTGTACCTGACTATACAAGATACCTACAAACCTGAAGGCTATTGAAATGATGTACATTCAGGTACAGTAGATATTTTTTGTTCCTGGAGGGCTCACAATTTAAACAAAAATCACAAGCAGCTGAAGTGGGATTTGAACCTGAGTCCTCTGATTCTCAGCCCACTGCTCTAACCACTAGGCTGCCCCTCTGCTGTGCATGGATGTCAGTAAGGCCATTTTATAAGATGGATGCACCTATGCTGCCACACAGATGTCTATGTTACTTGTTTTCCCCCTTCATAATTTGGTCATCTCAGTATGTAAAATGGTGTTCATGCTGGACGTTTCCAGTATATGGATGTCCATCTCGCATGTATTTTAAGTCAGGCGTCCCTTCTAAAATGTCCTGCAGGCACGTAAAATACAAGACTCTTTATGCTTCCTCCTTCCCCTACATCAGTCCACAATCCTGGAATGTTCTGCCGAGACAGCTTAAGGAGCTCATTAACCATCAACAGTTCAAGAAGTCCTTAAAAACCTTCTTGTTCGCCAAGACTTATTTCCATGGCTCGTCCATTGTTTAACCTCTCTCACATGTTGACTCTTCACCTCTGTCATTTACCCGTGTCATTCCATGTGCCTTCCCCTCCTGTCACATTCTGTTTCTGTACAGACAAAGAAAAGCACCACTGGGCCTTCAAGAAAGAGCTAATAGCCGTCCTTTATTGTGAAAAGACCCGACACAGGCCGTGTTTCGGCGCACAAGCGCCTGCCTCAGGGGTCAGGGTATGTCTTCACAATGTATGAGCAGAAGTTCTAAATGAATTGCCAGCTACCGCTGGATGTACATTCAATCACGCTGAACGCTGGCTAGTTTCTAAACTGCCAAAACTGTGGTGCTTTTCTTTGTCTGTGTTGTATACTTGTATGCTGTAATACCCTCTCTTTTGTTACATTCTGTTTCTGTGCCATCTCTGTGTTGCATTGTATCCTTTTGACTTAATGTAAGCCACATTACGCCTGCTTATGTGGCGTGGGAAAATGTGGGGTAAAAATGCACCAAATAAATATGTTTCTGATTTCCTTTGCTGCAGTTCTTAGTTTGTACCACTAGATGGCACTTAATTTCAAGGTCTGAGAGCTATTTAGATTATGATGTAGGTTGGTGTTAAAACATGGTGGTAGGCGGGGAGGAGGAGGAGGATGGGTGTGGATCACATATGGTCATTTTATGCTAATCTACCCATGGTGGTGGACAGAAATTACTGGGCAGACCAGTTGGACCAATTGGTGTCTTTCACATTTTCTATGTTAGTGTGTTTTCTCTTCGTTCCACTTCAGTAAAGTTTAAAAGGCAGCCAGTGGTCTTTTCAGAAAACTATTGCCAAAGAGCATCTTTGATAAAGAATGTGTGGGTTTACTTCCAGAGTTCCTAGGTATGGGTGTCCTGGTTAAAGGGTTCCCAGGGCTGGGTGTGGAACTAACACACACAGGGCTTGTGCAGCCTGATTTTGTAAACAGTATCTAGGTTGGAAAACAGTAAAACTGCAATCTTATTTTAGAAAAGACTTGCTGAAGGGGGAGTCGTTAATAAAACACATGTAGCACCACAAAAAACAAACACATGTATTTGGTGGCGTGCAGAGCAGAAGAAACCATTTTACAGAAGAACGCTTTCAAAAATTGTTGCTCCCGGTGTATATGCTGCAAAAAGCACATACTTCCCCATAGCTCTTGGCTCAGTTTTTAAAGCCACCAGTCAGTGTATTTTTTTAAAATGCCAACTATCAAGGCTGCTTTAGTCACCTATGGGGCCTTGGGCAAACGTTTATGGATGCCCCCCGCCCTCGAGCCATCTATGCATCTTCCTTAGCCCAGTGGCGTAGGAAGGGGGGGGCGGTGGGGCGGTCTGCCCCGGGTGCACGCACTGGGGGTGTGTGAGCTCACTGGTTCCCTGCTCTTTCTGCCCCGGAACAGCTTCCTGTTCCGGGGCAGAGAAAGCAGGGAAGCAGCAGAGCCGACGCAGCTCCCAGTTCACTGGGGGCGGATCGGCCCTTCCGCCTGCCCCCCGCTGAAAGGTAGGGTGCGTTTCGTGGGGGGCGCTCCGGAGGGGGGGCGCCGTGCCCTGCACCCGGGGGGGATGCGCAGCGGCGACCCGCCCCGGGTGTCAGGCACCTTCGCTATGGCACTGCCTTAGCCCCCTGCCAGTGAGGCTGCTTCCCATTGAAACATGTTACATAAAGCTGCTGAGCCACTGTCTAGGTCATATTGAGGGGCATTTTCAAAAGGGATGTCCAAGTTGCGATTTGGACATCCTTGCAAAACGCAAAATCCAGGGGTGGGGAAACCCATATTTTCGAAACATGATGGATGTCCATGTTTAGTTTCGAAAATACCATCAGGGACGCCTAAATCCTTAAATTTGGACGCCCCTAAAGATGGACGTTTCTGACTTTCGGCGATTTTCGAAACCAAAGACATCCTTGTCAAAAACATCCAAATGTAAGCCATTTGGGCTTGGGAGGAGCCAGCATTCGTAGTGCACTGGTCCCCCTGACATGCCAGGACACCAACCGAGCACCCTAGGGGCACTGCAGTGGACTTCATAAATTGCTCCCAGGTACATAGCTCCCTTACCTTGTGTGCTGAGCCCCCATAAATCCCCCCAAAACCCACTACCCCCAACTGTACACCACTACCATAGCCCTTACGGGGTAAAGGGGGCACCTATATGTGGTTTTGAAGGGTTCGCTGTTTCCTTCACAAACGTAACAGGTAGGGGGGATGGGTCTGGATGCGCCTGTCTGAAGTGCACTGCACCCACTAAAACTGCTCCAGGGACCTGCATACTGCTGTCACGGACCTGAGTATGACATTTGAGGCTGGCATAGAGGCTGGCACGACATATTTTGAAAGATGTTTTTTGAGGGCGGGAGGGGGTTAGTGACCACTGGGAGAGTAAGGGGAGATCATCTGGTCATTTCGGGCACCTTTTTGTGCCTTAGCCATAAGAAAAACAGGTCCGGGTGAAAACGTCCAAGTGCTCGTCAGGGACATCCTTGGTTTTTTTTCGATTATGGGTCAAGGACGTCCAAGTGTTAGGCATGCCCAAGTCCCGCCTTCGCTACGCCTCTGACATGCCCCCTTGAACTTTGGCCATCCTTGCGACTGAGTGCAGTTGGAGATGTCCTATATTGGGGTTTTATTATACCGATTTGGACGTCCCTGGGAGAAGGACATCCATCTTCCAATTTATGTCAAAAGATGGACGTCCTTCTCTTTTGAAAATGAGCCCAAAAGTAACATAGTAAATGACGGCAGATAAAGATCTGAACAGTCCATCTAGGCTGCCCAACAAGATAAACTCATTTTACATGGTATGTGATACTTTATATGTATACCCGAGTTTGATTTGTCCCTGCCTTTCTCAGGGCACAGACCGTAAAAGTCTGCCCAGCACTGTTCCTGAACTAAAAGTTCTGAAAATAATGTCGAAGCCCCTTAAAATTTACACTCCATCCCATCCATTTCTATTCAACCACGATCAGGGCGCAGACCGTAGAAGTCCGCCCAGCATTGGTTTTACTCTCCAATTACTGGCGTCGCCACCCAATCTCTTCTAAGATTCCGTAGATCCATTCCTTCTAAACTGGATTCCTTTGTGTTTATCCCATGCTTGTTTGAATTCCATTACCATTTTCATCTCCACCACCTTCCGCAGGAGGGCATTCCATGTATCTACCATCCTTTCTGTGAAAAAATACTTCCTGACATTACTCCTGAGTCTGCCCCCATTCAACCTCAATTCATGTCCTCTAGTTCTACCACCTTCCCATCTCCGGAAAAGGTCCATTTGTGGATTAACACCTTTCAAATGTTTGAACATCTGTATCATGTCACCCTTGTTTCCTCCAAGGTATACATGTTCAGGTCAGCAAGTCTCTCCTTGTACAGTTTGCAACGCAAATCCCATACCATTTTTGTAGCTTTTCTTTGCACCACTTCCGGTCTTTTTTACATCTTTAGCAAGATACGGCCTCCAAAACTGAACACAATACTCCAAGTGGGGCCTCACCAACGACTTGTAGAGGGACATCAACACCTCCTTTCTTCTGCTGATTATACCCCTCTCTATGCAGCCCAGCATCCTTCTGGCCACGGCCGTCGCCTTGACACATTGTTTCTTCACTTTCAGATCCTCGGACACCAACACCCCAAGGTCTATCTCCTGAGTCAAGCTTACTAATCTCTCCCCTCCTATTCGGTATCTCTCTTTTGAGTTTCTGCACTTCTTGGCATTAAATTTTAACTCTTATATTTTATACCAGTCTATCCGTTCATATTATGTTATTATTTTTTTGTTTTTTAAAAATTGCAGTGCTTAGTGTGTTGAAGTGCCAAACTATTATGTTCAACAGAACCAGTGTATAGCACTACAAATTCATTCCCATCATTGCACTGGACCCTGCCTACCTTCCTTTATTCTGGCCCTTGTGTCGGTTTCTGAGATAGTAAAGTCCAGTGTTATAATTGCTAATCTATGATTTAAACCACATATCACTTCATGGTGGAGGCATTGTAGTACTTATCTTATTGCTGGTCCTTGTGTGCTGCTGGTGCTGTTCGTGTGTCGGTGCTGTCAGTGCAGTAAAATGTCTTCTGATGGGTTCTCAAAATCAGTTGTTCTCTACGCGGTGCCATGTTTCGCCTTGCTGGCATTTTCAGAACATATTCTACAAGTAATATAATCTTTATAATCAGGCTTTATCCACTCTGTTTCACCTAGATATTTATAGACAAATTTCAATACATTTTATTTTACCTTATTTCTGTGGTGAACTTCTTTCACTTGGTCGATCCGGTGGAGTCTGATCATCAAGCTCCTTTCCTCAACCAAGACGCCGGCGCATGCTCAATGGGGTTATATTTAAAGGTCTACTATAATTGTATACTGATCGGCCATTGGCTCAAAATCCGTGCCTAACTACCATCATGCTAGCCAATCTATTTCTTTGTTTAACCCATTGGGTTGAATCGTATCCCATTCATAGATGAACCGTTGTTCCCTATGAGTGAGAATTCTTGATATGTCTCCTCCCCTTTGTAAATATATATGTACAAGAACCACATATTTCAAATCCTTATCCGTGTGATTATATTGGGCCCAGTGGTCCACTAAAGGAACATCAGGTTTTTGGATTCGCATCTAGCGCACATCCTTCATCCAGTTCTTGGTCACCCAGTCAAAGAAGTCAATGAGATTCATTTGGCAGGATTTTCCTTTAGTAAAGCCATGTTGCCTTGGGTCCTGTAACCCGTTGGCATCTAGAAAGTTAAATATCCTTTCTTTCAGTAGCGACTCCATTATTTTTCCTACCACTGACGTGAGACTTACCAGTCTGTAGTTTCCCACTTCTTCCCTGTCTCCACTTTTGTGAAGAGGGACCACATCCGCTCGTCTCCAATCTTGCAGAACCTCTCCCGTCTCTAAAGATCTATTAGATAAATCTTTAAGAGGTCCCACCAGGACCTCCCTGAGCTCCCTCAGTATCCTGGGATGTATCCCACCCGAACTCATAGCTTTGTCCACTTTCAGATTCTCCAACTGTTTATAAACTCTTTTTTCTGTAAACGTCGCAGTATCCACTCCATTCCCAGATATTCCCTTGGCAGCCAACTGTGGTCCTTCTCCAGGATTTTCCTCCATGAATACCGAAAGAGAAATAATTGTTTAGCACATTCGCTTTATCCTCCTCACTCTGCACATAACCATTCTCTTTATCTTTCAGTCTTTCAATTCCATTCCTATCTTTTCTCCTTTCTCCAATATATCTGAAAAAGGTCTTGTCACCTCTGTTTACATCTTTAGCCATTTTTTCTTCCACTCGTGCTTTTGCTAGCTGTATTTCCCTCTTCGTTTTTTTGAGTTTAATCCAATAATCTTTTCCGTGATCCTCTCATTGCGTTCTTTTCTATTTCTTGAACAAGCCTCTTTTGCTCTTATTGTTTCAGCTACTTGTTTGGAGAACCATATAGGCTTCCTGTTTCTCTTGGTTTTGTTTAATTTCCTTGTGTAAAGATCAGTTACTATATTTATAGCAGCCTTTAGCTTTGGCCACTGATTTTCCACTTCTCCTATGCCTTCCCACTCCAACAGCTCCTTCTTCAGGTATTCCCCAATTTTATCAAAATCAGTACATCTGAAATCCAGTACTTTGAGTTTTGTGCGTCCACACTCCGCATTTGCCCTTATATCAAACCATATGGTGTGATGATCACTATTAGATAGGTGGGCACCCACCCGGATATTGGAAACACGTCCTCCATTCGTGAGCACGATGTCCAGCATCGACCCTTCCATGCTGATGATGAGTCTGCTAGTTTTGCACCTTAAAAACAGGAAGATCATATCAGAAGAGGAATGCTGCACAGCCATCAGCTATGCAGCTCCACACCAATACTGCTTAAAAAAAAAAAAAAAAAAAAAAAAAAAAAAAAATATATATATATATATATATATATATATATATATATATTCATTTTGCTGGAAGCAGAGGAGCTGCCGGGGGTGGGGGGTGAGAGAAGGAAGCTGCTGGAGCAGAGGAAGGAAGGTGAGGAAAGATGCTAGACCACAGTGCAGAGATGCCAAGGGTGTGCCATCCCAAAGAGTGAGAATGAAGGCCAATGAGTGAGATTTTCCTCCTGGTGAATTTGGGGTATAAATTTGGCACAGCTGTGAAGGGACTGAGGTCTGAGGAATGACTGCTGGCTACTTTTGTTGAGAAGTAATGCTTTACAGCGCTGCGTAACCCTAGTAGCGCTCTAGAAATGTTAAGTAGTAGTAGTAGATTTCTGTATCATGGCACGTTTCATATTTTAAACAATTCTTTCAAGCACCTACTAATACTAAACCACATACACATCTATAGAAAAAATTAAACTGTATTTAAAAACCCCTCGAGTAGGGTTACCATATTTGCAGAGACAAAAAAGAGGACATCTCTCTATATAAAACGCACCACCAACGTTCTGAAGCCTCACTTTTCCAACGTTCTAAATGTGAGGCGCCAGAGATCAATTTTTCATCCATGACTGTCTGCCCCGCCCACACGTCAAACGTGATGACCTCGTGGGCGGAGCAATGACACTCACAGACCGTGCAGCACGTCTGATTGGCTGAGTTGGGCGAAGCCAAGGATGACTGATTGGCTGAGTTGGGTGAAGCCAAGGATGACGTCGCCAGCACAGCTGCTCCACAAAAAAACAAGGAAAGGGGGAGGAGCGTGTTTCCCTACTCCTCCCCCTGCCTAGGAATTCATGCAACTCAGCACCCCCCCTTCCGATACAAACAGTAAACAAAACTCCCCCCCCCCAATGCATCGGCACCTTTTTTTGCCCGCCCCCGCGCCCCCCCCCCCCGGCGACACTCCGGGCGAGTCCTGCACTTAGTTTTGTTTTTTTTAAAGACTCAGAATGTGCGAACGATGCAGCCGGCAGCGATTGAAAGAGGCTGTCTGGGCTGGCAGGCGTCTGCGTCGGAGCTTCCCTCACCCTCTGCGAGTCCCGCAAAACAGGAAGTTGTAACAACGAAGGCGGGACTTGCAGAGGGTGAGGGAAGCTCCGACGCAGACGCCAGCCCAGACAGCCTCTTTCAATCGCTGCCGGCTGCATCGTTCGCACATTCTGAGTCTTAAAAAAAAACAAAACTAAGTGCAGGACTCGCCCGGAGTGTCGCGGGGAGGGGGGGAGGATTGGGGAGAGAAAGAGGGAAACCAACAGAGGGAAGGATTGGGGAGAGAGGGAAACCAACAGCGGGAAGGATTGGGGAGAGAGAGAAAGAGGGAAACCAACAGAGGGAAGGATTGGGGAGAGAGGGAAAAAGGGAAACCAACAGAGGGAAGGATTGGGGAGAGAGGGAAACCAACAGAGGGAAGGATTGGGGAAAGAGGGAAACCAACAGAGGGAAGGATTGGGGAGAGAGAGAAAGAGGGAAACCAACAGAGGGAAGCATTGGGGAGAGAGGGAAAGAGGAAAACAAACAGAGGGAAGGATTGGGGAGAGAGGGAAAGAGGGAAACCAACAGAGGGAAGGATTGGGGAAAGAGGGAACCCAACAGAGGGAAGGATTGGGGAGAGAGGGAAAGAGGGGAAACCAACAGAGGGAAGGATTGGGGAGAGAGAGGGAAACCAACAGAAGGAAGGATGGGGAGAGAGAGGGAAAAACAGATGGAAGGATTGGGGAGAGAGGGGAAAAACAGATGGAAGGATTGGGGGAGAGAGGGGAAAAACAGATGGAAGGATGGGGAGAGAGAGGGAAAACAGATGGAAGGATGGGGAGAGAGGGGAAAAACAGATGGAAGGATGGGGAGAGAGAGGGAAAACACAGATGGAAGGATTGGGGAGAGAGGGAAAAACATGGAAGGATGGGGAGAGAGAGGGAAAACAGATGGAAGGATGGGGAGAGAGAGGGGGAAAAACAGATGGAAGGATGGGGAGAGAGAGGGAAAATGGAAGGATGGGGAGAGAAAGAGGGAAGACGCTGGATGGAAGAATGCAGAAAGAAATAGGGGAGACACTGGAAGGATGGAGAGAGAAAGCAGAGCTGCTGGAAGGAAAAGGGGAATAGAGAAAGACTGGAGAATAAGAGGAAGGGGCATGGGGAGAACAAGGGTGAGGAAAAGATGAAAAGCCACAGGTAGATGAAGGAAATTAAAGAATGGATAGTAAAAATGAATTAAATCTGGGCAGAGAGAGAGCCTGAAAAATATTGAAGAAAGCAAAGAAAAACGAGACAAAAATGACAAATGGCACAGAAGACTTAAGCGAAAACAAAGGAAAGCAGAATCACAGACTGGGACCAATATGCAAAGAAAAACAGTCACCAGACAACAAAGGTAGAAAAAAATCATTTTATTTTCATTTTAGTGTTTGTAATATGTCCAATTTGAGAATTTACATTGGCTGTCTTATTTTGCACTGGGTATACTGGAGCTGTAAGAGCTTACAGAGATTATTTATCATGAAAAAAAAAACACGTTATTTTTTTCTCCTATAGTACTATAATATCTCTCTATATAAAACGCACCTCCAACGTTCTAATGAAGCCTCTGTTAGCCAACATTCTAAGTGAAGGGGGTGAGATTGCATTGTGTCTGCCCCGCCCACGCGTCAAACGTGATGACGTCGAGGGCGGAGCAATAACACTCAACCAATCGCATCGCTCGGCAGCGAAGCGTCAGGGAAGGAGGCGGTGCTCTCGACGTCTAGCCTTCCCTTCACTGTGTTCCGCCTTCTTCTGACGTCAAGGATGACGTCAAAAGAAGGCGGAACACAGCGAAGGGAAACCTAGACGTCGGGAGCACCGCCTCCTTCCCTGACGCTTCGCTGCCGGAACCGCCACGGAGGTAAATTTAAAAACAAGAAAAAAAAAATAAAAACCATGTTGGGGGGAGAGAAGAGGGTGGCCACTAAAGTACAACAATGGCAGCGGGAGGGCAGGGGAGAAACGACAGCATGGATGCGAAGGGGGGGGGGGAGAAGAGGGCGGGCCAGGCTGGGACATGGGAGAGAGAGGAGCATGGATGCGAGGGGGGGTCATGGAAGGGAGAGAGGGGACTTGCTCGAAAAGGATGAATGCAGGCGGCAGGGGACAGAGGAGCATGGATGGCCATGGATTGGGAGGGGAGGGCTCAGGGAGAGAGGGGAATTGCTGGAAAGGGATGAATGGAGGAGGCAGGGGACAGAGGAGCATGGATGGGCATGGATTGGGAGGGCAGGGCTCAGGGAGAGAGGGCAATTGCTGGAAAGGGATAAATGCAGGGGACAGATGGGCATGGATGGATATGGATTGCAGGGTAGGCCTCAAGGAGAGAGGGGAATTGCTGGATAGGGATGAATGGAGGGGCCAGGTGACAAAGGAGCATGGATGGGCATGGATTGGAAGGGCAGGACTCAGGAAGAGGGGAATTGCTGGATAGGGATGAATAGAGGGCACAGATGGGCATGGATGCATATGGATTGCAGGGCAGGCCTCAGGCAGAGAGGGGAATTGCTGGATAGGGATGAATGGAGGGGCCAGGTGACAGAGGAGCATGGATTGGAAGGGCAGGACTCAGGAAGAGGGGAATTGCTGGATAGGGATGAATGGAGGGCACAGATGGGCATGGATGCATATGGATTGCAGGGCAGGCCTCAGGCAGAGAGGGGAATTGCTGGATAGGGATGAATGGAGGGGCCAGGTGACAGAGGAGCATAGATTGGAAGGGCAGGACTCAGGAAGAGGGGAATTGCTGGATAGGGATGAATAGAGGGCACAGATGGGCATGGATGGATATGGATTGCAGGGCAGGCCTCAGGCAGAGAGGGGAATTGCTGGATAGGGATGAATGGAGGGGCCAGGTGACAGAGGAGCATGGATTGGAAGGGCAGGACTCAGGAAGAGGGGAATTGCTGGATAGGGATGAATGGAGGGCACAGATGGGCATGGATGGATATGGATTGCAGGGCAGGCCTCAGGGACAGATGGGAATTGCTGGATAGGGATGAATGGAGGGGGCAGGTGACAGAGGAACATGGATTGGAAGGGCAGGACTCAGGGAGAGGGGAATTGCTGGATAGGGATGAATGGAGGGGACAGATGGGCATGGATGGATATGGATTGCAGGGCAGGCCTCAGGGACAGATGGGAATTGCTGGATAGGGATGAATGGAGGGGGCAGGTGACAGAGGAACATGGATGGGCATGGATTAGGAGGGCAGGGCTCAGGGAGAGAGGGGAATTGCTGGAAAAGGATGAATGGAGGGGGCAGGGCACAGATGGGCATGGATTGGGAGGGCAGGGTTCACACTCTCTCTCTCATATACAATGTCTTTCTGACTCTCACTCTCACACACTCTATCTCACACTGTATCACATTCACTCTCTATGTGCCACACACTCACTCACACACACTCACTCTCACAGAGAATCTGTGTCTCACACACACTCTCTCTCTCGCCCACACACACACACTCTCTCTCACACTGTGTCTCACATACACACTTGCACACACTCTCATTCTCACACACACACTCTGTCACAAACACACTGACACCCACACTCACTCTCTCTCTCACACACTCACACTTTCACTCTGACTCTCAAACAGTCACTCTCACATACACTCTCCCAAACATACACACTCCGAGGAAAACCTTGCTAGCGCCCGTTTCATTTGTGTCAGAAACGGGCCTTTTTTACTAGTCCTATATAATAAAAAGCACCTCCAACATTCTGAAGCTGACTCTGTGGCATTGTGGCAGTGTAGGGTTCGTAAGTCTGTAGGTCAGCGTTTCATTGGCTCTCACTGTCCCCACCCTCATGTCAAGGAAAAGGAACGCTGCATAGTTGCCAAGCAAACAAACGCGATGTCACAGGAACGAAGAACCAATCAGACAGAACGGAACTTGGAGGAGGGAAGTGGAGTGGATTGAATCTCTAACAAACAATCATATACGGGGAGGTACGAACATCAGTGGAGGCAAGTGCACAGAATGGAAGAGAAGACAAACATTTAATCACTTTGTCACTCACACACATCACACACACACAGACATCACACACACACACACACTCAATCAATCACTCTGTGTATCTCTCTCTTACACTGTCTGTAAAACACACTGTCAGTCTCTCACATGGGCATGTTGCATTCTCACAAGTAAGGAGCTCTTCTGATGTGATTGTTAAACTGATTGAAGGGCCTGAAGAAGAAAAACGTTTACCACATTGTAACACAGTTTACACAAAAAATATTGTATATAAAGAAATCTTACACATGTAAACAACAATTATATTCAGAATACAACCATGGAAACATTAATGGCAGGAACTCATTACATTGCTAGGGCCCGTTTCATTGCGTTAAGAAACGGGCCTTTTTTACTAGTAAAAAAATAAAATTCTACCTCACCCCCAGCCCTGTCCCACCCTGCCACAGTCACCTTGACCCCCCCCCCCCCCCCCCATGAAAGCCAGATTCTATAAGCAGTGAAAATACTGGTAAAAGTAACAGAAATTAGAAAATATGTACCAAGGCTTGGGGGGCAGCGGGACCAAGGCTCAGGGGAGCGGGGGAGCCAGAAAGCCTTTTCTGTGGGCTGTGGAGGCCAGCCAGCCCCTAAGTTTGTGAGCAATTTGGGGGCCTGTGAAAAAATGTGAAATTCTGCGCAAATTCTGCGTTCTGCAGTCGCACAGAATTCTGGTAGGAGTATGCTGGGGTCACCTCAGTAATAAGAACATAAAATCCATCCACTGCCAGATACTATGAAGCAATACAAAACCCTGTAAATACACAACTCAGAAATTATGTAACAAACAGAACCTATGGACAGCAGACCTTCAACATTTCCGTTTGGGGCTGGTGGCAGCAGTTACTATTGAGAGTAGTCAGGAAGCAGGAATAAAGGGCCATTTATAGGGAATTCAAGAACCTGACTCTCAGGATCTCTGCTCTCCCCAGCTTACAGACACAGATGACTATTAAGGAAAGCACATGCTTACTGTCTGTACCAATTTTTTGTGACACACCTCTCACCTCTTGGGAACACACTGGTTGAGAACAGTGGTGTACCTAGTTTGGTTGCCACCCAGGGCACAGCACCACCCTCCCTCCTTCAAGCACTAAGTGGGTACATTTAACAGTCGCAGAGCCACAGTCTACAGGCGTGTGGCTGTCAGCTCTGACGGTCTTCTGCCCCCTCTGACGTCAGCATCCTGTTCTGGGGCAGAGGACTGGTAGAACCGACAGCTGCACACCTGTAGACTGTAGCTCTATGACTGCTCAATGCACCCCCTTACTGCCTGCACCCAGGGTGGACCACACCCACCATCCCGTCCTTGATACACCACTGGTTGAGAACCATTACTCTGGTCCAATATTCGCCTTTCCTCCCTTACCCTCCACTGATGCAGCTGCTTCCTAGGCATATAAAGCAGCATAAAGGTGTGGAGCTGTCATAAGTCTGCGCCACTGATGGCTCAACTGGTCCCACCTCTTCTGACATCATTTCCTGTTTCTGAGGGGTTGAACCAGCAGAGCTACCAGTGGCTTTATGCTGCTTTTTATTCCCAAAAGCAACGTAAGCAACATTGCTGGTCTGAATAGTGAGAGAAAGGGAACTACTGGATGGGAAAGGGTGGGGGAGACTCATCCACAAAAAATTTGCCCAGTCATATGGGTGGTTAATGTGGTCCCAACCACTGCAGTATGGGGGCAGAGCTTGAGCAGAGCTGAAAGTTATCCGGGCATTGCCAACGGGTACGGATAAGTATCCTGCAGGTTATGCTGGATAAAAGGCTGTCCTAAGTTGCCTGGATAGCTATCCACCTACTGGCTCTGAATATCAGCAGTACGCAGATGCGTTCTGGGGCAGCCAATGAACCAGAGATTCACTATCCAGGTATGGCCTAATGCTGAATATCCAGCTCGAATCAGCCTGCGGCAGTCAACATTCAACAAAACGCTGACCACTGCGAGTTCTATATTGATCAAATTTTAGTTTTATGTATAGACATTAATTTTATTCTGCAGATCTTTTCATTCTCGTTGTGCTTTCAGTTAAGACAAATAGTCCTTTTTTTTCTAATTTACATCATGGGCACTCCTAGGAATGATTACTTGCCTAAATGCAAGTGCAGCAGTATTAATTCATCACCGTAACTGTGAGGCCCGAATCTACTGCAGATCTATAAATTCAAGTTTTCCTTTTGCCTTCCCTTGTCACTTAACACCTGCTTTCAAATAAATTCATCTTGGCTCACTGAGGTTCTTGGCATTCCAGGATATAAACAGCTCCACTTGAAACCTTAAAAGTAATCACTTTAGATAATACAAATTAATGCATCATCAATATGTTACCACTTGCAGACGATAGTTATCGTAGACTGATTATATTTATTTTCAAGGGATGGTGTTACCAGCTAGCATGACACCCAAGAGAATACACAAAATGTCAGGTAAGCACATCAGATGTCACAGGAAATCTCCTCCCAACCCATTCAATGAAGTAAATCACATACCTGGCATGAATAAAACTTTAACTATGCTGAGGTCCTGTCCTACAGTACTTCCTTGCCTACCTGAACATGCCACAAATGTGCATTTTTAAGGATCTATCCTTGAACAAGATATTTTTTTCAGATAACTTTAGATTTCTTCAGATCTTCTACATTTCTGTTTCAGATGCAGTGTTTATTGCAAAAATGTAAAATGACTTCTAGTCACAGGTAGCAAACAGGTATTTGTACCAATAAATGGCATACAATGTACACACAGGCATGCCAAAGGAAATGCAGTCACTGTGAGCAAATAGCAATATCAAAAATCAATAATATCCCATATTTAAAAATGTATAAAAATTTGGTTTGGAATTAATAATACGTCAGAAGTTAACATACAATACGGGAATCATTTAGGGGGTCTTTAATTAAGCTGCAGTAGCGTTTTTAGCTCGCGGTAGAAATCAGCCCATGGCGTCTGGGTGTTTATCGCCAGCTGATTTCTACCGTGAGCTAAAAATGCTACTGCAGCTTAGTAAAAGACCCCCTTAGGGCCTCTTTTACAAAGGTGTGATAGCATTTTTAGCTTGCGCTATAAAATTAGGGGCCCTTTTACTGAGGCACCCCTAAAAGTGGCCTGTGATGGTGTAGATATGTGTTTTGGATGCGCACAGTTCAATTTTTCAGCGTGCCTGGAAATAGGTATTTTTTTGTGTGTGGCCGAAAATGGAGTGCGGCAAAATTAAAACCTGTGCGCTTCCATTTTCGGCCTGAGACCTTACTGCCACCCACTGACTTGGCAGTTAGGTATCACACGCTATTTGGGCGGTAAGCGGCCAGCATGTGTAAACTGCCCACTACCACCAGGTAAGCACCACGCCTAGAAAATCCTATATAATAAAATGCACCTGCAACATTCTGAAGCTGACTGCATGGCTGAGGCATTCCTGCTCTCTGTATCCATCTCCTGAATTGACATCACGTACTTCCGGGTTCGTCACAAGCAGAAGTGACCAACCACACGAGGTTTCTCGGCTTCAGAATGTTGGAGGTGCATTCTATTAAATAGGATTGGTCAGTTCCTTGAAGCACAGCCAGAGCTCTGTGTCCTGCACAGTAACGCTCAGACACCAGAGAGAGAAGGGGGGGATGACACCAGAGGGGGGGAGGTATCTCTGTCACACATACACTCTCTCTCTCACACACTCTCTTTCTCTCACAGTCAATGTCTTTCTCTCTCTCACTCTCACACACTGTCTCTCACACACTCTATGTCTCACACTGTATCACATTCACTCTCTATGTGTCACACAGTCACTCACACACTCTCTTGGTCTCATACACTCAGTCTCACAGACAGTCTGTGTCTCACACACACTCTGTCTCTCGCACACACTGTATCTGTGTGAAACACACTCTCTCTCTCTCACTGTGTCTCACATACGCACTTGCACACACTCTCATTCTCACACACACACTCTCTCTCTCACAGACACACTCACACCCAGACTCACTCTCTCTCTCTCACACACACCCAAACACACACACACTCGCACATTCACTCTCTTTCACACACAGTCACTCTCACATACACTCTCTCAAACATACACACTCTGAGGAAAACCTTGCTAGTGCCCGTTTCATTGGGTACGCATCAAAAATGGAATTACCACCTAGGCAGGCGGTAGTTCCAATTTGGCGCATGTTGGATGCACGCAGGAACCTACACACCTGATTAAAGGGCTCCTCAGTGTGCACTAACCATGTAGATTCCCATAGGAATATTATTGATTTATTTATCCCACATTTTCCCACCTATTTGCAGGCTCAATGTGGCTTACATTGTTCCGTCATGACAATCGCCATTTCCGGAGTGAGAGATACAGTGGTATTACAATAAAGATCTTAATTGATATAGTAGATTGAGCAGTCAATTATAAGGAGTTCATATACGGAATAAGAGATAGGGTGATATTGCGTTAGAGTTCATTCGTGGTGGAGTAGACCTTTGTAGTCAAGTATAGAGAGTTAGGTTTTATCCAGTTCAGTCTTGAATTTCATTGTTTGGTAGTTAGGATGGATCGTTGTGGTATGCCTTGTTGAACAAGCTGGTCTTCAGTGATCTCCGAAAGTTAGTTAGGTCGGGTATTCTTTTCACAGCGAGTGGTAAAGCATTCCATAGCTGCGTCAGGGCCGCCGAGACACTGGGCCAGGCCCAGAACAAGGCTGCCCCCGGGCCCCCCTCCATCCGCCACCGGGCCCTCTGCACTGACCTTAAGCGCCTCACCTTCGAAAGCGCAGCAAGCAGCGGCAGACCACTCCTTCCTTCTGTGTCCCGCCCTCGTGGAAGTTACATCAGGTGAGGGCGGGACACGGAAGGAAGGAGTGGTCTGCTGCTGCTTGCTGCGCTTTCGAAGGTGAGGTGCTTAAATTCAATGCCAGGGAGCGACGGAGGGTGGGCGGGCCGGACTGCGGCGGCCAGAGACCCGGGCCCGGGGAATTTTGTCCCCCCTGTCCCCCCTCTCGGTGGCCCTGAGCTGTGTGCTTATGTAGGGGAAGCTGGATGCGTATGTTGTTTTGTATTCTAGTCCTTTGCAGCTGGGGTAGTGGAGGTTCAGGAATGTGTGTGCTGATCTTTTAGTGTTCTTGGGTGGATTATGGGTATCTGCATGGTTAGCACATGCTAAAATTGCTAGTTCACATTT
The DNA here is from genome assembly GCF_901765095.1 of Microcaecilia unicolor. Lineage (NCBI taxonomy): Eukaryota > Metazoa > Chordata > Amphibia > Gymnophiona > Siphonopidae > Microcaecilia > Microcaecilia unicolor. The sequence continues at coordinate 389,868,733 of NC_044032.1, forward strand.
GCAAAAGACCCCCTTAAGACAGCTCCTGGAGGTGAGTTAATTTCACTAAAGGGGCCTTTTTCAAAGCCACACTTGTATTTTTAGCTAGTGGTAAAAATCAGTTGGTGGCAAACGCCGAGATGCCCACAGGGATATAATGGGTGTTTCAGCGTTTACTGCCAGCTGATTTTTAACTGTGAGCTAAAAATTATTATTATTATTATTATTAGCATTTGTATAGTGCTACCAGACGCACGCAGCGCTGAACACCTGACACAGACAGTCCCTGCTCAATAGAGCTTACAATCTAAAATAATACAGACAGACAAGACAATTAAGGGCGAGGGAAGTACTGGGCGAGAAGGAACAAGGGGGGAGGCAAATGAGTAGTGGCTAGGAGCCAAAAGCAGCAGTGAAAAGGTGGGTTTTCAGCATAGATGTAAAAGTCACTGCTGAGGTCTAAATATAGGCACTCTTTGATCATATATGTTGGTGTTGGGTTTTGAACATTTATAATTGATTGCTCTCACCATTAAGATACAGGACTGAGTAAAGTGAACTCTCATATGTATAGCGCAAGTCTAAGAATTGCTGGAACCTTTATCCTGGGAGGACTTTGAAGGACAGTGAGGATGTAAGAACATAACAGCCATACTGGGTCAGGCCAATGGTCTATCTAGCCCAGTATCCTGCCTCCAGCAGTGGCCAATCCAGGTCGCAAGTACCTAGCAGAAAACCAATTAGTAGCACCATTCTATTCTACCAATCCCAGGGCAAGCAGTGGCTTCCCCCATGTCCATCTCAATAACAGACTATAGACTTTTCCTCCAGGAACTTGTCCAAACCTTTTTTTAAACCTTGATACACTAACTGCTGTTACTACACCCTCTGACAAGAAGGTCCAGAGCTTAACTATTCATTGAGTGAAAAAATATTCCTTTTATTTGATTTAAAAGTATTTCCATGCAATTTTATTGAGTGTCCTCTTGTCATTGTACTTTTTGAATGAGTGAAAAATCGATTCACCTCCACCCATTCCACACCACTCAGGATTTTGTAGACCTCAATCATATCCCCCTCAACTGTCTCTTTTCCAAGCTGAAGAGGCCTAACCTCTTTAGCCTTTCCTCATACAGGAGTAGTTCCTTCCCCTCTATCATTGTGATCGCTCTTCTTTGAACCTTTTGAGGCTGCGCATGGAATAAAAGCAGCAAGAGAAAGAACAGATTCTCTCTATGAGTGCATGACATTGACAGTTGTAGGGTTTCCATCAAGAATGAATGATGGAGGACCAACAAGTCATCCACAACCAGACAGCAAGGAGTTAATACTAGCTATATAACCTGACCCTGAGGGGAAAATAGGATAGGATGCACACCTAAGTAGCAAGTGACCTGTACTTCATAAGCTCTCTTGGCACTTCTTCACTGTTCAGCAAGGTCCCCAGTACCACTGGGATACACTGTACACAGAAGAATGTAACCATGCATGCATACTGGGAATAGTTTCATAACAGGACATCTATCTAAAAGCTACAACAAAAGAGCCTATTTTATGCCTGTTTTATAAAAGCAACTTGGGTAGTTATCTGTCCTTATAAGACAGGCTCATACAATGACTCCCAGAAGTGCACAAATTCTCTGATTTCACTCTGATCCTCGAAAGCTCATACCTTAATACATTGGTTTGCTAAAAGGTGTCACCTCCTTCTGTCAATTTTGTTACACCAGACTAACATGGCTACCCCCTTTTACAAATTTATACCTGGTCCAATGAGCCGTAAAGGTAAGTGTGATCTTTCACTATGCCTACTTTTTATGCATGTGTACCCCTGTACAGTTTCATAAAAACTATTTTCTATATGCAAAAGCTTTATAAATATACCCCATGTTTATTATTTTTGATCCTATTTTTCCCAATAAAGTATCCTTGTGTGCAACTACTGAAGGCCTTTGAATCCTCTACTGTTTCACACTAAGGGACCCTTTTACTAAGCCACCGTAGAGCTACTGTGGGCTTGGCATGCAGCGATTCAGCCCTACCGCCAGGCTACCATGGGAGCCTGGCGGCAGTGCCGACTCCCACCATGCGGCATTTCCAGTGCCAAAAATGTATTTTTTAGTTTTTAGTGCTGGGGGCTTACCCGCACTGCCCAGTTACTGCTGGGTTAGCTCAGGAGCCCCTGGAAATGGCCACACAGCAAGTGTTACACTTACCACCCCGCCATTTCCACTAAAAAAAAAAGACATTTTACCGGTGGCAGTAAAAGGAGGCCTTGGTGTGTGGCAAACCTGCACATCGATGCCACCGCAGGGGCCCTTTTAATATCGCTTGGTGAAAGGACCCCACAGTTCTCATGGACTAGGAGTGCAAGGGGTGGGTGGAAAGTGCAACAAAATCATGTTTTACCGTGAAAACAGAGTTCTTCGTAACTGTACCTCCTCTATGCTGGTACAAGCATGTGCACTTTGCAACAACACATACAGCCTTATTTTCGAAAGTGTTGGGCGCCCATATTTCGACCCAAATTGGGAGATGGGCGCCCATCTCGCAAAGGCGCCCAAATCGGTAAAATTGAAAGCCGATTTTGGGCGTCTTCAACTGCAATCTGTCTCGGAAATGGGCAAAGTTGACGGGGGCGTGTCAGAGGCATGGTGAAGGCGGGACTGGGGTGTGTTTATCGGTCGAGGAGAGATGGGCGCCTTCGGCCGATAATTGAAAAAAGAAAGGCGTTTTTAGTGCGAATTTGGGTCATTTTTTTGGACCCTTTCTTTTCACAAACAAGTCCCAAAAAAGTGCCCTAAATGACCAGATGACCACCAGAGGGAATCAGGGATGACCACCCCTGACTTCCCTAGTGGTCACTAACCCCCCCCCCCCCACCAAAAAAAAAAAAGAACTTTAAAATTTTTTCCCAGCCTGTATGCCAGCCTCAACTGTCATACCCAGCTCCATCACAGCAGTATGCAGGTCCCTGGAGCAGTTGTTAGTGTGTGCAGTGGACTTCAGGCAGGTGGGCCCAAGCCCATCCCCCCCCCCCACCTGTTACACTTGTGCTGGTAAATGGGAGCCCTTCAAACCGCCCCCAAAACCCACTGTACCCACATCTAGGTGCCCCCCTTCACCCATAAGTACTATGGTAATGGTGTAGAGTTGTGGGGAGTGGGTTTTGGGGGGGATTTGAGGGGCTCAGCACCCAAGGGATGGGAGCTATGGACTTGAGAGGAATTTAACTTTTTTTTTTTAATTGTAACAAGTGCCCCCTAGGGTGTCCGGTTGGTGTCCTGGCATGTGAGGGCGACCAGTTCACTATGAATCCTGGCCCCTCCCATGACCCAATGCCTTGGATTTGTTTGTTTTTGAGCTGGGCGTCTTTGGTTTCCATTATCGCTGAAAAACGAAACCCCCCAGGTCAAATCTGCACAAATGCGATGCATTTGCCTGGCACAAACCGTATTATCGAAAAAAGATGGGTACCCATTTTTTTCAAAAATACGGTCTGTCCCGCCCCTTCACGTACCCGTTCTCAGACATAGACGCCCATGGAGATGGGCGTTCGCGTTCGATTATGCCCCTCATAGCGTACTGCAGTGGCATTTCCAGGAGCAGGGTACAGAACACATGTGGCTTTGGTTATACAACACTATTGTCTGTTTTGTACTGAAAAATTACCCGCAGGTAGAACAGGTGAAAATTTCTGAGGGTAATTTTTCATTAGGTAAGAGTCGGAACAAAACTACTTGTGGTGTTTTGCTTTGATAGTACAACCCCCCAGGTAAAAAAAAAAGCCAGAGTTTGAACGACTGTGAACACTTCCCATTAACCCCTGTCATGACCAATCTTCTGTCTTACCCCCATACTGGCCAGTTTGTCAGACTTCCAAGTGGAATAGTGTCACTTCTCTTCCCTGATCTGTCCCCTCATTAAAGAACTGAAACCCTTTTATCCGACATCTTCCCTTGCACCATCACTTTTTCAGGTGATCTACTTGTATCAAAGTCTTGCTCTGCCCTTTCCCTTAGTATTATTTTCATAGCTTTGCCCACCGTTGAAGTTAGTCTAACTGGTCTGCGGTTATCTGCCGCCTTCTGGTTTCCACTTTGTATTGTGGGACTTTATCTGTTCTCCATCAGTACTTCCAAAGACAATTTGAAGAGAGCTGTAAGTGGTACAGTGGGAATGCCCCTGAGCTCTATCTTTGATAGAATGTATGTAATGTTAACTTTGTTGCCAAGGTACCTAACGACCTAGTGTTCTGTAGCCTTGAAGAATGTGAAATGAAATAGTTTGAAACCCACAGTTGCTGTATTCCAAAAGTCAGGCTTGATTTCAGAAAGCATTTTTGACAACGTTCCAACTCTAAGGTTAATGTCACTGTCTAAGGTGTGCCTGTTATGGGATAAGTAGACATTTGGCTTCTGTAGTGAAGACATAAAGGGTGAAAAAGAAAGGAGGAAATGGTTGGATTAAAGCTGCATAAAGATTTACATAGCTCTGACTTAAAGAGAATGTCGATGTTTCAGGCATTCACTCACAGCTTGGATGGGCACACTGGTGTACCTAGCTTGTTTGCTACCCCCTGAACCAGCCCTGATGGCCTGTTAAATAATAACTCAATGCTTCTGTAACAGGCTTCTAGTCAGACCATTACACCCAGCAAAAATATATGCCCTTTGATAATACTTAAAACACTGACTGTCACGACTGTGACTGTATTCCATGCTGACACTCACCTGGCCCATGGGTGACCGAGCTTTGTGGCTGCTGTGGACTGTTTTTTCCCTGTTTCTCAGACATCTTCCAGGTTCCATTCCGGACATAACGTTCCAGCACTCCAGACTTGCCCCGAGGTTTCTGCTGCCAAGCCTCACCTGTGACCTCATCTGTCATTGCTTTTATTAAGCACCTGGAAACTTTCAGGCTTTGCCTTTGCAACAGAGGACTTCAGATGTGCTTTCATCTGTGAGTGCTTGTTGCAGTTCTAGCTTTGCTAGTCCTTGTCTAGTGTGTCTTTAGCTTCTGTTCCTTACTGCTGTGTGTCTTTAGCTTTTGTTCCTTACTGCTGTATCTGCCTTGTGTGTCTTTAGTTTCTGTTCCCTACTGCTGTATCTGCCCTGTGTGTCTTTAGCTTCTGTTCCTTACTGTCCTGTGTGTCTTTAGCTTCTGTTCCCTACTGCTGTATCTGCCCTGTGTGTCTGTTAGCTTCTGTTCCTTACTGTCTTTAGCTTTAGTTCCCTTCTTGCTTGTGCATCCTGCTTGTCCTCCAGGTGCATCACCCCCCCCCCCCCCCCCTCCAAGATGTAAGGGGGTGTGGGGATGCATTGAGCAGTCATGGAGACGTGGAGGGACATTTTTGAAAGGGGCGTCCATGTTTTGATATGGACGTCCTTGCAAAACATCCCGATCTAGGGGCGGGGAAACCCGTACTTTCGAAACAAGATAGACATCCATCTTTCATTTCGAAAATACCATCAGGGACATCCAAATTCTTATATTTGGTCGTCACTAAATTTGGTCATCCCTAGACTTGGTTGTTTCTGATTTTCGGCGATAATCAAAACCAAGGACGTCCATCTCAGAAACGACCAAATGCAAGCCATTTGGTTGTGGGAGGAGCCAACATTTGTAGTGCACTGGTCCCCCTGACATGCCAGGACACCAACCGGGCACCCTAGGGGGCACTGCAGTGGACTTCATAAATTGCTCCCAGGTACATAGCTCCCTTACCTTGTGTGCTGAGCCCCCCAAAACCCACTCCCCACAACTGTACACCACTACCATAGCCCTTACGGGTGAAGGGGGGTACCTAGATGTGGGTACAATGGGTTTGTGGTGGGTTTTGCAGGGCTCGCTGTTTCTTCCACAAACATAACAGGTGGGGGGTGGGTGGGCCTGGGTCCACCTGCCTGAAGTGCACTGCATCCACTAAAACTGCTCCAGGGACCTGCATACTGCTGTCACTGACCTGAGTATGACATCTGAGGGTGACACCACATATTTTGAAAGATGTTTTTTGAGGGTGGGAGGGGGTTAGTGACCACTGGGGGAGTAATGGGAGGTCATTCCCGATTCTCTCCGGTGGTCATCTGGTCATTTTGGGCACCTTTTTGTGCTTTAGTCATAAGAAAAGCATGTATGGGTGAAAAAGGCCAAGTGCTCGTCTGGGATGTCCTTCTTTCTTTCAATTATGGGTCAAGGTCGTACAAGTGTTAGGCACGCCCAAGTCCTGCCTTCACTACGCCTCTGACACGCCCCCTTGAACTTTGGCTGTCCCTGCGATGGAAAGCAGTTGGGGACGTCCAAAATCGACTTTCGATTATACCAATTTGGACAACCCCGTGAGAAGGACGCCCATCTTCCGAAAATGAGCCCGATAGTCTACATGCACTTGGCTGTCGGCTCTGCTGGTCTCTTGCCCCCCCTCCCCCCCGGGGCCTGGATCAGGTATTACGCCCTTCTCTCTCTTAACTTATCCCCTCCATTCTGGGATTGGGTAAACACCTCCCCATTAGCTCCCCCTCCCCATGATCCAGCAGCTCCCCCATGTACCTTTCAATGTGGTTTTCCTCTTCAGAGGACGAACAGAGGTAGCATTTCACATTAAGCTGCCTGTGTCAGCCCTGGAGTCTTCCCTTGCCATGCCTCTGGGGAAACAGGAAGTTACATCAAAGGGGGGTGGTGTGGCAGAGAAAAGGCTCCAGGGCTGACAGGGGGAGCTTAATGTGAATTACTGCCAGTGCCCGTGCTTCGAAGGAGAAGCCTGCTTTGAAAGGTACATGGGGGGGGGGGGGGGGGAGAGATGCTGGATTGGGGGGGGGGTGAGAAAGAAGGGGTTAAGAGAGGGGGAGGTTGCCAGACAAAGAGACTTGAAATATACTAGGGGATAAGGGAGTTGGCTGCTGTAGGGGACCAGGTGAACCAAGCTTTTGGTGCCCCTTAGACTTGGTACTCTGAGCCAGTGCTCACCTAGTCCATGCCTTGAACCAGCCCTGATGGCCTGTTAAATAATAACTCAATGCTTCTGTAACAGGCTTCTAGTCAGACCATTACACCCAGCAAAAATATATGCCCTTTGATAATACTTAAAACACTGACTGTCACGACTGTGACTGTATTCCATGCTGACACTCACCTGGCCCATGGGTGACCGAGCTTTGTGGCTGCTGTGGACTGTTTTTTCCCTGTTTCTCAGACATCTTCCAGGTTCCATTCCGGACATAACGTTCCAGCACTCCAGACTTGCCCCGAGGTTTCTGCTGCCAAGCCTCACCTGTGACCTCATCTGTCATTGCTTTTATTAAGCACCTGGAAACTTTCAGGCTTTGCCTTTGCAACAGAGGACTTCAGATGTGCTTTCATCTGTGAGTGCTTGTTGCAGTTCTAGCTTTGCTAGTCCTTGTCTAGTGTGTCTTTAGCTTCTGTTCCTTACTGCTGTGTGTCTTTAGCTTTTGTTCCTTACTGCTGTATCTGCCTTGTGTGTCTTTAGTTTCTGTTCCCTACTGCTGTATCTGCCCTGTGTGTCTTTAGCTTCTGTTCCTTACTGTCCTGTGTGTCTTTAGCTTCTGTTCCCTACTGCTGTATCTGCCCTGTGTGTCTGTTAGCTTCTGTTCCTTACTGTCTTTAGCTTTAGTTCCCTTCTTGCTTGTGCATCCTGCTTGTCCTTTGCCTCTGCCCTACTCTGCTTGTGTCTGCCTTGCTTGAAAGTCCTGAATCCAGTCCAGCCAAGCCAAGTCTGTTCCAGCATTTGGTTCCATTCCAGCCAAGCCAAGTCTGTTCCAGCATCTGGTTCCAGTTCAGCCAAGTCCGGTTCAGCCAAGTCCGTTCCAGCATTTGGTTATAGTCCGGTCCAGCTTTTGGTTCCAGTCCAGCCAAGTCAAGCATCTGGTTCCAGTTCAGCCAAGCCAAGTCCATTCCAGCTTTTGGTTCCAGTCCAGCTAAGCCAAGGCTGTTCTTGCAGTTTGGGTGGTTTTCCTGCTGTTGCTGGTCTCTGGCAGCAGCCCAAGGGCTCACTACTCCAGATCACCCCCAGTGGCATGACAGATTGCAAAGGCCATGAGCTCGGAAGAACCATCCGCTTTTCAGAGACTTGAGGAACAGGTGGCACATGCCTATACACTCTTTAATGAACTAAATCCACGTGTAGAAAGACTCACTAAAGAATTGACTACACGTATGGATCAGCTACAGAGATATGTACAGGAAAATTACCCGAGACCTACGGCATCTTGAGTTTCAGTCCCTCTGGGTTTGGATTCGGTACCAGAAACAGCTCCAGTAACGCTCGGGGTCCGTCTTCAGGCACCTCCAAGATATGACGGTAATCCCACAGACTGAAGTGGTTTTCTCAATCAATGTAGAATAATTTTTGAGCTTCAGTCCCGAGACTTTCTCTCTCATAGAATCCGGATAGCCTATATTATTTCTTTGCTGTCCAGTCAAGCCTTAGCTTAGGCCTCTCCGCTTTGGGAAAGAGATGACCCGGTGCTTTATGATTTTCATGAGTTCCTGGACCAGTTTAAATGAGTCTTTGAAGAACCTGGGAAAGTTACTTCTGCAGCTTCTGCGCTCCTGGGATTAAAGCAGGGGACACGGACCCTGGGCGATTACGTCATTAGGTTCCACACTCTGGCATCTGAGATGGCTTGGAACAATGAAAGTCTAGTCACAACCAGCATTTGGTTCCAGTCCGGTCCAGCCAAGTCTTCCAGCTTTTGGTTCCAGTCTAGCCAAGCCAAGTCTGTTCCAGCATCTGGTTCCAGTCCAGCCAAGCCGTTCCAGCATCTGGTTCCAGTTCTGCCAAGCCAAGTCCGTTCCAGCATTTGGTTCCATTCCGGTCCAGCCAAGTCCGTTCCAGCATTTGGTTCCAGTCCGGTCCAGCCAAGTCTGTTCCAGCTTTTGGTTCCAGTCCCGCTAAGCCAAGGCTGTTTTTGCAGTTTGGGTGGTTTTCCTGCTGTTGCCGGTCTCTGGCAGCAGCCCAAGGGCTCACTACTCTGGATCACCCCTAGTGGCGTGACACTGACGTCTCAGTTTTAAAAAAAATAAACTTAGTACAGTCCTTAGTTTCCTATCTCTTGAACAATCCTGCTAGCTTGCTGGCTGGCTAGAGCTTCTCTCTTCCTGTCTGACTCTGACTCAGGCTTTTCCTGGATTTTACCAGTAACAGCCCTAATGGGCTCCAGGTGATTGATAGCCTTCACTTGAGCTCTGAGCCTTAAGTGAGCTCACTTCTTGCTAATCCAGGACCCCCAGGAGCTACAACACCCAGCATTCTTGTGAGCTCACTTTCTCTCAGATCGCTGGAACTTTTTCTGGATCTTTCTCTAGCATCAGGCTGATATAAACACAGTGGTAAGAGAGTCACGTGATGTCGTAGAGGAGAGCAGCAGCACGTTGTTTTCCTCCTGAGCCCCTTCCCGGTTCTCCAACCCAAATACCGCGAAAAGCGAAAGGGAAGGAAGAATTATTGAGCATAGCAACTTGCTGGTTTATGGATTCTTTCTTGGTTCGCATAGAGGCGGGAATGCCAAGCAAGACAGGGAAAAAAGAATCAACGAAACCACGCGGGCCCTCCGAAACAAAGATGGCATGGAGTACAGGGGCCGAACCACCACTGTTCAGCGAGCCTCAACTGCAGCAAATAATAGCCACGGTAAAGAGTGTGATGGACCCACAATTCGCACTTCTCACGCAACAAATGTCCGTACTGGACAAAACGCTGGAGGACACTGTGAGGCGTATAGGAGAATTGGAGAGCAGAGTGGCTGGGACGGAGGACCGAGAAACAACAATGGCGTCGTCAGTACAAGCCTTACAAAAGGTGGTAAGGGAGCAAGGCCAATTGATCGATGATTTGGAAAATTGCTCCTGCAGATCAAACATCAGGCTTGTGGGCTTCCCAGAGTCCGTTCCAGATCAAAATTTATCAACGGTTCTGGAACGTTGGATCAACACAGAGCTGGCACTGACGGACAGCATAGGGAAACTTTGCTTGGAGCAGGCCCATAGGCTAGGCCGTAAGCAAGAAGGAGCGCAGCGCCCCAGAGTGATAATAGCAAAGATTCATAACTTTCTACACATAGTGGAAATCCTCCGGGGCGCACGGCAGAGAAAGGACAATCTCAAATACGAGGGCCATACAGTGAAGATATTTCAGGATTATTCATGGGTACTACAGCAGCGTCGCCGAGAATTTAACTCTATTTGTAATGCGCTTTATACAAGAAAGGACAAATTCATGTTGGTATACCCAGCTACATTAAAGATTCATCACAATGGAAAGTGGCATACTTTTACAACACCTAAGGAAGCAGCAGTTTTTCAGAAAACAATGCATGTGAAAGAGGAATCTAATCAAGACTAGAACAGGATTTAAGGACCTAGCACCCTGGAAAAGGGGACCACATGGATTACAAAAAGTTGATTAAGATCATATTTTATGAGTCCAAGATGAAGAAGCCATGAGTGTGGACAGCTACAATCAGGGTCGCTCGAAAATGTTAACAGCTATCCCTACTACTCCCCTAGTTGGGGGAACCGGTGGGGCACAATATTACCCTGAGCAAAAGGACCGAGTATGCAGAAACAACAAAGCAAAAGGTATTCCAAATGTTTGAGTTAAATGACAGTGCTTGTTTAGTTAACTTGTTCAGTTAAGAGTAACTGCATAAGAAATGTATAGGAATGTTTATGACCATGTGATAAGAGCACAAGGGTTGGGGGGAGGACCGGGGGGGGGGGGGGCGTCACTGTGACCCATGTTCTCCCAGGATCTAGGGGGGACGAGAAGGGCAAAGAGGAAGATAGGGGAAGATCGGGGGTCTTTTGGGGGGGAAAGGGAGGGAGGTTGAAGAGAGGGATGGAGGGAGGGAAGGTAAAGGGTAGAGGGAGGGGGGAGGATAAGAAAAAGCAGGGACTACACTTAAATAAACAGGGATTAATCGGTCCTCCAGACATTATTTTTGGTATACGACATAATCAGATGGTACCAGATCAAGTAATGCAAAACAAAAAGGATCAGGGCGAGGCTGGGCGCCCGATCCTCCATTACAGAACTCTAACACACAGAAATACAATAGGGGCTGTTAATGGCTAAAATGGTTAGGTTTAACACCTGGAATGTAGGAGGCATTAACTCCCCTGCCAAACGAACTAAAGTGCTGACAGCGCTACGCAGGAAGCAAACAGATATAGCATGCATTCAAGAAACCCGCCTGTCCCAAGTAGAAAATCAGAAACTAAAAAGGAATTGGGTGGGCGAAGTTTATGCCTCCCCAGCAGAGGATCGCAAAGGGGGGTAACCGTACTCATACGAAAATGGCTAGTATCAAAATCAGAATTATTAATAACTGATTCTAAAGGCAGATATGTACTATTGCACATATGGCTGCAGGGCAGAGAAATACTGTTGTTAGCCCTCTATGGGCCCAATACGTATGACAAAAAGGTTATGGGAGACTTTAATTTGGTAGCACAACCTATGGAAGATTGCTCAGATCCAAGTAGGGCCCACAGAGGAGGCCCAAGGGCTAGAACATTACCATTATTCATGCGAGCCTTGAACTTAGTTGACTCCTGGAGAACTCTACATCCGGGGCAGAAAGATTTCACCCATCTGTCGAGAGCTCACGGGACATATTCTAGGTTAGACTATGTCTTAGTGGCCCGCTCGCTGTTCCCGAATGAGCTCTCGGTAGAAATAGGGGTCGCAGACATATCAGATCATGCCATGGTTTGGTTAGATTTAGAGGCACCAAAACATTACCAACAGAGAGGAAGGGGATGGAGGTTCCCGGCCAATCTCTATATAAATCAAGATTTGGCAAAACACATTCGGGCAAAGTGGGATGAATATGAGCAATTTAATAGACAACACAGGGACAATCTCACTCTGTTCTGGGCTACGGCAAAAGCAGTGATGAGAGATGAGGTGATCGCATACGTAAATGCCAGAAATAAGAAACTCTCCAAAGCTATTATAGATCTAGAATTGAAACTACGGATAGCTAAACGGAAAGTTATAAGATCACCAACAGGGGTAAACAGAGACAATTTGCAGGCGGTGCAAGTAACACTTAATTCTCTCTTACATGAGCGAGCCACAAGGGGACTCTTATACAATAAGTACAGGCTCCAGAGATTTGGGAATAGGACGGGCCCAATGTTAGCAGGGATGGTTAAGACATGGGGGAACCACTGGGCAATTACAGCATTGAAGGACGGCCAAGGGAAGCTGCACCATACGAGTGAAAAGATAGCAGAAATTCTCAGACACCACGTTTCGTGGATATATTCAGCTCCGAGTAAGGGTGATGAAGGAGCAATAAACCAACATTTGAGACAGGCCCATTTACCAAAATTAACTCTGCAAGAACTGGAAACCTTGAACAGTCCAATCACTGGCAGGGAGCTACAGAAATGTATAAAGTTATTGAAATTAAATTCGGCTCCCGGCCCGGATGGACTGTCAGGAGAGTTTTATAAACTGTTAAATATCAAGTTAGTTAAGCCATTGGCATTATGTTATGAGCAGGCGGTGCAGCAGGGACAAGTAGCGGATCATGCCAACGAAGCCCTGATAGTTCTAATAAAAAAACCAGGCAGAGCAGAGGAACTCCCGGACTCATATAGGCCAATATCCTTAATAAATGTAGATTTAAAAATATTATCTAAAATAATGGCAAACCGCCTTTCTAAGATATTACCCCGGATAATTAGTACAGAACAGGTGGGCTTTGTTAAAGGACGACAAACGGTGGGAAATGTCCGAAGGCTCCTATTAGGAATGGCCTCATGCCAACGATATGAGCAACAATCCCTGGCAATAAGCCTAGATGCAGAAAAGGCTTTTGATAAGCTACATTGAGATTATTTGTTTGCCACACTACAGACGATGGGATTTAAGGGCTGGTTCGTTAAAGCACTCCAAGCATTGTATAAAGACCCAACAGCTGCTGTGCTGGTAAATGGGGTAAAAACACCATCATTCCATATAGGTAGAGGGACACGCCAGGGGTGCCCGCTCCCTCCACTTTTGTTCCTATTGTCCCTGGAACCGTTGTTGAGGAGGCTACGCTTCAGTGCAGATATTTTGGGAGTAGACATGGGAGGCCATATAGTAAAAATGCTAGCATTTGCTGATGATTTACTAGTACTTCTCGGGAACACCCGAACCTCATTACCAAGTTTGCTACAGGAGATAGAATCTTACAGGAGGTACTCTGGATTTGTGCTGAATAAGCAGAAGTCACAGGCACTTCCAGTGTATGGGACACCACCTGAAAGGGGAGGAGAGGAGATACTAGTGCTGCCAGAGGGGAAATCCTTAAAATATTTAGGAGTACACATTCCACAAAATTTAACTCATCTTTAGGACAGTAATGTCCAAAAGCTGTTAAGGGATACAAAAGATAGATTAACTGCATGGCAGGGATACCCATTGTCATTAATGGGCAGAATTGCCTTATATAATATGGCAATAATACCTCGTTGGTTGTATGTCTTTCAAGTCTTACCTTTATATTTGAAGTACAGGGACGAAAAACAACTCAACAGGCAGTTGCAAAAATTCTTGTGGAATGGGAAGAGACCCAGACTCCCCCTGGTGACATTGCAGGTGCCTGTGGAGCATGGAGGCCTAGGCCTATTAAGCGTTAGGCAAATGACAGTTGCAAGTGGGATGAGACACATAGCGGACTGGTATAAGAACACGCAAGACTTCTCGGCCACTCCGCTGGAATTGGATTTGACTGGCAACGTACATTTCAGTTGCTTACTCCACAAAACAGGGAGAGCCCTGCCTTATGAACTTGGACGATCAATGATACTGCCCACAGCAAGGAAGGTTTGGAGATGGATCTGCAAGCTCCACAAGTTTGAGGCGAAAGCAACCCCATTCTTATCTATATGCAGCAATCCAGCCTTCCCACCTGGAGATATGTATCATGTCTTCAAGAGATGGCAACAGCTAGGAATCCAGTATGTGTATCAGATTCTCAATGAAAGGGGACGCCTGGTTTCCTTTAAGGAACTGCAAGAGAAATATTCCCTCCCAAATGCAGATCTTTTCCATTATAGCCAATTAAAGCATTACACCGACAGCCTGGTTTAGCAAAATTTGACTGAAGATGTACAGGAAGAATTGGCCACGGCATATTCCATGTCTGCTCAACAAAAGGTTCCCTTATCATTTCACCACAGGCATATCTGGGATACCGCAGCGGAATTGCCCTATGAAAGGCTGGCCCAGGCATGGACAGTTGAACTGGGGGCGACTTTGCCACCAGACATCTTCAAAACCCATGTCTTGAATTTGAAGAGATCAACAGGTTTTGTTTGGTGCTGGGAATTACAATACAAGTTTGCAGTCAGAATGCACATAGCCCCCAGATGGGCCTTCCACATGGGCTTGTCTCTGGCAGGGGAATGCCCTAAATGCAATTATGTTGGGGCCACACTGGGACATATGTTCTGGACTTGCCCACATATTGCACAATTTTGGAGGCAACTTCTAAAAAAAATTTCGCAGATGTGGGACACCCACTGGATTTTGGACTACAAGTTATTGTTTGGACACATTAAAATTGTGGCTCACAACCTAAAGGATTTAAAAAATTTACAAATAGGGCGGTCATTGCAGCCAAGAAGGTGATTCTGTTGGAATGGATGGCACCGAAAGCTCCGACCCTACAACAGTGGAGGACTCAGATGAAAACCTTAATGCGAATGGAGAGATTTGACATAGTGCAGCTGGACAATAAAAGAGGACAGCAATTTGAACAGAGATGGGCCCCATTTTGGCAAACGTTAACGCCGGCAGCAAGGGGCCATCTGTTAAATATATATATAGTAATATAGACAGATGATGGTTCTGCTAATATTGCAAACAGTGTAAGCTTGAATCTGTAGATGTTTTCACGATATGCTGTGTTATGACTTGTTTCACGTTAAACAGATTTGAATATAAAAACACAGTGGTAAACACTTCAGCAGTATGTATATCATGACTGCTTGCTCTGTGCTCAGTGGAGGAGTAGCCTAGTGGTTAGTGCAGTGGACTTTGATCCTGGGGAGCTGAGTTTGATTCTCACTGCAGCTCCTTGTGACTCTGGGCAAGTCACTTAACCCTCCATTGCCCCTGATACAAAATAAGTACCTGAGTATATGTAAACCGCTTTGAATGTAGTTGCAAAAACCTCAGAATGGCAGTATATCAAGTCCCATTTCCCCTTTCCTTCCCCCAAAATGCCAAAACTTAGGAACATTATCCATTTTTCCTTTCTGTTTGTAAAACAAGGTTTGCCTAAAAAAAAACGTTTATAAAATTATCCTCTAAATATATTTATTTAATTTTATTTGGAAGAAACATTCCAAAAATATAGCAAAAAAAATGGAAATGACCATCTAAGAAAAAAAATACAAATTATACAAAAACACCCACAAAAATAAGCAAAAAATCTACAACCTCCTGAGGAGAGAAGGAGATACAAGTCAGTGCAATCAATAAGGTAAACAAGTGTGTACTATTGGTAAATAGCACACACTATTTGAGCAAGACACGCTATTCAAGACTAGCTCAGACAAATAGAGAATACCTATAATGAAATTCTTCTTAGAATGAAACAAAATAAACACCCTCTAAAAAAATGTTTTTTTCCAATGCATACCTCCCTCTGAATTGTATTTATGAAGCTAATATTGTTCGATCCTCTTCATATTCTTTCTAGAAATCCAGCAATCTGTGCCTGTGTTGCTTCTGCAGTTTCTGCCATCTTTTATCCTATACCTCAAGTGAAGGCATCACTAAGTACATCCCTAATAACTCAATTTCAATGTAATGAGGTAAAAAGAAACAGTACTTATGATTGCTTGTGGACCTCTCCTAGTCAAGCAACAACCCCCAATCCTTTTCTCCCTCCTAAGAGAAGCCAAGGGAAAGAAAACTCAAAATAGACAAGAGGTTGTAGTTAGTATATATTTATTTATATTCAGGTAAAGAAAGTTCATTTTCGTGCTGAGAAGTAAAAAGGTATAAGATTAAACTTCAATCGTGATAAATCAGTTTGAACAATCAGAAATAATAAGCTTCAATCATGAATATATATATATAGAAGCTTCCAGGAGCAAGACTTGGGCCACACTTAATTGCAGTGACTCACCCAAGACTATCTCAACTCCCTCAGGTCTTCTGCTGTTTTCTTAAGAAAGCATTAAGTCATGGATTAACCGGACAACAGGTTTACATCACAAATCACAGGACACAAACTCTGAAAAATCATTGGATAGGTTATACTCTGTTTACACTATATGATATTCTGCTTACCATCAGCAAGTTAAAGAGGGTTCAGGACTACTACTACTACTATTTATCATTTATATAGCGCTACAAAGCGTACGTAGCACTGCACAAACATAGAAGAAAGACAGTCCCTGCTCAAAGAGCTTACAATCTAATAAACAAAAAAAATAAAGCAAGCAAATCAATTAATGTGTAGAGGAAAGAGGAGAGGAAGGTAGGTAGAAGCGAGAGGATACAAGTGGTTACAAGTCAAAAGCAATATTAAAGAGGTGGGCTTTCAATCTAGATTTAAAGATGGTCAAGGATGGGGCAAGATGTAGGGGCTCAGGAAGTTTATTCCAGGCGTAGAGTGCAGCGAGACAGAAGGAGTGAAGTCTGGAGTTGGCAGTAGCGGAGAAGGGAACAGATAAGAAGGATTTATCCATGGAGCGGAGTTACTGGGGAGCAGCAGAGTGAATACATTTATAAGTTAGTAGAAGAAGTTTAAACAGAATGCGAAAACGGATAGGGAGCCAGTGAAGTGACCTGAAGAGAGGGGTAGTATGAGTAAAGTGACCGTGAACTATTCCGGTAAAGAATCTAGCTATAATAAGAAAGAAGAACTCCTTTGCAACTTGCATACATTATTTCATACTGCACCTGTGTGCTTAGACATGCAGGCTAAGGGCATACAGTACATCACTTTCAGTTCCCTGTTCTCTTTCAAACATGTCTCTCTCTATGTCTAGTAATTTCCTGCATTTGGTAAGAAGATTACTTACTAAGTAGGGCTGAATCTGTCAATTCAGCATTTCAACAGATAGGGCAGACAAGCATTTATTCATCTTCATCTTATTTTCCATATTAACATGCACTAGGAGCCTAATATATAAAGAAATGTAGGTGCCTAGGTTCTGGTATTGAATACTAACATAACTGGTTATCGATATACAGGAGAGTCTCACTTATCTGACCTTTGCTTATCCAATGTTCTGGATTATATGACATACCTTAGTAATGTGACAGCATTGTCATTGAGATGCATGCGGGTTTCTACTACTACTACTACTACTACTACTATTTAGCATTTCTATAGCGCTACAAGGCGTATGCAGCTCTGCACATTCCTGGTATCATGTTTAGTTAAAAAGCAGCAGTGCTAGGTGAGATTCTTGAATTTCCTAAATTTATACATCATATCCGTAACAGCAAAATTTATTTTCTAATAATTGCACAGCTTCCTTAAACGGGGATCATCAGAATATGTCATCAACTCCACCATCTGGGGAACCCCCCAATCTTATAGTAGTGACAATCACTTCTTCATTGATCAACCCGTTTCTTTTCAATTTTATCACTCTTTTTTCATATTACTTTTCTTTGATTTTCTATAAATAGTGCAGTTCATTTTCAAACACATTATCTTCAATTTTCTATGAACAGTGCAACATAGTTCATAATATTATTCTTCTTAAAACAATAGTCCAACTTCATCCAATAAGTTATACTACTTAGCTTTTTGATTAATTTGCAGCAGTGATGTTTCTCCCAGACCAAACCTCAACCAACATGGCCAGGTTTCGAAAATCTTCTTCAGGGAAGAGGCATGCTAAGGAGAAGAATATATTAACTTTCAATTATACATTCACCATTCCCCATTCTTTCAAAATAATCTGTTACGCTATGATCATACCATCACTGAAATCGCTCCAGCAAACAGAGAAAAATGGCTGCGGCGTCCTACGCCGATACAATCATTTAAATAAGCTGCAGCTGATTGGAAGCTTGAAATCCCATAGGACAACGTATCTCTTACTCCCACCAATGTCACGTCTGTGGCCGTGACCACCCTCATACTTACCCTGTTTCTGGGAGTCAGTGGCTGTGCTGGCTTCTGCTTGTCTCTGTGTCTGTCTCTGTCTTAGTTTCTCTCTGGCTCTGTGTGCTGATTGCCCTACTGAATCTCACCTGTGTGGGCTTTGCCTCTTCCAAGATGGCTGCCGCTTCCTCCTGCTTGCCAGTATCCAAGATGGCTCCCGCTGTTCCTTCCTATGGGATGACTGCTTTGTGTGTCAAGCCTCTGTTTGGTTGCAAGGTGATTGCTGCACCTGTGGCTCTGGTGTTGAAGGGCTTTATTAGTGACTTGGAAACTACAGTCCTGGCCTTTGCATTGCCATTTCCTCCGCAGTGCCTTAGGTCCCGAGGTTAGTGTGCTGTTAGCACCGTTTGCTTTCCTTGTCTTTTGTTCAGTGGGCTTCCAGCCCTTCTGTGTTTATTTGCTCTGTGGGTCTCCTACCCTTCTGTGGGTTTTAGCCCTTCTGTGTTTATCGCTTGGGGGTTTCCAGCCCTTCTGTATTTATTTGCTCTGTGGGTCTCCTACCCTTCTGTGGGTTTTTGCCCTTCTGTGTTTATCGCTTGTGGGTTTCCAGCCCTTCTGTATTTATTTGCTCTGTGGGTCTCCTACCCTTCTGTGGGTTTTAGCCCTTCTGTGTTTATCGCTTGGGGGTTTCCAGCCCTTCTGTATTTATTTGCTCTGTGGGTCTCCTACCCTTCTGTGGGTTTTCTGCCCTTCTGTGTTTTTCGCTTGTGGTTTTCCTGCCCTTCTGTGTTTGCTCTGTGTGAGTTTCTATGTTTGTTTCCAGTGCATGACTAGTTAGCTTTAGCCCATCTGGCTTGTTGCCTGTGCCTAGCTCTGCTAGTTCTCTGTGTTTGTTTCCAGTGCTTGATTAGTTAGGTTCTCTGTGTTTGTTTCCAGTGCTTGAGTAGTTAGTGCTAGTTCTCTGTGTTTGTTCCTAGTGTTAGACTAGCCAGCTTAGGCACCGTCTGTTTGTTAGCTTGTGTACAGCTTTCCTAGTTCTCTGAGTTTGCTCTGTGTTTGTTCCTAGTGTATGACTTGGTAGCTTGGGCTCAGCTTTGCATTGTCAGGCTGTGTACAGCTTTCCTGTGTTTTGCTTTATGTATGTTTTGTGTGTATGACTGGTTTGCTTGGGCTTGCTTTCCTACTAGCTTGTACAGTTGACTTGTCTTCTTGTGTTTAGCCTGCTGGTTTTCTGTGTGTGTGTCTTTTGCTTCTGGAGCTTCTGCCCTTGTTCTATCTGTTGCCAGTACTCCTTGACACTGAGGCTCCAGCTGTAGTCTTGTTCCTTGTCCTGACCATTGCTTTGAATCTGCCTGCTGCCGGAACCCAGACTTTCTCTGCCTTGCCTTCGCCTAGGTGCCAGGGGGCACCCCTGGACCTTTATTCCTGCTGTTCCTGTAAGTCCTACCGGCTGCCAGAACCTGAGGGCTCAACCCGAGGGGGAAGGCAGTCAAGTGTAGGTGAAGCCTAGGTCCAGGGTGTTCCAGTTGCGCGGGTTCCGCTCCAGTGTGTTCCAGTCCAGCGGGTTTTCACTCCTGTATGTTCCGGTCCTGTGGGGCCACTCCAGTGTGTCCAGTCCAGCGGGCCCCACTCCAGTGCGCACCCGTCCGGTGCGTTCCAGTTCCGAGTATTCCGGTGTAGAACTCCAGTCCGGAGTTCCGGTCCAGTCTTGTCTCTTCTCTACCTTGTAGGTGATCTTGCCTGCCACTGCCGCTCCACGGTAGTGGCCCAAGGACTCACAAAACCAGTGCTTCTGGGGAAGAAGCCTGACAGTGTGCCAAGGTCCTCGTGCACGCGACAGAATGCAAAGGCCATGAGTCCGGCAAGATCATCCGCCCAGCGGGGACTACCGTCCATGTCCGAGTTCCTCACGAACCATCCGGAGGTAGTCCTTAATTTGTGGTCCGATCCCTATATCAACCCAATTTTTTCTGTGAATCGTTTTTTGACCCTCCGCGAATCGTTTTTTGACCCTCCGCGACTACCGGAAGAAACTTTTGTCTGATCCAACCCTGAGAGATACTTTGGAAGCGGCAGCTGAGCGAAAGCGCCTCCAGAGGTGTAGGGTCCGCCATAGCCCAGTTTCGGATATTGATCCTTTGACTCAGCTTTATGAATACCGCTACAGACTTCTCGAGGAGCCAGCTCTGCGGGATACTCCAGAAGCGGAGGCTGAACGAATACGCTGTGGAAGGCCCATGCTCGGGGCTTCCCAGCGGGTGGTACAGAACAATCGGGGTGCCCCTCGCAGTTCAGCTCCTGTTCGGGATGTCAAGTCCAGCCAAGCTCCTAAGCCGATCCAAGGGGTACTTCTTACCAAGCCCCTGACCCCAGTTCAAGTAGCGCGGCCGCTTAAGAGCCTGAGTCCAGTCCAGGGGATGCTTCATACTGAACCTCCAATTCAAGTCCAAGTAACGATGCCACTTAAGGCTCCGAGTCCAGTCCGAGGGAGGCTTTCGATGGAGCCTCGGATTCCTGGTCAAGTGGCGCTCCAGGTCGAGCCTCCAGTCCTCGTTCAAGTGGCACGCCCTTTGAAGTCTCCGAGTCCAGTCCGAGGGAAGCCTTCGATGGAGCCTCACATTCCTGTGCAAGTGGCGCTTCGGGTCCAGTCTCCGGTTCTTGTTCAAGTGACCCGTCCAGTCAAGCCACTGAGTCCAGTTCGAGGGGGGCTTCTAACCAAGCCTCCGATGCCAGTCCACAGGGTGGTTCAGGTGGCACCTCCGCTTCCAGTCCAGAGGGCACCTCCTATCAAGCTCCTAAGGCCAGTTCGAGTGGTGCTTCAGACCGAGCCTCAGTTAAAGTCCAGTTCGCGGGGCGCTCCCAGCCAAGCTCCTGAGTCCAGTTTGAGGGGCCCTGCCAGTCAAGACTCTGATTCCAGTCCGGGTCCCAGTCCCGGTTCAACTTCTGTTCCAAGTTCCAGTTCCAGCCAAGATGCTGAGTCTGGATCGAGTTGTAGTTCCAGTCAAGATGCTGAATCTGCACCGAGTGCAGAGGTCAGCCAAGATATTGAGTCTGCTCTTGAGGATGAGATGACGTTCCAAGAGGACTATGAGAGACCTTGTTTTGATTCAGCCTGGGAGAAGACCTCCGAAGCAATAGCTGAGAGAAGGTGTGTTCAACGGCTTGGGGCCCGGAGAAACCCATTTTCTGCATTTCAGCCTGCTAGCATGCTCTGGGGATACCAGGGCCGTCTCCTCTTGAACCCTGCTCGGCAGACGCCGCCTGAAGCTAATGTTAGAGAGACGTCCCAGTCCGGCCAGAGGGGTGCGTCCAGCCCTGCAGCTGAATCTCTTCCAAGTTCCAGTTCCAGCCAAGATGCTGAGTCTGTTCCAAGTTCCACTTCCAGCCAAGATGCTGACCCTGCTCCGAGCTCCAGTTCCAGCCAAGATGCTGACCCTGCTCCGAGCTCCAGTTCCAGCCAAGATGCTGAGTCCGTTCCTAGTTCCACTTCCAGCCAAGATGCTGAGCCTGCTCTGAGTTCCAGTTCCAGTCAAGCTTCTGACGCCCGCCTGGGTCCCAGGCCCGGTTTGCTTTTTGACTCTAGTCCGGGTCCCAGTCCCGGTTTGCTTCCTGAGTTCAGTCTGGGTTCCCTCGGAGAAGGGTGCCTTTTGAATGTGGTTCCTCTTGATGCATCCAAGTTCCTGAGTTGGCCCAGCGGTGATTGGAAGGAGCCTCCTGTTGACAAGTTCCGCTCCTGTCTGCCAGTTTTGAACTTCTTTGTGACTTCCAGTCCAGTGATCCATGTCTGGGGGTTGAAACCGATCAGAAGGTTTCACCACAGTTACCCCTGGACACCTGACCTCCTCAGGGAGACCGAGAGGGGGGTCTTGAGGAGGGGGTACTGTCACGTCTGTGGCCGTGACCACCCTCATACTTACCCTGTTTCTGGGAGTCAGTGGCTGTGCTGGCTTCTGCTTGTCTCTGTGTCTGTCTCTGTCTTAGTTTCTCTCTGGCTCTGTGTGCTGATTGCCCTACTGAATCTCACCTGTGTGGGCTTTGCCTCTTCCAAGATGGCTGCCGCTTCCTCCTGCTTGCCAGTATCCAAGATGGCTCCCGCTGTTCCTTCCTATGGGATGACTGCTTTGTGTGTCAAGCCTCTGTTTGGTTGCAAGGTGATTGCTGCACCTGTGGCTCTGGTGTTGAAGGGCTTTATTAGTGACTTGGAAACTACAGTCCTGGCCTTTGCATTGCCATTTCCTCCGCAGTGCCTTAGGTCCCGAGGTTAGTGTGCTGTTAGCACCGTTTGCTTTCCTTGTCTTTTGTTCGGTGGGCTTCCAGCCCTTCTGTGTTTATTTGCTCTGTGGGTCTCCTACCCTTCTGTGGGTTTTAGCCCTTCTGTGTTTATCGCTTGGGGGTTTCCAGCCCTTCTGTATTTATTTGCTCTGTGGGTCTCCTACCCTTCTGTGGGTTTTTGCCCTTCTGTGTTTATCGCTTGTGGGTTTCCAGCCCTTCTGTATTTATTTGCTCTGTGGGTCTCCTACCCTTCTGTGGGTTTTAGCCCTTCTGTGTTTATCGCTTGGGGGTTTCCAGCCCTTCTGTATTTATTTGCTCTGTGGGTCTCCTACCCTTCTGTGGGTTTTCTGCCCTTCTGTGTTTTTCGCTTGTGGGTTTCCTGCCCTTCTGTGTTTGCTCTGTGTGAGTTTCTATGTTTGTTTCCAGTGCATGACTAGTTAGCTTTAGCCCGTCTGGCTTGTTGCCTGTGCCTAGCTCTGCTAGTTCTCTGTGTTTGTTTCCAGTGCTTGATTAGTTAGGTTCTCTGTGTTTGTTTCCAGTGCTTGAGTAGTTAGTGCTAGTTCTCTGTGTTTGTTCCTAGTGTTAGACTAGCCAGCTTAGGCACCGTCTGTTTGTTAGCTTGTGTACAGCTTTCCTAGTTCTCTGAGTTTGCTCTGTGTTTGTTCCTAGTGTATGACTTGGTAGCTTGGGCTCAGCTTTGCATTGTCAGGCTGTGTACAGCTTTCCTGTGTTTTGCTTTATGTATGTTTTGTGTGTATGACTGGTTTGCTTGGGCTTGCTTTCCTACTAGCTTGTACAGTTGACTTGTCTTCTTGTGTTTAGCCTGCTGGTTTTCTGTGTGTGTGTCTTTTGCTTCTGGAGCTTCTGCCCTTGTTCTATCTGTTGCCAGTACTCCTTGACACTGAGGCTCCAGCTGTAGTCTTGTTCCTTGTCCTGACCATTGCTTTGAATCTGCCTGCTGCCGGAACCCAGACTTTCTCTGCCTTGCCTTCGCCTAGGTGCCAGGGGGCACCCCTGGACCTTTATTCCTGCTGTTCCTGTAAGTCCTACCGGCTGCCAGAACCTGAGGGCTCAACCCGAGGGGGAAGGCAGTCAAGTGTAGGTGAAGCCTAGGTCCAGGGTGTTCCAGTTGCGCGGGTTCCGCTCCAGTGTGTTCCAGTCCAGCGGGTTTTCACTCCTGTATGTTCCGGTCCTGTGGGGCCACTCCAGTGTGTCCAGTCCAGCGGGCCCCACTCCAGTGCGCACCCGTCCGGTGCGTTCCAGTTCCGAGTATTCCGGTGTAGAACTCCAGTCCGGAGTTCCGGTCCAGTCTTGTCTCTTCTCTACCTTGTAGGTGATCTTGCCTGCCACTGCCGCTCCACGGTAGTGGCCCAAGGACTCACAAAACCAGTGCTTCTGGGGAAGAAGCCTGACAGTGTGCCAAGGTCCTCGTGCACGCGACACCAATCAGATGAGAGACCACCAATCTACCTCTAAATTCAACCCTTGAGGTTGCAATGTGTGTAATTTAAATATCCATCTCTGCTCCTTATAGTTTAATAACGAACCAACATTACCACCCTCCCAACCCAACTGCACATGATCTAAGACTCGCCACCTCATATCTTCTATTTGATGATTCTCATCCAGCCAGTGTTGTACTATCGTGGCAGATAAAATCTTGTTCTTAATTCGTGATTTATGCTCATTGAGTCTTATTCTAATCGGGCGACTAGAACGCCCTATGTATAGTTTCAAACACGGGCATATAATGACATATACAATGTTATTAGAATTACAAGTAGTGCGTGATCGTGCCACAATCGGGCGAGAGGATCCAAGGGGTGTCCATGTTGCTCCTTCAATGGTAAGCTCACACCATTGGCAAGTTTCACATTTAAAATGCCCCATGTTAATCACGGGTTCTGTGATGTAATCCAATCTTTTATATGACAACATTTCCCCTATAGTTTTACCCCTTTTAAACGCACAAGTAGGATGTTGAGCAAAACAAGAGTGAATTTGTAGCATTTTCCAGTTATCATGTATGCTCTTGTTAATACAAGAACTTAAATCAGAAAACAGAATAACTGCTACCAACTTATCCTCTTCATATACCGTATTATATTGCAACAACAGGTCACGGCACGAATATTTAGCTCTTAAATATACCTTCTTGATGATCATTCTGGGGTAACCCCTCTGCAAAAAACGCGCTGCCATATTTGATGCTTGCAAATCAAACATAACATCTTCAGAGCATATCCTCCTAGCCCTCAAAAACTGGCTTACTGGTAAGCTCCTCTTAAGGTGGTAAGGGTGGAAACTGGAAAAATGTAACAACGTGTTACGTGTAGTTGGCTTTTGATATAAATTAGTGTGTAACTGTCCATTCTGTTTATAAATCCACACATCCAAAAATTCAATACCCGTAAGATGGTACTTAAAAGTAAATTTCAAGTTCCGTTGATAAGTGTTAAGTTTGAACATAAATTCCTGCAATAATGAAATAGAACAATTCCAAACAAAAAAGAATTTGTGACAGAAAGTATGGTGGGAGAGTGGTTACTAGTAGGTGGATGAAGATAGTATGACGTTGTGACTCAGACTCAGGTGGAGTGGCGTAACTGCTATTCTAGGAATTAGGGGTAAGAACTGATAATTGATAGGCTAAAAGTCAGATATGTGAGATTAGGAAAGTAGATGATTGGTTAGTGGGATGTGCTAAATTGGTAATTAGTTTCCAGGTTGTTGCATAACATATGCTAAGTCTATTGTATAAAAATGAGGGAAATCTATGTAAGTTGGGCTTCCTTGCCCAAGGAAGTCTATCTAAATTCTTTTCTGTATTTCAGACTTGCTATAGCTTTACTTGAGCTACTTTTACTTGTTTCCAGAATAAACTTTTCTTTTTATTTCACTTCTGAGTAAGTATTATTTGTTTTTATCAGTGTAAGAAACAAATCAAAGAGCGTGAGTTTCTAGCAGTAATCAGTTGGTGTTTGACTAAGGTGGGTCAGTGGCGTAACCACAGGTAGGTCTGGGTTGGCCAGGACCTACCCACTTAAGGCTCAGGTCCACCCAACAGTAGCATACATTTAGCAGTAGCTGGTGGGGATCCCAAGCTCTGCCAGCTGAAGACTTCCCCCTGATGGTAACGAAAACGCTACTCTCCATGATACTGGCACCTGCTCATGCTCAGTTTTCAGTGCATGCCTGCTGAAGACTGCCAAGGTGGAAAGAAGCATTTTCCCGACAGTTGAGATATTTTTTGGAGGTGGTAGTGGGGGTAGAACACTTGGTGCCCAACCACTTCTTGCCTAGGCCCACCCAAAATCTGTTGTCTGGCTACGCCCCTGAGGTGGATGAAGACCCCAACACTGTCCTTAGGTTTCAACTACTGAAGTTGCCGTTGAAGTCCAATCCAACCCACCCAAATCCATCTTGTCATTTGAGGGACACAGACCATAGAAGTCTGCCCAGCTCTGTCCTTACATTCCAAATTACTGGAGTTTCCTTCAAAGCCCCCTCTAGCCCATCCTAAACCAGATTGCCATGTACAAGACCCGAACCATACAAGCCTACCTAGCACTGGCCTTAGTTCTTCAGAGCAGAAGTTGCCATCTAAGTGCCACTCGACATGCAAACACACAGGCAACCATTTAAGTTTTCTTTTTTATATCATTAATTTTCTAGTTAGAGATCCTCTGTGTTCATCCCACGCCTTTTTGAATTCTGTCACCACTGAAGACATGGACATTACTTATAGTATTCTATAAGTTATTTGCATGTGAGTCTTTCCCAGGCTCCACCTATGTTATTTGCCTATCTGTCGATGTGCAATATGTAAGATATGCCCATATTTACAGAATAATGCTTGTATATACACACATAGATACATATATGCCATCGTTTTAATAATTTATGCATGTATTAGGTGTTTAAGTGCTAGTGCTCACTTTAAAAAATTACCCCCCAATTCTATATATGACAACAAACGTTAGGCACTACTTCATCACAAAATTATTGGCATGGAAAAGCTCTGGAACTCATTGCTGGAGGATATGGTAACAGCAGTTAGCATATCTGGGTTTAAAAAAAAGTTTGGACAAGTTCCTGGAGGAAAAGTCCAAAGTCTGTTGTTGAGATAGCTATGGGGGAAGCCACTGCTTGCCCCAGGATTGGTAGCATTAATGCTGCTACTAATTCGGTTTCTGTCAGGCACTTGTGACCTGGATTAGCCACTGTTGGAAACAGGATACTAGGCTAGATGGACCATTGGTCTGACCCAGTATGGCTATTCTTATGTTCTTATGTTAATGGATGCAAGGCACCAGAACAGGGCAGAGATGGCAGATCCACATGAAAACACACGTGCCCATTTATAGAATAGTGCATAAGTGTTTCTGCGCAGATCTGTAAAGGGGGCGTGGCCACAGGAGGGGCATGGGTGGGGCAGGGCATTCACTTAAATCCCTTGCACACTGGGATTTTCATCTGGTTTCAGTTGGTGTAACTCCTCAAACCCAAAGCTGAGTGCAAATCCCAGCACTACGCACTATTCTATAAAGGGCACCAATCCCAGAACGCCCATTATAGAATAATGCTCAGCACTGGGCTTTTTTTTTTGTGCAGAATTTTGAGAGCTATTTATAGACTTTTCCCCCAAATGTCTAAATCTGGAGCTCACTGCTGGAGCCAGAAACAGAGACAGAGCATGCCTCAAGATAAAGTAGCCATGAAGTTGTCATTCTCAAAGCTATGCTGTTGACAATAGACCACGTTACAGTAAGCAAAAATGTTAGTGGAGATACGCCCAATGATTCACAAAAAAATCCAAATAATGTACATATACCTTGCGCTTTGTAAAAATAATCTTCCACCTGACTGGAAATGATAGTTAATAAGTAACGTAGCTAATTATCTGCATCTTGCAAGTAAAACTTCCTGTACTTACGGATAATCTAGATACAGCACACCAAGAATGATAAAGCAAACAAAATGTTCAGTTCATTCCAAGCAAAGTGATTAGCTGGGAAACAAAGCATTAATCCCCAAGAAATGCCTCGTTTCACTGAATTAACTCTTCGGAATGCTGCTGTCAACAACTGCTTTATCGGAAAATATCAGGGAAAAGCCCTAAAACAAACACAGTTTTGTTTGTGTGATATCAGGGGATATGCTGTCAGTCAACGCCTTGTCTGGGCAAGGTCCTCAGCATCCATAGAGAGAGAATTAACTGCCAATATATGCCAATAATCATAGAAACGGAAACTATGATGGTGCATAAACACCAGGAGTTGCTCTGATCTGCCCACTACGTTTCCTGGTGCAGCGTCATAGACCGCAGGTGATCTTTGGTTTCCCCCCTCATTTCTTCACAGCTGGGTATCCTCTATGCTCAGACATTGCATTCCTGAATTTAGATTTTGAGCATAATTTACAAAACCATTTCTATGTCTGATATACTCTGCTAAACTGCTGACTCCCTACTTTCCATCCATGCACACATAGCATCCAAAAAGTGGGCATGAGTGGGTCAGGGGCATTCCTGGAACTTGTGCGCAGTTACAGAATTAGACAGATCCGCTTCTAATTTAGGCGTGAGGATTTTCACCAGGTTTCAGTTACATCAGGTTACATCTCAGGGCCAGACACCATTCTATAAACAGTGCCCAACTAGCGCTTAGCATTCATTTTTTTGGCGCTGTATACAGAATTTAGCCCTGTATCTCTGTATTTGAAAACAAACTGTACTTACTCCACCTTCAAATCAAGGCTAGAAACTTGCCTCTGATCGTTAAACTCTGTGGTTGGTGGTCTTAAGTTATCAGGTACTGCCAAAATTCTGTACCAGCTCTCAGATAAGTATCCGGACAAACTGAGATAGTGCTGGGGTGGTCAGTGAAAATTTTCAGTGGCATTATCTGGGAAATTGAATAAATAATGAGAACTATACCCAAAGATGCATTCACTCTAATCAAATTTTAGCAAAAAAATGTTTAATATATAAAGTGCTCAAACCTACTTAAAAACCAGGCAATGAACGATTACATTCTTACATATCATACTTAACAAACGACCAAGATCTGTAGAATGTGTTAGCTGTGAAACCTATCTCCAATTCTGTATTAAATCACCTTACTACAAAACTATTTTGCAACAAACGTCTGCCTCCAAGGCAGATAAATAAAATGATAGAATGCAGGTATTTGTCTTATCTGGAGATAAGGCACAGGTCGAAGCTGTTGGAAAGCAAAGGCTCTCTCAGTCTAAAGCTACAATTTTCAACTAGTGTGCCACGGCACATTGGTGTGCCATGGATGGTCTACAGGTATGCCATGGGACTCTTAGTGGCTGTGGTGGCTGGTAGGGATCCCCAAGTCCCACCAGTTGAAGATGTCCCTGAAGGCGTCCAGAAGCGTCTAAGAACAGCTCGTCAGTCAGCAGCTGCTTCCTGAGCCGCCAATACCGGTACTCTGCGCATGCTCAGTTTTCGCTTATGTGCAGAGCACCAGTGTTGGGGACATCCAAAAATTGTTTTTCTTCTCTGGGCCAGGGTAAATGAAGTGCCAATCAAAGCTATTGTTCAAGCCTCTTTCTGGATTTTTCTTCTTTTTTTCTCAATTCGTAGGAGCTCTTAAATTTTTATTTTGCCTTAATGAAACAATATTATCGACTAGTATTTTTTTTAAGTTAAGTGTGTGTGTGAGGAGGGGGGGAGCAACTCGAGGGGAGGGGCAATGCGGGCAAGGCAAGAAGGGGGTGGAGAGGACATATATCCTTAAAAAACTCATGATGTGCCTTGACAATTTTAGCACTTTGTCGGTGTGCCATGAGATGAAAAAGATTGAAAATCTCTGGTCTAAAAACACACTTGCTTGTTAACAAAGCCTTTCTCCTAGGACAGGTAATTACTTTAGAGAAACAGCGGGGGAGGGGACAGGAGCTTAACATTAAGTAACTTTAAAGCAGCAAAGCACACCAATTGAGGGGTCTTTTTACTAAGGTAAGCTGAAAAATGGCCTGCGCTGGTGTAGACGCGTGTATTGGACATGCGCAGGTCCATTTTTCAGTGCACCTGCAAAAAAGGCCTTTTTGAGGGGCTGAAAATGGACGTGCAGCAAAATAAATATTGGCGCATGTCCATTTTGGGCCTGAGACCTTACCGCCACCCATTGACTTAATGGTAAAGTCTCACATGCTAACCAGGTGGTAATCATCAGCGTGCATACACTGGCGATTACCGGCCTGTTAGCGCTGCGCTGCAGAAAATTTCCACTGTGCATAGTGGATGCACGTAAAAAATGAAATTACCACCTGGGCCATGTGGTAACCGGGCTGTAGTTACAAATTGGCGCATATTGAGCGCGCATTGGCGCCTACGCAACTTAGTAAAAGGGCACCTGAATCTGATTTCTTCAAACCAGTACTAGTAATCAAAAGGCAAGAATTTAACAGATACTTTGAGCAGTGCACAGATACAGGTAACAATCATATATTACAAATTTTACAGCCCAGGATAGTAAGTAGTGTATAAGAAACAGTAAAAGAAAGTGATTTTTTCCCTTTTTTTCTCCTAAAAAGATGCAGGAAGCATATACAGCAGCAGAACAAAAAGCCAGAACTTTTAGTCAGATAAATAAAATGATAGAGCATGTCATTTATTCGTTGAGTGAAAAATATTTCTTCCTATTTGTTTTAAAAGTATTTCCATGTAACTTCATTGAGTGTCCCCTAGTAAAAAACTGATTCACTTCTACCCATTCTACACCACTCAGGATTTTATAGACCTCAATCATATCCCCCCCCCTCAGCCATCTCTTTTCCAAGCTGAAGAGCCATAACCTCT